>NC_139603.1:49278406-49878406 GCF_964270895.1 Podarcis filfolensis
CAAGACTTTCTATATTGACTTATTTCATAAAGGACTTATAGATAATTAATATTTCAAGGCAGATGTTGTGTTTCAGATGCAAATTTAAACATAAAAGCAGCCAAACCCCCTATATTCTAGGAGGCTGCATGCCAAGAAACTACAGCAGCAAAGCTGTGTGGTGGTATCAGGTTAATTATGAACAGAAGAAGTGCTTTTTGGGGAGGGGTTGCTGTTTTACTCTTAAGAATTGCTCATTTGGAACCGATCAATACAAATTCCCTGGCTGTAGCTTCAAAATCCAAATCTATTGGCTTGCTCTTTAAATCCCTAGCAAGTTTAAACGGTGAATATAACACTTTTTAAAATGGTCACATTGCACTTCTATGGGAGCATTGCCAAAGCAGTTGAGGCATCACTCTGTCGTTTGATAAGGAGTGAAAATCAAATTGAAATGTATGATTTCCTTATTTAACAGAAATGGATTTGACTAATGCAAGGATAGGGAATGTGTGGCCTGTAGATGTTGCTGGTCTCCAACTCCTGCCAACCCCAGCCAGGTCCCCATCCCTGAATTAGGTCCTGTAGGTGAAAGTAAAATTGGGTTTATTGAGACATCTAGAAATAACTCTTACTATTTCTCGGTGGAATGCCCTCCCATCAGATGTTAAAGAAGTAACATCTATTTGACTTTTAGAAGATGAAGGCAGCCTTGTTTTAATTTTTTTGTGTTTTAATATTTTGTTTTAAACTACCCAGAGTGGCTGGGGCAACCCAGTCAGATGGTTGGCATACAAATGTTGTTGTTGTTTTTACTGTGAACACAAATAGATTGGGGCACAGCTCAGTGATAGAGCATCTGCCTTGCATGCAGAAAGTCCCACATTCAGTCCCAATAGCATCTCCACGAACGACTAGACAATACTGAGCTAGATAGACCAAGAGTAAGGCAACTTCCTATGTTCCTATGCTGTTCTTCTAAGAAAAACAACCCTAAATCTTTCCTGATTTTATAGGTCAAGTAAAGATGTACCAAATGAGAATTCACTATTCAACCTTATTTTTAAATATACTCAGTTCTGTCTGAAAATTACTGAGGTGCCTATGACTATCCTGGTTCTCATATTCACAACTTTCCTTTCAAAAGTATTATTAAGAGAGGAATGTGGAACTGTGGTCCTCCAGATGTTATTGCACATCAGCCACAGAAATTGTTAGGGATGATGGTGCCCTGGAAATGAATTTTAGACTTGAATGTTGATAATGGAATTGCTACTAAAATGCAACTTCAATACATTATGACTTTCTTCCACCTTGTCCTGTCACACACTAAGTTAAAGTGCAGGGCAGGGATTCTGAGAGTTTGTTCTAGATTGCTTCTGACCTAGAGTGGTTGTCTTGTAACTTGGAGACATTGCCAAGGTGAAAATTTCTGGCAGAGAACCTAGCTGATTTTGTAACATCCTTTAAAACTTTTAGAAAAAGTTACTTATTTACATACCAGTTCTTAACATGTCTCATTTGAAATAAATTTTACTTATTCCCAGGTTAAATGTTCACTTTTGCAATCTTTGAGAGTATAATTCAAAGATCATTCATGCTGATTTAATCCCATTTAACTGAAGAGCACTGGTATAATACGATCCACTTCACTGGGTCTGGCCTACTATAAGTGAGCTATGAAAGTCTGTTGGAATGGATGAAAGGAAAATAGTTGTTCAATGGATATTTTAAAAAGGGAGGAAAGTGTAGGCTCTGGGAGTGCTTCAGAACTGGGAGTGCTGTCTCACTGCAGTACATTTTGGATGACATAAATGATTCTCAGAATCAGTGGAGAGTTAATATACATGAGACTTCTTGGCTTTTGTATTTCACATTCTCCACTTCATCAAATTGCTTTCATTACAAGATTTGTTAGGGGGATTTCTTGTGTGTTTTGTTTATCGTCTATTTCATTTATTTAAAACACTTCTATACTGCCTTACCTTTAAAACAAAAAAACTCAAGGTACTTCACAGGAACAAGAGAAAATCCATTAAGATACAAGGAAGCACTAAACTCAGCAACAAGTGCAAATCAGGTCTTTGAAGGACAGGTCTTTGCCCCCTAAACTGATTTCTAAATATGGCCAGCAAAGGTCTCTGGGTGAATAAATCATTTTCTTGCAGGCATCAACACAAAGCATCATTGTTGCCTGCCTTATCTCATATGGGAGGTTTTTCCATAGCATGGTTAGGAAACCGTTTTTAGTTATCAGGGTGCTGGGCACCAAGCCTAGGGGGCGCTGCTGGGCATCTATGACGTAGTGAATTGAGCAGAACAAAAACCAACAAAGTGGAATGATCTAGTTTAAATCCACCACTACTGCACTATTCTTACATCAATTGCATCTGCACCGTAGACTTAAAGTGCCATCAGGCCCCTTTAATAGTCACAGCTTCCCCCAAAGAACCAAAACTAAATGACAAAGGGGAATTTTGCTAATGTTTGCTGTTTACTCTGTGTCTTTTGTAATCTGATGCTCGGATTCCTGAGGAAAATTATACATATTTATATTCTGTCATGAACCCAAGTACATTTCCTCTGAAAATCCAGTGATTACCCACCAGTGAAAGTCACACAGCTCTCCTGTGAAGGTTGCTGTTATGAAAAAGGAATAATAATTAAATGTGGGGATCATGTTCAGTGCAGAGCGATGGCGGAAACAACATTAGTGATTCCAAAAGCAATATTTTGCTGATTATAATAATGTGCTATCCTCGACAGTGCAATAAGATTTGTTAAACTGAGTATTTTCATTGGAGGATATTTTGTAGCAAAAGTACAGAAGAATCTGTGTGTGATTCCAGTGCTGGCCAGAGATGGTGTAGAAGTTTTTAAATGGCTCAATTGTACTTTATTTCAAGACCAACATAACTCATGGGCTTGGTCCAGGCACTTTCTTGGGGGAAATCTCCCCAGCTCTTATGGACAAAGGAGGCTTGACTGGATCCCTTTTTGATGGCTTTCTGCTAGCAGGCAAATACATGATGATGATGATGACCGGCCTTTGAACCATGAAGTGGCTTGAAAATATGTGAAAACGGACTGTGGTTGTTTTGATTGTATTTTACTGATGTTTTACCTGCCTTGCTCTTAATTAATTAATTAATTAATTAATTAATTGTATTATATTGTTCCTGTGCTGTTAATGTTAGCTTCTTTGTGGAAAGGCAGGACAAAAATTTGATGCACAATAATTAAGCAACCTTTTGTGCAATGTGAGGCAGTGATTCCTGTCTAGCGATATTTCTGTGACAACAGTAAGCAGTTGTTCAACATACCTTTACCAGAACTAGGCATCCTGATCCCCACCAATCGCACTGGATTAGCTATTTATTTATTTATTTATTTATTTATTTATTTATTTACTACACCTTTCTTTTCCTTACATAATTTCAAGAAAGTTCATAACATGCAACAAAGACATTTTTAAAAAAACACCCACAAAACTTAGTCTGATCATGAAAAGGTCAGGCTGAGAATCAAGAACAGCAAAGTCAACAGCAATAAAATATGTATTTTATGAACCACATAAAAAGCACCCAAGTAAAGCAATATTGACCAGATCTTCCTTAAAATGGTATAAACACTAGCATAAGTTAGACAAATTGTGTTCTTACCTCAGTGACAGTCCATCAAGTCCCCCCCTTAGGAACGAGCCTGCTCTTTTTAGTGAAGTGCTAACCCATCCTATTTAGTTTGGATTCTGTTTCAGTTTGTTAACCCATCTTGTGAATCCCATTATCAACTCCACATACCAGTTGAGTTCATAGTGACACATGCTTTATAAAATACATCACAGCTTCATCTACGGCACACACATTGCAACATGGATAGCATGCACAAAATCCATGGGTTGTTGCTTTTTTATCATTATCATTCAGCCAATAGTTGCCTTCTGTAATATTGCTTTTTTTCAAACTCTCAATTCTTCTGCTGAATTGGGAGAAAAACAAGTTTGCTTTTCACATGGATTATAGTTCTTCAGGTTGTGGTGGATGGGAAGTTTTTAATAAGAACTTTCTTTGCTTCCCATTGGAGCGCTGGGGAAAATGCCACAAGAGCATTCAAACCTTTTCCAGGCAGTAAATCTGTCATCAGAGAAAGCACGGCTGCCTACTCTTCTCATTTCCAGTGCCAGTCCTATGCTCACATACCATCTGGCAGCTTCTTCTAATTGCTATCCAGTCTTCACCGCTGGCTGGTTACTTTGCTTCTAGGTCACCTTAAGTCAACATTTTTGATGCGCCTATAAGTAGAGGTACCAAAACACTTCACTAGGCGATTGCTTCTGCTTATAGTAAACTATAAGGTTAACATTTTAAATGTATATCTAGAAGAATGTTGCATGTTGTATTCCGAAACATTTGACCTTGAAAAGAATTATACCTCCAGCAAATCAAAGGAGGTGGACTTGAATCCAATGTTACAGAATGTGTAATATTTTCTTTGGCAGCAATGTTGCTCATAATCACTGAACACAAAGTATGGTAGTGAGGATCCCATTTCAATAGATTTATATCTCTCCACCCTAAAAACCTGGAGCAGGATCTCCATGCCCTGACTGATGGTTACTCTGTCCATAATGGAAGAAACCTGACATCTGGGTTGTGATCATTGAGAGTTGTTAATAGGAAATCTCATTCTTTGTTGAGCAGAAAATCACTCCCTGCTACTGCCTAATTTGAAGGGTAATCTGGAAGCAAAAGTTAAGTGCCTTGATGAGTCCAGTCATTGCTTGTCAAAGCCTACTGCTATGGTCTCTGGTCTCATACGGTCAAATAATAACGAGAAGGAAGCTTGATTGAGGGACTTTAAAATATGTATGGTGTGAAGAGAGAGGTGTTTTTCTCCTCAGTACTAAAACATCCAATGAAGCTGAATGTTGCAAGATTCAGGGCAGACAAAAGGAAGTGTTTCTTCACAGGGTGGATAATTAAATGATGGGATTTGCTGCCACAAGATGCAATGATGGCCACCAGCTTGTATGACTTCAAAAGAAAATTAGACAAATTCATGAAGGATGAGACTATCATTTGCTACTATTCATCCTGGCTGCATTTTTGCTTGCTTGCTTGCAGGCTTCCCAAAGGCATCTGATTGGCCACTGTGAGAAAGGGATGATGGACCTGATGGACATTTGATCAGATACAGCAGCTCTCTAATGTTCTGACCACCCATGTGCTCCTTTTCATTTCCTGGGGCTTAATTCTGTGCCTGTATCTCTCTTTTCTTGGTAAAATATAGCATTTTTCCAGGGGGTAACTATACTTTATATTCCCTTAAGTCCTAAAATAAGACTAAAGGTAAAGGTAAAGGTACCCCTGCCCGTACGGGCCAGTCGTGTCCAACTCTAGGGTTGTGTGCCCATCTCACTTAAGAGACCGGGGGCCAGCGCTGTCCGGAGACACTTCTGGGTCACGTGGCCAGCATGACAAAGCTGCATCTGGCGAGCCAGCGCAGCACACAGAAACGCCGTTTACCTTCCCACCAGTAAGCTGTCCCTATTTATCTACTTGCACCCGGGGGTGCTTTCGAACTGCTAGGTTGGCAGGCGCTGGGACCGAGCAA
The DNA here is from genome assembly GCF_964270895.1 of Podarcis filfolensis. Lineage (NCBI taxonomy): Eukaryota > Metazoa > Chordata > Lepidosauria > Squamata > Lacertidae > Podarcis > Podarcis filfolensis. The sequence goes on from NC_139603.1 coordinate 49,283,999, forward strand.
TGGGAGCGCACCCCGCCACGGGGATTCGAACCGCCGACCTTTCGATCGGCAAGTCCTAGGCATTGAGGCTTTTACCCACAGCGCCACCCGTGTCCCTCTCAAAATAAGACTAGCACCGTGCTATTAGTGTTTAAGGAGATAAGTTGTTTGAAGATATTATGGTTTCTAGGTTTATAGTAACAAAGGTCAGTCTAAATTGTCTGCCTTGGTTACGTGGCTATGGCCTCCTCTTAGCTGGTGTAAAACAGCAGCCTGGTGGCAACTGTAAATACCTGGATTTAGGGATTGAGGATATTCATTTTCAAATGGTCCTCCCATGCTTTTGCAAGGTTTGTAATCACTCATGTTAGAGGCTAAGCTATGGATGGATGTAGGCTTTGTACACACAGTTACAATCACCTTGTGGAGGTTAGGGACAATTCAGTGGATGAGACCCCACTTTTGCTCCACACTTTCATTTTAGGCAGTTGGATGATTATGGGAGAAGGGCTATAATCTCAATTTACCGCAGGAGTAGGAAAAGTCCTGCCTTTGAGGCTGGTGTAGCCCACAAGGCTACTTTTCCCAAACCATGGCCTCTTGCCTCACACCTGATACCAGACATGAGATTGAGTGTGGCTCAGGTAAATATGCGTCTGGATCAGTCACATAACTGAATTCCCCACTCAATCACACAGCTGGTCCTACAGAAAGTGGTCTTGATGAGTAGTGACTTCAAGCCTGCTGGAGACTCAAAGGTACAACCAATCCCTGCAGGAAACAGCTTTGCTACTCGGGGGGGGGGGGGTCAGATAACTCCATAACCTGCAACATTTACCCAATGAAAATAGGGACGTCCTAAGGAAAAGTGGGACATTCTGGGATCAAATCAGAATTTGGGATGGCTTCTATAAATCCGGGACTGTCCCTGGAAAATGGGGGCACTTGGAGGGTCTGCATTTATTGATGTTTTATCAAAGTTATTGTAATTTTGTATGCTGTGCATAACCTTGCAGTGTTTTTATGAAAAGTGTGATATAAAATATTTAAATAAAGTAACAATATATAACTGTAAAGGAACTCTATGTAAGTACATGAGTGTGCATTTGGCTACACAATTCTCCTCATATATATTTTCAAGCAGAAGTAATTTTCAGAAATTCCCCTATGCTAAAAAGAATGCTTTCTGCCCTGATGGTGTTACATTGAAGGAAAGGGTGTAGCTTAGAAGTAGAATGTCTGCTTTGCATGCAGAAGGTCCCAGGATCAATCTCCAGATAAGGCTGGCAATGTACCCTGTTTGAAATCCTGGAGACCCACTACAAATCAGGGTGGATACTTGTGAGCTGGATGCACCATTTGCCTGACTCCTATGTTCCTGGAATCTACCTTTAGAATGGAGGTGGAGAGAGGGAGGGAAGACAGTGGAGAAAAAGAAAACGGGTGTCACAAATGTAAATATAGAGGGCAGTGTAGGTGGAGTGGGGTGGGAATGAGTGCTAAATTAATGTCAGTGGGAGAGTATTTGGGGGGGCAGGGGAGAACAAGAAAGGCCCCCACCCCATACCACCTTCTGCCCTGACTGGCATGAACCAGTAAGCCTCATAAATTGGTGATTCATCTGCCCTGGTATTTCCCCACCACCACTTTAAGACTGCTGTATAATTAATTGACCATAGGTTGCTGTTACACACACACACGTACACACACACACACAAACCATGGTTCTTTGTACCCCCTTACCTGCTACATTTTTTCTTCTTTCTTTCTTTCTTTCTTTCTTTCTTTCTTTCTTTCTTTCCTAGCATTCATTTCCCCCACTGAATCCCATTTCAGGACCCTGAAGATCACTTTTGGGTAATCTGAACAGTAAGAGTGCAAAAGAAAAATCTGCTGGTGTTCCTTCCGGTGTATTGTGCTCTTTTATTATCAGACAGAACTATCTCCTAGATGATGTTATATGGCATGTCTATCTAGACACAGCTGGTACCAGGTGGGAATAGTTTTGCTTTCTTGTTGGGAGGGTGGATGCTTCTGCTGGAGAACAAACAATAAGTGAAGAATGTAGCATTGACTTCTGAAGCTCAGGTTGCCATGGGGATACAGTCAAGGCTACCTGAAAGTCATCCGTGTCATTCACTAGAATTATTGTGTTGCAGTCACAGTCTGGTTGAGGTCTTGGGGGTATCTCTTTCTGAGTTTTTCAATTGTTGCCATCCATCTTGTTGACGCGGGTGTCTTGTCAGTCACCAGAGAAACCTCGGTCACCATTTTCAAAGAGCCAACCATACAAATTAAGAATTGAGGTATAATTATTAGTATATTTTGTGCCACAGTTTAATGGCAAGGTAGTATAATAATTGTTGCAGCTGCAGTTTTAGTCAAGAACTGATATACTTAAATATATATTTTTAAGGTTGTTAGAGAAATGGGAAATAGAAGCCATTTTTCATGTGTGTTTAGCTGACAGCAGTTCCTTTCTAGTTGGGTGGGAGGAATCAGCAGAGGGGTAAACCTCCAATCAGCTTAAATGGCTTTGAGGTTCTGTTTGCAAACTGAACAATAAGAGCTTCTTCTTTTCTCTCTCTTCTCAAGCAATATAGCTCTTATTTTGAAGTTTGGTATTATGTTCTGCATATAATGGCAATATCACACAGAGAGGGCATGCCCTTAATAATTCCCCAAAGACTGCATGCAACCTCTATGCTTCTCTTCTTAATCCTAAAAATAAGATCTCATTGAGTAAGGTGAGATGACAAAAAAAATTGTAGGTGGGGAGAGAAAGAGAACCTATCTGCTTTGTCCACCTTTGCTTGCTCTAATTCAAAAGATTAAGGGCTTAGTTTTACAAGTTCAGCTTCTTATTTTGTTGATTCTCTGGAGTGTTGCCATACAGCCCTTGAATATGGCATTGAGATTGCTTGTACTCTGTTTACACTGGCACCGCTGTATATTTTACAGTCTGCTATTGTGACTCTGACACAGATTGCGAAGAGTAATGAATATCATTATTTTGTGATGGCATAGATAATCAAAGTCCCTATTGGAATGACCTGGAGTGAACAATACCTACCTGTACCAATAACTGTTCATATCATGACAAGCAGATGAGGAGGTTCTCTTGCCTCTTGGTCTTATTAATAAGAGAGGGAGATGATGCTATCTTCTTGATGGTATGGTTGGTTTATAGCGCCACCAGTCTCTGTTGGGAATAAAAATTCATAAGAAGGACTGGATTTTGTTCATATCTGTGCTTTACTGGGAATTATTTTGAGAGATGAAGGAGCAGAAATTGAACTGGCGTAATCCTTAAGGACTTGTGCCAGTTCGCTCTGTATTTAACAGCTACAGATAAACTTGTTCTTTTACTTCAGTACTTTCAGTGCAGTTGGAAATATTGTCTCAGAAATACTAAAATACTCCATACAGTAAGGTATCTAAGAGCAGGGGGTGGGGGTGAGGTTAAAAACAAAAAAGGTGACAAGAAAGAGGAAGTATGGAAATTTGAATGATAAGGTATAGAAGGTCCAAACTAGGTTTAAAAGTCAGCACCAGAACTGTTTGACCTTCAAGGGAGGAGGCCATTTGAAATGAATGAGTTACTCTTTCCAGTCTGAGTCACATTACACTCAAAAGCATATGCTCCCAGAATGTAAAAAGGTCTGAGAATAGCCCATCAAGAGGGACATACAAAAGAGCATCACCTATTGTGAGTCTAACAGTGGAATCATATGCATCTCTTCTTAGAAAAAAAGCTCCACTGAATGCAGTGGGTATTACCAGGTAAGCATGGAGATGTATTTTGTATGCTTTCCTTTCATTAAGGAATTAGGGACATGCGGTTATTTAAATGGTTTGGAAATAAAAGGCTTTGGCTTTCCACCAAGCTACCTCTCTAGATATATGGTGGCCTAGCTAGATAGAAGCATGTGTATATATCTTATTTCTGTATTTGTTCATTTATTGTAAACTAACATTCTGAATTTAAGGGTGACATAGACAACATAGATGACATTTCTGCTACTTTTCTATATGCCAATGCTTATTATAGTAAAATAATACCATATAAGACAAGCTTGATGGAACTTTAAGGGAGGCTTCAAGGTAGGTACTGTTATTTTTTAACTATTACTTTTTTTTAGCTTGGAACCAATTATCCCAAGCTGCTGAGACATTTAACCCCATTCATATACATCTACTACAATGTGGAAGCTATTTTGTTGTGGTATACTTCAATGCTGCTTGTCATTCATGCAACACTGGTACCAGATTGGAAGGGGGGGGGGGAATTACATAGCTCTACCCCACCCAATTGTCATTTGATTATTGTAAACTTTTCACAAATGAATTTCATAAGGCATAGCAAATATAGGAATTTGTCTTATACCAATCAAGTCAGAAGATTTGGCCATCAAGATCATGACCATCTCCTTCAGGGATTGAGCCTGAAACCTTCTGGATGCAGAATATGTACTGTAACATCATGTTTACTTGGAAGTAGATGGATCTTGGTGGTAGTATCTTGTACATCACATCTGAGCTGGGGTCTCACTGCAGCACTGGGAGGGAATGGGCAAAACTTTATGCATTTGGAATCAAAAGAATTGACCTAATCTCTCTGGTGGAAACAAATCAAACTCAGCCGTGCCTTACTGATATATTGATAATATTTATATATCAGCCAATAACCACCAAATAAATCTAGGTGGTTTACAAGTAGTGCGGTGAGAAGTGGGAAGGAAATGTGTGTATTTTCCTAGGCTACCCCATTGCTAAAGGGACGCGGGTGGCGCTGTGGGTAAAACCCCAGCGCCTAGGACTTGCCGATCGCATGGTCGGCGGTTCGAATCCCCGCGGCGGGGTGTGCTCCCGTCGTTCGGTCCCAGCACCTGCCAACCTAGCAGTTCGAAAGCACCTCTGGGTGCAAGTAGATAAATAGGGACCGCTTACCAGCGGGAAGGTAAACGGCATTCCGTGTGCTGCGCTGGCTCGCCAGATGCAGCTTGTCACGCTGGCCACGTGACCCGGAAGTGTCTGTGGACAGCGCTGGCTCCCGGCCTATAGAGTGAGATGAGCGCACAACCCTAGAGTCTGGCAAGACTGGCCCGTACGGGCAGGGGTACCTTTACCTTTACCTTACCCCATTGCTGGAGACTTAGATACTAAGTCTGTTGCTGTTATAAACAGCAGGTGCACTGAGGTGAGTTCCACTGATTCAGTGAGATGTGCCAGATACGCAGATCAGGAGGAGCTACAAAGGGTGAAATGCCCACCAGGTATGCTCAGGAGTTTGCTAACACCGCTGTTGCAGATTTAGCTGTGGTTAGTGGCTCAACACAGGTCTTGGGACCCTGAGTCTTGAAAGGGGTACAGGGTTTGTCATCAAGGGACAGGAAACCACACCCAAAGGCTGTAAGGGTAGACACTGTTTCCTTGGAGAAGGAAGCTGAACCACGTCCAGAGGCTGTGTGTGCCAACACTGATTCCTCAGAAAGGAATGAGGCTAGGGTTTGAGTCCCAACAAAGTCAGGTGTGAGACTTCTTGATGGACAGAAGGGTTATGACTCCAAGACTAGTCAGAAGTGCAAGATGGTAAGGCCCAAGGCCAATCCAGTTGCAGGTAGTTCCAAGGGTGGAACGGGTGATACAGGAGTATACTGTGTATATGACATCTGTATGGTTGTTGCAGTTACACTGATAACTGCAACACAGATCATGAATTGGGGGAGGATGTTAGAATTCCTGCTCCATGATTGCAGTCATGGGATTATCTTTCACATGACGGTATATGTTTTGACTCCACAAAATGGGAAGTGACCTGAGACAGGATGTTTGTGTTACTGTGTTCCATGAAGTGGGACTATTGTCCTTTGTTCTTTCTCTTTGCTGTCTGATGCTAGAGAAAGAGGGAGTCTTGTTGCAGTGCTCCGTGTGTGTTTATATGTAAATAAAGTATATTAGCCAAAATGCTGAGTTGCTGAGGTCTGTTACACAAGCTGTGAATACTCTGCAGATCCTTAAGTGTGCCGATGTCTGTTGGCATTGGTCGCTGTGATGTTCGGGCGGAAAAGCTTTTGAAGCTCCTGAACAATCGACCAGGAGGGAGAGAACATGCCAGTCAGGCATGTGTTTCTGCCAGGGTCCTACTTGAGTGTAGGACAAGCTCCTGACAATGCTATGATATCTGTGATCTTACCCTTGATAGTATTTGAGGAATGTAGACTTACTTTATTAATTTAATTTATTTCCTACCCTTCCTGCCAAAGGAGCCCAGGGAGGCAAACATAACAGTAATCATACTTTAAAACATTCTAAAAACAAAGATGTTCTAAGACAGTTTAAAATGTTATAAAACAGTTTTTTAAAGTCTCAGCCAATGATTTCGGGGTTGCCAGGCACAGTATCTTCAAGCTATAAAATACCTGGCTAAATAAGAATGCTTTTCACTTCCTCCTGAAAGTCTATAATGCCCCATTCTCTCTAATGCCTTCAGTATAATGCCAGGAGAATTCACCAGAAGGAAAATATTCCTGCACCAGAAGGAAAATATTCTGCAATCTATTAGTATCCCAGTGTCTTTTATGTCTTTACCAGACTAGAAGTAGCCACAAGAGAAATGTTTGTGGAATCCAAGAGTTTTATGTTTCCTTGCTATAATTTTATCTCTTCTGTGACCATTTTCATATTCCACATGAGGAAGATTAGGAGACATCATTATGAGAATGGACCATATTGTTTCCCTCTTCCATGAAGGTTTCAGATATCACTATTAGGTTGCAATCCTATTCCCAATTACAAGGAAATAACCCCCACCAAACTCGTAAGTAGACATTACAAGATTGTGCTATTAGAATATTAATCATATAATTCCACTCTATTTCTCTCTTTCTCTCCCTTTTATACACTGTAAGGACCCTGAGTTCTTCCAAACTATTTCTTGTTGATGAACACAACATATACATGCTGCATTCAGAGGGAGGATGCTGACCCAATGCAGTACTTTTTAAGATGCTTGTATTCTTATACAATTCTTTGTTAGTGACATGTGTCACTCCAGTTCACTCTAATATTGTGGCTGATGAAAAGAATTTCTTCACATTGTGAACACCATCTAACTTCAAAGTAGCCAGAGATGGATATGATAGGCTTGTCAGTTCACTACTGCACAAAAGAACAAATATATTCACTGTCAAAACATCAAGTGATTTTAACTTTTACAACAAACACTGAGACAGAATATTATTATAGAATCCAAGGAGAGAACAGGTATGTATCAGGACAGGTGTTAGGTATATAGATTGGTTCAAATTCTGTAGTTTGAAACCTGTTGTTGCAACATTGCTAGAATTAACAAAATGATCTGAATCAATTGTCACCGACACTATGGGCAAATCCAGACATTATTGTTATTGTACATTCATGGTGATTTACATTATTGAAACAGTCAAATGCAATCTTGCTTTCAATAATGTTGGCAGCTGCAGAAGTTTTGGGGCAGTCATGCTGCTTCAATCTGTGCATATCCATAATTTGCTGCTGAAATGCTGCAACTTTACATTCCACAAACTAAAGCAGAATAAAAGCTCCATTAATGCATTGTTGTCTCAAGAATATGTTGCAGATACACCCACAATAAAATGCTAGTCTATTAATGTTCAGGCTTCAATTCAGAAGTAGAAAAGATGTCCCATGTGGAGTAAACACATTTGTTTACTCCATTGCATCATATATTGATGCAATATATTGCATCATATATTCATTTTGTATAGCTCTCTCTCCATACTATGGTATGAATTCCATTTTGGTATCATTCATAATTTTACTTGCATCCCAAGAGCTGTGGAGGATCCACATACACACCATTTAAATGACTTAATGTCAGAGAGAAAGAGGGTGGGCAGTTAAAAGTTGACCCCCCCCCCCACTGTACATTTGCAGTAGGTTTCTGTGGCTGTAATCCTGGATAAAGATTACCCAGGGGTCTCATGGAAGTCATATTGAAACATGTGGAGTGAGTCAAATTCTACTCCTGACATCCATATTTGGTGGATTAGTTTTCGAAATTTCAAACATATGGCTATTTGCATGCGTGCAGGTGTTTATGCCTGCAAGGTAAATTGGACTTTGAAAATGGAACATGGCAGGTGGTGATTGTGGTTATATAAAATCAGTAAGTAACCTGATTCTGCATTTGCTGTATCTCAGTGTGATTTATTTTTTACTGGGGGGGGGGGGGGACAACATACCCCTTAAAACCATGATTGCTGATCATAAGAACAAGATTATAAGAGTGGGAGATATGCAGAAGTATCACTGCTGAAGGTAGATCTTTTTGGCCGGGGGGCAGGGGCGGGTTGGCAGAAAGCAAAGCAGTCTGAAAAATATTTTGGTTTCTTTATCTGTATCTAATCACTGCTGGTGCATTGTAGTGTCTATTGGGAATAACTTTTTCTCCTTGTTGGTTATTCTAGTGACAGCTGGTATTTACGATGTCACCTGAAAGACTTGAAAGTTTAATAGGTGCCTTGACATAGTAAACACAAGCTGTCACCCAATGGGGGTTTATTCATAAGAAACATTAGCTATGAGAAATGGCTGGGCTAAAATAATCCAGTGATCACAGCTACTCATCTCAATAATCCTGTTGGTTTTAACAAAATATCTTTTATTAATAATTACAATTTTGTTAGAAGAGATTCACAAGATGACTTCCTCTGAAGAGGAGAAAAGAAAAGAAAACTGTGCTATACGTCACTAAGGCACAGCCATCAATTTTAGATGTCCAAATCCAGTAGCACTTCATTTTTAAAAACAAAAAACAAAAACATTTTCTTCCATTGCAATGAATTTAATTTTAATGAAAAGCGCCAAATTGACATCTCTGAAGATTGAAGTGTGCTGTTAACCACAGAACCAATTTATTGGCTCCAGGTAAAGTCATTCAAAAACAATCAAAATGATTTCAAGCAAGTGACTACTTAGCCTGGATTGGAGGGTTGTTAGTGCTGAAACAATATTTATTTACTCACCTCTGAAGTCAGGGAGTCTGTGCTGTTATGAAAATCAAAAGTGGCACAAGAGGATGGAAAACTGCAGAAAATGGTAACACTGTTAAGAATATGGTATAGTTTCATAAAAGCCCTAGCTCCCCAAACAGAAGAACAGGAAAAAAGTGAAGTTTGTAAACGGGGGGACATTAATAACCAATTGGCTATCAATGTTCATGATGTGTTCTTGAGATTGCATGACCGGTATTCTAAGTACCAGTTACAAAACTCCCTTTACTCCCGTAGATAGAACAGAGGGCAAGAATAAACCAGCCAAAAAGTGGAAATGTCAAGGTGTCAGCTCCTGGCAAAATTTTAGGAGCACATTTCAAAGAGTATTAGCTGTTTGACAGTAGAACATATTGCCTTCAGAGGTGGAGGGCTCTTCTTCACTGAAAGCATTTAAGGAGGGATGACCTCTGCCAGATCCTGCAGAGCACAGGATTTTACATCCAGTCAGCATGGATGATAGTAGTTGGAGAAAAACAATATCTGGAGGCCACCACAGAGGCTATGTCTGGACTAGATGTCCCACCCACCTGGCAAAGATAGCCCACTGTTCTGTGAAGTGGGAAGTGGGACTTGCTGGAGCGCAGAAAGAGTGGTATCAAAGATCCATGTCTGTCTGCTGTATTTGGTATTCTATAAGCCTGTTGTTAGAAAATACAAGAGACTAGTGCATGTTTGCAAACGTGTGTGAGTTTAAAAGTAGCTGGGTGCATTCTCGGCAAATAGGCCAGAATCAGAGATCTTTAGGTTTACATGACTGCAGCTAACCATGAGGACTGGCATTTATTTATTTGTTTAACAGTCACAAAGAATAAAAAACAAGTAAATACATTTAAAGGGGGGGACTGAACAATGAATGCACAGCACAACTTTATTAAGCATAATAAGCATATGTTCTAAGATGATTTTCAACCAGAGTGGGATATCAACTCTGCTATTCATATGGTCTAATTTAGAGGATCCTGATGATGCCATTAGCAATTGTTTTCCATATTTCCTTATTTTAACAGACAGTGATAAAATTTCTACTCAGTGGAATTTAGTTTTCCAGTAAACATTGTGTAATCCAAATTCTGAGCTTTTCCATTTTTCATGCTTTCATTATTAACAAAAGATGCAAGATTTCAGGGAAACCTTGCCAGACTAACTGAACTTTCGATTTCTTGATTTCAAACAAACATTCAGAACATTTCCAGTATCTTCTTGAATTTTGCATGCAGCACAGTTCTAAGCATTTTCACTCAGAAGTGAGTGCCTTAATAGGGTGTGCAGTACAATCATATGCATGTTTGTTTGGGACTAAGTCCACAGACATCAGTGGGATTTATTCCTAAATAATTGTTCAAAGGAATCCAGCCTAACTTTCTAATAAAAATGTCCCTTGATTTTAATGCGGGCCTAACAAAGCCCATAATGGCAAGCTGGTATATCAGGCAGCACTTTCATTTTGCTAGTTTTGACTTGCCCTGGGCATTACTCATACTCAAAAGATATGAGTTGTTCACCTGCTGAGCAACTGGTCATTTTTATGCCTGTGCAGCTTTCGCTTCTTGCTTTGGGATTTGTTTGCTCTGTGTGTATCGCAACACTGGCCTCGCTCTGTTCTTTAGAAATGGGGAGCTGGTGGGCTATTGAGTCTCTGTTTTTCTTTCTCTGATGCAACTCCTCCATTTCACAGAGTTGTCGAGGATCAGGTACTCCTTTATTTGATTTTAATTGTATTATGCTTTATTCCTTTTTTTTTAAGGTGGCTGTTTGAATAATGAATGCATAGGCAATGCATCATTTCAATTCTTTTCTATCAGTTGCTGAAAAGTCTTAAAGGCATTGAATGAAACTATAGAAGAAAAGAAAAAAGTATGGGATTTGCCTTTTTCAAGGTGAAATTCTCACTTTATAGGTTAAGAATTGATTCTCTTATTTCAAGTCCAATTTTGGGTACATCTCCTGTTGTACTTTGCAGGGTGATATGGGTGTCGCTCCCCCCAGTTGAAGCATAGTCAATAACAGGCACACCCATGCTGCATCGACTTGCTTGTAGCCACATTATAATGGGGTAATGGGGAATAGGAATAGGTAATGGGGAGTTAGGAAATGCAGGAGACTGCTCAGGAATGTACAGTTCAGGATATGAAGATGGCATCTGGATATGAAGGTTCATCTGAAGTGGTTTGGGTGGCATATAAGGAGTGGCACATGGGATTGAGAGGCTATCAAACGGTAATTGATGGGTAAGGGGCAAACTAGATTATGTGTAGAATGTAAGATTGAATTTCCTGAAGGAAGTGAAAGGTGTGGGTGGGAGCCTCTTTTTAGTTTTGCATGAGGTGATGTCAGGGACCACGCTGAGGAGGGCAGCACTGAGGAAGATTGGTGGGAGCTACACCTTCTCCCTGATCCTGAATCTTCCCAGGAGCAGGAAGACAGTATAGATTTGGAACAGTGGTTTGCAGAGGGGCATAGTTCAGAAGGCAGAAGCTTGGAAATATTGGATGGGGAACAGCTAGGGGAAGAAACACTGGAAAAGAGAGGGTTAACAGATTCACAGTCTCTGGACAGCATTCAACCTCCATCCCCAAAGACATGGAGAGCTCATAGAGTGTTAGAACAGAAAGCACAGAGGTTACAAGTTCAAATTAGTAGGAGTGACATAAATTAATAGGGACGGAGGGGGTGAGCCTTAATTGGGAGCACCACCATTCTAGGTAGACATGTTCTTTTGTCTCTCACTGTGATTATTATAGAATCTAACTGGTAAGACATTCCTTTCATTTGATCTTATTTACTGCCACAGGGGAGGAAACTGATTCCCCGAAGCCTGACAGGTGGACTATTTTTGTATTGGGCTTCACCTCAAACAAATGTCAAAGTGCTGTGCTCCACCCTGGACTCACTCCTGGCTATCCACATATTAGGTTGGTTGTTGCCGTTGTTGTTGTTTCAAGAGCTGACAACCTTGTATTTGCTGCTGCATCCCATTTTCATTTGATACTCCTGCTCTAAGGCACATTGAAAGCAGCATAGCTTACAAGCAGAAATCTAATGTCAGAAAATGGTCTTTGGTTCTCTTTCTGTGTAATGTTGAGTTCAGCATGTCCAAATCATTAGCCATGTGACTTTTTCAATAGATGCTCTTCTCCCTGCTCCCCCTGCCATGTCTTTTCATTTCTTATTGTTAGATTTCCAGTAGAAAAGAGTAAGACATCAATGATCTTTATTGCATCTGAATATAGATGGTAAAGTTCCCAGTTGCTGACAGACTAATTCTCTAGACACTCTGTGTTGGCCTATTTTCTTGTTTTCATTTTTCTATTATCTCTGGAGTTTGCATTTTAGTCAGACTCTCAAATATTGATGTCCATTTTAATTCTCTTTTAAAACAATATCTGTCTAGCTCAATTGACACATTATTGTGACACACCTCAAACCTAGGGAAAAAGCAGTTGAGCAATCAGACAGGTAGATGGAGTAAGCAATTCCTTCCGGCAACCTTTTATCACTATTAAAATGCAATTCTTAAAGAGGAAAACAAATACCTTTCAGCATATTTATGTAGAGCTGTTCCATGCTCAGAGCACTACCTGTTAAAAATAAGGCTTTTGATAGATGGTGTTATTCAATTACTCAAGACTCTGATGAAGACTGGTAAATGCATCCACATCTTCTCACTACAAAACCCCTCAATAAACCAAGTCAGGGGAGGGATGCTGGGAATTTTCCCCTCAACAGAATGGAAGGACGAAGGAGGCCAGATGAGATGTGGCCCAGGCTATTTAAAGGTACCACTGCACCATGGAATCCCTCTGTATCTTGTGAGAGATTGGAGCCCACAAGATCTCACTCTTCCTGTCCCCCACCATGCTAGCCAACATGCCCTCCCACAAATCAGCTGATGGCTTCAAAAGGCTCACCAGGCTGTGAGTAAATACCTATAAAAACTTAGGAAGGCTATTCATTTTTTTTTATACACTTAGCACCATTTCTGCTATGATATAAATAGCATTTTTATAATTCCTTTTCAGTTTTACAACAAAAAGATCAGTGTTCCTCTTGGTATTCCCAAATCCTTTTTGACATATCTAGTTACTAAACTCTTTTTATTCAACATATCTTTATTCTGCAACATAGTTGTTCATTTAATCATATTCCCAATAAATAATATATTCCTAATATATTCCTCTAATTTTATCTAACTTGTTTGATTCCTGCATATTCCTCTATGCCTTAGCACACATAATTGTTGAAATGGTTTGTACAGTAAATGTGGTATCTGGGTTGCGGTTGCTAATATATGCAGGATCCGTGTTCCAAAGGCATGTGGTAATCTCTGCTTAACAGAATGCAGTAAGCATATGAAAAGGTCCAGTAATAATTCTGTTTGAAAAATCGTTATTGTTGCTTCTTCTACAAGACTGGTATGCATTTTTGTACCTCCACCACAGATAGTGAAATCATCATCATCACCATCAAATTCAGGCTCCTAAAATCCTTCAGTATGCTCAATCCTTTCCTAAATTCAGACAAATATGTCAGGAATAGTAGAAGCCCATCTGCAGTAAGGGGCCTGGCATTGTTGCTTATATAATCTACAGCAGGGATCAGGAAATTGTGGTCCTCCAAAAATTGCTGGACTCCAATCATCTTAACCCAGTAGCCATGCTGCCTGGGATTGCATGGAGTTGGAGTCAAGCAACATTTAGAGGCCACAAGCCCCACAACCTTGATTTAGTGATCTCCATCTTACATACACCCATGTTCACTCATGTGCTCTGTGGCCCACTGATTATTATTGCTTTGTCAGGGTAATGTTGACAGTAATCCATTTTTGGAATAATACGAATTAAGAATATTATTAGTTGCATAGCCAAAGTCATTGCAAAAAAAATATGATGCATGAAACAAGATAAAATCCATTGCACAGTTTAAATGATTATTAAAACCAGGCAGTCAAAATACTGAATTTAGCTCTTGTTATTGGCTTCTAGTATTACCTTGACAAAACGTACAAAAGAAATTTAAACAGGAATGGTTAAGAACCCTGTCCCCACAAGTCCATCTATTTTTCTATTCTGCTGGATTTGTTAAGGTCACAGCTTTCAAGAAAAAGGTGTTTTAGTGGGTGAAACAAGGAGACTAATAAAATGTATAATTAGCACAGCTGGAGCATCTCATCTATACGCAACATACCTGAATATTTATTCCATATACAGTAAAACCATATATTATGTTGAAGCCCACAAACCTTGTTACAGAGGTTTTTGCTATTTTACTTTATGATATGCATCTGCAATATGCACACATAACACATGCTTGTACATTGTTTGACTCTTTCAACACTATGGATAAGCTACAGCTGGCAGACAAGGAAGCAGAAAGGGAAAGATCAGTAAAATTTGTGCAGCTAATTATAAACCCTACAGATAGTTCCAAAAATTTATTTTGCATATTTAAATATATGTACATAGTGTGTGTGTGTGTGTGTGTGTGTGTGTGTGTGTGTAAATTCTAGAAAGCAAAACAAGGCGACTTTCGGGGGAAAATAGCCCATTTACTAAACAGATTACAACTTTTGCACTGCATATACTGGGAGATTACTTCCCAAATGCCTTGCTGTGATATAAACTGGCCACCATAGCATCACTTCTTAACTACTGCTTCTCTTCTAAGACTACAGGAACAGTCCGATCAAATCACAAACTGTTTGTCATGTTACGCAGTATAATACATGTCATTTTTTCTTCAGTAGGCATCAGGCTAGCAATATTTCTAGGATACTGACATCGTATAGGACACCGCATAGGACATTGTATAGATAACTTGAGTCTCCATCTTTCAGCTAAATGTGTGGGTCACACTTGACAAGAAAATGTATGCCACCATCTTTTATATCCCACCATCTTTTATATCCTTTTTTCTTCAATTACATACACCTTTTCGATTCTGATCACCTTTTCTGGCGTCCTTACAATGCTATAAAGAACCGAAAACAAACAGCATCTCTGAGTTTCCTAAGCCTTACATTGTACATGTCTGTAATTGATGTCCATCTTTGGTCCTCTATTTTCAAAGCTACTTAGAGAGTCCTACTTAGAGTGACATACCTTAAACTAAAGAGTTGTACGTAAACAACAGCATCAACCAACATGTCTATTGGCGTCATCGCAATCACTATGGTGTCATTTCCATTGTGAACCGCCATGTGGTCTTTGAGCGAAGGGTGGTATACAAATTTAACTAACTAACTAATTTATAAATTAATAATAGGTCATTTTTATTTCCATTAAAAGGGAGGTGCTGACTCTGTTTCCATTGGTAGCAGTGGCAGGCAATGTATGAGAGGATGTAGCAAATGCAGAGGGAGATGCAGGTTAGCAGAGTGGCAAAACAACATTCTGTACTGACAACAGTGCAGCATGGGAAGGAGAAGACAGAGGCATGTCGTAGCCATGGCTGTAGCACATGCTTGGTGACTCCTGGCTGTGTTCCACTTACCAAGAGAAATGGGTGGCAATCTATCTACCTCTTCCAAGAAACAGAATCTGGCCAGAACATAAGGAGTCACTGAGCATGTATTGTGGTCATGGCTGCAGCATCTCTCTCTCTTCTCTCCCCTATGCCACACTGCTGTCAGCACCTGAACCAGCAGAAACATAAAGGAGGAGACAGGCCCTAATGACTTGCTACAGCCCATCTACCTCTTCTAATAAGCTTCTTAGATGATGTGGGTGGCTGTTGAAAAGCCCACCTGCTTGGCCATTCCAGGAAAAGGAAGGCAACAAAGTCACAAGAGTGGAATTTGATATGAACCTGAAGGCTTCTTTCTATCTGTGGTAGTGGTGACAGTTGGTGAACTGAGAGAAGGAATCCTGCATGGGACATAAAGGGGGAAATACCTTCTCTCCTTCATGTTCCCTCCACCAATGCCACCAAGAGGGTGGCTGGATGAACAGAACTTGCAGAAAAGCAGGGCAGCAGGGCAGACTTTTGACCCCTGCTGCAAAATTTGTAGATCTGGCACTGAGCAAATGGCACCCTCTCTGACAGACTTATTTTCACACCAGAGGCATGTAATCCAACAGACACTTCTCCATGACAGTAAATATGCAACAATAATAAATAAATAACAGTATGTTGCCCTTTCACGACACTCAAAAACTTCTGTCTGGGGTAACTGCTTCAGTCTGCCTAATGGTAGAGCCACCCCTGATTGTAGCTTAGCTAGACCAAGATCAGCAGCAATACCCTTAATTTTTGACCCAATTCATGAATCACTGAGGTGATAACATCAGACCCCAGCTCACAGTAAAGTTCCCAACTCCTCATAACAAAGCAATCTAGCCTTGCTGGGAAATCTTAGGGGAAAATATATCCATATTTCAATTGTAATTTGTATTGAAGAATATATATATATATATATATATATATATATATATATATATATATACACAGTGGTACCTCGGGTTAAGTACTTAATTTGTTCTGGAGGTCTGCTCTTAACCTGAAACTGTTCTTAACCTGAAGCACCACTTTAGCTAATGGGGCCTCCTGCTGCCGCTGCGCTGCCACTGCACAATTTCTGTTCTCATCCTGAAGCAAAGTTCTTAACCTGTGGTAATATTTCTGGGTTAGCGGAGTCTGTAACCTGAAGTGTATGTAACCTGAACCGTATGTAACCCAAGGTACCACTGTGTGTGTGTGTGTGTGTATATATATATATATATATATATATATATATATATATATATACACACACACACACACACACACACATATACATATAGTGTGGGTGTGGGTGTTCCCATTAATTTTTCTGCTTTGGCATTGCAGAGTTCTGTATTTACGATTGCCTGCAATCATTGGGCTGTGAAAGAACATTTCAACTTCTAATCCCTTTGCGGAGGATCCACACACCAGGGGAGGGGGGACTACAAAGCTTTGAGTTGCCTCGCCATGCCAAGCGTGATGTTCCGCTGCATTGTCAAAGTGTCACATGCATGCGAGTGTTCAAACAATACATTAGAAAAGCAACAACAGCCGGCAGCTGCCAGAACAAACTTTTCATTCAGCGACTCTTTGCAGAGGAAAAACCTCTTAGTCAGCTCATTGGAAATGACACAGTTCATCGAGGCCTGACAATAATCACACTCTATGAAGCCCAAAATCGAAATGTTTCCTTCTTTTTGTAAAGAAAAAAAAATCCACATCCTTCCCCTCCGGCTAGTAAAGACAGCTTCTGAAAACTAGATCTACTGAGAAGAAGCCTTTGTTCACAATTGAAGCAGACATCAAACACGCGTGTCAGGATCAAAAATGCTATTTTGCAGTCCCATTACAGTGAAGAAAGAGGAGGGGGGGAACAGGCCTGCTCTTATCCCAGAGGATGGTGGCTTTTTCCCTGTCTCAGCACTCCCAGAGAATCACTTCTAGGCCAATTAAGCACATCTAATGTCAGTAGGAAATGGGCAATTAAAGTGCTGCCTTTTCTGAGGAATGCAAGGCACCAAGTAAGTGGGCAGAGTAAACAAGATTTCCAACAGATGTCCTCAATCTACCTGCTTGCCTCTCTGTCTCCTTTCCCTCCCCATCCTTCTTTGTCAGTGCAAGCATGTGAAAAGCACAATTTAGAAAAGATAACAAGGGAAAATGAACAGTCACTTCCCTGCCATTTTGACAGAAGAGCTTTTCTTTCTTAAATGCTTAAAATGTAGACTTCTCAGGAAGAGACATTTTCCTAAACATTTCCCCCCCTCAAGTGATACATGGTTGAAAGTGAAAACACACTTTCTACAAATGGCTTTCCTGTGAATAGTAAATGCTGAAAGATGGAGAAAAATAAAGCAAAACTGCCTCTTATCCAAATGTAGTTCACCTCAGCAGGGGAATATTCAGCTTCTGGCCATGTTGGCTGGCCAGGAATTGGACCTAATCAGGGAAAGTGACAAAAATGTTTCCTTTGCAATGGCCAGGGAGAATGGTAGGGACAGGTACATCAGTCTATTTCTGTTTAATGCCACGTTCATATATGTCACTTGTAAGTTGGTTCTGGGATGCAGGTGGCACTGTGGGTTAAACCACAGAGCCTAGGGCTTGCTGATCAGAAGGTCGGCGGTTCGAATCCCCATGACGAGGTGAGCTCCCATTGCTTAGTCCCTGCTCCTGCCAACCTAGCAGTTCAAAAGCACAAAGTACAAGTAGATAAATAGGTACCGCTCCGGTGGGAAGGTAAATGGCATTTCCGTGCGCTGCTCTGGTTCGCCAGAAGCGGCTTAGTCATGCTGGCCACATGACCCGGAAGCTGTACGCCGGCTCCCTCGGCCAATAAAGCAAGATGAGCGCCGCAACCCCAGAGTCGGTCACGACTGGACCTTTAAGCTGGTTCTACTCCATGTCTGCAATAATTTGCAAGGTGTTTTTTTAAATTAAAAAAACCCTGCACAAAATATATTTAAATACACATTGAAACACATTTTCTCTTAGAATACAAATGACTAGATATATTCATTTCTAAGTGTATTTTAAAATGCACATTGATGTGAATTTTGAGCCAAGAATTGTGTCACTACATTTGCTAAGCATAAACTCCAATGGGTGGCTATGTTCCAAGCTGCACATTAGTCATGGAGGGCCAGCCAGTCCTTATCCAGTTTTGCAAAGATCAACTTCCTCAAGCATCTAGCGAGAATCAGTAACGTGGATGTGGGTTCTACTCATTTCCTCCCAGGTGGTTTTGAGTGTTGAGGGTGCTGAAAGAAACAATTCCCAGAGTTCCCTGGGAAGGACGGCTGATTTTTATAGGGGTTTCATAATAACTCTCAGGACCCTTAATCAAGATTCCAATGAATACAAAGGATAACTACCTTCTCACCCACAGATTAAGCCAGGAGGTGCAAATCAGGCCAAGATCAAATTTCTCAAGCATCCCAATCACAACCCAACCCTCAAGCATGCTCCTCAATGGATGTGCCCCTGGGCATCTACTTCCTCACCCTGATGTGTTTTTCTGGTCCATTTGAAGGTTTACCATTTTAAAACTTTTTTTTTTTTTTGCTGTTTTAGTATTCACCGCCTTGAGATGACTATGTAGAAGCTGCTTGCTTGTAATAGCAATAATAACAATAACTTGGTCTATAAATCTACTGCGCAAGACCTTCTGAGGACGTGTGCATGCTCTTGTGTACATGCCTGCCTGTGCTATTCAATGTGATGTTGTGAATATGCTTTTATTTGTTCTTAGCACTTTAGTTTTCAGAACAGCACCAGTATCTTTTGTTCCTGAGCTCTGGATTAATATTTTACAGCTTGCTACAGATGCTGTTTTCAAGGTTTATAAAGTGGAGTGTCTGGAGGGATTTTATTAATAGCTGGAGGATGGCCAGCTTATTCCAGTAATTTAATCTGTAAAACAAGGATGAGCGAGAGAATTGAAAACATGTACAAATTGCATTATAAAACTCCATACACTGTCACTGTTTATTATTTTATTTATTCAAGAGCAGTTATAGGAAACAAATCTACCAGTGTGACCTTTCATGCTGATATAAATACAAGATTTATTAGTTGTTATTGAAAACTTCAGGCATTATTCAGCACTGAAGGAAAAGCAAAATAAATAATTTCATACAGGCAGTAGATAGAGCAAGTGATTGTGGTGTTGCATGTTATTCCAAAATAGAGGAAGAGCTGTAAAGGGTCTATTGTTGTGAGAGATGTGCAGGGAAAATAAAACATTTCCCAGAATATGTCCGGGGCTACTTCTGATCTGGGATTGTAAAATGTATATCTGCCATTTATGAACATCCGTTAACAGTAAATGGCAAGATGCCTGCCTGAGGCCTCTTGTGCATGCGGAAATGAAAGACCTCCACTGCTTTTCCTGAGATGAATTCACCCCGGATTTCCTTATTTTATTTTTATTTCTATCAAGTAATGTTGTATTACTCACTAGGGCCCAGTTTTTATCTGGCACAAGAAGCCACACAGAAAATATGTGCAGCCAGTACACACACACACACACACACACACACACACACCCTTGTCAATAACATAAGAAGGAGAAATGTGGTCAGCAACCCTACCTGAGGAAACCAAGGTTCAAATCCCCACTCCATCATGAAGCTCCTTGGCTCTCATCACAGGCCACATTCACACCATACATTCAAACCTTGATATAACTTGGCTTCCTCCAAAGAATTCTGGGAGCTTCTTAAGGGTGCTAAGTGCTGTTATGGGTTCCCTATTTCCCTCACGGAGCTACAATCCCCAGGGTGGTTTAACAATCAATCCATCTTCCCAGGGAACACTGGGAATTGTGGCTTTGTGAGGGGAATATAGTCAGCTCTCGGTTACATGAAAGGATGACCCATGGTTGTTAGCCCTTTCCTGACCAACCAGCTAATTCCCAGCAATTAAGTTTCTAGATGTTGCAGAACCCTGAAAATTGCTCACCTGTGCTTCAGGGATTGTAATAACTTCCTATGACGACCCACAACCTCATGGACTGCAGCTCAATACATCATTCCATCATGGCACATTCCCAGGTTTCAGATAAGGTTTTCAAAGAACCTGCTGTCTTACGAACTGTGCAAGCGCTCTCATATTTTCATAGTAGATGGGGATGAAAACTGCTAGCACAAGCTGCCCTGTCTAAGTGACCCAAGGCACAATTATGGCTTTGAGTTCTACTGTTGTGTTTTGAATCTTTTGGAGTGACTCTTCCCCTTGGTGGAAAATTTTGATTCCGTTCACATTTAAAGGTGAACGGAAACAATACATGAACTACAAATTCACATTTCTCTGAATTTTGCAATGCAGTGCTCCAGCCAAGCACCATGTACAAAAATGCACATACTAGGCTAATGTGTGCATATAAACCCATATATTAGTGAAAATTGCATGTAAAATGTATTATATTGGGCAAAAATGCATTTGAAATGGGTATATTAAGATAAATATGCACTAAAACACTCGTGAATTTTTAGAGAAACCAAAATCAAGAGATTCACTTATACTTACTCTTCCCATACTTCAAAATATCACATATAAAATACTGGAATGAGAGAGGGCAAGATTCCCATCCAGATATGCCATTGTTGTGTGAAAGAGAAATAAGAATTCATTTACTTTCTGCTATCTAACCATTTGTCCAAAGCAACTCTAACAGCAATCTGATAAACTAGTGTATTGTTTATTTTCCTCTATATATCTACTGGGGGCTTGTTGTAACATAGCTCTAAAACATAAAAAAATGGAAAAGGTGGTTTTTGCTGATTTTTAGACCATAGAAGGCCGCTCAAAATAAAACTGAATTGGCAGACTATAGTGCAGCATAGGCAAACGCGGCCCTCCAGATGTTTTGGGACTACAACTCCCATCATCCCTAGATAACAGGACCAGCTGTCAGGGATGATGGGAATTGTAGTCCCAAAACATCTGGAGGGCCGAGTTTGCCTATGCCTGCTATAGTGTTCTGTCTGAGGAGTTTCCAAGGAAGTGAGTAGACAGTTGATGAAATTATAATATAATTAGTAAACAATGTTTCACCAAGAATGAAATGTATTATGTTCTGCTTACACTATCCATTTCCTCTGTCTCAATCTAGTGTAATCCAGTGATGATTTACAGCATTTGCTAGATGAAGACATATTAATTTTTGGTTTCGAAGAGCAGCGTATTTCATTTATAAGGTCATCTACAGATAGGAAAGCACATCAAGCATCTGCTCTGCTAAGCTTTCAGTAAGTGCACTGGGTCCTTCACATAGAGAGTCAAAGGTTTATGAATGGAGTCATGGAATTGGACTCCATTTACTTTATAAAATAAAGCAGGCAAATAAAATGTATTTGATACTCCAGTGGCTACCTGCCCTATAGGACAAACCTATCTACATCTACTCAGAAGTCCTATTGACTTCAATGGGGCTTATGTCCCAGGTAAGTATAGCTATGATTATAGCCTTAGGTAGCAGTCTTATGCACATAGCCTGGAATATGACCAACTGAATTCAATGAGACTTGGTTCTGAGTATAGCATTCTAAAATTCAGGAACAATGTTGCTGCTATTGTTTGTTATTTATTAGATTTCTCACCCACACTTTACCATAAGATCCCAGGGCAGAATACAAAAAAACCCAAGTACAGTTTAAAACAAAATAAATCTACTAACCATACACAACCACCATCAGGTTAACATATAGTTTGCTCCTTTTGCCATGTCCCCTGATGCCCATGCTTTCAGCTGAACTTGAAAAATGTCCTGACATGTATGCAACTGCACCCATGCAGCGGCTTCCACAAGGCCAGGAATTCTGCACAATCCGAGTTCACTGTCATATGGATACAGCTCTGTGTGTGCAGAGCTCTGTGATCCCTAATCCACTGAATGCGCAGACATGCAATGAAATGAATGTGAGAGAGCTCTTCTTTCAAGATGCACCTGTATGGGCTACACTAGAAGAAACCTTGACGGCATTTCACCATTGAGGATGGGTACAAAGAGAAGATGTGCATAAAGTGAAACTACTGCAGTTTCAGATTATATAAAGCTTTTATGACAACTCTTACCTGAGGATGATGAAATGGAAAGTGACATTATAAGGAAGTTGATATTATAAGGGAAAATATTCAGTGGATGCAGCTGTTTCCTCAAGGCTATCTCTACCTCCCTCTGCCTCTCATACAATTCTTTCTCCTCTCTCTCTCTTCCCAAGAATGAAATGTTACATTTCCCAAGGTAAATACATAATGAGGAAAAAACCAAAGAACAGGTGCTAAGAGCATTTGGATGAACTTGAAAATCAGCAGAATATGACTTTTCTTCTGGCTTTTATCTTTCCACAATGTTAAAGCCACAAAATATGAGCAAAGATCATCTGAAGACGTGCTTGAACTGTTACTAGTACTACTAAGCTGACCATTTGACATTTCCATGCCTTTTTCTCCCTCTGGTCTACGAATGAGGAACCTGTGGCTCTCCAGATGTTGTACTGCAACCCCCATCATCTCCAACCATTAGCCATGCTGGCTGGAGCTAATGGGAGTTGAACAACATCTGGAGGGCCAGCTCTGATATTGTCTTTACTTTGTCATTTAGTATTTTGATGAGGCGTTTATTCTTTACTTCTCATTTACAAATGAGAATAGAAGGGGCTGAAATGAAGCCTGCCATTTTTTCATTTCTGTGACTTTTTTTAGTATATAATGCCAATCCTGAACTGAGTTCACTGGCTGCCAATTAGTTTCCAGGCCTAATTCAAAGTGCTGGTTTTGACTTATAAAGCCATAAATTGTTCAGGACTGCAATAACTTAAGGACCACTTCCCCCGATATGAACCAACGTGGATCCTACAATCATCATTTGAGGTCCTTCTTCATGTGCCTCGTCTGTGAGAGGTCCAGAGGGTGGCAACAGGAGAACGGGCCTTATCTCTTGTGGATCCCAACTTGTTGAATGTTCTCCTCAGGGAGGGTTGTCTGGTGTCTTTGTTGCATATTCTTAGGTGCTAGGAAAAAACATTCCTCTTCTCCTAGGTCTTTAGCTAATTAAACAATTTATGGCCTTTTAAACTGGTGGCAGGGGATTTGTTTGTTACTATGGCATGTATTTTTGTGTTTTTATATTGTAAACCACCCTGTGACCCTCAGATAAAGGGCAGCAGGGCCAACTTGCATAAAATATTGGGGGCGGGGGGGCTGGGCTCATACCTGGGGACCGCCTCTCCTGGTATGTCCCACAGAGGAACTTACGGTCTTCAAATAAAAACATATTGAAGGTCCCAGGCCACAGAGAGGTTAGGCTCAGTGACGTAGCGTGGGGGGTGCAGGGGGGGCCGGCCGCACCGGGCGCAACATCTGGGGGTTAGGGTTAGGGGGCGCAAATCCACGGGTTAGGGGGCGCAAATCCATGGGTTAGGGGCGCAAATTACTTGCCTTGCCCCGGGTGCTGACAACCCACGCTACGCCACTGGTTAGGCTGGCCTCAACTAGAGCCAGGGCTTTTTCGGTTGTGGCTCCGATCTGGTGGAACGCTCTGTCACAAGAGACTAGGGCCCTGTGGGACTTGACATCTTTCCACAGGGCCTGCAAGACAGAGCTGTTCCAACAGGCCTTTGGTCAGGGCACAGCCTGACTCCCTCCTTTGGCAATCTCTAGCCCAATGGTTGCCATCAATTTGATTTGAATTTTAGAATGAATGATTTTAGAATTTTGTACTATTTTATTGTTGTTAGCCGCCCTGAGCCCGGCTTCGCCTGGGGAGGGCGGGATATAAATAAAATGTATTATTATTATTATTATTATTATTATTATTATTATTATTAATCACATGGCATGGTGCACACACATTATTTGAATGGCAATGCCCATCAACTTTGGGAGGGCCTGACCCTCCCAGATATTTTCTTGGGGGAACCAAAACCCCCTCAGCCCCTAGGAGATGGCTCCTATGAGAGGCAGTATAGAAATTTAATTAATAAACTACTACTACTACTACTACTACTACTACTACTACTACTACTACAGCTTCTCCTCCCCAGTCTCCAGTCTCCTGCACACCCTCAAAATCTTCTCTGAAGAATTTGGGGGGCTCTCTGGAGCAGATTTGGAAGGGTGCATGTGTGACTTCAGGGAGGCAGTGATGAAGTCATGGTGCAAACCAAAGTTCATTTGCCAAATGCTAGAATCCACCCTTTCAGTTTTGTTTTGAGTAGTCTCTTGTCTGCAGCTTAAAAAAAAAATGGAATATTTAAGATGCCACAAAGTGCTTCAGGGACTCATGCTGCCACATATAGTTTCTCCTTCGCCTCTGACAAGCCCCAAATCTCTCTGAGGCCTTGGCTCAGAATGCATTGCATATCCTTGCATGCAGGATCAAAATACCTGTCTCATATCCCATGATGTTAGGAATGGAAAATATGAAGGAGCGTGCCAAAGTTATGTTTTTCCTGGGACTTTCCATGATGTGTTCGGGCATGCACTACTTAAATTAACAATACAGTGGTACCTCAGATTAAGTACTTAATTCGTTCCGGAGGTCCATACTTAACCTGAAACTGTTCTTAACCTGAAGCACCACTTTATTAATGGGGCCTCCTGCTGCTGCTGCTGTGCCACCGGAGCCCAATTTCTGTTCTCATCCTGAAGCAAAGTTCTTAACCTGAAGCACTATTTCTGGGTTAGCGGAGTCTGTTACCTGAAGCTTATGTAACCTGAAGCATATGTAACCCGAGGTATCACTGTATTCGTATTCTATGGTTCCAGGAGAAGTTGCAGAGTATTTCTATTCAGCTTTTGCCAATTGATGTTTTGGACTACAACTCCCATCAGCCCCAGCCAACATAGGCTGTGTTGGGTGGGGCTGATGGGAGCTATAGTACAAAATATCTGGACTACACTAGGGACTCAGCTATACAGCTGCAAATATAACGTTTTGAATGTGCTTTAAGTACATTATACAAATGTGACACTAGATGGTGATTGTGAGCTTATGGCAAATTCAATTTTTAAAAAAATGTTTTTTAAAAAAAGCATTTTCACAGTGCTTTTTATATTTGTCTAGATACCACCTAGGTTGGCAAAGGCTAATCTAGATAATGTTGCATCTTCTAGCAGTGAATAAACTATTATCTGAACCTTCAGGCTCTCTATTCAGTTACTTAGTATTTAGTATTTACAGACGTATCTATCAGTGAGTGATGGACTGCAGAAGAAAGACTGAAGAACTTCCAGATAGGGTGGGGAAAGCACCTCTCCTCTCTTATTTTATTTATAAATTTTCCAAAAATACAATACAATTGGTCAAACATTTTCCAATAGACATTTTCTTGATAGTCAACTTCCACTAGGGCTTCCACTATGTTCTGAATTTCCCAGACATATCCGGAATACTGCAGTCGGCAGCAGTGTCCAGGTGGAAATCAGCAAAATATCTGGGAAAATCTAGATGTATGGCAGTTCATGGCAGCAGTGCTGTTTTTGTCAATCTCCCCCCCCCAAAAAAAGCTCCAAAATGACAATGTCTTTTTGCATAACAACTTTGGGCAAAACTAAGAAACGCTCAACAACTTTGGCCCAACCCCCCACCCCCAAAAAAGCACACACAACTCTGTCAAAAAGTTCTGTCTGGATTTTCACTGAAATATGGCAACTCTACTTCCACCCTTCCATAGATTCCTCAAATTATCTATTGCTGCTGCATATTATAGTTAATCTATACATTCTTTCCTCCACTTTATTCTCAGAATAACTTTTCCTGCTGAGCTTACTCCAAACCTGCTAGCATTTTAACATGTTTACAATATTTTTTTTAAAAAAACCAATCAACAAACATTTTCCAATCCTCCTTGAAGGCTGCCTCGTCTTAGTTTTGCCATCTCTTTGCATCCACTGATCATCCACTGCTGGATGTCTGCTCTTGCCCTGATTTATTTATATTTTATACTTTTGTATTATTGCCTTTGTTTCACTGTGAATGTAGATAGATAGATTTGATAGATAGAAAATAGGTAGCATCCCAAAAAAGTCCCAGTTAGAATACCTGTGTGTATAACACATCGTAGCTCTCCATTTAAATTAAGAATGAGCTGAGCTGATGCTCCTCCTCCCTAGAGAAGCCCGGTGTTACTTCAGAGAAAGTAGTGGTGTTACTTCAGAGAAAACCTTGCCTCAGGCATTGCTGCATCTTCTTTCTTCTGAAGAAGGTAGCTACAGCTAGGTCCTCTGCATCATTTCCTCAAGGATCAGAGAAATTCCCAAAGGAGGAAACTTTTCATCTACGTTGCTGCATCTAGTCATCATTCCCTCTATTGCTGATGCTGTTGCTTATGTAGCCAAAACAGCGCCAACCACGAAGAAGAGGGGTTTGTGGGAACCCCAAGGTTTGGAAAACTATAAAGGCATATTGGTGAGGGAACAGGGGGAAGAACCAATAAAATTTTCCATTGAGGGTTGAGAACATTCAGTGACCACAACTAACTGTTGAGAGAGGAACAGAAAACCAGATGGAAGGGGGAAATACAATTCACATCCTCTCTGGCCACTGGATGGCCATGTTGATGGGACTGATGGGAGGTGGAATCCAACAACATCTTTCTCAACCTGTGGGTCCCCAGATGTTGTTGAACTACAACTCCCATCACCCCTAGCTAGCAAGACCAGAGTTTAGGGATGATGGGAGTTGTAGTCCAACAACATCTGGGGACCCACAGGTTGAGAACCGCTGATCTAGAGGAGCATAAATTCTCCCAGCACTCTTCTACAGCATGGGAGTGGGGCTTCTTTATCATTGCCCTCTGCACAATATCCCTGGGAATGTTGCTCGTGTACGCTCTATAGCAGGCTTTTCAAGAGAAGCCTTCTAGCAGCTGGCGTTCCCTACAGAATGTGAAGATTCCTTCATAGAAATGTAATGTAGGTGTTGCTAATTGCAAGACACTTTTATGAAGTGTAAATTAGTCCTCATCTCTCTGGGGTAGAAGCAATGGATAGGTTGCCTCTTAACATGAAATATGTCACTTCTATTATTTCACAGGAGAAATGTCATGTGTTCAAATTTTTTTTAAAAATGTCCATATTCATTAGATTACATGTTTCTTCAGGGCTACAAGGTGCTTCAGGCTTTGGGTACCTGTGAATAATTGGTGCTAAGTTTTAGGGAATACCGACTGCAGCTGAAGTACTTAATCAGAAGCAAATTACATTATTTAGAAGCCATGTCCTAGAAGCTCTGTCCCCTCTCTGCCTCCTGAGCCATGGTTGTTGCTCTACTTCTGCATTACCGGCATCAGGCCAAATAGTTGCATCATCTGCCTCAGAAGCTTCAGCGGAACCTCCTTCTGTTAAATTCTGGTGAGAATGTGGTGCCTGCAGCATTACGCAGAATGGCTTGAGGCATGGTGCCAAGGACTGATCTGGAACATCTTACCAGAAGGGTACTATATTTTAGGCCAGGATCCATTTAAAGAGTCCCTACAAATCTACAAAACTATCAGCTACCACAGCATGCTTGTTGGATTTTGCAATATCTTGATGCCCTATAGACCTGTTTCAGTATTGAATTTGTGACATCAGCATGGTTCAGGAAACTGACAGATGATCACCCCAACCTAAAAATTTGTCAAAATTGAGTGGAATGTATGATGACATAGAAAAGATTTTATAGGGATTCTTGGTAGAAGCAATTGTAATGCATTTTTAAAATAGTATACATATCCCATTACCACACACATTAGAAAATAATGACCATGAAAAAAGAAAATATTAATCAGATAAAGCCAAAAGAGTTAACATGGCACATTGTATTTTGGGGAAATAAAGGTGGTAGTCACAATTGTGACCACTGAAAGGACCAAAGAAGAGAGTTGTGGTCAGCAGTGGCCCCCCATAAGTATCAGCACTTATGTTATACAGTACCTTCCAAGTGCACTGGAAAAAAGAGAACATCCTGTTTTTTCTTGCAAGGTGTTGGTGGCCATTTTGGGTGTCATGATCCTTTGTGCTCTCATGCTGACCTCTCACCCTGAAAAAGCATGTTTTGGGGAGGCTGCTATCTTGCACAGCACCCACAACACATGTTTTTGGGCTGTGTGTGAGATCTCACCCACCAAAAGTCGTCCCCCCCCCCAAGGTGAAGTGAGACATGGGTCACATGACTTATCTAGAAACACATCCCAGAAGATGTGCATCCCAGTTTTGCATTGGAAAAAGTTGGAAGGTATGTGATGTGTGCCACAGCATTTGCCCGACCATGCCACAATGAACAGAAGTGGGGCTTACTTCTGAAGAAATATGTATGGGATTGGCTATTAAAAGCTCTTCCTATTCCATGTTCTCATGCTAGCAGTGTTTTATTTATTTAGATGAAATACAATAATAAATGACTGCTCATACTGTAGACAATATTGTTGTTGTTGCAGCAAATGTTTTAGTATGAATTTAGCATATAACATAATAAAGCATCTTCCCAAGTTGGAACTGGAAATGATATCTCAATTCTCTGCATCAGCCTTCCCCAACTATGTGTTGGCCTACAGTTCCTGTCATCCCTGACCATCAGAGCTGATGGGAATTGGAGTACCACAACCTCTGGAGAGCATCAGGTTGGGGAAAGATGTACTACATGTCTGCTCCATTTCCTGTCCTCTGTTCTTCTTCCTTTGTCTTGCAATATTTAGAAGAGGAAAGGAAATCTTTTCAATGTGAGCTGCGAAGAACTCCATACAAAACGCAATTTCTCACAGCAATACTTATTTCATCTTTAAGGCAAAATCATAATGTTGCAAAAGCAATTCATGCAGCCACCTCTTCCATGATTATTGCCATATTTCAGATGCTGCTGCAGTTTTGATAACTGCTTTGCAAATACTTTGGAAGAAACCCAGAGGCATAGACACCAGTATTTCCAGCATAGTTTTATTGTTTGACTTTAGTTAATTTTCTTTTTTAAAAACTGCATTCAGAATTCCTCCCAAAATGGTAGTGAATGCTGATAAAATACCTGGATTTGATTTCCTTGTTGAGATAGTACCTCTATTTTACAAGTGTTACATGCAACCAGAATAGAACTGCAAGTGGTTACATTTATCACCCAAATAGGCCTCCAAGTGTAATTCCTGTCCTGGCTATATGTTCTACAGCTAGTAATATGGATTGTTACTATCATTTTAGGTGTTCTCATGCCCCCCACAGGCAGCTACTATCAGCAGTGTGTGGAAGTGAGATGCAAAGTATGATGGCAGCAGTCCACGCCGGAAATAGTTCTAGAAATTTCTGTCAGGTTGAACACACATACCAGGATGAACACACATACCATATTTTTAGTGGCATTCTAAACTGTAAGGATCCCACTTTCCCAAAGTGTGAAGGCTGCTGTGACCCAGTTCATATACAGTGGTACCTCAGGTTACATACTCTTCAGGTTACATACACTTCAGGTTACAGACTCCGCTAACCCAGAAATAGTGCTTCAGGTTAAGAACTTTGCTCCAGGATGAGAACAGAAATCATGCTCCAGCAGCACGGCGGCAGCAGGAGGCCCCATTAGCTAAAGTGGTGCTTCAGGTTAAGAACAGTTTCAGGTTAAGTACGGACCTCCGGAATGAATTAAGTACTTAACCTGAGGTACCACTGTATATTGGTACAATCCTATGAGGGAATTTTTCAATTTCAGATGGCATGTTGGTTCTCTGAAAGCAAGCCTGCATTTAAAACTGGTGTTTTATTTAGAAAAGCCTTGTGTTATCATTCCCTGTGTGGTCAGTTTCTCATGCGGGGGGACTTTCAAACAGTACAATCTCATGAAAGTTGTAGGAATACAGGCAGCTGCCTTGTATTGAGTCAAAAGATTGGTCCTTCTAAATCAGTCTTGTCTACATTAATTGGCAGAGGCCCTCCAGATTTCAGGCAGAGGTCTTTCCCAGCCCTGGCTGGAGAGAGAGGTGTCAATTTTGCTCTCTCAGTGTTTTGGTTTTTTTTTAAGTCTTAAGTTCAATTCCCCACATTTCTACATCAGTTTGTGAACTTTTGTTTCAAAGTCCTCATGAATATACTTCAGCATTTTAGTGTGATTTTCTCTTAATTTGCACATTTTTGCAAAGCAATTTCCCCCAAATATAAGCATTTCTGTGTATTATTTAGGAGACAGTGTTTAAATTCACATACTGTTTTGGGAAGTGCGAATTGGTGAAGTTCATCTTTAAATGTGAACTGAGTCCAATTTATCCCTCATTCCTACCTGGAGATGCTGGTGATTGAACATGAGACCTTCTGCAGGCAAAGCAAATGTTCTGTCACTGAGTTGCATCTCTTCACTATGCCATATGCATTATCTGGATTGACTCATTGAAGGAATCTATTTTTTCTTACGCAAAGACCCAAACAAGACTGCCCCTATTATAGTGTAATTCTATATATGTATATTGAAATGCAGGTCCTAGGAAGCAAGTAGAAATGCAACCTTGTACCATTATCTCAGACAACAAAATCCCAAACACCTCACCCTAATCCTGAAGCAGGATTACAGGGAATTTATGGAAGCCACTTCTCTTTCTCTCCCTACTCTCTCTGACAAATACCTTATTGAAATTTGGAACTTTTTCAGATTTCCTTGGATACATTGCTTTAACAGCATTTGCACATCAAATTTTGCATAAGGTAAAAAAAGGGGGGAGAGATAAAGGACCCCTGGACGGTTAAGTCCAATCAAAGGCGACTATGGGGTTGCGGCCCTCATCTCGCTTTCAGGTCAAGGGAACCGGCGTTTGTCTACCGACAGCTTTCCAGGTCATGTGGTGAGCATGACTAAACCACTTCTGGCACAACGGAACACCGTGATGGAAACCAGAGCACACAGAAATGGCATTTACCTTCCTGCAGTAGCAGTACCTATTTATCTACTTGCACTGGTATGCTTTTAAACTGCTAGGTTGGCAAGAGCTGGGGCAGAGCAATGGGAGCTCACCCCATTGCAGAAATTCAAACCACCAACCTTCTGATTGGCAAGCCCAAGGGGCTCAATGGTTTAGACCACAGTGCCACCCACATCTCCGAATAAATACCTTGCATAAGGCACTTAGTGGCAACTCTGTGAGAACATAAGAAGTGAGTCCTTCTGGATCACGCCAACGGTTCACCTTGTCTGGCATCCTGTTCTCACAGTGGCCACCCAGATGCTTGTGGGAAGTCTGCAAGCAGGACCCAAACAAAAGAGTGTTCTCCCCTCCTGTGGGTCCCTCTGGAAAAGGACATCCCTCTTGCTGATATTCTTGTTTCAACACATTTCTCATATGCTGTCAACTTACTCTTCATGGATAAACAAAACTAGCAAAGATTCAGAGACTTTACCTTTTAAAAAAAGTTACAGTAATGTATTTATGCAGAATGTTAGAAACAACAGGATTTTGAAGCCGATGGCAACACTGCTGCATTAATAAGAACCCCGCTGCCTACCCTCAGGCTAACAGCAATGTATGCCTTTCTTTGGTCTTCTTCCTCGGTTACATATTTTAATAGAAGGGGGGTGTCGCTTAATATTGTGTTCCTCAGACTGCACATTCTGAAGTCACATGCCATCCTGCCTTCACCTTTGAAAGGGCAACAGTGCTGCGTAAGCAAGGACAAGTACATCCTACTTCAATTAAAACATAACAAGTTGGCAGAACCATAAATAGCCTCCATGCAACTTGCAATTTGCCCATCAAGACAAAACCTCAAACTCGGAAAAGACATCAAGGAAATTAATTGAGGTTATTTACAAAGAGTGTTCCCAAACAGGTCACTTCATTATCTTCTTGGACTGGGGTTCATTTAGGTCTGCTCAACATTACTCAGCCCTGCTTGAGGCCAGCTTTTCAGAAGCAGTCTGAAAACACCCCAAAGATTCCATAATCCTGAAAATGTTGCTCGTCGGACCCTATAGCCTTTGATGTCTTTTTAATCAATTGAATGTGTTATAAAAATCACCTGCTTGTTTTATCATTTCCATTGTCTGAATAGTCTTATGGCAAAGAATGGTGCTCCTTTCTGTCGACGGCTGGCATAAGGGGCGGATTTGCCCCTTCCCACTGCTGGATAGCGAATAAGGTGTGTTCTACAGGTACTCGGGTGGTGCTGTGATCTAAACCACTGAGCCTCTTGGGCTTGCTGATGAGACGGTTGGCAGTTCAAATCCCCACAACAGGGTGAGCTCCCGTTGCTCTGTCCCAGCTCCTGCCAACCTAGCAGTTCAAAAGCACACCAATGCAAGTAGATAAATAGGTACTGCTGCAGAGGAAAGGTAAACAGCATTTCCATGCGCCCTGGTTTCCATCATGGTGTTCCATTGCACCAGAAGCGGTTTCGTCATGCTGGCCACATGACCTGGAAAGCTTTCTGTGGGCAAACGCAGGCTCCCTTGGCCTGAAAGTGAGATGAGCCTCACAACCCTATAGTCGCCTTTGACTGGACTTAACTGTCCAGGGGTCCTTTACCTTTCACCCTTTAAGGTGTGTTTCAATCAGGAGTAAGAAATAGCTTGTCTCCAAAAGGAGGCCTCTTCTCCTGCTCCTCCACCATTTTTCACACACTGGAAATCTCACCCACTGACCCCAGGATCTAACAGTGTGGGGTTAGTCAGTTGCCTGGTGGGGACTGAGGGCAGATCCACTTTCTGTTAATTGCAGATTGATTGTTAATTTCCCCTTATCTTTTTCTGCTCCCCCCTTTTTATTTAGATTAGTTTCTTTTATCTAATTGTTTTATTTTATTTATTTTTTTAAAAAACTTTAATAAAAATTTGCTACAGCAAGAAGATGACATTGAAAAATCCCCGCTAACTTAGCACAATATAACCTAACTTTTCCCACCTGGTACCACCTGGTACTCCATATGTTATAGAATACAACTCACATTGCCCCGACCACCAGCCATGTTGACTGGGACTGATGGAAATTCTAGTCCAAAGCCTCTAGAGCAGGCTTCCTCAAACTCGGCCCTCCAGATGTTTTGAGACTACAATTTTCATCATTCCTGAACACTGGTCCTGCCAGCTAGGGATCATGGGAGTTGTATGCCAAAAACATGGGCTGAGTTTGCTAAAGCCTGCTCTAGGGGCACCACATTTGGGAAGGTTGATGTGTCCTACAGATTTGAAGTGAAGAGTTTGCTTTTACACTTTGATGGGCATGTTTGGATCTGTACTGCATTTGTTTATAAGTATCTTGGTCTGTTCTGAGATAAAATTAGTAACGTACATTTTAGAAATACTATTTGTAGAAATAGATGCAAGTAAGCCATGCTGTTAGGCAGCTGTTCTGGTATAATAATAATGTCATAAAATATAAATTCACCTGAAGTGTTTTTCAACAGGAAGGAATGAGGCAACCCACATGGGTCTAATCTGCCCTCATTTTCACACTCCACAAGCAGCCCATAAAGAGTATATTATTAAAGAGGAAAATGGTGCATAAATTAACTTTGTGTTTCCCATGCTAACGGACTATGCAGAGTATCTTAATTCCATTATAATAATAATTTTACCATCCCATTAGTAAGGTGTGTTACAGTGGTTCAGTGTAACATGTTCTCCAAGGGCGGGGGGGGGGGGATACATCCCAGACATTTGGGAAAGTGTAAGAGGAAAATAAATGAGAAAAAATTGAATCTACAGACTAAATTTCTTTTTTCATTAAATGAGTACCTCCCTATGCATGGACACAGAAATGCACACATACACAGACACACATTGACTTCAATTGAAATGAATGGCTGGCTTTGATTTCATAATTAATTAAAAGATTAATGGGCTCTGCACATAGTTGAATGTTAAACTGTCCTGAAATCTAATTCTTTCCTTCTGAAGTACAGGGGGGATTTTTTAAAATGTCACGTAAAACTGACCGAGGAAGTTTACAGAATACCTAATGTGAAAACACTACATCATTCTCAACACACAGCGCAAGCAAACAGTTTTATTCTTGTTTGTGCAGCTTAACCTTCTGCAAAAGTAATTAGGTCTATAATTAAAAAGCTATTTGGAATGATTAAAACCCTGTTATCTGGTGGCATTTAAAGACAAATGCAAATGTCAGAAAGGATAAATTCATTAAAATTGCTATTGAAAAGCAAGAAAATATCAATCTGGTGGCTAGAGAATGTCATTTGCAAAATGTAACCATATGTGGATAAAGGTAGGTGTGGAGAGGATGCGGTGAAGGTGGTAATCAATGCCTCAGTACTTCCATGAAGTGATTTGCCATTCTACAATATATCCTCGATGTGTGAATCTATAAGGCATGAAGTCTAGGACAGAGCAGGAAAGCAGAATATCTGTCATGGACTAAGGTAAAATGGTAAAAGGGTAAAGTCATGGACTAGCTGGATGCTGAGGAGTGGTGGGAGGCGCAAGCTGGGGAATCCGCAAGGGAACTCCCAGGAGAAGACTCAGAGCCAGGAGATAAGTGGTGGGAAAATGGTCAGATGGAGAGGAGGGAGCAGACTGGGAAAATGGGGTGTCAGCAGCTGAAGAGGCAACAGGGTTTAGTGAGCAGGAAGAGGCTGGGGCAGAGAGCAGTCCAGGCTTAGAAGCAGAAGCAGAATGGAATCAAGAGGCAGAGAGGAGGCAGGCTGCTGAAGAATCCAGGGAGTCACTCCCTCCTGCTGTGACCAGCTCCCCTCCCTGCAGAACAAAGAGAGACAAGATGAAGGAACCTAAGGCTGCTGGGGGAGGAACCAGGGGCATGCTGTCAACTTTTCCCTTTTCTTGCAAGGAATCCTATACGGAATAAGGGAATTTCCCTTAAAAAAAGGGAAACGTTGACAGCTATGACCAGGGGAGGAGCCACAGAAAGTGGTGGGAAGGCAGGGACTTTCAGTCTTCACAACTGCTTCATTGGGGCAAGACCTACCAGGTCTTGTAATCACTAGGCCTATGTTGTTTTGGTTTTTTTGAAGAGTTAATTTCACTGACACCGGGTGCTTTATTGTTGATCTGTCCCTGATTCCTGACAATATCATACTGCTGTAAAGGTGGGGAAGCATGAAGACAGCATGTTGCCATACTGAGGGGCTGTCTCATATAAAGATATAGGTCTCAAGCAAGGCAGGTCTAGGACCATGCCCACCACCTTGAGATGCTCCACATTGCCATACTGCTCGATCAGGGGCACACCCCCCCCCCAGAAATTCAGGTATAATAATTCAAGAAATGCACCACACAGGCTCTCATCAGGATACAATAGTTCATAAATGCTACCACCCACCATATGTTTGGCAGTATCGTATATACTTAAAACCTCTTCCCATGCTAGCTGAATACCCCACAACCCCCTCGCATATTATTCCAATATATCAGGGGGGCTTTTGGACAGTCATAGCTATGTTCTTAATTACACCATAATGCTACCATATATATTGTTGGAGTTCTGGTTTGAAGAAATGTTAAGTGGTGGAACCATCCTACATGTCTGAGTTGTCACTGGTAGGATTATAGCCTGAACTGCTTGTGTATGGAATTATGAAGCTTCCATTCCAGAAAACACATATGGATGTTTAGACTATTAAACCATCCCCTCCAGCTTATATTTGATGTGTTTCATTTTGATACCGTAAAGAACA
Source organism: Podarcis filfolensis (assembly GCF_964270895.1). NCBI lineage: Eukaryota > Metazoa > Chordata > Lepidosauria > Squamata > Lacertidae > Podarcis > Podarcis filfolensis. Next base: position 49,320,115 of record NC_139603.1, read on the forward strand.
TAATAATAATGTAAATGAGTAAGCACAACAGATGATACTCCATTATCCACATTTGCCAAATATACAAATTAGTCTAAATACAGTACAGCTCCAATATGACACCTTCTTAATGAACTGTGTTGTATTCATAATTTTCACCCAGTTAAATTTTTAATCACTGAGTATCCCAGTTAACTTTGCACTACTACTGTGGCTTTGAAAGGCTTACAAAACAATGGCAAAGAGACAAAAGTTCTGCTTAGCAAATGCAAAATAGAAAAATACAAGTTGTTCAGGCATGTTTGCTGTTACATGGTTGAGCAACATTTCTGTTGTTATCTTGATTGCTGGTTGGCTAATAACCCACATAGTGTGGCTGATAGGTGCTGAGGCTGAGTGATAGTTGGCAGCCTTCCTGGGTGTTTGAATGAGACAGCCACCAGTGGTTGAAGAAAGTTACCTTTAGGGACAGGGAGGTGTTATTCAGTCCACCTTTCACAGTGCACCAAGCTGATTGAACATTACTGACATTACAACACTTGCAAATCAGGACACAACTCTCAGATTATGGACTTCTCTAGATTTCGCAATTCAGTTTTGGTATACAAAAGTGCACACAAAAATATTAATTTATATGAAATGGGTATGTGACTGTGAATTTTATGGATAAGTGAATTAAAAAGCATTGAACAGTAACTATCTTATGACCAAAAGTGCCTATTTCACATTAGAAGCACATACAAAATACATACAATTTAAATGTGGACTTTTTGTGCACTCTCAAAAAATTGGTACAAAATGAAATGGGAGAGAGTTGTAGAGTGACTGAAAGGGGAAGGGATTAAGCTGCTCAATCTATCCCTTGTTGCCTCTAGCGATGGGGATCAGCTGGTGTTAGGAGTGTTGTGAAGAAACAGCAATATGGAATTCCAGAACAAAGTCAGATGGAGAGATAGTTGAAGATTGCTGAATGCTGGGTGTACTTTAGTGATGTAGATGTTTCTGTGAAAATCTGTTATGAAGTGGCTAATATGTTGCTTTTAAGAGTGCATGCTGTTGTCCTCCAGTTATTTTCTGTTTGCATACTTGTATAATAATAATAATAATAATAATAATAATAATAATAATAATAATTATTATTATTATTATTATTATTTATATCCCGCCCTTCCCAGCTGAAGCCGGGCTAAGAGCAGCTAACAACAGTAAAATAATAAAGGTAAAGGTACCCCTGCCCATACGGGCCAGTCTTGCCAGACTCTAGGGTTGTGCGCTCATCTTACTATATAGGCCGAGAGCCAGCGCTGTCCGCAGACACTTCCAGGTCACGTGGCCAGCGTGACAAGCTGCATCTGACGAGCCAGCGCAGCACACGGAACGCCATTTACCTTTCCGCTGGTAAGCGGTCCCTATTTATCTACTTGCACCCGGGGGTGCTTTCAAACTGCTAGGTTGGCAGGCGCTGGGACCGAACAACGGGAGCGCACCCCGCCGTGGGGATTCAAACCGCCGACTATGCGATCGGCAGGTCCTAGGCGCTGAGGTTTTACCCACAGCGCCACCCACGTCCCAGTAAAATAATACAACATTCCAAAATCATTTCATTATAAAATCAGTTCAAATCAAATTAGTGGCAACCATTGGGCTAGAGTTCTGTGAGGTTTGCCAAAGGACGGGGTCAGGCTAATAATAATAATATGTTACAATGACGCTATGTCATTGAAAGGAAATCAAACCCTGGATTGTCTCTATGCTGGACAAAAAGAAGAAGTGGAGAACACGTAAAGTACCTTTTGGGAGCTGCCCTTTGATCAAAATCAGGCAGAAATGGTTACTTTGTCAAATCCACTTGCCCTTTTCTGCTCTTGTAGAATTGTACTTCTCCTCTTATTATCACTTGCAACAGAACATGAAGTCAGAGTTATAATTGAACAAATGTCTTAATTTCAGAAACTGTCAGGGAAAATCATGATGAATGGCCACAGCTCCTGATGCATGTTTGATGCAGCTCAAATCAATGGAGAACCATTTAAACCAATATCAGGGCTGTGTGTGAATATTTAATGACTGGGGGGGGAATCCCAGTTCTGTCTGGGAGATGGAGACTTGTGAGACTTTACAACAGTAGATTATGGTTTGACAAGCCATCACTCCAAACACTTTTTCAAGGTCTGGAATGGCATAAACATCCATTTTGCCACAGGGAATACTTAGGCACACCAATAGTAAGTGCTATTAAATCAGAGGAAGCATCTAGATTTGGTAGTAGTCTCCCACTAGCAATCAAGACAAGCAACACATTTCCTTATGGAAAACATTCCAGAAGTTGCATCCCAGTGTTGGGTGGGCCTAGAAACAAAAGACACATGCAAACATCCCTTCCAACACTAAAATGTTATGATTCCACGTAGGCAAGCAAAAGGCATAATCTCAGTTCAAGGACAATTTCAAGCAAACCAAAAGCACTCAAAGAGGATGCATTCCCTGACTAACATCATTAACATGGATCCTTCCCACAAGATCAACATCCCTTCCATGCTGCAATGTGTGTGTGTGTGTGTGTGTGTGAGAGAGAGAGAGAGAGAGAGAGAGAGAGAGAGAGAGAGAGAGATGTGTATTTCGGGTAATCAATTACTGTATTGTAGCTTAGGCCTGCACCATGTGTGACTTGGCCTCACTGGTACTTTACAGTCCCCTCTCCTGAGTTGTATAGTTCCAGTCAAGAAGCAAAACAAGAGGTACTGTGGATCACAGTACATGGCTGCTGGCATGCATTTGGCTTGATGGGTCACAAATTGTGCACATCTGTTATTAAAGAGAGCTGAGCTGAATCCCCAGGTTTAGATTCACAGTCTTCAAAGAAAGGTGGTGTTCGCCCATTATTCTGAGGGCGGGGAAGGAAATCACAAAACAAGCCAATCTGAAGTATATGGAGAACTGCCCAATGCTCTTTCTTCCAACCTGCACTGTGCCTGTGACAGCAGCTCTTCCTCTCCTCCAACCCAACCTGTGCTACAAACAGCAGGCACAGCATTGTCTGGGAGTCACCTCTTTTCCTATCTCCTCCAGGCTACTCCATTCTGCAACTGCGGCACTGGAAGAGAGGGAGAATCTGGGCATTGGACATACATGATTTAAAATGCAAGTTGATCCCTGCTGGATCAGACCACGGACACATCTAATCCAACATCCTGTTCTTACAGTTGCCAACCAGATGCCTATGAGAGCCTCATGAGCAGAACCTGAGTGCAATGATGCTCTCTGCACTTGTGATTCCCAGCAACTGGTATTCAGAGGTCACCATTGGTGAAGGTGGTATATAGTCATCATGACTAGTAGCCACTGCTAGCTGTATACACCATGAATTTAAGCTCTTTCTAAATCCATCTAAGCTAGTGGCCATCCTTACATCTTGTGCGAGAAAATGTCATCGTTTAACTGTGCTCTGTGTGAATAAGTATCTCCTTTAATCTGCCTTGAATTCAGCTTCATTGAATGACTCTGGGTTTATTGGATGGCCACAGATTATGACCATTTGGAATTTAAATTGCATCTAGTAGATTTCAAAGTCATGAGGAAGACTGGGTTCATTTTTAAGAATGCTTTTTATGCCATCAGACCACATTTCAAGGTGAAGTAGTCTCTCTCCCTTGGTTATTAATTTACTGTTATCTGGCTTCCGACCAAAATTAATCAATTAAAAACATTGTCATTTTAATGTTCAAATTGCTCTCCTTTTGACAATTGATTTGAGAAGCCAGAGTTTACTGACAGCAAAATCTACATTTCCCCCTAGTTAAACAGATGGGAAACCAAGGCACACACAGTAAGTGTTACTTAGGCAATCACACACAATCACCTCTTGTCAGCTTGGCATATCACTCCACTATTTTTGGCCAAGTAACCAATGCTAGGATACATATTACACACACACACACACACACACACACACACACACACTTATTTAATAAGTTGCAGCCACAACTAGCATATTCTGCATTTTTTTTAAAAAAATGCAGTTATAAAAGAATAGTATCCTTCTAATTCTAATGCAAAGGGAGAGAGAAATGCTTTTTCCCATATACATTTTGTTAGGTCTGAAGCTAAAACCTTTTTCTGCAGAAAGAGCAAGCCTTTGTCCCAATGATGTTTCAATTTATATGTCAGCAATGGGAGAGAGAAAGGCATAAATAGCAAGTATTTAATATGAGAACGTCTGTTCTTTTCAGTTGGTTGTGAAGAAAAAGGGGTTAAGTCCAGGAGTACATTTTGTTGCAGATAATCCAGATAAAAAAAGGGACTACTATGATCATCAGTAAGTATGCACACTTACTTGACCAATTCTGCCTTTCTGTGTTAGGCTGCAAAGCTAACCCCACGTCCCATGTAAGCGATTGAAAAATTACAGTGGACAACTCCCACATTTTCCCAGGCTAACAATTTTTTATTTTATGGAAGCAATGAACACAGAGACAAGCTCTAAATGTTTTCTGGATTCCACCAAATTTCCAGAAACAGCTTCTACATTGTGTGAAAGATCACATAAAATGTGGAAATTATCAAGTCAGGAAACAGCTGGAAAAGGGAATAAAGTGCTGTCTGAATGCAACCTTGGAATGTGACAGCACCATGTGCTTTTGTTCTGAACCAGTGTGGACCATCCTTAAGGTGCACACCAAAGAGAGAGAAGGATGTGTGCTTTTGCGTACATTTTGGGAGGGATGGAACCTGCTTGGTTGGTGTTGTAACCTTAAACCTTTGGATACTGGTCAGATTATACCAGCTGCCATGGATGGAGTGAAGCTTTGTTAGCCACTGCAATAGAACTAATACATGTCTTGTCAATAGCTGACCTGAGTCTTCATTAAATGTCCAGTGGGCTTCACATAAATTGTGCAGGTTTCTTGTATTTTTGGTGTGACACAGTTCTTGTGACTAATTATAACATAGTGTCATATAGGCTGATGGCAGTGCAGTGATGGGGGAAAGCTGCCTATATTGAATTTCAGCCTGTTGACATATGTATGTTTCAGACACAAGAGCCCTGACAGAAAATAATATGCAAATGTTAAGCACTGTGACAGCTAAATGGAAAAGCAACTTTTTATTTGAGTCATTCCATCTCTTGTTATGAAATAGCCATGTATCATTCATATTTATAGATGGGTCTGGATTTTCATCTTGGTTCTCAACCAATTTATGAAGTGGAAAATCCCATTTATATCTAAAATATTGGAGGCAAACTTGTTGGCCCAATGTACTTAACAGCTGTCACCATATATCGATTTAAAGAAAGAAGTGATTACTTGCATGTTGCAAAAAAAGTAATTTAGCATTGCTCTTCCTCCAGAAGTCACAATTATATACTCTAAAGATCAAAAGTAATCTGCCTTTATTTTCTTTTCTGCAAAGGTCCAATAACCCCTATTTTCTAGATGGAACCCCCAAATAAAATGCCAAGTATATGCCAAGCATATTTTTCCAAATGTTTTCTGAGACCAGTGAAAGAGCTTGCTTGTACTAATCATTTGTTAAGAGAAATGCACATTTTTCTAAGGGCCAAATGTTTTTCTTTATGTTACGATAGGCTGCTGCTTCAACACTTGGATGCCAACACCAGGGGGCAGAGGCGGTGGAAAGAAAGAGTGTCTTAGTAGGACAGGAGTCTCAGTGTATCTACTCAGAAGTAAGTGTCATTTAATTCAATGGGACTTACTCTTAGGTGGGATGTATGGGGTAATCGAGGCGGAGTACTACATCTGGTGAGGGACACATCGTACTCCTTTGTCCACCTTTGGTCCCCACCCTACACTCAGCTCTCATCTGTGGCTCCTAGAAGTTGTCAGCGTGTGACAGAGGCCACATCTAAGGAAATGGCTTCGACTGGCCTACTAAACCAGCCAAGGGTAGCTGATGGTTCTCAAACCCTCAGTGAGTTGGGTATTTCCCTGCATGTGAAGACAGGCTCCGGCAGATTGAGCAAATGAAACCAATAGTGGGTCTAATGGTCAAGAAAGTGGTTTCTGCATGTGCTATAGAGGGAAGTGAGGGGCAGTTGGGGCTCATCAACCTGGGAAGGTAGCCCATCTAGGAGAAGGAAAACTCTGATCCTAAACCTCCACTCCCTTGTGGGATAACTTCGGGAGGATAAAAGACTAATGGGTAAACCCTACACAAATCTGAAATAGAGTCCCTAAGACGGTTGGATGGTGCCTTGTACGCCTGCTTCCGGCAACTCCTGCAGCCAAGCCGGTGCCAAACATACTGCTCTGCTTTCCTTTGGACCACATCAATGAGGCTGAGAAGGGAGTCTTCTCATCTGAGCAGCCCAGGACCTCCATACACACTGCCCAAACTTGTGCCCCAGGAAGGTCACTTTGGTACTGCTAACGCTGAGGTTTGACTTCACCCCCGGAGGGACACTCCATGGTCTCTTGAGAGACAGATATCAACAACACCCAGATATGTGGGTTTAGGATTGCAGCTTTAGTGTGTGTATGTTTACTGAAAAGTAAGTCCCAACCTCGGGTCAGTGGTTCGAATCCCCACAACGGGGTGAGCTCCTGTTGCCTGGTCCCAGCTCCTGCCAACCTCGCAGGATTTGAATTGTCTGGCAGGGCTGCCTCTGATGTTTCATTTCTGAAATTTGAAAGGGCAGAGGTTAGTATGAGAGGCAAAGCTTCTGGAACTCTGTATATGGGGATGGGGGATACAAGGTGCTGGTGACATACTTGCATATGATCCTTTTGCCATTTAAATAAAAAAAATGTTTGAAGCCACTTCTCTATATGCACTTTAAAGTGTAAATATTTAAGATTGCTCTGTTTGCATAGACACACACATTCTTAGCTGTATCTTTCAGAACCTTTGTTACTGTGCCCTTTCTTAAAATAAATGACAAAACCCCTTGTGCTTTATACCACTGCAGCAATTATAGCATTAACTTGCTGAAACAAATATATAAAGTTTATGCTGGTGAAAAGCTTGGAAATAGGATGGTAACTGAAGAGTGGAACAAGTCTTCTCAATTGTTCTTAAGACAAACATGCACTGTAGTTCCTTTGAATCATGAAGTCTAAAACAGTGAAGGATAATTTATGGTTTTACCTCCTAATGGAGTACCTGATTTGGCTGGATTTATTTATTAACCCCTGTCACAAGTGGCTCCTTCCAGACACCCTGAGAAACTTTAATGCTAGGTCTCGTGAAGAGTAGAGGAGTCTTTTTGTAATTACTCAATCAACACAGTAGGAATAATGATCAATAAGCACAGTATCTGTGAAAGGAGTGTTAGGTTTCCACCCTGGCATAAACACATATCTCATTGTCATATGCATGGTGCCAGCTGAGATTTTGTAATGTGTTACCTTTCACTGTGAATCTCAAGGCTGACCACAGTAGATTCCAATCTAAACCTCAGGCTTACTGTATGTGCCAATATACTTGCCTATTCCCGCTTATAGAAAATGCTATCAAATTTGCCCCTGTCTAGGCCTCCAGCAAACATTTTGTGTAAGAAAGCAATACTAGTGATTATGCATATCTGGAGCTCCAAAAACTAGGGATGGGAAAATCTGTTAATTTTAGTTCTCTTAGTTCTCAAATTTTAGTTCTCTTAGTTTCTCATTAATCCAATCTTAAATCCAGTTCTCCATATTTTAACAGCAATTGGCTGTTTTAAAAAATCCTCATGAAAATCCATCACATTTTAGTGTGAATTTCTACTAATAAACATATTTTTGTATGCTGTTTCAACTACACATTCTTGCAAGCAAGTTATCTGAATATAATGAATTCCTGCCTGTTATTTTTGCCAATTATGCATTTGTATGGGTACTACTCCCTATTATATGCCTTTTTGTAAACATTACATGGTTGGAGAATTGCATCACAAAATTCAGATAAGTACAAATTTCAAAGCATGGCTGTTTTTCGGTTCTCATACTGTTTTTGAAAATGCAGATTTGACAGTTTCACATTTAAAGGCAAACTGAATAGAAATTCTCCCCCATCCCTACCTGCAATACTACTTACCCAGGTTGCTTTGTTTGCCAGAAGTGTATTGAGAGGTCCAGCAAGGTGATGTAGGGGCTGGTCAGATATGCCATGTTTAAATCATCTTTTTCTCCTTTGTCTCTGTTTCTCTAAAATTCATGTTCATTTTTATTCTGCTCTCCTTCCCATGAATTTTAATTGGAAATGCTTTATTTAAACACACACACACACACACAGGAACACTGTCAAAACATTTCCACCTAATGTCTTTCGATAGACATATTGCCAAGTGATTCTTCCCCTTCTGTTGGAATATTTAATACTCTTAGATCTATATTCACTTTCAACATACTAATTTTCCAAGGAAAGCTTTCTTGGAAGGCACCTTTTAATGGATCGTACACTTTTATTTCAGTAAAGGCAAAAAAGGAGAGTGGTAGCTTATGGTTTTATCCCCTCCTACCTCCTTCTACAAGGGGGATGCAGGTGGCTCTGTGGTCTAAACCACTGAGCCTTGGGCTTGCCGAAGGTCGATGGTTCGAATCCCTGAGACGGGGTGAGCTCCCCTTGCTCAGTCCCTGCTCCTGCCAACCTAGCAGTTGAAAAGCACGCCCCAAAGTGCAAGTAGATAAATAGGTACCACTCCGGCAGGAAGGTAAATGGTGTTCCACGTGCTGCTCTGGCTTCACCAGAAGCGGCTTAGTCATGCTGGCCACATGACCTGGAAAAACTGTCTGTAGAGTAGACAAACGCAGGCTCCCTCGGCCTGTAAAGCAAGATGAGCGCCACAACTCCAGAGTCGTTCACGACTGGACTTAATTGTCAGGGGTCCCTTTACCTTTACCTACTTCCTCCTACAGTCATTTCCCCCCATTTGCATTTTTTATTTATGTAGACTGCAGTCCTAACACCTGACCAACAGCAGTGGAGTTTGCTGAAGTGGTGCACCCACAGCTCCAGTGCTCACACTGAAAAGAGCAGAAGGTATGGGGCAGGGAGGTGGCAAAGAAATGGTCCTTTACTGCACCACCTCCCATACTGGTGCAGTTAGAAGTCCAGATCAAACCTGCTGTCATCACGTGAAAGCAGCAGGGTCCACACATTATCCAGGATCCAACAATGAAGGAAGCAGCGTATGCCTTCTTCACTGCCTTCAGTGCCATGTAGTAGGTGTGATTATGTGCTCTTATACAGATCTTATACAGATCTGGTGTCTTCATAGCGCTTCTTATGTTGTTTGTACTCCATACAGAGGCAGTGTGGTGTAGTGGTTAAGAGCGGTAGTCTCGTAATCTGGGGAACCGGGTTCGCATCTCTGCTCCTCCACATGCAGCTGCTAGGTGACCTTGGGCTAGTCACACTTCTTTGAAGTCTCTCAGCCCCACTCACCTCACAGAGTGTTTGTTGTGGGGGAGGAAGGGAAAGGAGAATGTTAGCTGCTTTGAGACTCCTTCGGGTAGTGATAAAGCGGGATATCAAATCCAAACTCTTCTTCTTCTTCTTCATACATAATCTGGCTTGCTTTATTCCATCCTTAATAGGATGGGGAGTCCTACAATGGGGGCAAGGACACAGGCAGGATCTGGCTGGCATGCCAGATTGTTATTTTCCTTCACTCTTCATGGGCCAAGTTAGACTGGTGGGCAGAGCCACCCACCTTTTAGTCACCTGATGTCACAGTGGTGTCAGGTGACTTTTTTTTTTTTTTGCTGTGCATGCATCTATCAGAGCATTTTGCAAAGTGCTTTGCAAGACATTATTGAGAAGCTCTTTTTCAAGCACTCCACCAGGCAGCACTTCAAAAGGGGCTTAGCAAGAGATAAAAAGGTAAAGGTAAAGGTAAAGGTACCCCTGACATTGGCTCCTCTGTGTCCCCCATCTTCTATCTTCCACAACATCCTGGAAACCTGGAAGTCACAGGAGTCACATCCTTCCACATTCTCTGTTCTTGAGCCCTTGGACTAGGAGGGTCTCCCGTACTCTCCTGGGAGTTCTCTGCTGTCTGCTCTCTAACTTCCTCCTCCTTCTCCTCCAGTATCTCCTAACTAGGCAACTCCTTATTCAGCTGTACACCATCCCAGTCTCTCTCTCCTTCTGAAACTGCTGGAGACAGGGGTTGCAAAACTCACCCCCCCCTTCTCCTCCTCTTCTGAGAGGAACTGATCAGACCGGGGGTTAATTTCCCATTCCCCTGTTCAGTCCAGTCCCTGACACCCCTGATGTCATATGATGGGCAGGTGGGTATGGCTTAGCCAAAATGGCCAAACACAGAAACGCACACTTACATCTAATTTAAATTCTTTATTTTAAGCTCTGTCCCAGCATCATATCACCCTGCATCCTCTCAGCTGCTCCCATCTTTACACTTGGGCTTTCCGCAAGTAACCATCCTTTCACTCCAGTCTTTTCTCTCTCACTTTTCCAACAAATTATGCAGAAAGCAAATTATAAAAATGCACTGATGAAACAAATCATGTTAACTGAATTTGCCACCACATAGAAAACAGAGACTGTTTTTGAGCATTTAAAAAATGTAATACGAAACATGTAATGAATATTGCTTTGTATTCTAACAGATAAATACATCTTTTCTCACCTGCATGGAGCATATAGAAAAAGTATTCATTTCTAACCTGTTATGATCATGCCTTGATACACCTTTGTGCTCTTCTTAATTAGACCTTCACTTTTGTGTACAGCAAACCTCATATTATTTGCATTCTTTGTTATTCTCCATCCGTTTTCTGCTTCCTGCACCAAGCGGTAAAGCTTAAAATGATACATTTAGAGAAAAACAAAACCTGCCTTTTTTTAGTCACTCCAAGATAGTACAGCAAATTAAATGAATATTGAAAAGCCAGAATTTTTTTTTTTCCAGATGAGTGAAACATTTTATGTATTTTTACAAGAATAAATACAGGATTTTTGGGGTGGAGAAAACACTGACTGACAAAAGAGAAGCAGTGCTATTTTACATTTAAATGAAATTACATTTAAAAAAATATATCTGTATATCAGTTTAAATCATTTTCAGCTTTTTTGGTAACATCTCAACAGCAACTTTTGATCTACCGTATTTTTTGCACCATAACACTCACTTTTTTCCTTCTAGAAAGTAAGGGGAAATGTCTGTGCGTGTTATGGAGCAAATGCCTACGGATGGCGGGGGGGATCTGCTGCAGTCGTGAGCAGAGGATCCATGGTTCCCCTTCCTTCCCTCCTCCGTGGCTCTCTTTGAAACAACAAAGCGGGAGAAGAGCCGGTGAGTGGGGAGGAGAGAGGGACAGAGAGCCTGCTTGCTTTAAAGGACCAAAGCGGGAGAGGAGAGGAGCCACTTACACGAGTGTAAGCGGCTCCTGTCCGGTTGGCTCCTTTAAAGCAAGCAGGCTCTCTGTCCCTCTCTCCTCCCCACTGAGCTGGCTAAATAGCAGCAAAGTTTTCCAGCGAGCCAGGGAGGAGGGAGAGAAGCAGAGCCTGCTTGCTGCTCCTCTTATACCCCTCTTCTGCATTATTAACAGCATCCTTCTCCACCCACTCCACGCGTGTTCCTTGTCCCTTGAGTGCTTTTCCTTCCCTCCCCACTTAAAACGTGGTTACAAAGCACGGATCCACATGGATCCTCAGGATTTTTGCACTGGGTCACCCCAAATTCACCATCAGATCACATAGCATGTCCATGGCTACAGCTTGCACCAAAAAAATCACGCACCCACTGTTGCCTGGGGCCGCAGTGGTGCAAAAACGTGGTTACAAAGCATGGATCCACATGGATCCTCAGGATTTTTGCATTGGGCTACCTCAAACTCACCGTCAGATCACGTCTGTGGCCACAGCATGAACCACAAAAAATCATACATCCACTGTTTCGTTTAGAATATTTTTTTCTTGTTTTCCTCCCCTAAAAACTATGTGCGTGTTATGGTCGGGTGCGTGTTATAGAGCGAAAAATACGGTAATTTCCACCTTCAACTGAAAGCCTGACAAAGCTGTTTTATGTTTAGGAAAGCTGGTTTTATGTTTTCCTTTCTAAGAATCCCAGCAATTCATCAATTAGAGTATGTAGGATAATATACAGGAACATATTAATCCAGGTCTTCGTCCAATTTCCACTAAGACAACAACAGGAATTAGGGAGGGCAAGAAAGAAGAAATTGGCAAAATTAACTAAGCTATAAATTTTAAAAAGGAAAGTATCTGAAATGCAATTTCCAGTGTAATCATAAATAGCCTGCCTGTAGCTCGATCCACAATTTTAAGTGAAGTCAAGGACTAAATTCAACACTTCCACACCTTAAACAACGCTGTGAATCAGGATGCGAAAAACCATGCTGTTCACTAACTCCGTAAATGTGAATTGCCATGGCCTTTGTAAAATGGTTCATTTCAACTTGACCCTAAACAGATTCACTCATAAATATTTTACCAGCACAGATGTTTTTCCACCTGAAACACCTGGCTGATGACACCCAGCTGTGTGTTTCTTTACTCTCCAGAAGCGGTTCTCTCATACCTAAACCTAGCAGCTGTAGTTGTAGTATGAGGTTTAAAAAATGAAGATGATTTTGGTGAATAATCCAGTTGCTCTTGGGGGGGGGGAGTGTTAGTACCTACCTTATCAGAGCATGAATGTATCATAAGCCTTACATTTCTTATAAAGTTGTCCTCCAGTTTGCATCACCGTAACAACTTTTTCAGTAGAGGACAGGATGGTGGGGCACAACCACTCACCTGACATCCAGTTGGTTGTGTTGCTGCTGCTTACTGCCAGATAGAAGGGACAGAGAGGAGGAAGCAGGAAGGTTGGTGTGGTGCAAACACATGGCAGGTGTGTCAGATTTGCTCCACACTGATCTTGCCACCACCTTACTGTTCACCTGCTACTGCCCAGTAAACAGCAGCGACATGACTGACCAGAGGTCAGGTGAGCAGTGTCATCCCACCACCCTGTCCATTACAGAATGTTTTGTAACTCTGTAAGCTCTGGTTAGGAAAATAAGACATTGTAGCTTTGATATCCTGTAAAAATATAATGATTATCTCAGCTATTGGGTTGCTGTCTCTGTAAGCATGCCATGTCTTGTCTTATCCTCATCTGTTAAGATCAAAATAAGGTGATTATTCAAACATAACCTTTTTCTTTAGTCTAGATATTTCTTACACACAAACTATATGGGATATATATGTTTATCATACAGAAGAAACTGATGAGGTTGACCTGTTGAGTCTGTCATGGTTGCGTGAAGGTCAAGGCACAACATGACAACTGATGTTCAAAAGATGCACCGTTGGTTCTGAGAGTTAAAGATGTAGTAAATGGTTTAGAAGAAATACAATGAGATTACCCAGGTCCTCCAGGCAAAGTGGATCTTCTGGTTGTCGTTTGCAAATTTCCACCATGTCACATCATTTAATGTCATATTCTCCAGGATTGTGTTAAGTCACGTCAAGTCATATCTTATAAAGCACAATTTAACATGAAAAGACATGAGGTATGCTGGTGAAAACTGGCTGGATAAAACTGTGTTGCATTTGTTAGTGTCTTCTACTGCTTAAAAATACGGAGAGATCAATACAGAGTTAGATCAGCATTCCATCCAAGTTTTCAGACTTGGGATTTGTGACATTGAAATTTCAAAAAATTAAGTCCTAAAGTTTGCCCCACAAGAAAACAAGTACTTTGGAGGACAGGAAATTCTGAACTGCACCACATATCAGAACACCATGTTGATATTATCCAACTGTTACTTTCACATTTCAAGCATAAACTCCAGTTCAGGATTGATTTACTTTCAGATCTGTCAAAACTTTGCAAATATCTCTGAGAATTAAAAAAAGAAAAAGAAATTTAACATATAACAACCCTATCCTGAAAATATGTACCCAGATGTTAGACTCATAACTGTTATTAAGACTTACTTCTATGTAAGGATGAATAGGATTGTACCCTACATATCTTCTGTGCAACTTACTGGACATTAAACATGCTGTGCCATAGCTTGTGAGATTAAAATACATAGAAATGTACGTAGCTGCCTTATTCCATTGGAATATAGCTGAGTATTGTCTACAGCAGGAGTAGGCAATGTGGTGCCTTCCAGGTATTGTGGATTATGACTCTCATCAACCCTGGCTATTGGTCCTGCTGGCTGGGGATGATGTGAGTTGTAGGTTACAACATCTGGAGGGCAACAAGTTGACTACCCTGACCTAAAGTGACGAAGAGTTTCCCTAGAGTTTCAGACACAAATATTTTCTAAATGCACCTGGAGGTGCCAGTGAACTATAACTGAATTGTGGCCCTTTCCCAGATACTGTATCCCAAATATTTCCCCCCACATGTTATAGTTCATACAGCTCCTACTTTCAAGGTATTTTACATAGGGATTAAGCATTAGGGTACTTTTTTATTATTCTTTTAAAATCCAACTTGGAAACAGTTCCTTAGTGGGCTTGTTAGGCTACAATGCCATTTACAAGTCTTTAGTTTTTTTAAGTTACCTGCTGTATCAGTGAAATGGTTCAAGGGACAATAGACTTAAGAGGAAAATGTCAACACTGATCCTCATTTATATTATTGTTGCTGTCTACAAGTGGCCAACGAACCTAGAGAATTTAGAAACATAGCTTTAATATTAAAAGGTTCGCTTGTGAGCTTTTGCTGGAGAGAGTTACTCCCCCTTTCCCCCCTCGGTATCAAGTTTAATAAAGAGTGTGGCTTGAACTGGGATTTGTGGAGGATAAGCAAATAGCTTTTTAGCACTGTGAGATCCACTGGGCTTTAAAGTAACCCTCTTGAAAATCAATAAGTTATCGTTTTAAAAGGAAAACAGGAATAATTCAGTATTTTAAAAAGCTTATCAGATGGGCTGGCAGAGCTCTTCTTTTAGCACATCTGGTGGAGCTGTTAACTTTGAGAGTGGAAGCAAGAATGGATGAGCTCCAGTAACAACTATGCTTCCCTCTAGCTACATGAGCCAGGAGAGAGCTTGCCAAGCCTATTGGTCTCATTAAGCTTCAGGAGTAAAAGGGGGGGAGGACACAGCAACAACACCCTCAAATAAAATAGCTTTCAAAATCTCCTGTGTGTAAGACTTTGGCTCATTTTTCATTCATCTTCACAGAAAATTCACTCACGTTCAGAACTTTCGTGTACCTCCTATGAATAAATTTGCATTAGTCAACAAGGATTGCAATGAAAGGGAAGATAATATTAAGTTCCCTGCTGAGAATATGAAACACACTTTTGGAGGTGAGAGGTTGAAAGGACATGCTTTTGGAAATTCCAAACTGGAAGTATAACAAGTCTGATATGCTTCACAAGGGCTGTGTACTTCCTGAACTACGAGACAAAAGGGGGTCATTTGGCTGAGGTGCTCATATTGCAGATTGTGCTTATGAAGGCATATTGAGTTGGATCAGAGATTCCCTAAAGTCACTCTGTGGATTCAGGGCTCCCAAAACTACAGCTTTTTTAAAGTGACTGCAGGATAAAAAATCAAAAGCAACCTGACTAGGGAAACACCATGAACTGGAATGGGCAGAGGGTGGAAAGGAAGGGAAATCTTTTGTTTTGTCTGACAGTTCTGGATATTAATCACAGTTATTTACCCAGCGTACTCCAATCAACATGACTAGGAGAAGGGGGTGTTGAAGGAAATATTAAAAACTGTGTGTGGTTTTCATATGGATCTATTCTGTTTTCCCACCCCTTTTCCCTCTGCAAGTCGTAGAAGAATTAAAGAGTTGGGAGGTATCCCCAAGATTCATCTATTCCCCCACTTGCAATGCTGGAATTAAAGCTAAGTCAATACAGAGATCTCTCTCCCCCAGAGATAATAATAATAATAATAATAATAATAATAATAATAATAATAATAATTTATTTGTACCCCGTCCATCTGGCTGCGCTTCCCCAGCCACGCTGGGTGGCTTCCAACAAAGATTAAAAATACATTAAAATGCCACACATTAAAAACTTCCCTGAACAGGGCTACAGAGAAGAGGCTGTAACATTTGTTTATGCCAATCTATATGCTGAGATGCAGATTTAGGAATAATAACTATAATTTTCATAGAAATACATTCATATCTCCACAGGGGAAGGTTGTGAACAAGAGGCCTTTTCTTCCTGGCCAGTCCATTGAACAGGTGTTGATAGTTGAAGAACAACTTCAAGGCTTCTGTTCTCCCTTCATACAGTTATTTGTCTTGAAACTGAAGTTGGACTGGTCGCCCTTCAAACAGAAGAAGGCTGTTCTCTGTAAAGAAAGGCAGACGGCCACCTCAGCTTCATAGCCACTGTCAGGTTTTAACCCTTGAACATGCAAAGCAAATTTACAAAAGTAGTTTGCCCTTACCATTGGGCAGATGTCAGGATCAAAGGCTGCTACTGATTCATTTTTGTACTACTGGTCTTTGCAAAATATACCATAAAAATCAGTCTTTGAGATTTTATGTTTTGGTTTGGGTTTTATTTTGTTTTATTTTTTAAAAAAGGTACTATCTCCAACCTTGTATGCAATGTCCTACAGCAGTGGGAAAAGGTGGGGCACCTTTTTCAGCTTGAGGGTGGCATTTCCTTCTGGGTAACCTTCCAGGGGTCACATGCCAGTCACACAGATAAAAGTGAGCAGAGCAATGCATGGGATTTTTACACTTGTATACTAAGGTGGTTTCTTCACACACATATATCCATATCACCTTTATCCAGGCAACCAAGAGGCATTATAAACATTCAAGGGTACTCTTCAGGCAGGCAAAAGTACTCCAGGAAGGTGCAAAATATAGGACCTCTGAGTTTGGCTGGGGAGAGTCTAGGTAAAGGTAAAGGGACCCCTGACCATTAGGTCCAGTCGTGGCCGCTTTATTGGCCGAGGGAGCCATCGTACAGCTTCCGGGTCATGTGGCCAGCATGACTAAGCTGCTTCTGGTGAACCAGAGCAGCGCACGGAAACGCCATTTACCTTCCCACCGGAGTGGTACCTATTTATCTACTTGCACTTTGACGAGCTTTTGAACTGCTAGGTTGGCAGGAGCAGGGACTGAGCAAGGGGAGCTCACCCCATCACAGGGATTCGAACTGCCGATCTTCTGATCGGCAAGTTAAGGCTCTGTGGTTTAACCCACAGCGCCACCTGCGTCCCTATGGGGAGAGTCTAGAGAGTCAGAAATAGATAGATAGATGATAGATAGAGATAGATGTGTGTGTGTGTGTGTGTGTGTGTGTGTGTGTGTGTGTATATATATATATATATATATATATATATGGAGGCCCATATTCCCCATCCTCTGCAAAGTAACAAACATACAAAAGAGGAAGTTACAAATTAAATAATATGCCTTCTCTGAAACATATTTAGGTGGCCAGATTTTTTTGAAGAAAGCTGAAGCTGGAAGATTGCAGGCTAAATGTCAGTAAAACCTGAAGCAGTGTTCAGCATCCGTTCCTTCTTGACATTTTCCTAATTGAAATGACCCCACCCACACTTTACAGGTGTTTGTTGGTGAGCGATCCATGTCTGAAGACACAGCTGCACCTCTGTCAATATACTTTTGCCCTCAGTAATAGTGGAAGCAAGCTGTATATGGTTGAGGTTTCCAAACACTGAATGGGTTAACCACATGAAATACCACTCAGACATTTTGCAAAGAAACCCTCGCTTCTGAAACCTTTCTTGTATTTTAGTCCTTGGAGGCAAAGTTCACCAGCATGGTGAAGGAATTCATGCTGGCTCTTTCCATCCCCTCTCTCCACTTTATTTTAGCAAGTCAGAGTGAAGGACAAGGTGTCAGTTGAGCATTTGTAGACTAAATTGTCAATCCTTTTACTCTGTTCTGTTTTACCCGGTGACAGTGTCTCATCCGAACTTGAATGCTTCAGTTTGGGGTTGAGCAGTTACATGAGTGCACATGATCAAACACAGCTTCATCATCAGGAGTTTCTGTTTCTCTTTGAAACAACAACAACAGAAAAGATATGTGAGTGTAATAAAAGAGTTTGAAACAACACAGAGAGTTTGACAATTGTTAGGTCAAATGCAAAGGACAAAGAGTTAGATCAAAGAAATCTGGCTTTTCCTCCTGGCCCCCTGAGATTCTGAGTATATTATAGGGTTGTGTTGATGCTACATGAAGAGAGAGAGAAAGAATGTTCATATGCAAACAGAAAAGAGCAATAGTTTGTCGAAAAGTGAATTGATGAATAGATCTATGAATGATTCACATAATAAATATAACACATATAACACATAAACACCAGCAATTGGGAAACACTGGCCTGCGAGAGCTCCAACTGGAGAACAGCCTTTATCAAAGGTGCCAAGGACTTTGAAGACACTCAGACGCAGGGAGAAAGGGAGAAACATGTGAAGAGGAAGGCATGTTTGGCAAACCCTCACTGTGATCGCTTCTCGGTCTTTTGGCTAAGATCAAGTATAGTATCTGTTCTTATCAGCTTAATATCTGATATGTCTGGGACGCGGGTGGCGCTGTGGGTAAAACCTCAGTGCCTAGGGCTTGCCGATCGCATGGTCGGTGGTTCGAATCCCCGCGGCGGGGTGAGCTCACGTCTTTCGGTCCCAGCTCCTGCCCACCTAGCAGTTCGAAAGCACCCCTAAGTGCAAGTAGATAAATAGGTACCGCTTTATAGCGGGAAGGTAAACGGCGTTTCCATGTGCTGCGCTGGTGCTGGCTCGCCAGAGCAGCTTTGTCATGCTGGCCACGTGACCCGGAAGTGTCTCCGGACAGTGCTGGCCCCCGGCCTCTTAAGTGAGATGGGCGCACAACCCTAGAGTCGGACACGACTGGCCCGTATGGGCAGGGGTACCTTTACCTTTACCACTGTGATCAACTCCCGCCCATGGAAGGATGTATGGAACCCAAATTGGCCTCCACAGGCACTTACAGACTCACTTTTAAAACCGTGTTCATGAAAGACAATCTTACTCAGCTATGATTGATCCCCAGAGAAGAACAAGAAGAATAAATTGTGTATCACATAATATATATAACCGTCATTCATGAAAAAGCAATAGAAACTATCAAATGCTCATTGAGCAAAACAGCATGTATGTGAAAACAGTGCAGGTATACCCATTCTGAATATGGAGTTGCGCGACATTCACATATGAGATGGTAACCCTGTTCCTGCAACAAGCCTCTGTGTGTACCCATGGTATTCCTCCTAATACTGTATATGAGGTCCATGGGGATTTTTATTTTTATTTTTTTTAAATATCTTTTATTGAAAGATTTTCATGGATAACAAAGGTACATACCACATCTATGTTTTCAGTTCATAGAGTCCTTTCTACAGATGCTGCAAGGATCCAGAGACCATCACAGTTCCTTGAATCATTGACATGTGGTACCACTTTCAATAAAGAGAGATGGAAGTGTGACAAGGGCACACTCAATCATTTATTTGATGTCTGGGAGAGACCCTCATTCTCCACACACCAAGGAAGTTTTTCTGTCCACATTGAATTGGATGGACAAAGGATACAGTGGTACCTCGGGTTACATACGCTTCAGGTTACAGACTCCGCTAACCCAGAAATAGTACCTCAGATTAAGAATTTCGCTTCAGAATGAGAATAGAAATTGTGCTCTGGTGGTGCGGCAGCAGCAGGAGGCCCCATTATCTAAAGTGGTGCTTCAGGTTAAGAACAGTTTCAGGTTAATCCGGAATGAATTAGGTACTTAACCCGAGGTAAAATATTCTTTATTACAAATGCTATGTACATATCTTTGGCTGCAACCCTATCCACTCTTACTTGGGAATAATTCCCACTGCGCAGAGTGGAACCTATTTCAGAGTAAACATCTATGTGATTGTGTTGCTATTATATAGGCCCCAAGGGTATTATCTGATATTGCCATATTTGAAATAATGGTTATTCATCTAGTTTCTGTTGGAGTTAATAAACTAAATAAAATAAAAGCTTTGTGTTGTATTGTGTTGTACACCTGCAATGTATTTTCTGACAATGTAATTTTAAGCAGTTCCAACAACCACAAAAGAACTCCAGGGTATTTTCAGATCTATTGAAGTTCTTCTTGACATAGCTATCATGAATGCTAGAAAATGACAGCTGATTGTCAAATCTATGAATCTGCTATCATGCATCTGCAAAAGTCATATGAAATGATGAGGTCATATCTTTAGCTGATGTGTGCTTATAGTAGCATTGTTCCATTCTGTAGTAGCAGCTGAGGAGCTGATCAACAGCCTCTTGTTAGAGTAGTAAATTAAGCACTAACACAGAATAATGATAAATAACTCTTTCATGTGTCCAGTACAAGTGATTCAAATAAATTGCACTTCAAATGCCAATCAGCTGTGTTGAATACTGACTGCCATGACCATGCTATAGGAATTTATTTGCTAACGAAATTTCTTACTATTTACTTGTCGCCGTCATCTTCTTTTTTCAGAAATACAAAGTATCTGGATAATTGCAAGATACCTTTGTTCTTTTTTAAATGGGGTTTCAAAATTTGAAAGGATCCAAGTGAGCAAAATGTTGTCAATACTCTGGTAAAAGAAATACTGCTATCACAAACTCTTCTGAATAAAACCAGCAGTACCAATAAGGAACAAGAGAAACTAGAAAAGCATATAATTTAATATTTAATATTTAGGAGTTTTTATTCCACATTTTAGAAAAATATCTTCGCATATGGTGGACATAATGGAATGGTCATGGGAATTATACTCACAAATATATAATGTTTATTTTCCAAGACCTCCATCTTATGGTTCCTGGAATATTATATATATTGCAGGTCTGTGAGTAGAGGAGATCTGGCCAGGAGTGCTGCCATAAGTGCTTTGACAGAAGTGGTGGTGGGAGAAAGAGGCCTACTAAGAACAGATCAAATGAGATAAGGATCCATCCCATTTCCCTGATAAGGGAGAGGGAATATACCAGCCCTGAGTCCTGCAGAACTTTATATTTATCTCTGTTAGAATTCATTTTGTTAGATTTGGCCCCTTTCTCCATCCTGTCAAGCTCATCTTAAATCCTGTTTCTGTATTCTAGATTATCTGCTGCCCCATCCATTATTGCAAATCTGATGAGCATTTCTTCCAGCCCTTTGTAAAAACATTGGGTCCTGGAAAACACTGAAAAATGCACCCTGCATCACTCCTTTTCTTTCCAGGTTGATAACAAGTCAGTGATCAGCATCTTGGGATACAGTTCACTGAGCAGCTACAAATTCACTTAGAATTAGCACACGATCTAGTCCACATTTTACCAGTCCACCAAGAGAATATAATGGGAGACAGTATATTGCATGGCAAGGTCCCAAACCCTCCCGGGAAGTGGAATAAAGACACATGAAACAGTATTTTAGGCTAATGGGCGAAAAAGGCCACAACTTTATGGGTTACAGAATGTGAGTGGTATTGGCTTAGGCATTGGAAACCACACAACTACATCTGACTCCTGCCTGTCTGCAGGAGTCTTGGAAGGGTTAACTGCCAGAAGGGGAGCCCTGCTGATGCGCATCAACAAGGAACTCCCCCAGGGTCACCGCTAGGGGTCGTGCCGTGGCCCTAGCCCCCCGTCTGGGGCTTCAGACAGGATCATGCCCCTCAGATTCCTTTAATGGAATACCCTTGAAATAGGAGGGGTAGGTGATGGCAACTACCTCCCCTCACCTTCAACCTAATACTTCAATGCCTAACCGACAAACCTTACAAAGTTGTGATGAATTTCTACGAGGTAAGCAGAAAACCAAATGGCCGATGCCAATTTGCCAAGTGGAAAAAAATTCCTACCAGGCCCCTGTTAAAAAACAGGCGACCAACCAAAGTCCATAGCAAGGTCAGGACATAAACAGCTTAACCTAAGGAAGGGGGGGGAGAGAAGTGTCTGAGCAGGAAGAAAGGGAACATGTCCTCGGCCGTGGGCAGTTTAAATAGCCCGTACCACGCCCCCGGACTGTTCAAATTGGACAGTCTTGGGTTGATGCAGCCAAGGACCAACCAATGGCGCTGGGGCTATTCCACCCCATACGCGTGGGGAGGGCTTGCTCCCAGCCTGCAACGTCATCTCCCCAGGGACGGGAAATGGCTTTGCGGCAGTACACTTTTCTATGGAAAAATATGACTTTGTGATAGAATAGATCATGGGTAGTGGCCCCAAGGGAAGAAGCAAGACTCACGCAGCCTGCTGGTTTCCAAAAGTCCCTGGGGGAAATTCCCACCAAATAGTTCTTTTTAAATCAGTCTCTGTCCCACCCACTCACATTCGTTTCAACTACAATTTCCTTATCTAAGCTGTGCTAGGATAAGCATAAAAGCATTTATTACACATGCTTTTATTTGGTACTGAAGTCCTGCAAATTGCAAGTGAAATTCATTTTAATAACAGCAGTCCTAATCCTTCTGATACATAATCTACAATGTAATAAAAAAGTTGAAAAGCTCACACAGTGTGCAAGTACAATTGACACTCAAACACACATGCACCAGCCTCAGGTACTTTATCTTTTTTTCAATACAATGAATATAGTTTCAAGCTACACTCACCATGAACATGTGAAGCTGCTGTATTCTGGATACAGCCACTGGTATATTTTCTAATAAGATGGGGGGGGGGGGGAGAGAAGGCTGCTCACATTGAAAAATAATTTGGATCCCCCTAGCATGCAAGTTGGTGATTATTTGTTCATTTTAAATGCAACACGCCCCCCATAACATACCCTCCAACATTTATCCCATGAAAATAAGGACGACCCATTCCACAATGATAATTTTACTATTTATACCCCACACATCTTATTGGGTTGCCCCAGCACTCTGGGCAGCTTCCAACATATATAAAAACATAATAAAACATTAAACTTTTTTAAAAAAAACACACACCAAAAACTTCCTTATACAGGATTGCCGTTATAACTCCATACCCTCCCACGTTTCTCCAATGAAAATCTTAAGGAAAAGTGAGACATTCCAAGATCAAATCAGAAACCGGGATGGCTTCTCTAAATCAGGGACTTCCTTGGAAGGTAAAGATAAAGAGAGCCCTGTTAGGTCCAGTCGTTGATGACTCTGGGGTTGTGGCGCTCATCTCACTTTATTGGCCGAGGCAGCCAGCGCACAGCTTCCAGGTCATGTGGCCAGCATGACAAAGCCGCTTCTGGCGAACCAGAGCAGCGCATGGAATTGCCGTTTACCTTACCACCGGAGTGGTATCTATTTATCTACTTGCACTTTGACGTGCTTTCGAACTGCTAGGTTGGCAGGAGCAGGGACCAAGCAACAGGAGCTCACCCCATTGTGGGGATTCGAACCGCTGACCTTTTGATCGGCAATCCCTAGACTCTGCGGTTTAGACCTCAGCGCCACCTGCGTCCCTAGTTGTCTCCTTTTAGGCATTGCCTAAAGACAGTTTTTCAGCTATGCCTTTGAAAAGTTATGTTCTTTTCACCAACCAGTAATTATTTATATTTTTACTTATGTTTCTGTTTGAATTTTTATTGCTCTTATTGCAATTTTGTATAAGGTACACTGTCTTGTTCTATTTTATTTTATTTTTAATAAAAGTATGGTTTATAAATATTTAAACAAATAAATGAAATAAGTGTTGAGGTTCCTGTCTGAGATAATATAAAGGTGGGCCCTTACACCATTTTTTAAAAATAGAATCAAGTGATCACATAAATGGAAAAATAAGAAATCTGTGCTGTTACAATATTCAAACCTCTGTAGTGAAAATTCAAGTCCTAATTTAGCCATGAAGCTCACTGGGTGACTTTGGGCCAGTCGCCATCTCTCAGTCTAACCTACCTCACCGGGTTGTTGTGAAGATAAAATGGAGAGGGAAAGAAGTGTGTATGTCGCATCAAGCCCTTTGGAGAGATGGTGGGATATAAATATAATAATAAACGGTAAAATAAAAAAGAGAAGAAAAACATGGATATGAAATGTTCATTTAACTTATTTTAAAACATCTCACTCTTCCTTTGATGTGTAATTGTAATCAGATTGGTCAATGGCACTGCAGGTAACAAAAACCTATGGAATTTGAAATAAGAGGCAGTACCTGGAGAGCATTGCAAATATATGCATGAACCGACACAGTGTATCTTTTGAAATTACGTTGCTTTTTCAAAAGAATGTGCTGTGTCAACAAGACTAATCTCTCTGGATGCATAGACCAAAGGAAAACCTAATATAGCGGAGAGCATTTGTAAAACCTTCACCGTTTTCAGGTGAAAGTATATTTTACCCAAGCCTTGCAATGATTTATTTGATTCAACATCTAGAACTGTTTGGGTACCTGCTTCTATCAAATGGACACTCACCTGATGTTCAAGTCAAGCAAGAAAACAAAACAAATACACCGTACTGTGTTTTAGCATTGTGTTTCTGAAATCTGCATTGCACCGATCAATTTGTCAGTGTGACTGATGCAAAAAAAAGCATAAGCACCAGGCTTTTTGCAAATGGGGATTTTGAAGGTAAAAAAATCAAATGGAGAGCAACACACTGTTCAGTAATTTTTTCCAGGCTCAACATGAAGAAATCTTAACCTCTTTTAAAGCCAACTTTCCCACTGCAGTTACAGGATTCTGACAGCACTACATTGCGCAGATGCTCAAAAGAAAATGTGAGCAGCTGGAAATGAATAAATGATTTTTCTTCTGGTTATGTACACTGGAATCTAAGGACAAAGATGCCACTACCTTGAATAACTATAAAAAGGAGGAAACTAGTGACAAGGACAAGCTTTGGGTGGAGAATACAAAACCTTAGCAGGGAATACAGCTTAGGCTATGATATATGATCTTCTGTAACTCTGTTCACATGACATACCTATGAATATGTAGAGGAGAAAGTGGGGTCACCCCCTAGCTCCCCCCAATCTCCAGGCACTCAACAACAGCTTTGAGGAAGCCTTGAGTGCCCCTTCTAGCAGGAAATGGAGGTGTGTGCGTGTAACAGATGCTTTCCTTCCTTCCTCTCCAGTGGGCAGGGGAATGTTCTTTCTCTTACTCAGGGATGTGTTGGTAGCCACCACTTTCCTCAGAAGTGCAGGTGCCTTCATGGAAGGATGCCCATGAGTAGTAGGAAGACCAGATTTTTTTTTGGGGGGGGGTGGAATAGTGCACATATTTCCCTTCTTTCCCTTGCAAGAAGTGCATGGTTTGGGCAGTGGCGGAGCTCCATGCTCCAGCAGCAGGGGAGGAGAGCAGGCGGGGGCGGGGCTGGCGTGCGTCCTGGGGCAGGGCACGCCACCCACCGTGTGCGGGGGGCAGCCGCGATGGCACCCTGGGGATCGCGCTGCCAGGGGTGGTGCACTCCCCCCCACTCCTCTTCCTCTGCCAGTGGGTTTGGGGTGGGGTTATGGGCTGCTTACACAAAGTCATAGGGCAGTGCTTTTTTTCTAGAAAAAGAGGTGCAGGAACTCCCACTTTTTTATGGACAACCCTATGTTGAGGTTTTTTTAGGGGGGAAGCAATACAAAGCCACAAGTGAGATGCTTCCAACATGCAGCTCTAGGCACCATGCCACTATACAGCTGCTAGTATGCTAAAAAGAGGTGCTGGAACACACCAAAGAGGTGGTGGATCTCATTGAGTTGCGGCTGAGAAAAAGCCCTGTCATAGGGTATTCAAAATGGGCAATGTTTCACAAACTGCACAATAATAACAAACAGATGTGTGGTCCTTCTGCAACAGCATGTGGGAAGAGCAAACAAACCGGATCGGTAGGGAGGCATAGAAGGCATGGAAAATGTGGTTTGTTCAGCTGTGGTGTGGCTGAGCCCTTAGCATGTGGTCCAAAACCAGGCTTATGGTTTGTCTCTTCCTGACAAGCTGTAAACCAAAGAACGCAAAAACAAACTGCAATGGCCATGGTTTCCTATCCAGGAACCGGCATATTTGTGCACTTGCACTAATCCATAGTATGGTTTAGCATGATATGAAAACTAGTTCATAGAATAATGCTACTCAAATTGTGAATAATGTTTAATTCAAATGTAGAAATTCAGAGGAATAAAATACTGGAGGTTTTTCTTCTTTTTCTAAATATGAAACTTTCTTTTGTTGCATTTCTAATGTGAGTCCCCCCCCCCCAAAAAAAAATATCCACTTTATTTTAGGAGGGAACTAATCATCATTATTTTTTAAAAAACATGCATAATAAAATGTGGAGCAGGTAGGTTTACAGGACAGTTTTACTCTGTAAGGAACTACGACTAGGAAATTCTTATCCTTAACTGTCAAATTGGGATGCAAAAGCACGGAACACTCATTCTTCATGATTCCAGCTAAGATTAAATTTCTACCTGAGTACATCCTGGTGAGTCATTAGGAGTGAGATTGTCAAGGATATCAAAGCCAGCATTCTGTTCCAGTACAGGCGTGGGAGTTTTGAGATGTGCATGGAGCTCTGTGGCCCACAAAACATTTCCCATTCATTTAAGTGGAAGAAGTCAATCCAGATAGCATTCCTTTGCACACATAGAACTACTACCTCTTCACAGATGTGATGCAAGCTGCATGTACAGGAGGCACTTAGGTTGTGCACTGGGGCACATGTGGAGCTCTGGGCCAGGTATACTGTGAAATTCTGCTAAGAAGATGGACAGCCTTCAGATGAATATTCATGTTTCCAGTTTTGATGTGTAATTATCAAGTGTAGCTACTCAGTCTCCAAATGAATGGTTTATTAAACATTGCTTTATTCTCTGAAATTGCCTAACTGTTAACATGATGTCACCCTAGATGAATAAATGTTACAGAATAATAAAGAAGTCCAGTGTATTCACCATATTTCAGGTTAACCAAATATTTTCAAAGGCTCTTATTGTGTGGCAATTGCAAGCTTGCAGAAGTATACACAGCTATGGAATGATTGACACTCTCTAATTAATATTTGAACTGCCTGCCAGTTGAGCGGCATGAGAACAATTTCAATTTTGTTTTCATAATGACACTTTTCTTTCCTATGGGACATAATGCAATATGAAATGAGAGAGTGGATGAAATTTAAGGTCAACATTCTTAAGCCAAAGAGGACTGTCACATGGAAGATGGAGGAAGCTTGTTTTCTCCTGCTCTGGAGGGTAGGACCCCAACCAATGGATTCAAGTTACAAGATTCTGACTAAACATCAGGAAGAACGTTTTGACAGTAAGAGCTGTTTAACAGTCGAATGGACTCCCTCAGGAGGCTGTGGACTCTCCTTCATTGAAGGTTTTTAAGTAGAGGTTGGGTGGCTATCTGTCATGGATGCCTTAGCTGAGATTCCTGCATTGTGGGGGGGTTGGACTAGATGGCCCTTGTGGTCACTTCCAACTCTACGAGTCTATGATTCTATGAAACAGAAGTATCCAGTTTCTCCAACACTGCAGAAAGAAAGAAGAAGAATGCATGAATCACTGGGTCCAGATGGTCTATCCAACAATAACTGCATAGATGATACGCTTCTAGAGTATACTTAGCAATCAAGGGGCATGTTCTCTTATGGATCTGAAACAGTTTAAATAACAGGAAGCAGTGAGTAGGAATAAAATGACAGTTCTCACAAAGGCAGGATGATGTAAGAAGCGAGGTCTTACAAGAATGTGTTTTGTGACAGATGCTTTATAACTTGACCATAACTGACCTGGAGTAAGGTGTAAGCAGTGAGATGGCCAACACCAAATTATTCAAGATGATAAAAACAAACAGTGGTTGCAATGCACTGTAATAGGATTTCTCTAAAATAAGTGAATGGGCAATAAAATGGGAAATGTGGTTCAAGGTGAGTGAGTGATAAGTGAGGCACATTTGGGCAAAAAATCCTATTGATTGATGGAGTCTGAAATGGCAGTAATCCCTGATCAGAAAAGGGATCTTGGGTTCATTGTGAATAACACATGGTGACAGGCACAAGAAAGGTTAATTCCATGGTAGAAATCAGTAGTGAAAGGAAAATGAAGGTGTCGATCCTGTAATGTGTTCAACATTGCAACCCACAGCAGCCCAGTCTCAGTTTCCAGTCACTGAAATGGGAAACAGCAGTATTATAATTGCTGGAGCTCACATTTCTAGCAAGGGAAAGGCAGAGATCATAAATGACTAAGGTGATTCTTGAAAATTCCTAATTTGTTCATGGGAAATGCCAACTTTGAGGTAACAACTTCAACTACCTCTGAATCTTCATTCTGCACATGTGCTTCTTGTAACTCTGTAGTTTATAGGTCAGACAATGCATAAGGCGCTGATAGAGCCCCATAGCATTCAGCTCAATCCTGACTACAACTGGATGTTCTATATGTTTTTAATATATGTGAGATAAGTTCCTTTATTTTATTTTTTTAAAAAAAATAATTGCTTTATAAAAGCAAACCAAAAATACTTCCTTTAGTGCCAGCTATAGTAAAGATACGTGGGGAAATGATTGTTTGAGAATATTTTCTATCTCCAGTTTCCACTGACCTGCATGCTTCCTTTAATTACTATTGCCACAGGAAGATCATAGAATGATAGTCACTTGGCATCTAAATTATTGTCCAAGGTATTGCTAATGTGTATGCAGAGAGGGCCTGCTTTGCGGCACAAATTGTATGTATGAAAATTATCAGGAGCAAGTTAGCAAATTTAATTTCACCAGCAACTAGTGCCAATAAATAAATCCTCACATCAGACATCTTCAGGGTTGCTGTGCTCCCTCTGGTGAGAGAGGAATACATCTCATAGTTCCATGAAAGAGTGTGATATCTGATTATTTTCTTATTGGTAAATCTGTCACTGTGAGCTTTACAACAGTCCCTAAGCTTTTAAAACAGTTTTCCTTAGCATGGTGTTAATGATGGACCTTGAGGTCTCAAATTTCAGCAGCGCTCTGTGAGACACCAAAATTTGGCACCACCACCACCTTGCCTCTCCTTCCATTCAACATCATATATGTGGGGCCCCTGGAGTTCCACTCCCAGTGCAAACCAGGCATGCTTCCCCAAATCTGCCTCTGAATATGTCCTCCATATGTTTTCCGATGCCAAGTCCTGTCATCAGTTGTGCTAGCTAGGGATAGTGGGAGTTCTGGCCAAAGCTTGGTTCCTAAACAAACATTGCTTGCACTTGCAGCTCCTACAGAATCAACGAGAGGGCCACTTTTTCTCCTCTATCCTTGAAAAGATGCACCTCACCCCTTGGCGTTTAGTATCTGCAGCTGAGTAGCATCACTACCAAAGAGCAATAGTCAAGTATTCCAGTCCTCACAAAACACCCTTTTATTTGTTTATTTATTTGTTCTTGGTAGTGGCATCTGCCCTGTGGAATGCCATCCCACCAGATGTCAAAGAGAACAACAACTATCAGACTTTTAGAAGACATCTGAAGGCAGCCCTGTTTAGGGAAACTTTTAATGTTTGATGCATTACTGTATTTTAATATTTTGTTGGAAGCAGCCCAGAGAGGCTGGGGAAGCCCAGCCAGATGGGCAGGGTATAAATAATAAATTAGTAGTAGTAGTAGTAGTAGTAGTAGTAGTAGTAGTAGTATTTTCTTGTCAAGAGCTCAGGGCTTGACCCTTTCTATGGTCACAACAGTCCTGTGAGGAAGGTTACCCTGAGAGACAGTGATTCGCCCAGCATCACACAGTATGCTTTGTGACCGATTGGGTATTTTTGCAGAGCAATAGTTGCTGGATTATTCTTGACCCCCTTCCCCTGTACTCAGTCTCTCACTGTCACTGCTCTGATCAAACTCTGGGCAGCATAATCCTAGCTCCAACTGGAGAGCAAGGCATATCTCTAAGTATCTAATGTATGCAGAATGAGGGTCATGGGTGAAACCCCATCCAACTTGATTCTGCTGACCACAAGCAGTGATTGATTTGCATGTAATATTAGCATGCCAGTGATTGATGCCCAATGAGACATGCCACTGGTATGCTATCATTACATAAGTATAATCCAGGACTCACAGCAAGTGTATTTAAATGTAGCAACACGAAAGGGCATCGGCTGAAAGGTAAGTGCCAGCCATGAAGACTGCATAACTCAGGATCTGAAAGTAAGGCTGTGGGGTATGCTTTGTTCATTGACTCTTTCTGGCACCATTATGTGCTTCCATTTTGGTACCACAGTGCTAAACTGAGAGTATGAAGAGTTGCCCTAAGGGATCCCAAAGCAGAATTGCCCTAAGGGGAAAGTTTATTCATTCCGTTTTGTGGAATGAAAGCAGGAATGAACACAAGCTATGTACAAATGCCATGTTTTCTCCCCTCACTTCAAATAAGCCACCCTAGGGTGGAATCACACAGATGGTGGAAGGGGAGGAAAGGAGGAAAGGATAGAAAGCAATCTCTGAAATAAAATAGGAAAACTTATGGGAGACCAGACCAGGTAAGTGCCAGGTAAGCTCTGTGGCATAAAAGGTCAATTCTGACAACAACTGTCTATGTTATACCACTGATAAAATAAGGTAAATGTATTATGCCCTAGCGCATTCAAAGGTCATTCATAAGACTGGTTTGGAATGGGTCTTACATCTTTTCTTAGTATGGGCTGAGTCTCCCCAGCCTTTCTCACTCTTCGAGAACAGTTCTACTAAGGGAAATGCCATAGCTCAGTGGTAAAGCATCTGCTTTGAATGTAAACAAGTCCAGGTTCAATCCTCAGCATCTCAATGCAGGGTTGATTCCTTACAGTTAGTGTAGACAGCACTGGACTAGCATTTGACTTACTATAATGTAGCTTCCTAAGAACATATTTGTACCTTTTCAACCACAAGGATAGCCCCCACCCCACCCCCTTTCATGGAAACCTATGATGTTTCTTGATCTATAAGAACTGACTGGATGAAGTTTTTAAAAGTTATTGAATTACAAACAGGGCGATCACTGAGCTGAATGTAAGGTCTCGCTTCACTTGACCAATTAAAAAGACAACTGCTGACATGAAATACATGTTTTGAGAACCACACGCTCCCAAGCCTGGGGAAGAAAAATCAATAATGTTGCAAAACGGGATTAAGTAAAATCACAAGTGCCAAACTTTGATTAATTGGAGGCATAGTCCTGGCGGACAAAATTCTGCCCATTCTTGATGTCCCCAATGGATAGATGGATAAAGGAGCTGCAATACTACACTATTTTATCTTTGAACAGAGGAGTGAGTTTAAATAAAACAGGCTCTTTAACTTTTTTGCTACCACAGTGCCTGTCATTCATTTGTCTTTAAAACAATAAATGAGTTCATTGGTGGGCAAAAGTATATTCATTAACACGTCTATTTCTACAGTACCTTGGGATATGAGTGTTAAAAGGAGTGAGCTATTGATTTTCCGATTTAGTCCTTGATTTTTAGGCTGTTTTCACAAGTGACACTAAAAGCGCTTTGGGGCCTGAAATGTATAACTCAATAATGTTTTTAACATAGTGTAGAAAGCAAAAGAGGGCTTTCTATATCTACATCTATTATCCATCTATTGGGTACCAAATAGGGTGACTATGGGCCTAACTCCATCTGGTGCTTCTCACCCTTCCCCAGATTTATTGATTTAAAATGAGGCATGTCCCTACCTACCTGCCCTCCCAGGGCAGCATACAATAAAAATGATCAAATGAAACAATAACACTGCATAACAAATTACTGAAAACACCAGCAAAATAAAAGGAAATCTAACAGAAAGGTGTCAAGGGCACACTTAAAACTAGGAAGTGAGGGAACCTACCATGAGTTATTAAGGAGTTCTTAAAATTCCAGAGATGTGGGACCATCAGTGAAATGCCCTATAGAGAACTGGCAGGATACATGTATAGCTTATATATGCATAGGCTCTATTCAGAATCTCAGATGAACACACGGGAATCAGAGTTGGATAAAAACTCAAGACCACCTCAAGACTGCCTCTCCCCACATGACCCAAGCTGGACCTTTCATTCATCATCTGAGTCTCTTCCTCATGTGCCCCATCTGAGGGAGGTATAGATGGACCCAGATATATATATGGACCCATCCAAATATATTAATACAGAAAAAGAGTAGATGTTAGTAGACATCCTAAAATTCTACTTGATCAGTTCGCTACTAGTAGTCCCTTATTCACTCACCATAGTCAAAGGCTGTTCTGTTAATATGCAGCTCTGAATATGACACCTTTTTTATTTATACTGAACATAGCAAGTTCTTTCCATCATGCCGCACGATATTTGATTTTTGTCTCTTTTAGCTGAATCCTCCACACTTTGTATTAACTTACAGCAGTGCTCACTTGGGCAGCTTCTATTCTCCTACACCCCGATTGATCTCTATAAACTTTTCAAAAGTTACAATGGCAAAATGGTAAGCCGTGTGGAGATTAGAGCATTTCGGTAGCAGATCAGGAGCTGGTACTGAAAGCTCCATTTCTTCCTAAAATAAAGTCTCGGATTTGACCCAATGCCAATTGCTAAGGGGGAAAC
The DNA here is from genome assembly GCF_964270895.1 of Podarcis filfolensis. Lineage (NCBI taxonomy): Eukaryota > Metazoa > Chordata > Lepidosauria > Squamata > Lacertidae > Podarcis > Podarcis filfolensis. The sequence goes on from NC_139603.1 coordinate 49,352,501, forward strand.
ATACTAGCTAAAGGGGTTGTGTGTGAGGGAGAGAGAGAGATGCAGCTGCCAGAGATCAAAAGTTCTGCTCACACACAAGAGCAACCTACGAAGACCTCAAGGCCACGAAAGTGTCTTTGGCCAAAACCCTGCGCATAGCTATGCATGTGTAAACCCAAATGAATCAAAGTCGCTTCTGGCCACAGTAATGTGCCCAGGATTGCCTCTTCTTATAGTGCACTGAACCAAATGAAGAACTAGTCAGTAAGTAAAGCCTCTGAGAATACCCCTCAGAACAACATTTCAATAGCTTTGTTGAATTTTGCTGTGCTGGCTGGAGGATTGAGGAAATTATAATTTCTAGCAAATTATAATTGCACTATACTACTGAAGCAAGTAATTGAGCAAATGACCTAGCATAAAAAACAATCAACTAGTGAAGTGCTAAACTTGATTTCATGAGCTGGTTTATCTTTTGCTTGTTTAAAATGTGGGGAAAGCAAAGGGACAAGCAATTCTGCTAAATAAGGCTAGAGGTTTGAGCAAAGAGGTGGAGCCCTAGAGAATAAATCCTGTTGTCAAAATGTAACTCATCTGGAAGGAGTTAGGAACATAATAGTAACAGAAGCTGCCTTACACTGTGGTAGAGTAATGCATTGGTCTACCCAGCTCTGTATTTTCTGCACTGATTGGTAGCCGCTCTCCATGGTTTCAGACATGGCAGATTTCCCAGCCATACTTAGAGATCCTGGGGATTAAACCAGGTACCTTCTGCAAGAAAAGCAGCTGGCCTACCATGGAGCTACATCCCTTCCCCTATTCATCCTGCGGTTCCTTGAGGAGCAAAAAACAACAACAATTTAACAGCAAGGTTGGATTTGCTTATCTCTTTTTTCATATACAGCACCAAGCATTTAAAATGTATCATTCTATCAAAATATTTTATTTCGTTAGATGTAAAGTTGTACAGGTGTTCTCCTACAGCAGGTGTGGCTAATCCCTAGCCTAGGGCACAATCAAGTCCCACAAATATTTATGACTCACACTCTTATCATCATATATTTTGGTACAATTCAGTGGAAGCTTCCACAAGAAGATGGAGGGCAAGGCAATTTTTGCCATATCTCCCCTTCCACCCCAAGCTACCTCCCACACTGTTCTGGAGGGTCTCCTCCTGGATTACTGAGGGCTACAGAGGACTGCAGATGGAAAGAGGAATCGGCAAAAATCCATCCCCTTTCCTTTGGTGGGAGTGTCTAGTAAGTGGAGTTCCACATGCACAAACTCTGGATCCAACCCATAATATTATTATTACAGTGGTACCTTGGGTTACATACGCTTCAGGTTACATACGCTTCGGTTACAGACTCCCCTAACCCAGAAATAGTACCTCGGGTTAAGAACTTTGCTTCAGGATGAGAACAGAAATTGTGCTCCGGCGGCGCGGCAGCAGCAGGAGGCCCCATTAGCTAAAGTGGTGCTTCAGGTTAAGAACTGTTTCAGGTTAAGAACAGACCTCCGGAACGCATTAAGTACTTAACCCGAGGTACCACTGTATTATTATTATTATTAATAATAATAATAATAATAATAATAATAATAATAATAATAATATTTTGGCAACCCCATGCTTCTTTAATGTGCAGTTCTGAACTCAGTTTTAGGGGTTTGCCTCTAATTAGTGGCAAGAAGGAATTTACACCAACCCCTCCACGCACTGAGAGAATGCACAGATTGGGGTTGCCAGGCTGTGTTTTCTAGCCACATCCATCACTGACTAGTCCTCATCTGGAGGAGCTCTATATGTGTACATATGTACACACGCTGCATTCCATGAACAAGTGGACATTAGGGGAATATGGTGGTGGTGTGTGGTGGCAGTGGGCCCACACAGCCACTTTTTTAAAAAAAAAGTATGTGGAGGGATTCATGGGAATCTCCTATTGTTAATTCCATAGAAGAAAATAGTTTTTTCCAAGGAAGTTTATCCTGAAGATTTAACATAAAAATCATTAGGCAGCTATGCTCTCAGTCCCACCACCCTCACAGATATGATTGGTGGGGACATGGGAGAGGCTCAACCCTGTGGCTGCTCCCAGATTTAGGAACTCGCTTCCTAGAGAAGTTAAACTCGCTCTTTCCTTGTCGTCCTTCTGCTGGCAGGTGAAGACTGTTTGATTCCAGCAGGCTTTGGGGAATTGACTGTTTTTAAGGAAGTAGTGTTTGGTAGTAAAAGCAGCACAGCACTATCTGTATTTTAATTTATTTGTTTTTATATATTTTTTAAAATCATTTTCTAATTTAATTGCACTTTAGACATTATCTTTTATGTGTTTTCCTCTTTCTGTATTTTATCTGTATTCTTTTTTTTTTGTAAGCTGCCTTGAGTCAGAGTCTGAGAAAATGGTGGAATATAAATAAATATACTAATAAATCATAATAGAGCAAAAGCTTACAGTAAACACCAGGCAAAGTAGGGCGGGCCCATACTCTTCAAGCTATGTTTTGTAGTGCATTTTAAATTTCATCTGCATTGTAATCTTGTCAGACATTTTCTCCTGTAATATACTGATACTGCTTGCATGCCATCCGTGTACTTTTCTGTATACTTTTAAAGTAGCTATTTATTCTCCTTGGTGTTTCAGCATTTGAGCACTGGAAATGCACAGAGATGAAAAAGAGCTTTGGTGCCAAAATTACCTAGGCTGTAGGTGATATGTGCAATATTAATAGCCTAGCTTTTGTCGTAATATTTTATACTGAATAGCGTAATAAAAAGTAGCTAGCATCATCAAGTCTGAGAGTTATTGTGAACATGAAGTGAGTTTTGAAACCTCAAGATAGAGGGTAACCACAATTCCATTAAAATGGGGAATTGAGTCAAAGATGTTCCCATTACAACTGCACTGATAGAACAAAATGAAATATGGCCTTATTTCAACACATCACTCCCATGATGAATGACAATATAAAACTAACATTCACCCTAGGGGAAAAAATAAAATAAATTTTAAGGTGTCCCCCCCTCTTCTTTGCTACATGGGACTTGCAAGCAAACACTGTGAATCTCTGACATAAGGTTTAAAAATAAAAAGAAGTCTTTTCTGGAGGTTCTAGATTCATTTACATTCAAATTGGCATCAATCTTAGGCTGTGTACATACTCTCATTTATTCTACATCCCCCTGCTGGTTTGGGAATCTGTGTACACACAATGTCAACCACAATCCACATCTATCCTGTCATTTTTAATGAAATACTACATTTTGAGATGTCTTCCCTCCAAACCAGCTTGTATCTGATTTGGGAAAAAGAATGACTTGGCTGTCTTTTCAGTCATTTAATGTGCTTTCTTAAAAGTAAGTCTAACTGAAATCAGTAGGATTCACTTCTCACTAAACAGTGCCATCCTATTCATGTCTGCTCAGAAGTGATCTTCACAAAAGTTCAGGCCAGTGGGTATATGGCTGCTGCCTAAGTAAGATGTGTGAATAATTCAGATCAATCCTATATGTCAACAGGGATGCACTTAATAAAACTCCAGGCTATGGCTAAGAAATGCTTTCTTTCAATACACATACCTATCCCTATTCATAATTATTTTTCCTTAAAACTGGTTGTCTCAGATGGAAAGCTAAAATTAAGGTCTGTTGACCAGGATAGTTCAGTTGTGTCCACTGCTGAGCTACAGGTCCAGAGCTGCAACAATCCTATGCCCAGTTTTCTGAGAATAAACTCCAATGAATTCAGTGGGGCTTAGTGAGTACAGTGGTACCTCAGGTTACATACGCTTCAGGTTACAGACTCCGCTAACCCAGAAATAGTACCTCAGGTTAAGAACTTTGCTTCAAGATGAGAACAGAAATCGTGCTCCGGCAGCATAGCAGCAGGAGGAGGCCCCATTAGCTAAAGTGGTGCTTCAGGTTAAGAACAGTTTCAGGTTAAGAACGGACCTCCAGAACTAATTAAGTACTTAACCCGAGGTACCACTGTAGACATATATAGGACTGTGCTCTCAGGCTATCCACTGCTGAGTGGGTAGGGAATGTGGAGGGAATGAGACCTTTTTGATTCTGTATTACAATAATAATGTTACAACTTCATAGCCCAAACAAAAACTGTATGACTTTTAGAAGCGTGAAGAAAAGCAAAATAATGAGAAATGCCTAGCAATGAGAAAATGCAAGCAAAAGCACACTGCTCTTCCTGCTGCCCCCCAAATCCATAGTCCAATAGTCTCTTCATTATGTTAACTCCAGTTGAGCTAAAATTATATTGACTATTTTGTGCTGCAGGTTGGCTGATTTATAGAGTCGTAGATTGAAGTATTGCTTAGGCCACCCCTGAGATTGGCTACATCACATCGAAATCAGCCAAGACAAATGCCTTTCGAGAAGTTCCTTAAAAACCCACAAGGATGAACGTCTGGTGATTTCCCATGGCCGTTCAGCTGATCAGTCCATTGCTGAGCGGCTGAACCAAAATCCATTTCCTTGTAGCAGGTGAGTCACTGTTGCTTACTAGAGAGGAAAGAGTGAGGCAGGGCGGAGGTCAGCGTGGTGCAAGCACACTAGCAGGAGCACCAGATTGGCTGCCACTTGCCTGCTATCTTAACCCTTCCCAATAAGCAACAGCAACCCACCTGGCTTTGTTGTGAACACACCAGCCCAAAGCCAAGATGTACGGCCTGAAATAGACAGCAGGCAGACGCAGAGAGAGCAGAGAGGCTTGCATACATCTCAGACAGTTGGAGCAGGGGGGTTGTCAACCCCTCCTCTTTCGGGAGCTGGCAGGAACCCTGTTTATCTGCTTTGGCAGAGCAGGCTGGAGAGCAGCCAGCTCTTGCAAGAAGCACAGTCATGCCGGGCACAAAGGAGTGTGAGCAGTTCCTCACAGGAAGAGGAGGCAACTAACACAATTAGCCCCAAAACCAGGTGAATAGGGAAAGTCCTAGAAAGAAAACAAGCCCTAAAACATAAGGGTCAGAAGTTCAGGATATTCTGCAGAAACTGGAAGGACTCTTCAGAAGGGTAACTTGACTGTGATGAATGGATGCTCCGATAGAGCGGTCTGAGTTACGAACGCTTCTGGTTACGAAACGCTTCAGGTTACGAGCTCCGCTAACCCGTAAGGAGCTGCTCCTGGTTGCAAACTTTGCCACAGGATGTGGACAGAAATCGTTCGCTGGAGGCGCACGCACAGCAGGAGGCCCCATTAGCAAAAGTGCGCCTCAGGATAAGAACGGTTTCAGCTTAAAAACAGATCTCCAGAACGAGAAGTTGGTAACCAGAGGTACCACTGTAATTGCTGCTTGCAATAAATCTACCAGTTAATTATGCCTTGTGTGCTGTTATCAAGCCGGCTGCCGGCCCACGCCTGACAGCCTTATCTGGTATGTTTTTTTTTCTACCCAGATATGACCCCGAAATAGAAAGCAGAATGTACTTCCCATCAAAATGCTTTGCAATCAGAGTTCCCATGAGTGGAGGTCTACTCACAGGATGTTTCCACTGGAGCAAGGGGGGAGTGGTTTCCATATTTTCTTCCTTCCTCCTGCACCCTTGTAAAGCTGCTTAGGAGAGTTAAGGAAACCTCTGGAACAGCACAGGAGATGGCTCTGGAGGTTGAAAGGAGGAAGGGGGAATATGTAGAAACCATCTTCTTCCAGTGAAAGGCTCCACAGGATCTCAGCCTCTTCCATAAATTGAAGGAGCTCTTCTGTCATAGATTCATAGAATCATTGAATTGTAGAGTTGGAAGGGACCTTGAGAGTCATCTAGTCCAACCCCCTGCAATGCAGGAATCTCAGTTAAAGCATCAATGACAGATGGCCATCCAAGCTCTGCTTAAAAACCCCCAAGGAAGGAGAGTCCACCACCTCCTGAGAGAGTCTGTTTCACTATTGAACAGCTCTTACTGTCAGAAAGTATTTCAAAATTGAAACCAAGCTTGCTCCATCTTCCATGTGACAGGCCTTTAAATATTTGAAGATGGTTGTCATGTCTCCTCCTCTCAGTCTCCTCTCTTCCAGGCTAGACATATCCAGCTCCTTCAACTGTTCCTCAAAAAGCATCCCCAAAATTTGAAACTATGCTTTCGTTTGTGCAGATATATTATCTGGACACTGGTATCCAAGAAAGCTTATCCCTTTATCCATATAGTAAGCCTGTGTATGAACCAACCCAGAATTACTGATAATGAATTTCAGTGTTCAATTAGCCTTATCTCGGGCAGAGCTCCAGTGTTATTCATAATTGATCTCAGAGTCTGTTGTTATCACCACAGAATCCCTTTTATATCTCATTTGTAGAAGCAGGCTCACAAAATGTGATATCATATTTGTACACTTACTAGTGTCCAGTGTTTCATTTTGAGAAGTAGGCTAGTTAGAGATATATGCATCACTGAAACAAGCAGATTTGAGCCCCTCAATATACATTGTGAACCACAAGACTAGAGAACTTACAGATCCCAGCAGTCCAAAGCAACCCAACTTCTATCCCCCAGACCTTACTTTTCAGTGCTTAAACATCAGATAGAAGAACAATTTGGTTTGAAGTCCTTTACCCATTGTCCTGTCACACAAGGCAGAACAACCCATCTTCAGAGAGAAAAAGCCTACTCTAATAGATGGACTCCATAGCATAACCCTGAAGGTCAGCATCTGCAGTCTGTTTTGAACAGAAGAATGTTTCAAAAGATTTTTGCTCTTAAAAAAAAATAGCCTACCAAAAATGTACTGCTAGGGGCCTTTTCATGCCAAGAATAACATGGACTGAGAATCCTTGATCATTGCAACTGAAGTGCGATAGTAAAGTGACAGATCTTCTCACATATGAAACCGAGAAGGATTTTTAAAATCAAGAATTAGTAATTAGTAAAACCCAGTTCAGCTTTTGGATTTTAGATCTAATCATCCACAGAACAATGCTGACAAGTGGGAAGCTACATTCAGCTTTTAAGCGAATCCCAGCTTTAGTACCTAGAATACCACAGGTTCTCACTTTATTTACATGTGAAGGGTAACATCACAGTCCATGTCACCGGCTGTTGCTGTTGTTTTCTCAGACTTTTCAAGACAGCAATGAATATACCCTCTTTCATCCTGTGGCTCTGCACTATGTTAGATTTGCAAGAAGAAAAAGATATCTGAACATGAGAACAAATAACAAGACTCTTGCTTGTTTTGAGTGGGGAAAGAAACACCTCATTTTCTCATTCAGTTGTTGTGGACAAGGAATTGTGGTTATGTAGCACCATCCTGTGCATGTTTACTCTGAGGTAAGTCCCACTAAATTCAAATTAATGCTCTACTAAGTGGGTTTAGAATTGCATCTTAAAGATTCCTAATTATAAAACCATGTTTCTCCTGTTACTATTGTTCATTTTAAAGGAAGATCAAAATATATTCCTGTTCCTCATATAGATTTCAATTGCCATTTTTAATAATAATTATTATTATTATTATTATTATTATTATTATTTATTTAATTTCTCAACCCAAAAGCACAGAGAGTCATCAGAGATATGCTTATACAATAGTGGTAAATGCAACTCTGTGTATGAATATCAACCTAAAACATAAATTAGGAAAGCTATATTTCTTTGTGCAGGTAAGGAGTTGTGCAGGTTGTTGTTTGAACCATAAAATATAAAGTCCCACCAGATTTCCAATTACTATTTTAGTAAACCGAAGATGAAGGTAACAAAATAGGATTTCCTGACTTCATTCCAAGCCAGGAACTTCAACAAAAGAATAAATAACTGAAAATATGAGTGATTGCTATGAGCACTGTAGCAGTTACACCTTTTTACTCTTCTGTCACAACTGTTGTCACAAAAGGGAACAGATCATGACTTCCCACCCCTGCCCCTGATTTCATGGCAATCTGTCACCAAAATCAAAATCACAGACTTAAATACTCCATGAGTTCAGAGGAAAATGTGCAGTAAATGGTACTTCAATGACCTTTTCAGTATTCTGTTTTGAGTGACGGTCCATTCCAGTCACAAGTTGTGGAGACTGTAAACAGGGGAGGATGGGAATGGCAAGCGAATCAAATTACAGAATACTAAAAAAGGTCAAAGCAGTACCATTTATTTTACCTTTCAGAGAACAGATGAGGCAGAAAAAGTTATACCTCAAACTCATGACAAATTATAATGAATACAGTAAATGGTACCAATTGCAAATTCACTTTTCTGTCAAACTGTTGTGCTAAGAAGAAGGAGCGATAATATTTCATCTCATTGCAATCATTTGGAGCTTGTGTTATTTGGCTCTAGTACCACTGGCATCAGAAATGTGTGGGATGAATTATTTCAAAATGTAGGCCTGAACTTCTTTTCCTCACATTAAACATACACACACTATTGCTGTCACACTAGGATTCTCTAGGGCTGCAGTGTTTAGTCAATCTGTTTAGTCAACAGATTTTTAAAACGATTCATTAGGGCTGCAATCATATACAACAGGGGAACCAACATGATGTTCACCAACAACTCCCATCATCCCTGACCATGCTGACTGGGGGTGCTGATGGCAACTATATTCCAAAAACGTCTGGAACACACACACACACACATTTGCAATGGGCTTACTTACAGATCAGCATGCATAGACTTGCCCTGAAAAAAAGGTACCCTGTTTAATCTGGAAGCAGATGTTTCAAATAAGTTGTGGTTGTTAGAAACACTTACAATAACTGTGGATGGCAGAAGCTATCAAAAGCAGAATTTCTCTCTTACAACGGAGTAAATGTCGCTTCAAAGATGGTGACACACATCCATCCATCCATAATAAATGTGTGTTTTTAGTTATACACTGTTATATTCATATGGAAATGAACATAACTGGGTGACAGCCATTGATACAAACACAATGACAGCTCCTCCTCCTTGTTAAGGCATGTGTAAATTGATGGACAATTGTTTGGGATGTTGTGAGTTGTGCCCATCAATATCTGGAAAGACACAGGTTTCCCACCCTTTCTCTTTTTGTTTAACATATTGAAATAATTTTATTTCCTCTGCTATTCTAAGATATAGTAACTATGGAAGAGTAATACCCAATGCCAATACCAAACATTGATGGTGGAACAAGCATTGTTCTTCATCTGGGAAATAGTTGCAATCAGGTGAGAAGCCTGGGGAAACTAGCAAATCTTCATGTCCCGCAATAAAAAAGATGAAGAAAATATGGATTTAGAGGGGGAGGAATCGATAAAGAAAGGGAAAAAAATATGGACTGATTAATCACTTTTCAGTTGATTAACTTTTTTTCTTTTAATTAAGCAGTTGCTTAACTGATTAGAGTTTTCCAATAGTGTGAATTTCTAAATGAAAGTTTATTCTGATTAACAGCCTGGTCTCATGGATCACCCTTTAGCTGGTTCAGGGCAGCTATACACTTCATCCAAAGATCTGTTGCTAGAGTGCAACAACTTTTAGGACTGTGCCGGAAATAATACTGGAAGAATATGGCGAAACTTATTAACCTATTGCCCAAGTCAAGAAATGTATCCTGTTGCTTACAACATAATGTTATCAGCACTGAACAGCCACACACAGGGGATAGCTGCAATTAAAAACTCTCACTTTTAATATTTGATTAAGGAATAAATTGATTAACATTTTCACCCACAGGGGGTAAATTCAAGTGTATGCGTGCCTATGTGGATTTATTAAATTAAGAAGAATGACTTACTTGAAAATGCAGCCCTGAATGTGTGACTCATGACACTGACAGTGTGGCTTTCTTCACTCAAAACTAGTGAAGGGCGTGTTGCACCAGTGGGAATATCCACACACCTCTATGTTTTGGACTCAACTGAAAAATGGGGATGAGTTGGAGGGGATCTTTTTCCAAGGTGTTGAAATGATAGCTGGCAAATCCAGGGCTTTTTTTCAGACAGAACTGGCCAGAACTCAGTTCTAGCATCTCTCAGGTGGGCACCATTAGCATTCTAAGAGAACAAGGGAGGTGCTCGTGGTGAGTTCTGGCACCTCTTTTTCTAGGAAAATAGCACTGGGCAAATTTAACTTGAGGCACTACTACTAAAGTGTTTTGACACTTTTGCTTCACAACCCATTTGGTGAATCTGAAATGTGTGTGTGTGTGTGTGTGTGTGTGTGTAATGCAGTAGTACCTAACCTGTGGCCCTCCAGATATTGAGAGGCTACAATGGCTATAATTCCTGACTACTGACCATTTTAGCTGGGGCTGATGGGATTTTGAGTTTTCTCTGGGGGTGTGATGACAAAAAGTGTTTCCCCTAGTACTAAAGAAATAGACAAGGAGTAATTTAATATTTCACCCATGACTGGGGGACCTCAAAGCATGCTTCCATATGTGAGATGGGATCTCATTGTCTCACTCCCACAGCATCTGCTTGCAGAGGTTAACCAGCTCATTTTGGTGCATCCTGCTACAGCCCTGGTTGAGGACTGACTGGTTGACAGAAACAGCTGACGGAGGTTACTTTATACAAACTCACTGAATATCTTAAACTCCTTAATGAATGGAGATGGCTTTCAAGATGCAACAGAACACATGACTGAGGAAGCTCTAACCTATGTTGTTTTCTGTCCACCTCAGAAAATCTGAGGTCGAGTTATTCTGCATGTACTTATTTGCTGCAACTCATACTTTTCCTGAATGCAATTATTATTATTTTTTCAAAAAAAATTATTTCCCCTAAACTATGGAACTCGGCATGGTGATTTACTCTGGCTATAATTAAAATATTCCAAATGACATTTTATTGTAAAAGGATTGCATTATAAATGTCAGAAACATAACAGCTCCCTAAATTACATATGTGATAGGCATTCTAATGTGATTGGGCTCTGGCATTTTAGATGACGGATGCAGAGAAAACTAAGTTGAGTTTTACTCCCTGTATTCTCAAGATTTAAGCAGATTCTAAGATTACTGTGAATTAAGGATTTATATTGCTAATGTGGGCCTTCACCAGATCATTAAGACATGCCACTAATGTTGATTACGTACCCAGTTTAGAGTACAAATCTGTTGAGACTGATGCCTGGCTGAAGTGTTATTTTCTTTATTTAGAAAAGTTATGAATTGCTTGCTCAAAAAACATCTGCAAACAGTGTACAGGTTCAGTTATATATAAAGCATGTCTAAAAATGCACAAACCAATTAAAAACAAATATACATAAAGCTGTAAGTAAAAACAAGGATAAAATCAATAAAAACACAACAAATGTAATTAAGTCATGTGCCTGGATATTGCTTGCTGGACCAGAAATGTTTTCAACAAGCATTTAAAATAGTATAGTGAAGGCTCCTGCCTAATATCAAAAGGCAGGGAGTTCTAGAGCATGGATGCTGCCGCACTAAAATAATGAATATGAGTGAAAGTTGTTTCACTCCAGCTCTAGTCAAACTTCACCTGTGCCAATTTTGTGGAGCACCCAAGGGGGTGGAAGCCCTTGCACAGAGGGCCTTCCCGGTGGTGGCGCCTGCCCTGTGGAATGCCCTCCCATCAGATGTCAAGGAAATAAACAACTATCTGACTTTCAGAAGACATCTGAAGGCAACCCTTAGGGAAGTTTTTAATGTGTGATGTTCTATTGTACTTTTAATTCTGTTGGGAGCCACCCAGAGTGGCTGGGGAAACCCAGCCAGATGGGCGGGATATAGATAATAAGTGGTTATTATTACATTTATTATTCTGCTGGCAGGACTGTTTAGAAATCCCACCCTAAAACTGTAACTGACTGCTTTCTATAAGTTCAGACCACCTGGCCAAGCAACATTTTGTTAGGGTTGGATGAATCTGTCTCTTTCCCTTAAGCGCTCATCAGAAGAGAAAAATGTTTCACCTTTTATTTTATTTTTTAGCAATCCCATAACCAAAAGAGCAGTTCTTGAATATCTTTGTCAGTGGTGAAATCTTTTGTGGATCGCTGTTAATGGAATGAAAGCGTTCACCTGTTCACTGCTTTAAGTAGGTCTTGGGATCCGTTCAGGAAGCTTCACTTTGCTTTAAATCAGCTTTGCCAACTCATACTGGAAAAATTGCATAGTATTGTGACTAATGCTTGTCTTACTTTCAATATGTAAGTGGCAAAGTGGCAAACAGATATATAATTAAAACAACAATAAACCACAACAGGGATGGCGAAATCTCCAACCCAGGGGCCAAATGTAGTCTTCAAAGCCTCACTGTCAACCCTCCAGGACTCTGCCCAGCCAATGATGAAGAGTTAAGTCAATGTTGCGTTGCACATTCTGAGCATCAGAGACACAGGGCATTTCTTTCACATGTTGACGTCTAAGGTTGCAGTTCTTGGTTTGCAAACTAGAGGAATTGATGTCAGTTGGACTTACTTCAGAGTAAAAAAAACAAGCTTCGAGCTGTATATTTTCTTATGCATGTTTATATAAGTTTTAAAATGGAAGGAAAAACATTCCTGTTTCTATACAAAACATTTATTTTATTGATTGCTCTTTATCTTCAAAAGAAATCTGTAGTCTCCTATCTTCCCATGCTGGCCTGGTTTAAAACACCTTGGCCTTTCTATAATTTAACATGGACTTTCATTTCGAACTTAACAGATCACAGGGAGGCATCTCAACTTAAGCCCATTCAAGCATCCATGCTGCCAGATTCTAAAGAACAAATTAGCTGTGCAGGATTTAAATCATTTTAATGTGACTGAAGGCTTAAATTAGGTGCATTCCTTTTTGTAGCAAAGCATTTCGCATGAGGAAGACGATATTCTGACAACTCCGTCAAGCTTGGGTGATCAGTATATGTTTAAATAGTGCTTGTTAAGATTTGTTAAAGCCACGAATAAGATAAAGTAGTAATATAGAGACACTGCACAGCTGTTGCCTGCTTGAAAAGGCATTGGAGGTTATGCTGTGCAGTTTTTATAGGCGTATTTAAAAACCCAGTGGTCAAAGCTTCCCAAAATAGGAAATAGTCAGAAAATCATCACATTTATTTTTTTAAAAAAATAACTTTTCAAGGCCAGCCATTCAAAACCTCCAGAGACTCTTTAGAATAAATAGCAGCATTTGGGATTACTATATTTTAAGTTTCATCAGCATTTCTCCAAATGCTAAGGAAAAAGATGGCATTTACTGTGCAATAGCATGCAGGTTTACTCAGAAGTAAGCCTTTCTGTATCTAATGACACTTGCTCCCAAGCAAGTTTATTATTCCTCTCTATTTAATTTAATATAATTCCTCTATTTATTATTCCTCTCTTGTACAAGTTCTATTATATATTTTATTTACTTCATATCTCTTTTCATTGATTTATGTTGAACTGTAAAGTTATGATTATTATACCAGATGAATTATAGGATTATGAGTCATAACTGCCTCTCTTCTCCTTTTAATCCCACATTCCTACCACGTTGATTCCCTCCACATCTGTTGAGCTCTAGTAGCCAATGTGTGGGACAATGCAAAATGCGATTTCCCTGTGCTTCTGATTTATGGCTGAAAAGCCTCCTGTTTAGCAATAAAGTGCAGCAGATATTACACACAAAGACAAAAGTGTAGTGTTCAATTTTTGATTTACTTACTGTATTTATTGCATTTGGGTCACAATTCTGTGGGTTTCTAAGGCAGTGATTGCCAACCTGCAGGTGCCAATATGCCCGCCAATGTCTCCTATGGTACCCACAAACAGTGTCAGTAAATACCTCTCCAAAATCCACAATGCATGAAAGACACTTTGCTCTTCCTGCTCAGTTCATTTCTGCACTGGCTCAGTCCCTCATAAAGCCTCTCCTCCTCAAGGAGGGGAGGTGTTGTGAGCGGGAGCCGTTTCCCGTGTTGACAGGGGGTGTTCCGCCCCCTGCCCAGCTGCTCTGGCTACTGCGCCACACCCCCAGGTGTCCAGCCAATCGGCTGGAGGCTTGGTGGTGGAGTTTAGCCACTCAAACGCGGCCACGGCAGGATTTCCCAGCCATTGTGCTGCTGCTTCTCGTCAGATACAACCAGTGGTAGCCTTATCCTTCATGAATTTCTCTAATCCTGTTTTAAAACCATCCAAGTTGCTGGCCAACATATGGGGGCGAGTTCCATTGTTTAACTATGAAGAAGCACTTCCTTTCATCTGTTCTGAATCTTCCAGCTTTCCACTTCACGACATGCCCTTGAGTTATGATGTTGTGATAGAGAAAGAAGACTTTTCTCTATCCACTTTCAACATGTAATGCATAATTTTATATACTTGTATTATGTCTGCTCTCACCCCTTTCTCTAAAAATTCCTAAAAGCTGTAATACTTTCTAATAGGAAAGCTGTCCCATCCCCTTGATCACTTTGGTTGCCCTTTTCTTAACCTTTTTCAACTCTATGATATTGGAATAGAAATGAAAAATGATTTTGTAGAAATATGATATGCCTTTCTCTCTCTCTCTCTCTCTCTCTCTCTCTCTCTCTCACACACACACACACACACACACACACACACACAAATATATATGGGAGAGAGAGAGAGAAACTGATTCCAACATGGAGCCTCTATGTCTGACTATGGTGGGTATATTTGGCCAACCTTTGACTCTTGTTCTCGGGGGAGGGTAGGTTTGTTTTATGTTGTTATATGGGAAAATTAAAGAAACACATTTATTTTAAAAACCCTTGTAAGCTCGCCACCTTTTAATAGGTTTAGTTCTTGTAAAAGCAGCCTAGCACTATGAGAAAGTGAGGCTTTTTCCTGGCATGGGTATGAGTGGTGGACAAAGGTCTGCCTGGTTCAGTTCTCTGGGCTAGGTTGCAGTTGAAAGCAGAGGACGGGACCAATATAATCCCAGCAACCCAAATGGACACAAACTGCCTCAGTAGAAAAGTACTGCATTTCAGACAGTGTGACAGAAAAGGCTTAGACCAAGGTATTTGACCTGTGTGCAAAGAATCATGGGTTTCTGTGGACCTGCATCTCTGACATTTTCCTGAATCCCAAACCAAAATGAGTACACCAAACATAATTTCCATCTTGGTGTGTTACCTTAATGGAGGTTTGAATAATTAGTCTTTCTCAAAGAAGGTTCAAAGAAATTTTATACGATCATTTAAAAAAGAGTGGCTAACCAGAGGTTGTTTGACTACAACTCCTTTCATTTTGACTCTTGGCCATGTTGACTGGAGCTGATGGGAGCTAGAGTCCAGCATCTGGAGAACGCAGTTTAGCTCCCGATTGAAGATATGAAAGGGCACAGTGAGCTGCCCCAAAAAGTCAAGTGTTTTCATGAACACAAAGTGGTTACACTGTGACTGACCAGGTGAAGGATCCAGATTCAGACTAACTTTGACTACAGTATGCCTGTACTGACAATGGATTTGGATCTTCTCACGAATAGGAATTACATGGACATATCAATGGCAGGTGTGAAGCCCGTAAGCACATTGCACAGGCTTGCCTTCACAAAGCAATAATGGCATTACAAAGCAGTGCAAGCTGTCACCCAGCTGACTAACATGAAATATCTGGCTGGTAGAATAAATCAGATCTTATGCTTAATTCGGTAGTAAATTGCATCAGTGTGGGAGTGCAGAATACTCACAGAGTACAAAAGTCTCATTCTATCACTTTGATTTCCTGAAATATAGAAAGCACATCATTTTTTTTAAAAAAAATAATAATGGGTGTGAAATCTTATTCCACCATAACCATAAAGCCTATTGCCCAAACAAACTTACACAACATGCCACTGTCCATCATTACCACATCAAAAACTATTGTTAAACATACCAAAAGTATATGTTTAATTTTTTTCTTAAAGCCAGTCCTGAATTTGTTTAATGATATTTTGAAACCAGTGGTGTTATATCAGTGGATGGAAATTATTTTAAATGGAAGCTCCATGGTGTTGTAGGAACAGCTCCGTGAAAATTTGCCCCAGTGTCATAAAATATTTTTTTTTTTTAACAGACTGCAGTGATTCAACAAATCTGGAACAGTTGTCTCTTACTGTTTAAGAGAAAGTGTCATTTTGTTTTATTTCCTCTGATGGATTATGTCTGACTACAATGCAAGTTTCCTGCAACTAAACCTCAGGTCTCCACCATCTGAAATTAAAGAAAAAAATTCCCCCCAACAAGTTTTTAAATGCCACATCCATTGATATTGAAAGTGTCTGTTAAGTATGGCATCTAATAAGTATTTTATGTGGCCTAATAATAGGTTGTCCTAAAACAGCCTAGAAATGAGTGGAAGTAAGAGAAAGGGATTAGTAAATTACTCTGGACACAGTCAATGGCACCATTTACATTGTTTCAAAATGCCTTGCTCATCAACTTGGGAAAAAGACAGGATAACAGCAGAAAGAAACAACCAACCAAAAGATATGCAGGATTCCCATTTTGAGTCTGAATTTATCTTTCATTTTTGTTGCCTTCGTCCTTACTTTCCCAGTTACTGTGGTACATCATTTCTCATCTGTAAAATGTATCCTCTGCACAGGACAAAGACTGAACTTGACAAATATTTTCGAAGATGTCACATATAATCACACAGCTTCTTGTAATGACTTTATTTTTTGTTGAGTACAGTGGCAACAGATGTTAATGTGGTATAAATGAGCATGTCAGTTTCCTCACACCTGTGTTGACAAGTGTTAGTAAAGTTTGCTTGAGCTTGACATCCTAGCTGACCTCTACCTGTCTGTCTTAGTTACGTCAAGTGCAGTTGACTCTATATTGGGGTATGCCTCTCTTTCTAATGTGTATAAGGCTTATGTAGCATTTACACTGTGAGTGGGGTGTTGGCAAAAGGATCTGCAAAAGCCAAATCCTACCCAGCTTCCAGTCTTCCATTTTTCACATCTGTTTGTAGTACTTGCTTCTCTAATCATTGGAATCATTGGGGGGGTTTTACTTGAAAGGTTTTATTATTTCTTTCCCTTGTCATCTCTGCCAATTAGTGATCATATATGGAACATGGTGACATCATAACACCACAAAGCCAATCAGATTTGACTATGTGGGGAAACAAACACATCCCTGCTTAACTCATCCCAGGTAACTTGACGCATGCTCACTGCATTGCCAGGAATATCATTGCTTCCCAGTACTAAATGGCAAGACTGGCCCTGTTCAGCTCTAGCTATGCATTGTTGTGCATGACCAGTTGGGGCATGATGATATATAGTGGCTTGTAAGTTTTAATACCAGAAATGGGATGTCTGCTCTCTGTGTTCAAGATTTGTGTTTTGTACATTTCTCCTTCCTAAAAGTGAGAACTCAAAGTGTGCCTCAAAGTGGATACTTGCATGGTATCTGCTTAAAAATCTGAAACCTTATTAATCTCATGAACCATCAGGCTCACATTTTCTATGCTGGCTAAACCATCTAATAATTGTGAAAGTGGCCTTTGAAGAATTCATCAGATACAAGAGCAAACTTATCTGATGATGTATTGCAGATTCAGTATCATATTATTTTGTGTACGTCATCCGTCTTAACAATCATGCACGGATAGAAACAAAGTTCAGTTGCCCCATTTCTAACACATTAACTCACAATACCACTCATCAAACCCTGTTGTGTACAAAGATTGATAATTCCTACATGCGCCACACCTTGCCAGACATATGGGTGACATTTTCATGTTTGATCACTGTTACAGGATGAAGGATGGAGCAAGAGGGTGTTCACATGAAGCCCAACAAGTGGTCACAGACATTAATACTACAATTTGCTCACTTTTAAGGAAGTACATCGGCACTATTTTGAATATGTTTGGATTCTAATCCAGTAGCCTAGCCAATGAATAGAAATCTGTTTTTGCATGTGGATTGGGACAAAGTAGTCAGCATGTGAAGTGGGTGAAATATCATATATTGTCCATCTGTTGAGGTTTTTCCCTTATCTCCTGGCAGTTTTATTTATTTTTAATGCAATGCTAGGAAGTGCTTATAATACCAAGAGAGGTAAGAGTTTTTGTTTTCAGGCTTTGCTTAGTATCCTATATTAAATTTTGGGGGAGACAACAAGAGTCATCCAAGCTGACTGGTATAATACAGGTTAATAAACTGCATCCCTAAAACCTTTTAGTTAAACTAGAACATTTCTTGTTACATAAGAAGTAAGAAGATGAGCTGTGTAACAAAGCCTGTAATGAATATTTGCAAAATTATTGTTTTCATAATCAAATGTCTGGTGATATTTTGAGTCTTTTATATCATGTTACTTAATATCCCCCTTTTCTCCTTCAATCTCAACAATCTCAATAAATCTCAGAGTTACAGATGCTCTCTACAATTCAGTTGATAGGATTATATGCTCCTAAATGATGTTCAAGGATAAATTCTGTGCTAGTACTGAGTCCCCCTCTGAATACAGCAATCAAAATTAGGTCAAAGAGTAAAAGGGAAAGGCCTGGAAACATCTGTTGTATATCATTAGAAAACTGGAATTACAGCCTACCCATAAATCTGTAGCCTTGTTGGTCTGCAGGATATCAAGCTTTAAATCTGCTAGGATGTACTAGGGAGAATGTATGTGAATGCTAGACGATGCTATCAGTTGCACAAAATCTCCCATGTAACCTCCCTTAGAGAAGTATAGAAAAGCAAATGCTATATATTTCCAGTTTCTTCAAGGGCAGATATGGATTCTGCATGCATTATCTGCAAGGTGCTTATATACGTTTGTGACTGCTGGTTAGGCTGCAATCCATACGACCCCCAGGTTGCATGGAGCGGGCTACCACAACATCTGCAGTTCTGAAATATATGCAAGGTGGCTGGGATGGAGGGTTGGGGGCAGGCAGGTCACTGCCTCAGCTTGGGCTACATGCTGTTGTGTGAATGCAATGGGATTAGATTGAAATCAGATCAATTCCTCTGTCTCCTTGGAAATTCACACTGTTTCTCCAGGAATACAGAATGCTCCCCACTTCAAATAGTCATTCCAACTTGTGGAGGATGACTAGAATTATGATGAAGGGAGGCAGAGCTAGCACACTCATCCCTTTGTCTTCCTTCATGTGATTACGGTACACAGTGACAGATGCCAACATTGCTGTTTCCCTGATGTGATTTTTCTACCTGGCAGCAGAATGCCTGAATATGGCTCCTGTTTGCTGGTCAAGTGGTCAGTGTGCATCTAAGGAATTGTGTTCACCGCTGAGACAATGTGAGTGTACCTTGTCATTTAAGATGGTGGACTCTGGAGAAGTGGGGCAAACCATGCAGTTTAGTGAAATTATGAAGGTAGGTAATGGAGATGAGAGGTGGGGCTTCCTACTCCCTACAAACATCATCAACTGATCCAGTTATGATTGTTAAGAATCCAAGGAAACCTTGGATTAACTGAGTAATGATTTCATCAAGACATCCTGATGCTTCTTTTTGGATCAGAGGAGCTGGGGGTGTGTCACATTTATACCTTGGTGAGTTTCAAGTCCTGGGGGATAAAAATAGCAGATTGCAGAGCAGGAAGAAGGAAACTCAAAGGAGATACCTGGCACTCAGAAGACAGACTGGGGTAGCCAGATCTGTTTTCCCCTTAAATATATGCTAAGAGTTTGCCTTCTGTGGCTAGGACAAGCAATCTGGGCTGGAAGATCTAAGTCCCAACCCAGGATTCTTATACATTCCTAACATTTAACATCTGGGGACATTCTTTCAGGAAGCTCCAGAAGGAAACTGGGTCCTTTTGCTTTATCTTTGTGACCAATCCCCTCAATGCAAGTATCTAAAATAAAATGTGGGCTTGGACCCAGGACAGTGATCCAATATGGATCCTGACACAGCCCTTAAAGGACATCTTATCACACCTGAATGTGTGAGATAGAAATCAGACCGTCAGTTTAAAAATGCAGAAGATGCTTCAGAAGTCTGTACAGGTGTGCTAATAGGGAACAAACTGAAATATGCATTATAACTTATTTGCTGGGTCAGAATCACATTTTGTTCCACTTGGCATAAAGGATGTAATGAGAATGTGTGTGGAGTTGCACATGTGGGAAGGGGTGACTCAGGGCCTAGTTGTTGCCAAGTCCAAGTTTTCAGTACCGAGTTTAGCCCTGAAATAGGCAAAGTAATGCTGAAGAAGAGAAGTGAAGGATGTATACATTAGAATATGCACAGTGCCTTTGTCTAACACCAATGGATTAGGTTTTAGGCAACACAATCTCCAGGTTGGTTTAAGTTTCACTCTTTTATTTTTAACTGAACAATGATTATGTGTCTGGTCCCAGAACAATGAGGTTAAAAAAGAAGATCAAATTCAACCCAATAATGCATATAATAGATGTAATCAAATCACCTTTTCCCTTTTGAATTTATATTTGCCTCTATGAGGGAAAGTGTATAAAGAAATATACCAGGAATATATATATAGTGGGATTTAGTTTGTGGTTGAATTTCTTGAGGCATAGCTTGGCTTTTTCACAGACAGACAGAGGTTGATAAGGAATGTGTCCATGTTCTGCTAGTATTGCTAAGAGGGATTTTACTCACTTTGTCATTTCATGTTTTCCTTTGCAGGTTTCCATGGACACACACCTTTGCCTATGACTGAAGAAAGATGAGCATACATCCTTTCTGCCACAGACAAGGACAGTTGTGAATGCTCATATGTTCCCATGGAAACACAAGAGCGTTGGTATCCCTTATTATCACACCCCTTTGTGAAGCTTTCCCATCTCAGTAAACACAGACAAATGAGTACACTATACTGTTACAGGAAGACTTTTCTTCAATAAAAAGTAGCCATTTTTCAATGGTGATATAGCATGATCGAGAGAAAGCTAGGGGAAACCTATGTGTTATTAAAACTTATAGAATTTAAGCATATAGAAAAACACTTGTGTCTTGCTGAGTTTAACAGATCATGACTCTCTGTCACTACCTTGTTGTTGTTTAGTCGTTTAGTCGTGTCCGACTCTTCGTGACCCCATGGACCAGAGCACGCCAGGCACTCCTGTCTTCCACTGCCTCCTGCAGTTTGGTCAAACTCATGCTGGTAGCTTCGAGAACACTATCCAACCATCTCGTCCTCTGTCGTCCCCTTCTCTACCTTAGTCACTACCTTAGTCATTGCATAAATCAGTAGCTGTAAGATTGTATATACTACAAATGACATGTGCCAATATGCATTTTGGGGAACGTTCAAAATGCATTATCATCTGTTTTTTAGCCATGTTTGCCTTCCTGTGGAAACTGGACAAGTCACGGTGCAGATGTTTCCATCTTGAATCTCTCTGCAGCTCAGATCTCCAGATCTTCACTTGATCTAAGAATCTTCTGAACATCTCCATCCATTATGTTCCTCCTCTTTCTCTTCCTCCTTTTGTGGTGTTGGGTGGCACAAGGAGATAGACTGGGGATCAGCCAGCTTTAATTCACCTACATCTCTCTTCCCAATCAGAAACTTCATCCTCATTTTTGCTTTGCAAGGACATGTAATTCTTCTCGTAAAGAAGAATTCGTAAGAACTTTTGGGCAAGATTATCATTGCACAAGGGATCGCTTCATATCTTACACAGAAAAAACAATATTTATTGGGGTCAGAGACAATTCTTTGGCCAGCAATGAAGAATTCACCATTTTGTTTTAATTATTCAAAGAGCTAACAATACTGTATTGCAAAGCTTGGGGGGGGGGGGAGAATCCTAAACATATTTAATAATGTGTATTTTTAATTATTTTAGGAGTATCAATCCAAAGAACTATAAGAAATGAAAGTAGTGTTGTCAAAAGATATATATATATATATTCTCCTATAACTCTAATCATTGCTGGCATTGTTACTTTCCCAATGCCAATTGTATCCATATATGCAATCAATAATATCTTGGGCTGTGAAATTATTCTTTCAACTCTGGTCTCTTTATCGGGTTATATAGAAGACTCTGGAATTGAGATAATATGTATTATAAATGTAACATAATAATCTGAACCTAAACAGAGCAGGCTTTCTAAGTGCCTATGTAGAGATCGGGAATAAATTTGATCCATTTCTCATTTAAAGGCAAATCTACCTCATCCACACTTTCCAAAACAATATCAGAACCAAAATACGGCCATCCTTCAAAATTTGCACTTCTCTTAATTTTGCAACATTGTTCTTCAGCCAGATAATGTGTACAAAAATCCATATACTAGGCTGATGTACGCACAATGTGCATACACTCATACCTCGGGTTAAATATGCTTCGGGATGAATATTTTCGGGTTGCGCTCCGCGGCGACCCATAAGTAACGGAGCGCATTACTTCCGGGTTTCGCCACTCGCGCATGCGCACTCAAAATGACGTCACGCGCATGCACGCAGGCGCGGAAGCAATGAGTCACAATCCGCGCATGTGCAGACGCACGGACGCGGGTTCAGGATGCGAACGGGGCTCCGGAATGGATCCCGTTCACATCCAGAGGTACCACTGTACAGTGGTACCTCAGGTTACATATGCTTCAGGTTACATACGCTTCAGATTACAGACTCTGCTAACCCAGAAATAGTACCTCGGGTTAAGAACTTTGCTTCATGATGAGAACAGAAATCGCACGGCAGCGGCACGGCGGCAGAGGGAGGCCCCATTAGCTAAAGTGGTACCTCAGGTAAAGAACAGTTGCAGCTTAAGAACAGACTTCTGGAACGAATTAAATACTTAACCCGTGGTACCACTGTATATTAATGAAAATAACATAAACACAAATGTATTCTGGAAATTTGTTTTGCAAAAATGTGCATATTAGGGAAGTTTTCATATATGGAGAAATTCACACTAAAATGCTGTCGAACTTTCATGAGGACTTTTTAATTTTTTAAAAAAATCACAAACATATGTGAGAATGTAAAGAACTGAAATTAAGATGGAAAGGGGGGGGGCAGAGAGAGAGAGACTGAAATGGACAGATTTGGTCTTCCTTATGCACTAGTACAGTACAAATTTCCTTTGATTTCATTTCTTGTCACATTTTTTTTAGCGCTTGCAGGCGTACTTGAACTTCCTCTGAGCAATGTGCATATTGCAAACCATGGTTAGCCATGTCTAATAGCATTATTACCTGGGTTAGTTTGTATTCCTAATCAGTTTCTGGTACTTTTTTTTTACGGAACAGTTATGATGTGCAGCTGCTGCTTCTTTAGTAGGGCTGCTAAGCATGACTGAGCTCATCTGTCTTCTGTTCTGATTTTTACATCTATTCTCTGCTTCTGCTTAGCTTTGCCTCCAAGTTTCACATCTAATTTATGTCTAGATAGCTCTCAGTCCCCAATGCTGCCTGAGGACAAGAAAAGATGATACAGTTCCATTAGTGCATTAGTGTATAATAAAAGGCAGGTTACAGTGTAAAAGTAATCCTCATTGATCGAAGTCTTCAATGACATAAAGCAGGGACTGGTATTCTTCCAGAGGAAGGCAGACTGGGACTCTATCCCCTGCTGACAGGGACCAGTTGAGCAGCTGCTGTTCCATCTTCATACAGAACATGGAGCTTTTAAGTTCCCATCTGGGAAGGATAAGTGCCATTACAAACCCAGATTGTAGGCCACGTCTCCTTCTACTGCAGGAAAAAAGAGAAACAGGAAAAAGTCCACCTGATGCCCTTGTTTTATGTGCATAAACACAGTATGAATTGCAGGCAAACGTGGCTGGTACTCCTTTCTGTGGCTAGGACAAGCTATCCTTTTTGTGGCTAGGTACTCCTTTCTCCTCTATAATACAATGCTATGGGAGGTCAAAGGTGCATGAAATGAATTGTACTTTTGGCCTATTTCCCACAATACCTTGTGACAAAGAGACTCCATTTTTCTTTCAAATAAGAACAGGCTTCGAGGCACCTTGTGCGTGAGGTAGGTCTAGGCAGCAGCACCACCATGACATCTCCACTTTACAAAGCAACTATTCCTATGTGAGGAGGACACAGAGACTTGTGGTATTTGTAAAGATACAATATTAGCAAAACTCTTGCAGGTAAGTTTCCATGTTCTGATTTCCTAGTACCTCTCCTTGGCTGGGTTGAACAAGTGAGATCAGATCCTTTAGGGACAAACTTAAACTTCAAAACTCAAATTAAAAGATATTTCTTTAAATCAGTACAAAGGTATGGAAGAAATGTGGAGCTATGTCAACTCTCCCAAAATAATATATGTTCACTAGTACAATATCCAGTAGTAAGCAGCACGGCCCTGCCAACCACTACTGCAGAGTATGCTCAGGGGAAACAGCAGAACCAACCAATCATAATAGGGAGTAAACTCTCCTTGGGATGCCATATAGATAGGGTGGCAGAGGGTCATCAAGCCAATGAGGTGGGACCTGGAGGTCAGATGGTTCTTATCTAAAACTGCCTCTAATTCTTATGATGGGCACACCCATTATTTTACTTCTTTACCATAAAGACTAGTCTTCAAACAGATGAGCTATTAATGAAATGATGGATTTGTCATGATTTCAGGTCAATGTCTTCTGAGAGGGAAAATTAAAAATACTGAGACTGTATTTATTACTATTTGTTTGAGTTTTTTGTGTCCATTATACAGTTTCGTGCCAAGCATTGAGAGCTGTGGCTAGGCATGTTTAAAAACATAAATATGTGACAGCATTATTTACTGATTTTTAGGTAGTGTCAAATCATTTCAACTGTATGTGTCTGCATGTGTATGTGCATAGACATTAATCATTAGTGACACCTGTCACTTAAGTGAAGCATTTTGCTATTCTTTTTGGATCCAGTACTTCAGTTTATCAGCTTGTCACTTCTACAGCAAACACGTCTTTACTTTGTATTAATGTCTTCATCTTTTCCTAGGAAGCTATTTTCTGCTAGATATGGATGTCGTGCCTTCTATGTGCAGCACCACAGAAGAGCCCTTATGCATGGCAGTGATTCCTAAGGCTAACATAGGTAAAGGTAAAGGGACCCCTGACCATTAGGTCCAGTCGTGACCGACTCTGGGGTTGCGGCGCTCATCTCGCTTTATTGGCCGAGGGAGCCGGCGTACAGCTTCCAGGTCATGTGGCCAGCATGACTAAGCCGCTTCTGGCAAACCAGAGCAGCAAACGGAAATGCCATTTACCTTCCCACCGGAGCGGTACCTATTTATCTACTTGCACTTTGTGCTTTCGAACTGCTAGGTTGGCAGGAGCTGGGACCGAGCAACGGGAGCTCACCCCGTCGCAGGGATTCGAACCGCCAACCTTCTGATCGGCAAGTCCTAGGCTCTGTGGTTTAACCCACAGCGCCACCTGCGTCCCAGAAGGCTAACATGTTGTTGTTGTTTAGTCGTTTAGTCGTGTCCGACTCTTCGTGACCCCATGGACCAGACCTCGCCAGGCACTCCTGTCTCCCACTGCCTCCCACAGTTTGGTCAAATTCATGTTTGTGGCTTCGAGAACACTGTCCAACCATCTCGTCCTCTGTCGTCCCCTTCCCCTTGTGCCCTCCATCTTTCCCAACATCAGGGTCTTTTCCAGGGAGTCTTCTCTTCTCATGAGGTGGCCAAAGTATTGGAGCCTCAGCTTCACGATCTGTCCTTCCAGTGACCACTCAGGGCTGATTTCCTTAAGAATGGATGTGTTTGGTCTTCTTGCAGTCCATGAGACTCTCAAGAGTCTCCTCCAGCACCATAATTCAAAAGCATCAATTCTTCGGCGATCAGCCTTCTTTATGGTCCAGCTCTCACTTCCATACATCACTACTGGGAAAACCATGGCTTTAACTATACGGACCTTTGTTGGCAAGGTGATGTCTCTGCTTTTTAAGGTGCTGTCTAGCTTTGCCATTGCCTTTCTCCCAAGGAGCAGGCGTCTTTTAATTTCGTGACTGCTGTCACCATCTGCAGTAATCATGGAGCCCAAGAAAGTAAAATCTCTCACTGCCTCCATTTCTTCCCCTTCTATTTGCCAGGAGGTGATGGGCCCAGTGGCCATGATCTTCGTTTTTTTGATGTTGAGTGTCAGGGAACTGACATCGGAGCCCAGAGTGGAGGTAGGGCTCTCCGATGATGCAGGAGAAGGGACCAGCAGGGAGAGGGAGAACACTTCCATTGGGGAAGGAAATCGGCGTGACACCAGGAAAGAAGGGGAGGAGGGAAGGTCTTCGGAGAGAGGGCTCCAAGACCCTTCCACAGGGTCCAGCGGGGAGAGCCCAGGACCTCCGCTGGCCACGCCCACTCTGCGCAGGAGACTTCCGCGCAGGGAGGCTAGGCGGAGACTTGGCGTCAAACAGCTTTTATGTTGGTAGAAGTTTAGGGAACGCCCACTGATGGATTCTGCCAGTGACTGAGACAGTCGCCTTGTAAGGGCTGTCAAATCAGGGAAAGGTTTAGCTACCCCAACAGCTGGGAGCAGTTTGGAATTTACGCACAAGCAACCCCAATTCCCATTACATTGAGCTTCAGACCATATTTTGCGCTCTGCTCTTTCACCATCATTAAAAGGTTCTTTAATTCCTCTTCACTTTCTGCCATCAAGGTTGTATCATCTGCATATCTGAGGTTATCTGAAGGCTAACATAAAGGGACCTTAATCCATTTATGCAGCATATCTTCTTGTCGGGACTGTATACACCAAGTGGCAGGTGCCTGATTTAGCTTGGGAGCCTGCCACTCCCCAAAAAAATGATCTCCGCCTTTTAATTTTTTTTGAAATAATTGTATTAAATATGCCTACAATGTTGCATCTTCTGATGGCATGAATCTGTCTAATTTCAGGACAGCTATAGTGATTTCCCTACATGGGCACCTGCTGCAGTTTTGATTAAATGGGGAGATCATGCTTCCCTAGTAGGTTTCGGATAGGCAGGGGACAATTTGTCTGAAAACTGCTGGTACGACATGGCCCTGTGTAAGAAACCAGGTAAATAACAGGTTGGTCCTTTTGTGCTAGGCTTTGCCAGGTAAAATCATGCCCTCTGATTACAATCTAGACCTGTCCTTGGTGAAGAAGCTCTCCCTTCTCCTCCCCTGCATCCTAAAGGTGTCTTTCTAAAGCTTGGGAAAAGCTATTCCCTTCACCAAATTGCAGAGTAGAGTGCATCAACTCCTATTATTATAATCTAGTCATTCTGAGTCACAACTGAGCTCTTCCTCCATGGCTTTTCCAAGCTCTGGTGTTTGCTTTCTGTTCACCCAACATCCCACACTAGTAATTAAATATTATGGCAAGCTTGAGAGACATCACTTTTGCTTTCAGCAGATGCTCGTTTGCAGAACCGTTTTGATGTCTGCATTGCCAAGGTGCCACAAAGGGATACCTGCTTCAAATCATGCCCACCTCATGGAGAACCTGGGTTGCCTCTGACAAATTCAAAATGACTCCTAGGCATCCTGCTTCAAGCCAGGCTTCAGCCAAATACAACGCAAAGCTCTAGTAGGAACATAGGACTTACACCTAGTAGGGCTTATATTCAGTCAGAACATTTGTCAAACTAGCTCAGCATTGTTTCCACTGTGACTCTCCAGAGGTCTTTCCCTGAGTTCCCTGTGAAGAGGGATTGATGATTAAACCACTCTAATAATTTTGGGTAAATGGGGGTCTCTCAACAACTCTCAGTACCCTTAACAAACAACAGCACCCAGAAATCTTTGGGTGAAGCCATGGCTGTCTAAATTATCATCATCATTATTATTTATTAAATTTCTTAGTCACTTTATCTTGCCCAGGGCAACCCAAAACAACTTACAAACAGACAGACAGACAAAACTCCCCACAAGGATACATTAAAACCCAGAAGGAAAAAGAAATATGATAGAAACATCCTGTCCAGTTGTAAAATGGCACAGAAAGTTAAAGGTCAAAGGCCTGGTTATAGAAGAAAGTTTTGCCTGGCACCTAAAGATATATAACATACCCCGCAAGTGTTCCGATATAACATACCCCACAAGTGTCCCGATTTAAGCGGGACATCCCAGATCATATAAGCCAAACCTGGTTTCTGGAATGTTCCTTTTTTTGTCCAGTGCTCTGGCGTGAGTCAGCAGGGTCATGCCAGCTCTGGCACAACCCTTCTGACTCAAGCCAGAGTGTTTTCCTTCCAGTGGTCTAGGATAAGGCTACCAGATTTTTTTAATGAATCTGGGGACACTTTTCAACTTCCTACTAAATAGATGGATTTTGTCAGGGAACTGATTTGTAAATTTGGGGATTGTCCCCGGGAAACGAGGACGTCTGGTAACCTTAGTCTAGGACAACCTTGCAGACAATTGCCAGAATGTCAGACCAGAAGGCACGTCCCTTCCGATGTCCCGAATTTCAGGACAAAAAGGTTGGGAAGTATGATCTAATGAAAGTGCCAGGTCAGCCTCCCTAGAGAGAGCATTCCACAACAGGGGAGCCACTGCAGAAAATGCCTATTCACATATAACCACCCTCCAGACCTCTTGTAGAGGTGACACACAAAGAAGGACCCCAGGTTATGATTTCAGGGTCCAGGTCAGCTCACACAGGGAGCGGTAGTCCTTCAGCTATTGCACCCTGATCCTTTTAAGGCTTAATAGGTCAAAACTAGCACTTTGAATTGGGCCTGTAATTAATTGGCAGCCAGTGCAGTGTTCAAAGGTATTACGATACCAGAACCTCCAAGTGTCCCTATTTTCCAGGGATCGTCCCGGATTTACAGAAGCCGCCCCAGTTTCTGATTTGATCCTGGAATGTCCCGCTTTTCCTTAGGATGTCCCTGTTTTCATTGGAGAAATGTTGGAGGGTATGGAGTTATCCAACTCCTGAGCCATCTGAAGGCAGCCCTGTGTAAGAAAGTTTTTTAATGTTCAATGTTTTCTTATGTTTTTATATATGTTTGAAGCCACGTGGCTGGGGCAACCCAGTCACATGGGCGGGTTATAAAATTATTATTATGGAATAGGTCGTCCCTATTTTCATTGGAGAAATGTTGGAGGGTATGTGTATTCTTTCAATGTCGGTTGTGGATGTGGCCTGAAATGAATTTCTCCCTCATTTGCAAGGAACAGTTATAGGAATAAATCATGCCACATATGCTAATAATGTTCTTAGCCCCCTACTTGAAAATTTGGAAAAGTTACTAAACTTTTCACTGCATTTTTCTGTTATTCTTACTGATCTTAATAAATGTGGTGTTTCTCTTGAGTGCTTATTTTACAGATATTTATTGCTATTTATTTATTTATAAACAACATATGCCCATGTAATCTGCAACCGATTATCTTCATGCTTCAGAAGGTGGCTATGAAATATTGTACACGTGTCCTTGCATGCTTAAAAGCAGAGAAGCTTTAGCTGTTTTTATCTCTCTTATGACTGCAGGTTAGGCTTAGAACAGAAAAAGAGAACCATGAGAGGAAATTGGTTTGGACAAGAGCTACTGTACATAATTCATATTAATCTGTGGGGAAGATGCAGACTCTTAGAAACACAACAAAAAAAGGATGCTATGACTTGTTCCAGATGGGTATGTGTTCCAGATCCAGCTCTTTTAGATTATACCTGACTACAGAGTACTAGATGATGATGATGATGATGATGATGATGATGATGATGATGAATAAAACTATTGGAATTTAGAGATGAGACAAATTACTTTTACTATTTTGGTTTCTTTTAAAGAAGAAGTAGGGCTTCCTCCTCTCCCAACCAGTGCAATTTGGTTCATTCCAGACATGATTCCCCACACCCCCCAAAAGAAATCTTTCATAAATGGCTTAGGGTTTTGTATTGTTTTAGATATCTTATATAACCAGAAGCAGTCATTCTGAAATCCTATACACACCTACTCAAAAGTAAGTCTCACTGTTCTCCATGGGACACTCGGTCCATTTCATGCTGGTTCTGCCAGGGACTGGAATGAAGTTTACCCCCATCCTATTTATGCATCCATTTTTAAAGGAAAAGCCTAAACAATACACACACACAAAGAATGGAGCAGAGATGGGGGGGTGTATGGTAAATACTAACAAGGTGGCCTGGAGCTTCCTCTTTGTTCTTTGTCCTTTAAGTTTGTAGCTGCTTTAATGATTGGCTAAGTAGCACATGGGGTCCTGCTGTTGTGCATGTTGAGAATGCTGTGTGTGCCCTGATGATGTCCTATCACTGTCAGAAAAATCTGTACAAATCAAATCATGCTGCCCCCCACCTCATTTCATCTACAACAGAATGGATAATTTTGGGAATCCATTCTCATTCAGCCCCAAAACCACCATCTTAGATTATTAGAAAGAAGCCTAGGAAGATCCCTTATAAAGAGTGAGATCACTGCTTATGTATTGTCTACAATAGACATCAGCATTTGTCCAGAGTTTTAGAAAGGGTTCTCTCTCAGCCGTACCTGAAGACATCAACAACTGACCTGCATGCAAAGCAGTTTTTTCTGTATGGAGCACATTAAGTAAATGATTTTATGTTTACTGAGTGCTCAGGACACATAAAACTATCTGATCTACAGAGCTATATTGCATGTTGTAATACTGCCCTGATAATATTATCCAAAACACCAGATCAGCAAAGGTTTTAATACTGGATGTGACAGACACCTATCCATAAAGAGGAATGAGAAAACAAGCTTATCTTATGTTAGCATTAAGGATAGTGGCAGAGGCTAATTCGGTTCAGGAGAATATTGAGTTGCATATCTTATTTTATTCAAGGCAAATTGGTGAGGGGTGCTTTCATGGTAAAAGGATGCAGAATTAAAATAAAATAAAACTAACAAAGCCAATAGAAAACAATAAATAAATGTATGATATATATATGAATGAAATAATGAAAATGAGAGAAGGCAACAGTTCCAGATTACAAATAAAGCTGAAAATCAGTCTCTTTCCTGCAAATGATAAATGAGATAGGAAATGAATTGGCAAAAAAGATTCCAAGAAGGCAGAGATGAGAGGGATTAGAAGATTATTTATATTTTTCTATTTCTTCATCTCCCACAGGCTCATGGAGAGTTACAATATATTCTTATTACATATCATACTCATAATACTCATAGGCGATAGTTATACTCTTCTCCAAGGCTCTTCTCCAAGACTACCCTGTGACATCCAAGACTTCTAGCACAATCCTCAGCATGTATTTTTCTCCAGAAGGAAGGCCCATTGAGCTCAATGGAGCTTACTCCCAGGTAAGCATGCATAGGATTTTACCCCGTCACAATCAATGCTTGAAAAGTGTTGGGGCAGCTTCCATGGGGACCCTACAGCAATGCCTATAGGAAGCAGCCACTGGTTCAGGTGACTGACATAGTTCCTGTCCATGCCAGGAAACCTTGGCATGAGAAATGGCATTGTAAGATTGGGATCTCAATCTGTTGTGGATGACTGTGGAATAAATGGATTTGTAGAGCATTGGCCACCTAGGGGATATTTATTGATGGATGGCTCTATAATTGTAGGTAAGTAAATAAATAAATAAATAAATAAGGGCTATCGTTGTAAGATTGCTTCTGTGCCTACAAAGAAGCACTTGGTCCATTTATCTTTCCACCTGCCCCGCTGTGCACAGCCATTTAAGTGGCATTAAAACTTGAGACCCTTCAGAAGAACTGAGGCCTTTATTGTATGGAAACACTTCTAATTATGAAGTGGCAGCTGGTTAAAGGAAAAAGTTTTAGCATATTTTAGACCCCCTGTGTATATGGCAGGTGGGACAGGACCAGTTATCATAAGCACACACAAATAGGTCACCACAATTTCTGGTCATTGTGGTTTACTATACCAACTCAATTTGCCTAACAGGGATAAATCAATAGTGTGGCAATTATTGAACATGTCTACTGAGGGACCCAGATGATGACAGGTGGTGGCCATTTTGTGCACATCCAATTGACACACAACCCCCAATGCGTGTGTTGTTGTTGGCACCAGAATAGGGCTACGATATTTTAAAAAGTGAAAATCCAGACAAATGAGCTTTTTTGATGGGGGGGGGGGAGAGAGCTGTTGAGCAAAGAAATTGGGCATTTTAAGCTATATCTTAGGGAAATTGACAAAAATGAGACTGCCAACATTGGATGCCATACATTCAGATTTTCCAGGACATTTACCCCATTTCTGCCTGGGTATGGCCAGGAAATTCCAGACATGGCAGCCCTACAACAGAATGGGGAAGAATGGGCTTACGTGTGACCGCTGGTGTGTTCAGTGACCCAAATCACAAATGAGGAGTTGGCTGTACTTTCAAGATTTGCTCAGGCCTACATCACCACACTTCAAGGTGTGAATTGATAAATACCTTCATGCTGAAACCTTTCAGCTGAAGCTTCATCTTCACTGCTCTCTTGTAGGTTAGGTCACTATGCAAAATACCCTCGTTTCCTAACTGCTGTTTCCCAAGGACAGAGTACTGGGAATGTGACTTTTGCACAAACAAACATTTTAATGTGTGCTAGTGTATGGCAATCTAAGACAGCAGGAAAAACGTGAATGGGGGAAAAATGTAAGGAGAAGACAAGAATTTATGAACAACAGATTCTTGGATATATGCAAGTGGGACAACTACAGCTATACTTGGTGCCTAATACATTAAAACAAAGATGCTGGTTGCAATGCTAATAAATTATTTGCAGACAGAAAAGAGAAGCATTTGTTTGGATAAAATGAATATGCCACCTTCTAGTACACAAGATGGCTTACATGAGTTAATGTGACAACGCCAACAATATACAAACCAGATGATAACCTCAAATTACATTTATAAAATATCAGGAGTCTCAACAGGGACAGGCACAGCAGATCAAACATGAAATCCCCGCCAAGGTTGTTTTTTTTTAAAGTCTTCACAAAAAGTGGAAGGCAATCAAAGACAGGGGTCTGGTCAATGCCAGTGGAATGTGTGACCTAAAACATGCCCTGGAATCCTAATAAAAAGCTTGGCATTCCATGGCAGAGGTGTGGGCATTCCTCAAAGATGTCAATGTGGGATGTAGAAAACTTAATAGAGTAAGATGGGGCATTCCTTCACTCCCAAACAGACTTTGGTAAGCGTTTGTAATATGTTTACTTTTCCCATCACCACTCCAAATCGCTGGATCCTTCTGATGACTTGAAAGAAAGGCAAGTTTTCCCGTACAAATTGCATTTGAACCATAAACTGGAAATTAAAATAGGGCTGCAGTCATAAGGGTAAATTACCTCCATCAAAATCAATAGGCCCTACTTGAAAGAAAAAACATGAAGGATGGGAGTGTTAGGTTGCAACTCTATATTCACTTTCCTAGGAGTAATAATAATAATAATTTATTATTTATACCCCACCCATCTGGCTGGGTTTCCCCAGCCACTCTGGGCGGCTCCCAATCAAATATTAAACACACAATAGAACTTCATGGAACTTACTTCTGAGTAGATTCATATGGGAGTGAGTTGCAATGTGAAATATACTGCGGTTTGCCTTTCTGAAATCAATCATGTAGGCCAAATCTTCCCTACTCCCCCAAAATGCACTTTGCTTACCCCCACATTATTATTTTTGCTTGGTGTTGTCAGTCATTTAAAAGAATGCTGCTTTATAGCTTTCTCTCTATAAAAAAGACTCATTTCAAAGATATGAATAGCCTCTTGAAATCAATGAACGTATTGAAATGCATCTGAGATCATCCAGAGGAAATTGCAGAGGTTTGTAATTAACTTTCAAGTAATTGGGGAATTACCTTATATCAAGGCTTGATGACCCAGGATGGACCCTGATGTGGAATAGGATGCATGGAATAAGTAAAAGCCATCTCCTTATTGATTACTATGACAGAAACAAATTAACTTTTGAAAAGATTTTCTCCAAAATCCCATTTATACAAATGTGTGTGTTGTCTAGACAAGTTAGTTAAGTAGTGCCGTTGTTGTTCTACTTTATTTTTTTTTCATTTTCTCATAGCGTTAAAGTTACATAAACATGATTGCACCAGTGGGCTTGATTGTACCTCAAGGAAAGTAAGGGATATTTTCCCTTAACAAGAAAAGAAAACATTCCCTGAAAACTGTAGTCACACTTTCGATCCTAGATGTCTGAAAGAACTCCCACACACCTATTTTACACATATTCCTCTGAACATCTGCACAGACCCTCATGCCTACAGGCACACAATGGTGTGTTTTTACAGTCTGTGCAGTGCTTCAAATGAACCCATGTGGATGTTGCGTATGAGGACAACCTCCCTATACATTCTGTGACCGCAACTGAAGGCATGATTGATGCTACTGTCAATAGAGAAACTGGGGTAGAAGTGCTTTGAGAATGTGCTTCATAGACACAATACAGTGGTACCTCGGGTTAAGTACTTAATTTGTTCCGGAGGTCCGCTCTTAACCCGAAACTGTTCTTAACCTGAAGCACCATTTAGCTAATGGGGCCTCCTGCTGCCACTGCGCCGCTGGAGCATGATTTCTGTTCTCATCCTGAAGCAAAGTACTTAACCCGAGGTACTATTTCTGGGTTAGCGGAGTCTGTAACCTGAAGCGTATATAACCTGAAGCGTATGTAACCCGAGGTACCACTGTACTGCAAAATGGAAGGAAGCCTGTATACATCAAGCTGGGGGTTTTGTTCATAGTTCTTTGATTCTGTGGTTCCAAAATGGTTTGTGCTGTTGATAAAAAATAAAGCTATGGTGGAAATTATCTGAACCAAGCTTTGCCTTTTTCCTTTGACTGCTACAACGGGTGAACAATTTGGTAGCTAGAGCTAAAGAGAAACTTGCAGCTGAATTAATTCCTTCAGGTATAAATCAAATATCCGAGAAGGCAAAGCAAGGCCAGATTGTCCGTGGTATAGCTGGAGCCATTGTACCAGGATGGCAGACTCTTAGCTCTTATTGATGATGATGATTGCCCTCCTATGAAGAAATCTAGGAAGTAAAACATGCTGGAAGATGAGCTAGTCTGGCTGCTTCTGCTTTTCACAAGGACTTTCACCCGTGCGACTGGGTGTCCCCCCCTATCTACGCCCCCTGGGTGCCCCTGCACATCTCAAAATTGGCTTGAAGAGTCAGAAGAACCCCAGAACAGCACACTTGACAGAAACAACCATTCCATCTGGCAAGCTCAAATGTTTGTGGTGATGAAATGTTCATCACAGTGCAACGTTTATCATGATGCTTTGTCTTACAGCTGATCTTTGAAACCACCCCAGAAGCCTTCAGGGGGTAAGAATGCTTAATTTCTCTCTCTCTGCAACAAATAAAAATTAAAAATGGCTGCTTCAGGACAATGGAACTTGCTTGGGATCTTGAAATGAAATGTGTTCATGTGTTGTGGGACGGGGAGAGACTCAGCAAACCTGAAATAAACACTATTTTGTTTAAAAGGCAGGATGTGGGAAGTACTTTTGAATATAAAAGCAACAGCACTGGATCAAGCCCAAGGTCCATCTAGTCTAGTATCCTGCTTCCCACAATGGCAGCCAGATTCTTCAGGCAGTCCATATGTAGAGTTTGAGGTCAATAACCCCGTTCTTTCATTTTACTCTCTTCCCTCAGCAAATTCAGAAGTAAACTGCCTCCAAACCTGGAGAAAGAAAGGTGTCCATCAATGGATATTTAGACAAGATATCTGTATGGAACCTTAAGGTTCAGGCAAAATCTACCTCTGAATGAACCGAAGTTGTGGAGACTAACAACCGGAAAGGGCTTTGGGTCTCTTTGTCCTAATCAGCTTAAAAGAATGTGTCAACCAATAGCCAGCAACACATGATGTGCTGCATCAAGAAATCCTTTCTCTTCTGAATCTACTGTTCCCTTTCAATTTCACCGGGAGATCCTGAGCTCTATTGAAAACCTATGAGTACCTTGCAATATTGGCCAAAAATAGCTAAAATACAACTTGTAATCTCTTATATTCTTGATCTGTGCCAACCCTTTGTGGAATGATCTCAGGCAGGAAAGCAAGCTCCGATAAGAATTTAATGAGTCTCTGGCAGTTTTATGTACGTTAATTTACAATTTACACCCAGAGAGCGGCTCCGAGCCTGCCGCCATTAGCTACAAGTTGGTCACTCTGAGTCTCCGCCCCTTTCGCAGCATGAAGGGTGCCAGAGCCCAGTCCTTCCTCTCTTGTACTTCCGTTGCATTTTCACCATTTCAGCTCTTCTAGTTCAGGGAGAAGGTGGGTGAACTTCCCCTCCCCCCACTCTCAAAAGAAGAAGCCTCTAAACTCTGCTTTTCTCCTGGTTGCATAGCAACC
Organism: Podarcis filfolensis; assembly: GCF_964270895.1. Lineage (NCBI taxonomy): Eukaryota > Metazoa > Chordata > Lepidosauria > Squamata > Lacertidae > Podarcis > Podarcis filfolensis. Next base: position 49,388,568 of record NC_139603.1, read on the forward strand.
CCTTCAATGCCGTCTATCTCCTCCCCTCCTTCTGCGAGCTTTCCGAGTCTGGGAACTCTTGATGAAGGGGGACCGGGCTAACCCACTCCTGCTCGTCTCCAGAGTCAGACTCTGTCTCCTGCTGTACTGGCATTCCTTCATCTCCAGTGTCTGGCTCTTCACAGGCATTTGGTTCAGCTACATCCCTGACACTTTGTATGTTTACTCAGAATTAAGTCACACAATGTGAGAATACTTTTCACTGCCTGGCATTTTTTTTGTGGCTCCATTTTGTTCTAGATACTTACCACCTAGCCTGTTTTAATTGGAAGGAAAGCAGCCTTTGTGCAGAAATAATGACAAAGTAATATAGTCTAGTTCAGCCTCCCCCAGCCTGGTGCCCTCCACAAGTTTTGGACAACAAATCCCATCAACCTCAGCCAACACTGGCTGGGGAAGTCTGGTCTTGCTGAAATAGGCCTAATATGGACAATACCTGTTTTAACAAACACACTATTTACATTTGTTTTTCTTCCATCTGCAGAATTATTTCCAATTTTTATGCTAATGCAAATCCACGGGAAAACATTTCACCCATTTGTTGAGTCTAATTACTCTACAACATTATGAAAACCAATTTAAAAAACCAAATACCCAGTCCAGACTGATGACAGAAAATAATTTTAACAGATTTCCCCCCTCTTTTAAAGGGATTTAAGTTAGAACAAAAAAATAGTCCTCTGTGAGAAATAATCTCAACTACTTGAAATTTGCATGGAAGAAGTTATACTGTAGTTATAAACTTTAATACTTCCCACTGCAAAATTATTTAAGCAAAAATTACCAAAAGTTAACAATTGGTTGACTCTTAATGGCCCAAGGAAAAAGACTGAAGCTTTTTTTCCTTTGTGTTGATAAATCTGTCATCTTCCAGTGACTAGCAACCCATTTTCAAACATTCCGAATGTGCAGGACTTATTCCATTAGGTTTATAAATTCATTAAAGCTTCTTGGTACCAGATGGCATAATATAAGGAGCGTTTTAAGTACTCAGTAATTAAAGCTGTTAAAACGCATAATGGCCTAGCTGTACATTTGACAGTTTGCTATGTACGTTTGTGCTTATAAATGTTGGGTAAATAACACTTCCATTTTCTAACATATTGGGTTTGGAGGCATTCAGATGGAGATGCTCGTGACTGTGACAAATTTATATTCTGGTTCTTGAATGCTGTGTTTCTTTTCTTTTTCTGCAGGGCAGGGGCCTCACTCCTTTTTCTGACAAGTATTAAAGGGTGCACAAGCTGATTTATTAAGCGTGCTCGAATCTGAATGTTGCAGTCAATTGGTAACTTTCCCAAGAAAGAAACAATTCTGTTTCTTTTCTGAAAAATATTGAGATTTCTATCAGTTCTATTCATTTCCTTCTGAGGTTTAAGTCACTGAACTCAAAAGTTCAACCATTTCCAGGCTCACAGAACTAAGAACAAGCAGAGCTGGAAATGAGATGTCAGAAAAGAGAATATGTACTCTGATAGAAAGGCAATCATCTTTTTTTTGAAAAAAGTGAGGTAGTCACTTAAAGCCTTTTCAGATGCTTCTTTCACTGTGCTGGGAGTGCAGAGTGCTCACAAGGTTATTGCAAAGGAACCAAACATAGAACCAATTCATGCTTTGCTATTGTTGAGATGAATGCCTTTGCACAATGTACTTTCCTTTCCAGAATCTGGTTACAGGCACACCTCTTGGTTCTAACTCACATCATCCCAGGGGACAAGCAATGCAGGCTGTTCACCCTGTCACATGCTTCCATTGCTCAGACATTTCTAGAAGTTTCTCATTTAAAAAAAACACACGCCCTCTTGGTTTTAAACTTTAAGCATGCAGCAATCAAAAATATATAACAAACGAACACCAATGCACAAAAGAAAATTATAATTACAAATCAAAGAAAGGCCAGGGTGTTCTCATGCAGAATTAATTCGGCTGCATATATGCAATAGGTAGAAATGGCGTCACGTCTGTTGGGAAATCATAAGCATCTACAAAAATATGTAAACAGGAACCAGGTTACCAAATGTATTTATTTTTTTAAGGAATATTTTCTTTTAACGCAGGCTGCTGTATCTCTCCAAAGGATGAGACACCGGCTTACCGCCTTTTAATCAGGGAAATAAAAATAGTACTGGTGAATATAAGCAAGGTTTTCCCACTTTCCAATTCACTGCCCAACTTTTGCTTCATTAAATTTCTCCAAAAGCAATGCAGGTTTAGTTCTTGTTCATGTGCTTCCTTACTTCAGTAGAAGAGAATACATATAATCTGTAAGGGTTGAGATCATATAACATGAACTGTTATTAAAAATCTCAGCCATGCTGCCATTTTAACAAAGCCCTTAGCACCTTGACTCGAAGAAACTGAGTTTTGTCAGGGAAAAGAGAACTAAGCAGAACCAGAACAAGATCATTCTTTAGTTTCAGGTGTGATTCATGTCGGCCATGCAAAAAGGCTTAAAAGCACTTGAAAATGCAAATGCTCTCTTTCCTGCCTAGTCTCTAACTCAGGGTCAAGCTTATTGCATAGCATGCAATGATGTCTTATGCTTTTTTTTCAAATTAATTACAGCTATGTGGGGCCTGAGAGTTACAGGGATCAAGGGAGGCGCACTTTATCCCTGCAATTCCCTCCCCAGTCAACCCTCCCCATAAATGTTGTTGTTGTTTGATAACATAATATCATTCTTATTTGTTCTATTACATTTCTATCCCAAAGGAGCCCAGGTCGGCAAACAACAAGTGATAAAACAATTTTTAAAATATTTAAAACATGAACCCTAATAGATTGGAGATCTGGACCCAAACTAACAAAACAAATTTCAATAGGCACAAATGTAAGATTCTGCACTTAGGCAAGAAGAACCAGATGCACAAATATAGCAGTCCATGTGAAAAGGATCTAGGGGTCTTAATGGACCACAAGTTTAACAAGCGTCAACAGTGTGACACAGCAGGAGCAGCAAAAAAAGAAAGAAAAAGAGTTAAAGCTATTCTAGGATGCATCAACAGAAGTATAGTGTCCAGATCAAGGGAAGTAATAGTACTGCTCTATTCTGCCTTGGCCAGACCACACCTGGAATACTGTGTACAATTCTAGACACCAGAGCACCCTTCCCCCCTTCTTTTTTTCTTTTTCTTTTTCTTTTACTCCAAAGCTTTCCCTGCAAAACCGCACTCTTTAAAGCTCAATCAGAACAAACGTCAATTTGTGGAAAGCCTAAATTGTCATTTGCTCCAATTCAGCTTTAAAGAGTGGATTTTTGTGGGGAAAACATGGGGCAAAAACCCCATACTCGGACATGGAGCGTTAAAGTGCAGACCTCTGTCTGGAAGCAGCAGGGCAGAAGATAAGTGTGGATAAACCCTTAAAAGGCTTGCTGAAAGAGGCTCTTCAGTAGGTGATGCTTCTCTTCTAGGAGAACCACACACCTAGCTAATTAAACCTCCAAGAAATAATCCAAAGCTTAAGGTGAGCCCTGTGCAGCTTCACATCTTTCACCCTTCTTAACTTGGGTATTTTGTATCTTGGTTTTAGTCAGAGTTCCAAGGGACTGCAGAGCCTCCTGCTTTCTCTTCCAACTTCTATCCCTGAAATCCTCATAGCATATGAGCAGTGGAGGCTGGTCTGTTAAGGTGAATGAGATGCTGCCCCACCAACCTTAGTCTTGCCCTTAACCCTCCTCCAGCACGTAGAAGGATAGGGACAAAACTAGAATTAGTGGGCTCTGCCTGCCATTGCCTCTGGGTTCACCTCCTGTTGGGCTCCCTGCCTTTCGCCTACTGGATCCACTAGGCACCAGCCACAACTTGTCAAAAACCCAATATTCTGTATGAGATTTACAGGGTAATCCTATACATATTCACTCAGGGGGGAGAAAGTTTCACTGGGTTCAATGGAGCTTGCATCCAAGTAATGTAACTTGGATGCAAGTTCCATTAATTAGTGACATTTGCAGCTTTGAAATTCAGTGTCAACAATTGCCGTTCATATTTGCATGAAGTTAATCCGGTCTTGACAAGGAGCCAAGATGTGGAAAACAGCAATTTCCACACCCGTTTTTGTTTCAATAGGTATTCTATGACTTCCCTAATGACAACACAGTATCAGACTGGAACAGAAGAAGCTGCCATTTGAAGATGAGAGTTTGGGGGCGGCAGGGGGATGGGTGGGGAGTTGCAGCTGCCACAATTGTCAGCTACAAAGCAGCTTTTGGGATGGAAGCCCAGCTTGGTGAGTTATGGTTAAACAAATTCATGGAAGGTAAAACTTATGCTTGACTGTTAACCCTAATGGCTAAGTAGAATCCATTCCTAGGCAGTATAACACTGAACAGAATATCAGTTGCTTAGGGTAACAGAAGGGGAGAGCTATTGCCTTCATGCCCTGACTGTAGACTTCTTGGTGGCATCTGGTTGGACTGAGCTGATCTAGCAGGGCTGGTTTTTTTTTGGGGGGGGGGTTGTTATGCTCTTATACTCTTTTGTACAAAGGACTTTTGACACAGGTAAGATTGGAAACTCTTGTAAGAATCACAACAATTGCAATCTACTGTGCTGCTCCTTCCCAGTGGTGCTTGAAGGGAGTTCCTTGATGGCAGAAAGACGGGAGCTGAAAGTTTTGAAGGGGGTTCCCCTGTCCTGCCCCCAAGCCATTTGTGACCCATATACAAAGCTGTCGGCTTTCAGATTTGAAAATAAGGGATCAGCAGCCTCGAAAATAAGGGATCAGCAATCCCACCTGTCCTGGAGACAGTCTACAGGATATTTAACAATCCGGGATAGCAGCGGGAAGCAGCAGGAAACGGCACTGGAATAAGGGAATTTCCCACCAAAAAAGGGAAGGTTGACAGCTATGCCCATATAGAAATGCTTCTCTTCCCGTGTGGCCTCTCTTTCAACCATCCACTTTGGCTATTGAATTAATAGGATTAGTGAATCAGCAGCAGACTAAGTCTTGTTCCTCTTAAGGGGGCTGGCACAAGAACCATGCCTGATAGGTGCTGGTGCCTAGATTAGTGTTGCCAACAATGTCAAGACCAGTGCGCACGTCTGGAAAGGCTAGCTTCGGTGACTTTAAAAGAGGTTTAGACAAATTTATGGAGGGGAAGGATAATGAGGGCTACTTGTAGTGACAGCTATGATCTGCCTCCACAGTTGAAGGCATATCTCCAAATACCAGTTGCTTGGAATTGCAAATAGGGAGAGTGTTGTTGCACTGTTCTGAAACCCTGGCCTGCCTGGTGGCAAGTCTGTATGTCAAGTCCAAAGTTCAAAGACCAGGGCTCAATCCACACAAGCAAAGACCAAGGTCAGGAAACGCAGTCCAGGGTCAATCCAAGTCAGCCATGTCTGAAGTCCAGTAGTCAGAATACAGTCCAGAGTCAAACTCAAAGCGCAGTCCTGTAGAGGTCCAGGAGCATCCAAGCCAAGGCCCACCAACATGGGCAGTTGAACAGACATAGCACCTCAGCTCTGCTTCTCTTTTGTACTTTGCATGCTGACTACAGCATCTGGACTTCACGAGGCATGTGACCCTCACCTTTTCCAAGCTCACTCCAGCTGAGGAATCACACCCCTCCTCCCAGAGCTAGTGAGCCCTACTTGGCCAGCTAGTGAGCTGAGCTGTGGGCCCTTGCCTGCTTCAGCCTCCTAGAGCGCCCTTCCCACTGCTCCCTATACCTCAGAGCCCACTGTGTTTGTGAAGACAGGGGCCCCTCTGAGTCTGGTGATGAGTCCTGCTGCTCTGGTTCCTGTGCACTGACCCCCATCCCCTCACAAACTTCTGTCATCCTGTGAGTACCTCCTTCCCCATCCCCTCCCTGCATACCCAGGTGTGTCCCATTCCAGGCTACCCCCCACACACACACACACCAGGATCCTCTTCCTCCTCCCTGTCCTCCTGTCAGTTCATGAGAGCATCTGGTTGGCCACTGTCTGAGCAAGATGTTGGAGTAGATGGGCCATTGGCCTGATCTAGCAGTGTTCTTCTTACGCTCTTACGTTAAAGACCTGTGGGCACCTGTCACAAGAAGACCACCATGGTCTGTGTTGCATAATACAAAATAATTGTCACATCTTAAAAAAAATTAAAAAGCAGAAAAAGAGACAACACCACAAAATGATGCCAACATCTCCACCCCATATCAGCTACTCCTATCAACAGTGGGATCTATGCCAGCCACATCATGCTCACTAACAAAATTAATCTTTTTTGCACCTCTCCTTTGTTCAGAATGGAAAGAAGGAGACTCCAGTCCTGGCACTGAATGAAATGTAGGCAGGTCTAAGGATGTGTGTTCAGTGTAGGAAAGGCTGAGGCAGTGCAAACAGGAAGTGAGCAGGGAACAGCCTCTGGTTCATTGTGGGTTTTTGAGAGGATGTGCTTTCACAAGCACCGTAGGAGCTATTGGTGGACACACTGATTCCCATGGATGCCATGTTGGCAACTCCTGATTTAAATAATGCTTTGTGTTATCACTGGTTGGTTAGTTAGTTAGTTAGTTAGTTAGTTATTATATTTGTCAGTTGCTTTTCTCACAGAGGCACACATTAAAACCAACTAAGAACATCCAACAAAAATATAAAACACAGCTGAAAAGCTAAAGTAGACCAGGAAATACTGGTCCCTACCCACTGAAATAGGCCACAATGTCACCCTTCAGATTAAGGGTTTGAAGCCTGGGTAAAGAGAAAAATCTTTGGCTGGCGCCTAAAAATAGATAAAGATGGTGCCAGGCATACCTCCCTTGGGAGAGCATTGCTCAAGTAGGAGGACCACCACTGGAAAGGCCCCATGCAGCTTAGGTCCATGGAGGGGGCACATGAAGAAGGGCCTCAGAGGATGACCACAGGGTCTGGATTGGTTTATATGGGAAGGTACTGGGGGCCTAAGCTACATAAGGCTTTCTAATTCAAAAGCAGCACTTTGAATTGAGTTCAAAGTAAGTACAGTGGTACCTCGCAAGACGAAATTAATTCGTTCTGCGAGTTTTTTCGTCTTGCGAATTTTTCGTCTTGCGAAGCATGGATTCCCTGGGTATTAACGGTTTTAAGAAAAAGGAAGCAAACTCGCAAGACGTTTTCGTCTTGCGAAGCAAGCCCATAGGGAAATTCGTCTTGCGAGTTTTTCGTCTTATGAGGCATTCGTCTTGCGAGGTACCACTGTATAGTATACATGTGGTTAATGGTGCTTTTTGCTGTTCTAATGTACAATTTGAATATGATTTTAATTGTCTCCATACAATTTACTGATTCAATATTCACAGGGAACTCTTGGAGATGTGTACTGAAAACACCTAGAATGTATTTACAGGAGGGTGGTTTTTTTTTGTCTTTTTTGTCAAAACTTAATGTTTGTTCTTTTCTTATTTTAATTTAAAGTTAATGTGTAGTTCATAATCTTCAAAAACTTAAATGTACACTTGTTTTCCCTTCCTTCACCAGGCATTAAATAACCCTAAGGAGAAACCTAGAATGAGCCTGGCACTTAGCGCAAGAGACTGCAGAAGGGGGGGGAGGAACTTATTATCATAACTGGCTCCATTTCCAGCCCAAATAACTAATCAGTCATTTTCACACATGTTATTATAAAAAGAGCTGAGCTAAAAACCAGTTTCGTTTTCCTTTTTTCTTTCTTTCTTTTTTTTTTTTGCATGAAGTGAACATCATCCCTGATACCACTTTAAATGCTCACGGATTCCCCCAGAGAATTCTGGAAGCTGTAGTTTGTTAAGGGTACTGAAAGTTGTTAGGAGACCCCTAATCCCCTCACAGAGCTACAATTTACAGAGTAGCTTATTCTCCCTCTTCCCAGGGAATTCTGGAGCCTGCAACCCTATGAGGGGACTTGGGGTCTCCTAACAACTCCCAGCACCCTTAACAAACTACAGCTTCCAGAATTCTTTGGGACAAGCCATGACTCTTTAAAGTGGCACCATAGTGCTTGAAATGTACGGTGTGGATGTGGCCTCATTCTCATCACTGAGCAGATTTATTGGACGCTCATCCCATCTACCCTCCTGTGGGGTGCCATCAACTCCAGCGGAAGACTTAAAATTAGGTTAGCTGGAAATGTCATTGGTCCCTGTACTGCCCAGCTACTATTTACAAAGCAGGAGGGAGGTGAAAGTTTATTACTGCAAAGTGAGAAAGGGATAAGTGGGTGTCAAGAAGGCTTCACCTCTGAAGGCCTTTCATTGACTTCTAATGCCCTTCCTCTAGCTCTTCTTGAGTAGCCTGAAGACATGTTAAAAGACTGGCAGTCATCTATCCTAATTGGGAAGAATTTGTTCCATAAATTCCATTTTGTATAAATGAGAATCCCTTCCTTACTAGAAACACTTTTGCCATAAACAATAATCACACCTTCCAATTAACTATTTCACACACCTTACTAGTAATCTGTGCCAGTTATCATTAGGGTCATGTCTACATGGAGCTGTTCGTTTGTTTGTTTGCTTGCTTGCTTGCTTGTTTTGTTTAGAAAGAGGCAGCTTGAAAATCTGGAACACTGACTGGGAACATTGGCACACTCCATATGGTGCCTAAAAGATGACAAACTATATAAATGGCTATAACATTTGTCTTGGGGACCAGGCCCATCCCATGTTATGACACTTCTCTTTCATGATCCCAGGAGATCCTTTCCTCTGCTGCCCTTGGAGGACTTGCAATCACCAGGTAAAGTTATGGAAGTTCATAATTATTTTTGCCCCAATTGCCTGACAAACCACAGGACAGCAAAGCCAAGTGTCTCTTGGGGATAGCCTCAGAGCCAACAGGAGTTAAGCACAGGGCAAAACAGCTATTGCTCAACATAGATCCAGGAAGAACTTCCACTTTCCCCCTATACAAGGTTCTGTAGAGGGTATAGGTGCAAAGCTCACCCGACCAGAGCCAAGTTTAGACCAAATGACAGCCCAGGGAAGGAACATTATTTTCTATTGCATTTGTTGCCTACATCATAATTTTAACATATGTTTTGTATGCACAATTTTCCAATGTCATATGGGCCCCTCCAGATGTCCTTTTTACTGTGCATTAATGATTATTTGTGCTCTTGCTGGTAACAGAGGGGTTATACACAATCCCGTTTTCAGTACTGTTTGTGGCTGCAAAAAAAATATTGAGGCATACTTTTTTGTTTCCAATCAATGCATGTTCCGAATCTGCTGAAATCTTTCCAACTTTTTATATGTTCTGGTGTTGTTGTTTTTACCCACTTTTGCTGTGCAGTACTGCAAGAGTGCCCCTCCAATAATATTAGGGAGACATCACAGAACAACTAATAAAGCAGGAATGGTGTGTGGATGGTCCAGTATAACTCCATCAACTGTTGCATCAATGACATGTTGCAAAGTGCACCTGCAAAAAAACACCAGTCTGGAGGGGACCTGCAACGATGCTTTTGCATACTTTGGTCTGCTTGCTGAGTGATAGCTGTTGCAAGTTTACTGGCCACATATGTAGGTGAGTGTTGCCAGGTGTGCCAGTGAATATGAATTGTTTTTCATATTTATATGTATTTATTACATCTGTTGAGTGGGTAGTTGATCAGAGAGCCAATGACAGGCACACTCCCAAGCCTGTTGCTCTGGGCTGCTTGCCCCCAAATCTAGCCCTATACCAGAATACTGAAACTTCAGGCTTTAATTCAGTTATTTCTCCTTTCCTGTCATGTAGCATCTAAGGTTCATCATTATGTCATTGGTTGTTTATTTTACAAGTTTTCAAGCCAATTAAGGCATTCCTAAGAACTTTATTTTCGTTCTGTTTTAATGAGGAGGCATTTAGGTATGTAAAAGAAGCCTAAGAGCAGATTCCTTAATTAGGATTTTGTTACATGCTTACAAGGTCCACAGAGTTAACTCAAAGGAAAAGTGTCAAATTAAAAGACCTCAGAAAGTTCTTAAAGTCTCTGGCCTATCTGATTTATTTTAGGAACATGAAAATAATTGAATAACACAAAGAGCATTTGTGATTGTTATTAATATGTACATACATGCCATCGGTTAAGATTGAAGTGCAGTTGCAAAATACAATTAAATCAGTACATTCAATAAAACCATTTAAGGCCAATGATGGTGAAGTAAAGCCAACATTAAGCCACTTCAGGTGGGCTTTAATTAGAAGGTGATAAGCATGTGATGCATACTGTCCAACTTTTTCCAACCCAAACTCGGATCATGTATCTTCTGGGATGCTCTCTCGGGCAAGTCCGATGTCTCATTCTCACCCAGAAAAGCACTTTTTTTGGGGGGGTCAAAGGTGGAGCTTGAGAGTGTGCAAGATTGTGGCACCCAAAATGGCCACCAAGATCTCATGCAAAAAACTGGGATGTCCCATTTTTTCCCAGGGAACTTGGAAGGTATAGTGATAGGGCCAATGGGGATGAACTTGCTAGTTCCATGCCCCTTGCTGTTCCTGACACTCTCCAACCCATGGAGGACAGACCTCTCTGGAGACGCCCCTGCATATTTGAGGGAAAGAGTTCTAAAAACCCCTTCATTTAGAAATGAGAGAACAGGAGTCTTAAACACACTTGTGACCAGTTTTTAAATCTCCTAATGACCACACTTGTCCCCCTTGAACATATGCATTCAGACTAAAATGCATTTTCAATCCTCCACTGACCATTCCCCTGTACTCATCAGGAAATGCCTTGTTTATATTTTTCTTCATTTTATGCAAGTCACTATTAGCAGGTACAGTGTAACTCCTAGATTCGGTTTTCCTTTTTCCATGAGATATGTGATTTAGAGATGCAAATTATTACCTGACACTGCAATAAAAAATGATAGAGAGATAAAGGTGTATGTGCTAATTGTCTAACTGCTGGACAACACTTTGATAGTGTTGTCTATTCTCTTCTTTCTTGAACCACTTTTTTACTAACAGCACACACACCCTTCTACTCCATGCCATTTGTGGCTGAAATTAACTAAAAATCTGAAATAGTGTAGTCATTATAAAGTGTCTTCCTTAAAAAGAATGTTCAAAGAAAGATTGGCATGTTTGCCATTTATCTGTTGGATTTGTGCCCAGGGTTTCAACAAATATACTTCTCCTGTGGCATATATGTATCCTCTTAATCCTGACATGTCCAGATCCTACCCATTTTCTCTCTGTCTGACAAAACAGATATTTCTTAAACCATTTAGTTAAATGTTTCAGCTTTCACCTCCCTCAGTAGCACAGTTCAGATTTCAAATGTACACTGTAAGTGACGGTTACAATTCTAAAAATGCCTCAGGATGGATTAATTCTGAGGAATATGGCAGGTGTATGACACACACACAGAGGCTACACAGATATTACCAGTTTAGTCATATCCATGATTACTCAAAAGTAAGCCCCACTGAGTTCACCGACTTATTCCCAGGCAAGTCAATATATGATTGCAGACTAAGTTTTGTCTTCCCCTTTAAGTCTACAGGGTATTATGGTCAACATTTTGGTCAAGTCTAACAATGGGAAGCAGTAGATTTGTAGAGGTTATTGGACTCCATCCCCTGTCAGGTTCAACCATGCTTGGGGTGGTGGGAGTAGTAGTCCAGCAAAATCTGGTGGACCACAGGTTCCCCTTCCTTGCTATAGATGAAACATCAAATCCAGAGATATCAGAAGAGAGAGAGAGCTTCTCTCTTTGGATCTCAATGGGTTTAATTTGGAGAACAAACACAATTTCTATCTAGCCATTGCTTTTCTTCATTTTTTAAAAGCCTATCTTGCACACATCACATTCTTTAGAATTATGCCATCATGGGTCACTTTGGCTCACACTATTCCTTTGAAATCCCGGGTCTATTACTGAGAAAGGTAGGAGCCAAAAATATTTAACTAAAAAGTTTTAGCTATAATAAACATAATATTTGACAGTTTCCTTGAAGGGTCCAGAGCCTACTTCTTTTGTTTGGTTGCTGATTGGTTGCTGTTAAGAAAAGTGTGTGTGTTATCACATTTTTAGTTGCTGTACCCCCCCTCCCCCCCAAAAAAACCCCCCACCACTTTTTTGCTTGTTCTGTCTTTGGTTCACATTCTATGAGACCAATTTACAAACACTTCTATATAGTACAAGAAGCTCCTGTTATGTATAATTGCTTAATTATACATTGAAATGGAAAATAACTCTGAATGTGCATTGCCAAAGGGAACGTTGGGAAAATTTCCACTGAAGCAAAGTGAAGCTCTCTGAGCACCTAATAGGTTGATAATTAATTGAATTTATCTCTGTAGCTCTCTCATGTGGTGTTTAACTTTAGATAACATGGGAGGCATATTCTTTTTTAAAAAAAAAATATTTTTTATTAACAGGCCAATCAGATCACATTAATTCCAAATCACATTAGTTCCAAATTATACAGCCAAATTTTAAAAATTTTGTTGGGGGTACCCATACTTAGAGCTCCGAAAGGGATCCAAACATCACTCTTGCTGCTGCTTTAATTACACAGTTCTGTCCTTTGTTATTTTCCTCATCTTCTTGTTGCTATCATATATTCCTTTCTTTGTGATCTCTGATAATCTTCACAAGCGGGTTGAAAACAAACATATCCTGTGTGGATTTTACACTCTCCAAGAGCCATATCACATAAAGGACAGACGCCATTTCCACACCTCCGTACAGAACATTCCCACAGTCTGTCCATTGATTTCCACAGACGTGCCAGTCTGTCATCAATTTTCTCAGGGGGCCCTGCCAGGTCAAATTCACATTCCGATTCACATTCCAATGACCATGGTCCTCCCCCCCTCGTCCTCCTGTGGGCAGGCCTGTTGTAACGAATCTCCATTTGTAACTGCATCACAAAGCTTTCTTTCCATTCCCGATGTTCCCTCAAGTCCTCTCTTTGATTAGTAATTTATTTCCACACAGTTCTTAATCTCCTACTTGTGATTAGTAATTTGCAACGATTCTTTCTCTCTGGGGGGGAGGGTTATTGGGTACTCACATAAGACAAAAAAAGAAAAGTTTTTTCCTCCCCCCTTTTCCGTTTCACTCCGACGTACCAATCTTTTAATGATGAGTCTTCTCTTGATTTATTGTCCAGCCCGTCGTTCCGCTTCACAGAGTTCCCATTAATCAGCAGTCTTTACTCCCGATCTTCATTTGAAGTATGTGCATTTGCTTCTTTTTCTAATTATTTATTTTGAGCTCTGCAACTAGCTGCGCAATCAGAGACAGCGTCCGGGAGAGCCGACCCACCCGAGGGCTTTGTGCCTAGTGCCTCACCCCTTCTTTCAAATCCGGGGGTGATATATGGCAACAGCAGGCAAGGCAGTGTTCCCCATTCCCTTGGGGAAACACAGGGAGGCTGCATACTCCCATATCAGCCTCTTAATTACCTCGTGTGAGCCGGAGAGATGGTATTGTCAGCCATCTTCCAATGTACCCCCTAGCGGCCCCATGGGAGGCATATTCAGTTGCATATCGCCATTTTGAAGGAGTTGTCTTTGTTCTCAAGACACCGTAGAAGAAAGGTGTGCTAATGTATCTCCTGAAGAGAAAACAGTTTCAGACTGTAATGGAGTATGTGTGCAGAGAGAAAGGCCTTTGATTTCAGGTCTGTTTGGAGTAATTTTATATTTGTAATAAGCTGAGCATACGCTTAGACAAGCATATGATTTTATGCAACTATTTGGTTTTTTTTCTTTTCCTTTCAAATAAATTTTTATTAATTTTCCAAAACAATTATACAATTTTGTCCAAATTTTAACAGATTAATTCTTTTTGGACTTCCTTCAGCTTCTCTGGTAATCATCCATAATTATTCTTCAGTACGCATTCCCTTCGTTGTATTGCCATTTGTCTTCCCTCCCCTTTCTATTTCTTTTTAACAATACATCTTAAACTTTTACAGTGCTTCTTGAAACCCCACTAGCGTTGTTTGCACATCACATACATTTTTCAGATATTCTACAAACTTTCCCCAGTCTTCGATGAACTTTTGGTTTCGCACATATCTAATTTTCCCAGTTAGTTTATCCAGTCAGTCAGTTTCATTCTCCATTCTTGTATCGTCGGTATTTCCTCTTGTTTCCATTTCTGGGCAATAAAATTCTTGCTGCTGTAACTGCATACTGAAAAAGTTTACAGTCCTTTCTTCTTATTTCTTTTCCTGTAATCCCTAAAAGAAAAGCTTCTGGTTTCTTTGCAAAAGTATATTTTAGCATCTTTTTCAATTCATTATATATCGCTTCCCAGAAACTCTTCACTTTCTTACATTCCCACCACATATGATAAAACGTTCCTTCTTTTTCTTTACATTTCCAACACTTGTTACATATCTTATACATTTTTGCAAGTTTTACCGGTGATGTACCATCTATAAAACATTTTCATAACATTTTCCTTCAACGCCGTGCATGAAGTAAAATTTAAATTTTCTTTCCACAGTTTTTCCCAGTCATCAAATTGAATATTATACCCAAAATCTTTGGCCCATTGTATCATTACCAATTTAACCTCTTCATCTTTCGTATGCCATTCTAACAATATCTTATACATTTTTGACAAAATTTTACATTCATTATTTATTATATCTGTTTGGAACTTTGAATCTTTTTCTACATAACCACTTTCTTTTATATCTTTTTAAAACATTTCATTTACCTGAAAATAATGCAACCAGTCATATACATGATCTTTAACTTGTTCATATGGTTTTAATTTCCATTTTCCTCCTTCTTTAATTACCAGTTCACCATACGTAAGCCATTCACCTCTCATATTAATTTTCTTTACACTCATAACCTCCAACGGAGATAGCCAGTGTGGAACTCTTGTTTCCAAAAGATTTTTGTACCTGTCCCATACTTCTATTTACGAATTCCTGAAAATGTGGTTCCCAAAACCTTTATGAACTTTCTTCTTGTCACTCCATAAATATGTGTGCCATCCAAATCTGTTATCAAAACCTTCAAGATCTAATAATTCCTTATTTTCTAATTTAATCCATTCCTTTAACCAACACAGGCATGCTGCTTCATAGTATATTTTCATATCTGGCAGGGCGAAGCCTCCTCTTTCTTTTACATCCGTTAATAACTTATATTTTATTCTTGGCTTCTTCCCCTGCCAGATATACCTTGAAATCACTCTTTTCCACTCTTTAAAAATCCCTACCCCCTTTATAATGGGAATAGTCTGGAATAAAAATAACATCTTTGGAAGCACGCTCATCTTTATCGTAGAGATTCTGCCCCAAAAACAGGTTCATTCTACCCCACACCTCCAGATCATTTCTTATTCCCTTCCAAACCTGTACATAATTGTTCTGGAACAGGTCAATATTTTTAGGAGTTAACCAAATTCCCAAGTATTTTACCTTTTTCACCACCTCTATCTCTGTCTGTTGTTGCATTATTTCTATCGTATTTTGCTCCATATTTTTAACCATTATTTTAGTTTTTTTCTTATTCAATCTAAACCCGGCCACATTTCCAAATTGTTCAATCTCCTCCAATACTTCTTTTACACTTTCCATTGGTTCTTCAATCGTTATTACCAGATCGTCGGCAAAGGCTTTAACTTTATAGATTTTATGCAACTATTTGGATGTAACATTATTTCTTTTTGTGCCTGTTTGAAGAAAGTTCTGTTAGTAAAGCTTTGGAACCATATATACAGTCTGGACAATTTTTATTCCAAGAGGAGTCAGTTTTTATTCATCCTATTACTTCAAGCTGCACGATGTTAATAACTGAAATGGCTCCCCCTCTGTATGCAAATTCCTTTCCTATTTCTACATATTTCCCAATTAAAATAAAAGGGAACCAACTATTGGGGCTTCAGAAAGTCAGCATGATCCTGTGCAGTGAGGAAGAACCCTATCCTGCAGTTATACAAAAACAGAGGGCACAATTGAAACAGGAAACATCAGTGCACAGGCTCATAGGATTGATTTGTACATCGTGAAAGGCTTGTTCACAGATCAGGTTACACCAAATGCAGGTATAAGCTGCCTCTAAACATGTACAAGTGTTTGTGTGAAAGAGTGTGCTGTACACTTGTTAATTTGTATAGCTCAGCTGTGGTGCATATAGATACACATTGCATCTGCATAACTGTGCAGATATACAGCTCAACTATTGGTGTACATAGGGGCATAGATTGTACAATTGTTGGATGTTAATGTGTAGTCTTGCTTTCATAATCTTCTTGTGCACACTTATTCAGTTCAACTCGTATACTAGATAGTTAAATGAAGAATGAACATTCCTTTCCACTGCAGAAACCTAGCTAATAATGTATAAGCCCTATTGATGTTAATGAAACTTATCTAGGCATAGCTAATGACAGCATGGTAGCCATACATAGTTTATAACTCTATCTAAGCAGATATATTATTACGTGCATAGGAAATCAGCCTTTCACAGAACAATAACAATATGATTCTTCGGTTCATCCAACAGAATATCTTTCTTCCTGCATTAGCTTTTCCACTTTTCAGAAAAGGAGTAAGATGTCTGGAAAGGCTTTCATTTCAACTTTAAGGAATAATTTTTACACTACGGGTTTTAAAAAGCTAACAGATTGCACCAGTGATTTAATAGTGATAATTAGTTGTTCATAAAATGAAATAAAAACAACACAGCTAGAGAAGGCTTAGGCATGGTAAACAATAAGCATCTGAGATAATTTCTTATTCTTTTTAATAGTATCATAATGGCTACTTCCCCCTAGTGGCCCAACACAGGAATAGTTATTCTGTTTCCTTAAATTGTGTTCAGGTTAATTGAACTGAGAAAATGACTTTAGTTGTGAGTTGTATAGACATTTTTATTCCTCTTCATGGACCAGATTTGAGTAATAGGCGAATTCTAATTTATGAATATTCTTATATTATAGATACAGGTAGCCCAAGGGAATTATTACATGTTCACCATTATTATTTTTAATATTAGGTTTGTTACCTGCCAGAATTATAACAACTTTATAAAGGATAGCTGGACTTCGGCATAATGAGAATACCTTGCAATTATTTCATTGGGATACATCTAGATATCTAATAAAACCTGTTAAGATTTCACATCTGATATGGAGTCAAATTATTGTGATGCATCTTGGATTACATGTACATTAATTTATTTTTGTTTATTGAAATATTTATAAATCCTATTTCCATAGGAAATATAGCAAGGTGGTGTACTGCATAAAACTATAATACAACATTAATTGCTTTCCTAAAACTTCAGTAACTTGTCAATCAAAACTGGTTGGTAAAAAATGTGAACTTACAAAGGCCTGTCTGAACAATGCAGTTTTTAAAACACCTCTGAAAGAAAGCAAGAATGACTCCAATTAAATATCTGCTGACAAGAGTTTCCCTGCCACACTAAATTGTGGAATTTGTTCCCATGAGGAGCAGTGATGGAGGATCCAGACCTCCAAGACTGATTGAAGACTTGGACGATGCATTCCTAGAGCAGATTACCAAACAAAAAGGAGAGATATAGGCGTCATGGGAGACTTCAACTACCCTGATTATCTGTTGGAACTCAAACTCTGCCAAGAATGTAAGGAGCAACAAAATCCTCTGTTACCTCTCTGACAATTTCATTTCCCATAAGGTGGAAGAAGCATCAAGGGGTTTATCTTTCTTGAACCTGGTCCTTCCCATCAGGGAGGAACTCATCAACAAAGTGGAAGTATTGGGAACCTTGTGAGGAAGTGATCATGCCCTCCTGGATTTCATGGGACAGAGCCATGGGAAAGCTCAGTACAGTGAGACATGCACTCTGGTCTATAAGAAGGCCAGTTTCAAAAAGCTTAAGGAGAACCCATGGTCAGAAATAGTCAAAGAGAAGGGAGTCCAAGATGGATGGGAGTTTCTTAAAGGTGAAGTATTGGAGGCCCAAATGCAGACAATTCTAACAAGAAAGAAAAGTGAGAGGCATCTAAGGAAACCGGTGTGGCTGCATAAGGAGCTTACAGAGGAGTTAAAAGTTAAGAAATGGAAGAAGATGTATAAGATGTATAAGAAATGGAAGAAAGGGGAAATCACAGAGGAGGAGTATACACAAGTAGCCGACAGTTGCAGGATGAATGCAGGAAATGACTGATGCACTTTTAAGTTCTTGAACTCTAGCGCCTTCACTGATACCTGTATGGCAATTGCCTATGCTGGCAGCATTATTTCGCCATTACAAAACTATCTCTTTTACTCAAAGAAGTTTAAAAAGAGTGCTGTCAGCATTGGCAATAGTCATACAAGTATCAATGAAGCCCACAGAGTTCAAGAACCTAAGAGTGCATCAGTTTCAAGGCATAGCTCCAACTTTCATTTTAAAAAAGAGAGAAACTATTCCTGTTATAACAGGCATGTCCAAAGTCCGGCCTGGGGGCCACTTGCGGCCCCCAGTCTGGTTTCAAATAGCCCCCCCAGGCAATTTTGAAAAAGCAATCTCTTGCGGCTTCCGAGCGCCTGCCCACCAAAGCCATTTGCTTTTTGCAGGTTCATCACTGATGGGGGGGGCATGGCTGCATCACTCCTTGGGTCAACCAATCTGGTTGGCCAGGGGGGTGGCTAAATAAATAAATAAATACTACAGTACACGTTTGGGACATTGATGCTGCAGCGATGGCAGTGGCGGGGGGGGGGGCGGCGGCCTTGACCCAGTAACGGATTTATGTATAGGCTAAGTAGGCTGAAGCCTAGGGCCTCTAAATTTAGGGGGCCTTGCCAGCCCACCTGCTCTCCAGCGGGCAGTCTTCCCTCTCCCAAAATTGCAAACCCAAGACTTCATGTGAGGGCAACAGGTTGGCAAAGGATGCTGTAGAGTCTCAGGAGTTGAAGCAGCCCAGGAAAGGAGATGCAAATAATAATGGAGAGCTTGTTTCTTTGAAGTTTGACCACAATTACTGTTCTCTTCTCCACACCTAAGTGTAAATGTAAGTTAAACAATTTCTGTGGGGAGCAGTCCTAAAAAAAGGTCAACACCTTTGGGACAAAATCCTTTAAAAAAGCTCAAAAACTTTGGCTGGCCCTCAGGCAAGTTCACTTCATCAGATCTGGCCCTCTTCGAAAAAAGTTTGGACACCACTGCATTATAACCACGAATTAAATGGTGATATGTATAATTTCCTTTCACCTTTCTGTGCATAGGTGTGGGGAACCTTTTTCAGTCTGAGGGCCACTTTCCCTCTTGGGCAACTTTTTGAGGGCCACATGTCAGTAGTGAATGAGGCCAGATGGAAAAGTGGGCAATGAGCAATGAATTATATGTATAGAGGGCTGCGTAAAAGCATTTGAAAAGAGCATGGACCAGATCCATTGAAGGACTGGGGATAGGAGGTGTGGCCTGATAAGAATCCTGAAGGCAAGATATAGATGCCTGATTAAGCCCCAGGCCTGATTAAGCCCCAGGTCTGGATGCAGCTTTTCAATTGCCTGAACCACACATAAAATGGGATATAAAACAGGGCCAGTAAAGTGTAGGGTCTGGAGAAAGCGAATGTGACCTGGGGAAAGTTATGAGGATTGGAAAGAGGGGCCTGGGGGTACATCTGGCCGGCAGGTCTGAGATTCCCTACCCCTGCTGTACATTTATGAAGAAACAATAATGTAACACCTGAATATTCTCATAGACCATTATTTGGCAGCAAATTCTATATAGCCGGGGTGGCTGACTTACAGCCTTCTAGATGGTGTTGGTCCCCAGCTTCCTTCAACCCCAGTCAACATGGCAAATGGTTAGTGATGACGAAAGCTTCTGTTCAGCAATATCTGGAGGGCCACAGATTACTCACCCCTGCTATATGTGTATTTTCTTCTACTGATTTAAGATACTATTAATTTCCATTCCTTATACATATTCCATTTGCCTGCTTTGGATGCAATCATAATTCACAAGGTGTTCAGTTGTCAAAATGTCTTTTTTTCATTTTAGCCCAGTCAGCTCCCTGTTTAAAGTTTGGCCTTGTGTGGATGAAGATTTAGAACAACTGCAGCATGATGATTATGAACTATTTTAACTGCTCAGCCTTACTTTCCTTTGACTGACAATGTTTCCATTGGGTCTTACATGCAGAATAATAGCGTTTGCAAACTATTTCTCTGACTTGTCTGATAGCATAGGAATTTAAATGATGCATCTATAGCTTTTTCCTTTGCTTATATCAGAATATTTACAACCACACAATGTATTCCCGACAAAATGTCACGGTGAGGCAGTTACCAGCATTGGCATCAAGCCAGCATCTGCGGGTGACAGGTTTTTTTTTAATTATTATTACAATTTCTATCTCTCCTACCCTCCAAGGATCTCAAAGTGCTGCATATGGTTATTTCCCTACAGAACCCATGATCACAACAACCCTTCGAAATTGGTTAGGCTGTAAAACTGTGACAGGCCCAAGGTCAGGGAATTTCATGGCTGAGTGGGGATATGAACCCTGGTCTCCCAGGTCCTCGTCCAACACCCAAACACTATACCACACAGGCCACTGTTATTGCTGGGGACCTGCCAACATACCCTCCTAAATTTCTGTGGTGAAAATAGGGACATCCCCAGTTACTCTAGACAGCTTCCAACATATATAAAAACTTAATAAAACTATACAGGGCTGCCTTCATATGACTTCTAAAGGTTGTATAGCTACTTATCTCCTTGGCTTGGGGGTCGCATAACTCCAAACCCTCCAACATTTCTCTGATGAAAATAGGGATATCCTAAGGAAAAGTGGGACACTCCAGATCAAATCAAAAACTGGAATGGGCCCTGGAAAATAGGGACACGGAGGGTCTGTGTCAAGGCCCTCACAACTGCAAGGGTCCACTGCTGATTCCCAAAGACCTTGAAGCTTATGACCATAAGACACACCTAGTTTTTAGAGGAGGAAAACAAGAAAAAAAATATTCTGAACAAAACAGTGGATGTATGATTTTTGTGGTTCATGCTGTGGCCACAGACATGATATATGATTTGACAGTGAGTTTGGGGTAGCCCAGTGCAAAAATCCTGAGAATCCACGTGAATCCGTGCTCTGTAACCACATTTTTGCGCCATTGTGGCCCCACGAAACAGTGGGTGCGTGTGTTTTTTGGTGCAGTCTGTAGCCATGGACATGCTATGTGATCTGATGGTGAATTTGGGGTGACCGAATGCAAAAATCCTGAGGATCCATGTGCTTTTCCCTCCCCCCTCCCAGGCAGGCTCCTTTATCGCTAGTGTCCCTTATCTCCCTCCTGATCGCTTGCTGATCAGCGGCTTTGTTTCAACATCCCCTTCCCTCTTGTTTGCCTTAGTGTCTTTTCCTTAGCTGGAACAGTTTTTTGCTCCTCCTTTTCTTCTAATTTCTCTCCTCATTGCTTGTTTTAGTATTCCTGTCTCCTTTCCTTGCAAGTTCGCTGTCTTTACCTCCCCCCTCCCAGGCAGCCTCCTTTATCACTAGCGTCCCTTATCTCCCTTCTGATCGCTTGCCGCTTGCTCAGCGGCTTCGTTTCAACACCCCCTTCCCTCTTTCTAAAAAAAAAAAAAAAGCACGATCTGCTTTTCACCCCTGGGCAATTCGGCTCCAGGGACCACACATTCACTCCATAAGACACACAGACATTTCCCCTTACTTTTTAGGAGGAAAAAAGTGTGCCTTATGGAGCGAAAAATATGGCACCTTAAATCTTCTTCCCAAACACCTGTGAGGATTGAGCCCAGAGTCAATAGCTCTCTAAGCTGCAAGACCGCAGGCCTTAGTGCAAAGGTAGGTAACCTTCAATTTGGGGAGCTGGGCCATCTGGGCCTCATATCTGTCTCCAAATCACACTTCTCCCTGGACCTGATTTGCACTCTGATTCTTTTTGCCTGGCTGTAATATGTTATTAAAATCTGATGCTGTTTCTTGATTGCTGGAAGCAGGATAGATAGGGGGCTGTGTGTAAAAACTACTGTGTACAATTTACATTTGTCACTGCACCCACTTTTGGCTCTGGCCCCACCCACCCATGGGACTCTTGTTAATTTGCCTATAAGAGAATGAGGCACATGGTCTAAACAAGGTGTTCCCCACCCCTGCCCAGGTGAATGCAGCTGCAAAGGGAACACGTTAAGCTACCAGCAAGTAATTTATGCTTACTAGGAAGCCTATGGGAAAACTGAAGAAAGTGAGCACACAAGTTTCTGATTTACCTGGTAGGGGCTAAAGCCATATCTCACCCAGAAGCATTTTAATTATTGTCATACTTCATATTATTTGAGGCACTGCACTGGAATTTCGCAGTAATGTGCAGAAAGTCTAGCAGATGCCACAAAATAAGCTCCAGCAGAAGTCTTGAGAGCTTTGAGAAATTATTGCAAATGGAGAAAGAGGCTGTATACACATGACATTGTAGAATCAATGAAGATTAAGTACTCATGTTATCTAGAGAATCCATAGATCTAATGCATATTTTTTGCCCCTGAAAAGTGATTCTTGAGAAACCAGTTTCATCTGGAAATTAAAAGCTCATTGCAGATTGGTTCTGTATTACTCTGTAATGTGTCTGTTTGAAAACAGACGTAGGTGGTCCCACCCAATAAATTGGTGGGGGAATATACACACCTACGCAATGATGTTGTGGATATATACCAAGACAGCAATCACCATTTTCTTCATCATTCACATGGAGCATGTACAGGGGAGAAAGGGCATGTATGGCTTAATCCAGAGGAGGGTTTTCAAACACACATCAAGTAACTGCACCCACCCTTGTGGACGGCAGGATCTAGAATAAATCTAGATGGAAAGCACTATGTCAAGGACAAGCATAAACAATTCCACATTGAGCAAAACTACATTTTTTGTGTGCTACAAACGGGTTAGTGTATTCGCAACCAGTGTCCCATCTTAAAAAGTTACCGGTTTTTGAAGAATGCATTTGATAAGTCTGTAACAGAGTCAGGACCAAATGCTAGAGGCTGTGAATCTGAAGCCGCAGAGACCCCATGGTGAGTGGCAAGATTGTGTTCAGTGTTACAGATGTCTAGCTAAAAAGAAAATTCCAACTTAACACTTGCCCAAGCTGTTGATATTTGCAGGGCAGAAACATTTACAAGAGCCCAGTCACAGTGCCATGGGAAGCAAAAATAAAAAATAAAAAAATGTGTGCGGCATAGCTCAACAGAAAACACAGCCATGGAGTCATAACTCTGCACCCAAATTGGCCTTGTCAAAGGACAGCAGTGTGGCACAGAGTAACCCTGTTGGAAGGTGCAGATGTGTTCACAGCCCTAGACCATTTTCAGCATGCCACATGTACTTGAGTAACATTCACTTCCCAAATCTGGAGCAAATAGAAGAAAATTCCAAATGAAGGAAAGGCATACAACACTGGTAACAGTAACCCGATGTGCATAAATTAGGGATTGGGTTGTTGTCAACAACATGGCAATTGCACATGCATACAGACTGGAAGCTCTGTTCAATGGCGCTGCCATTACCTCTCAGTCCTTGCTGGGAGTCCCTGGCAGGCTGGCATCCCAGTAGCAGTGGGTCCTGCCAAGGACCCCAGGGCCACATCATGCCACTTGCCGGTGCTGGTAATGCTGAGCAAAAGTAATGTTTCCCAATAAGATTCTGTTGCCTTTGAAGATCAGGGAGTTTCACATTAAAAAAATAATCATCATATTTAGTGGTAGATGCTACAGGATTTCCAACAGACATGGTCTCTTCAAAATACTGCTGACTTTTTTATCACATGGTGTATCCTCCATCCAATCTTCCACATACATTCATAATGAAAAATGATGGGAGGACCAACATTTTACTTATTGTACTTATTTAAAATATTTATACCCCACCTTTCTCCCAAGTTGGGATTCCAAGGAGGCTTAGAACATTTAAATAAAACATCAGTTTTAAAACAGAGAGCAATTTTTTAAAACATACATCAGAACACAGTTAAAATATGCAATAAAATACAAATAACATCATATTTGAATATTAGAGAATATTAAACAGGAGTTATCTATTCTAATCTGTTGTTTATGATTTAGCTCCAGACTGAAGGTTACTTTTTTGCTATTCTTGTTCTTTCTTATCCAAAAAGGAGGGTGGAGAGAATAAATTAAAAATGGGCGGAAAGCAGCATCACCTCAGCTTCTGTTTAAATCTCATTGACCATAGTCCAGATTTCATCACTTCCTTGCAATTATTCCCACTGAAGTTATTTGCAGGTAAATAATATTGTGCCTACAGACCTTCTTTTTTACTGGAGGAAAAACAGAGAGGACATAAAATGGAAAACAGCACACACAGCAGTACACAAAAGCTGTTGATCTGTTAAATGAAGTTGCCCCTAGTGAGTTGAAAAGCAAGTACTTTAGAGTAACATCACATGTCTTTGTAGCTCTGAAACATTTAGACACTCATTAATGCCATGTCATTTACCATTAAAAGCTGCAGACATCTCTCTCTTTTGTTTTTGTTTTTAAAAATTGCCTCCCTTTTTGAAATAGCAGGTTTTGTATGAAAGCAACAAGCAAAAAGGTAGGGAGTGGAAGGCGCTGTGGTCTAAACCACTGATCCTCTTCGGCTTGCTGATCAGAAGGTTGGCTGTTTGAATATGTTCAATGGGGTGAGCTCCCATTGCTCTGTCCCAGCTTCAGCCAAGCTAGCAGTTCGAAAGCACAGCAGCGCAAGTAGATAAATAGGTATTGAAAGCAACAAGTAGGCAGTACTTTACAAGGCAAAAGCTTTGATTAAGGGGTCAAGGTGAAAAGTGTGCGTCCTGTGGGACATAGATTTATACAAAACCTCTTCCAGTGTATCATCTTGAAAATGGCCTTGCAGTTTTCCTTGTCTTAGCTTGCCTCCTTTTGGTGTACTGTAGTAACATTAGGAAGGCACAGATCACTCTACATTCTGGTTGACTTGCAGGTAGGGATGCTTCCAAAATAAATTTTTTAAATTTCATGTAAATTTCATGTAAATTTCCCCACAGCTTTTGAAGTTATGAATTAATTGTGGGTTGTTCTCCCCCACCCATGGAACTGATGGATTAGGTATTTCCCATTGTTATATTATATTTAGTTCTCAATTGTGTACAGATTTCTGCTCATACCAAAGATTTCAGTTCAATCATGCCTTCCTTCCACCCTCTATATTACCAATTGTCAGGGACCAGTAGTTGGCTTCCTTATCTTCAGGTGATGGAATTGAGAACTCTAAACAAGAAAAAGAATGGCACATAGGGCCAGCCTCAGAAGTGCTGTTACCAGATGAGCCTGGGAGACCAGCACTCCTCTGGCCTGGGGATGTGGGACATCATCCTCATAGGACTCCACTGTTGATCAGCTAATGAGACAAGATGCTCCTCTGCTCCATTGCAGCAGGAGACTACTGGAGAGGGGTGGGCTCATTTGATTAAAACATCATCTTTTAGTATGGGTGGGGTTAACAATTAGATATAGTTACTGCTGCTGCTACTGTATAGGGCTTATTCTCAGTTTGCTTGTGTTAAGTTTTGTTCCTGAGCACCTGGTTAGGAATGTGTGTGTGTCAGACAGCAGCATCAGTAGATGTTGTGTTAGCCAAAAGGCAATGGTCCCTATTCAAGGCAGCAATGAAGCAGTGCGCCCCACAAATAGTGAGGATTCTGGAGCTCCATCATAATCTGCCCTTCTGTGTGCATTGAAAAACACAGCACAGAAGCAAAGTTGCTGTGAATATATGTATGGTTGAATAGGGGTTCTTTTGTGTTGCTTACCAGTGTGCAGGAGCACATGTGTGCTGTTAAAGATATGGCAAGCAGAATCCCTGATCTGGACCTTGTGCAGAATAGAAATGAATGAGTTCCACAACAAGAATGAGTTCCCAAAAGCTTTACTGCAAAACTGTCTAGTTCAAGGGTAGTCAACCTTTTTATACCTACTGCCCACTAATGCATCTTTCTTGATGGTAACATTTCCTTACCACCCACCAGTGCTTGATGGAAGGAGGATTCAACTTGTGCCGTAGAACCCCCTACCGCCCACCTAGAATCCTGAAACAACCACTAGTGGGCAGTAGGGACTAGGTTGACAACCCCTGGTCTAGTTCTTTTGCATTTTGCAATGTTTTATTTTGTGACACATTGCTCTTTAACAAACTAGCAATGTGGTCCAGCCTTCTTTATAGCCCTGAATACAGTTCAATAGCATCTCACTCTGGTTCCAGAGAGAGATCCTATGCAAGCATCCTGCTTTTCTTGCTTCTCAGGGTCACTAAGCTGAACTTCTACTGCTGCTACCTCAACTAACTTAGATGCTCAGTTCTCAGGTTTCATCTTCCTGCTGAAAGATTACAGCTCGGGTTTTGAGCAATGAGTCATCAATTAGCCTTAAACACTCACCTTGCTACATCTGCTATAGACAAACTTATTGTGCCTAATGCAAACCTCTCTGCATAACATTTTAAATACAATGCATTCAAACACAGCACTTTATGCATTGAACTTATATCTTTAACAGTGTGCATCAATAAAACAGTCAACAAAGAGAACCTGGATGGAATCCAAGGCATGATCGCATCAAGATTGCTTTTTTGCAGGTGTTTTATCAATGAACAGGTGCATATCTGCAACAAGGGCTGGCAATGATGCAAATGAGCTGAAGGAACTGTACACTGACTGGACATGCTCCCAGTGTAGAAAATGTGGTTCTTAGATTGATATGAATGAACTGCAGGGCAGAGTAAAACAGAGAAACAATGAAGGAACAGAACAGGGAAAAGCTCTCTATGCCTGTTGAAAGTTATGAAGCATTCTTCTGCAGAGAAGGGCAAATGAGCCACACTTATGGTCAACTAACATGTAGCATCACTGTGATCACACAATGAGCAACAGCAGCCAGTGTGGTGGAACAGATCTACCCCCCTTGACCCTGCAGGTTACCTGGATGGGGCTGGTACAGGTTAGGACAGTAGTGGGGCCAGGGCTGTGCAGGTGCATCAATAGAGCCATCTGGCACTGTTGTGAGTGGAGCCATGCAGTGC
Organism: Podarcis filfolensis; assembly: GCF_964270895.1. NCBI lineage: Eukaryota > Metazoa > Chordata > Lepidosauria > Squamata > Lacertidae > Podarcis > Podarcis filfolensis. The sequence goes on from NC_139603.1 coordinate 49,415,550, forward strand.
TGACCGGAATGAAGCCTTGCCCCACCTCAGCATTGTCCAAGTAGGCTGCAGTGATGCTGCTCCATCCCACCTCACCTTTCATGACTAATGCCACTAGAAGCATGGTCTCATATTGATTGGATGTCGGCACTTGTTGTATGAAGCTGTCCATCCTCTGCAGCCCTACTTATTCCTGTCATCCTGGCATAGCTGGCGAATGTTGAATATCTAAGTCTGAAGTATAGGAAATAAAATCCCACCAGATGGCATAAAAGCATTCTGGATCCTTCATCTCCCAGGAGATACACAATTTATGTGTTATTTTTTTCACAATAGCCAAAGTCCATAGAACCCAGGACTTTTTTTTTTAATCTAAGTGCCACCACAGCGTACCACCTCACTCCTTAATACAAATCATATTTGGGGGAGTCTTTCTGGTTTGATTTGTGACATCATAGTCCTGTCTTTCAACTCTCTTGTAAATCTGTAATCTTTATTTATGCCACTGCAAATGAGATTAATATGCAGTGTTTTACTATGCTACAGATCACAGTGTATTGTTGCTTGTAAAAATGCTTGCCGTTTATTGTTTATCTTGGTTCTATTATTTTGTTACACATTTTTCCTTTTTATTTTAGAAGGCTGAACCATTTTTGGCTTAATGCAGTATTTTTCCCTAGCATAGAAAAGATTGTTCTTCATTGGTAATAACACCAATGTTGTTGTTTTTTTAAGTGTTTTTTTCCCTTGCAAACCTGGCAATAACCTATTCTCACAACAGATCAACTTAATTGCTTTTGCATTTCATAATAGACACAACAGATGATTAATGCATGGTACACCAAGAAGCACTCTTTGGGAATTACTTAAATTACTTAGGGATAATACCTTGGGCCATAATTACTAAAGGTTTATGTAACTTGCAAATGATGCAAATCATGTTTTCTGCAAATATTTAACAAAACAGCGGCAGCACAAAATGTTCCTCAGAACAACTCCTAAACTGCTCTTCATTTGTTTGGGGTATTCCATAACTTAAGCTAATTATGGTGGTTAAACATTTTATTAAAATGCCCTTTAGCACCTACAGAAGAAGAAATATAGGAGTTCCATAGTCATTAAATTGTTGATGAATAAATATTTATTTTAAAAATAAAAAACAGGAGACAGCCCCACCCACAGCACCTGCAATTTGCTACTTTTTAATTTCCTGCTTTTGAGACTTTAAAAGCTTTTAAGAATGTGAACCTATAAATATAGATTATGGCTACTTGATTCTGATATTTTTCCCAAGATTTCCAGTGTAGCAGCTATATCAGTTTTGCTTCTTAAAGGCTTAAGTTAATTCAACAAATTCTAATTCCTGAATTAGTGGTGACATAATATATCTTGTTGGATTTCCTGCCTGCTCATCCCAGTTCCCAAGTGCCATAGATGAAGTAAAAAAAATCAGCATTTGCAAACATACACATTCAAGCCGTCTTTTATGGCTATAGAAATTCATGGTGCTGAATATGGTGACAAACCAGTACTAAGGATATCTGCTTGCACAGTTCTTCTTGGCATTTCCCCCTTTATGTTGGCAAAACTATTATTATTATTATTATTATTATTATTATTATTATTATTATTATTATTCAACACCTAGATGCTTTGGGCTAAGGTGGCTAAAGCTGATGGTGATGCCACTTAATTTCCCCTTAAAGAATTGTATTTCTTTAAAAAAAAGAAGAAGTCAGAAAGCTTTGGGTTGTATCCAACAAAATCATCCCATTCACACAATAAATTTCTGCAAGCATAATGACCACTCCCCACATCAAATGGGGGGTGCCTTTTGTGTGGTTGCGCACAGCCCCCCGGATCCTATGTGGCTCCCGGCCATATAGCCTGGCTTCGCCCTCTCCAGGCTGAATATCTGGAGGTCTCCACCTACCTCAAGCAGTTGCCCAATCCCACCTGGGGAGGCGTTGCCAGGAGACCTGGCCAGGTAGGGGGCGGGACCGCCATACCTACCCAATAGAGGGTGGATCTTACCTGGGAATCACCAGTTGGCTCCAGAGCTTCTCCCACCCTGCCCTCCCTCAGTTAAGCCTTTCTTTGCAGATTAACCTCTTCTCAACAGGTACGCAGGCACTGCTACGAATTGGTTGCTGTTGAAGGGCCGGAAAGGAATTTTCCTGCATTGGCAGGTTTTGCCTTCCCCGTAGGAAAACGTCACAACTTTGGCGGTTTCAGGCATTGGGCGGAGTCCTTTAGTCTATCTTCCCTTAATAGGGGGATGAAGTGGTGCCCCATGCCCCCCCCCGTGGCGGCGATCCAAGGGTTCCCTGGCACAGTGGAGAGGAGAGGGAAGGGAAGTTTCATTGCATACCGTATTTTTCGCCCTATTGGACGCACCGGCCCATAGGACGCACCTAGTTTTCAGGGGGGGAAATCAAGGAAAAAAATATGATTTCCCCCCCCGCAGCTCTGGGAGCAGCGGACAGGCTGCACGCAGCCTGTGCGCTACTCCAAGACCTTCTCCCTGCTTTTGCGGGAGGTGGCGGAATTCCCCCACCTCCCGCAAAAGTCCACAGGAGCCGTGCGCGACTCCTACGGGCTTTTCGACCCGGAGGGAGAAGGGACTGAAACGGCCAGTCAGTCCCTTCTCCCTCCTCGGGGAAAAACCCCCAAAAGCGGCGCGCTCTTCAAAGGGTGCGCGGCTCCTGCGGGCTTTTCTACGAGGTGGGGGAATTCGCCCACCTCCTAGAAAAGCCAGCAGAAGCCGCGGAGCCCCTTTAAAGAGCACGCAGCTTTTGCCTGCTTTTGTGGGAGGTGGGGGAATTCCCCCATCTCCCGCAAAAGCCCACAGGAGGGTTGGAGAGTAGCGGGAAGGCGTCGCACGCCTTCCCGCTGCCCCCCAATCTCTGGGGCTGGCCATGGGGGAAGCGCTGCTTTCCCCACCGCCAGCCTCAAAGCCGGGTCGGAGAGTAGCCGGAAGGCGTCGCGCGCCTTCCCGCTGCCCCCCATCCTCTGGGGCTGGCGATGGAGGAGGCGCTGCTTTCCCCCACCGCCAGCCTCAAAGAGCAGACTCTCCTGGCTTCAGCGGAAGCAATGCAAAGCCTCCGGAGCGCAGGCTTCGGAGGCTTCGCGTTGCTATCGCTGAAGCCAAGGAGCCTGCTTTTGCCCCATAAGACGCACACACATTTTCCCTTCATTTTTGGAGGGGAAAAAGTGCGTCTTATAGGGCGAAAAATACGGTAAATGGATGTCCTTGCACAAACAGAACTGCTTCACTGGCTACAATCCTGTTTCAGAAAAATGCAGTGTTAGTGTTTCGTTTTCAGTTTGCAACTGTTTGCAACCAAATCCAGAGGTGTAGTTACATTCATCTGTTGCTCAATATTTTTGTTCAATTATATTTCCGCATTGGCCACTGATGACTAACAACCTCAATATCTTAATAGTTATTATTGTAGACAGAAGGTAAGTCAACCAGAGCAAGTCTGTTGCATCAGAAAAAAGAGACTTATGGCAATTTAAAGACTAAGATACTGATACCATGGCATAAGCTTCCATGGAGTAAAGCCTGCTTAGAGCCATGCAATGTTATGCTCAGGTGGAGTATATACATTTTATATACAGATTATACATAGATTCTAAAACCTAGAAAACTTTTAAAGGATACTGTCAAACATGTAAGTTATAATATATCAAAGTATCCCATATGAAATAAAAACAGTAAGCTATAATATATGAAATAGGTTTAGCATTCCTTAATCTTCCATCTTCCTATGGCAACAGAGTTAGGATTTCAAATGAAAATGACAAGTCACAGTTTTTAAAGATTGCCAGAGCAATCTACAGACACACCCATTACACACGGCTGTGGAGACTCTGAATTGAATGGAGTTGCCCCTTCACTTGGCACTACCAGCTAATCCAACCTCCACAACTTGCCCAACATGCAGATAAGAGCTCCTATGGCAGTATACCTGGCAGCAGATCCTGCCAGGAAGCCCAAAAACATGGCATTCTTTGGCAGGATGGAAATAATAAAAGAAGGCTTAGGCTTGTATTCAATATAGTGCTAAGTTGCTGCTTCTGCCAATGCAAGGATTTCTCTTTTTACAATGGAAAGCTCTCTTCCTCTCATTTCCTTCTATACACCTTTAATCTGTTCTAGGTGTTTTCCACAACCCTCGGAAGCAGATTTGAGGGTGGGATAGAGGGCAGGGAGAAGAGGTAAAAATTCTTGTTGCACTAGACTGCAGTATACCCTTTTAATATAATAAAAATAGTCTGAGAGTTTACTTGCAATAGTAAGCAAGAAAAAATCTCTGAGATTTACAGCACAGCCCAACCGATATATCATACCAACATTAAAATCAATGTTTACATGGTGAGGGTGTCAGTCTTTATTAATATACTTCAGCAAATTGAAATATGTTGTACCAAAGGTCTGCCAAAAGTTGTCTGCAAAGAACAGTCTTCAACTTCCATGCTCATACTTGAAGAAAGTATCTATTTTGTTAATAGATTCTCTATATCCACAAAGTCACTTCAGGTCAGGAACAGCCAGGGTGATGGAGTGGTGATGCGAAGCTGCTCTCCTGACCCCACATCACTGTGAAGCAGAACAATGTGCAGCTAACCAGTAAGTGGTAATGTGACAGAAGAGAACGCAAAGCCACTTTGAACTATCTGCAAAAGGAAAAACCAACCATAATTCAGGAGTGGAGAGAGCATCATGTGATTACTTGCTCCTATTCCCAATATCTGAATTATGGTGCTGGAGGAGACTCTTGAGAGTCCCATGGAGTGCAAGAAGATCAAACCTGTCCATTCTTAAGGAAATCAGCCATGAGTGCTCACTGGAAGGACAGATCGTGAAGCTGAGGCTCCAATATTTGGCCACCTCATGAAAAGAGAAGACTCCCTGGAAAAGACCCTGATGTTGGGAAAGATGGAGGGCACAAGGAGAAGGGGACGACAGAGGACGAGATGGTTGGACAGTGTTCTTGAAGTTACCAGCATGAGTTTGACCAAACTGCAGGAGACAGTGGAAGACAGGAGTGCCTGGCGTGCTCTGGTCCATGGGGTCACGAAGAGTCGGACATGACTAAAAGAGTAAACAACAACAACAAATTCCCAATATCAGCCATGCTGGTGACCATACACTCAGATATCCATGCTTTAGCATGCACTGTTTGCACTGCCCAAGTCTTCATGGGAGCAACTGCTCACACATAATCTTCCCCTCCCTTTGCAGACAGTCAACTCCAACACATGGATGCCAAGAAGGGGTGGCCAGCAGTGTGCCTGGTGCTAAGGGCAGGTCCAGCAGCCCAACTCCTGCCAGCAATTGCAGAGTGCCTCACTTGATTCACACATGAAGGTGGCTACTGTCTATCCTAATTTCAGTCCTTTGGATCCAAAGTTAGCAGCACTAACTGATTTGTTGAAGTCCCCAAGGAAATAAGCCCCATTGAATGTAATGGAGTACAGTCAATGGGGTTACTCCCGTGTATGTGAGTAAAAGATTGAAGCCTTAAGTCTAAACCCAAGCCATTGTTTTAGGAGGGATTCTATGTCCAGATTTTTCTATGTCCAGGGATAGAAGTGAAATGGGAAGCTTTACTGCCATATATGTGTGTAGTCTCCCCACCAATCATCAACTGAACACATACACATACCCGGTATCAGTTCACTGGGGATTATTCAATCAATTGCAATAATTTTAGCAGCTCTGTTTAAAGCAGATGGTGCTGCCTGGCTTGAAGCAGAGCTCTGTCTACAGGTTTATCTTTCTCAGAATAGCAAGTCAAGAGAATGGAATTAGAACTGTTTTGATGAGCAGTGGTGGATATATTATCTCTTTCTCACATGAAGATGGCAAAAAGTAGCAAGGGAGCAAGGCCCTATTTACTTTTTTTTTACCTGAGATTAATACTTCAGTGTTCTCTTCTTACCAATTCCTATTTTGAATACAAGTTCGGTTTAAAAGGACAATTTCTTTGTTAAAATAGATCAATGGAAGTTACTTCCAATTTAATATGTTTAGGATCAGGGTCTAAATCTTCTTAAACTCAAGTCCTTCAGTTTAACTGGGTCAGGATATTAATAGTGTTACAAAATACTGCTCTTGTGCTTAATATAAATAAATTCAAATACTATAGAATTTACAACTACATTACTAAATTTTCTTAACTAGAAAGAAAGAAAGAAAGAAATCCGGAGAGCCTTTCATGCTCCATCCACATTGTTCATCAGGGAGATCATTTGTAAACTTTACACTCTGTTGCATGGGGCAACATACTGCTCACTATTTCATTGCACTTATATTTCTTCAGATTTCCTTCTTGCGGGAGTGCCAAGAGATCAATATCCTAATGCACACAGATTTATAAATGACCTAGATTCTTCAGATAAATTTACTTTCATTTCGTTCTTCCTAATATACCTGAAGAACAAGAGAGAGGATCAATAGAGCATATTCCCATCTGCAAGAAGACTTTAGTGGTATCAGTGTTCAGATTATACATGTTACTTTCAATATACTTGATGCCAAGTCTACCTTCAGTTGAACTGCAATGGTCTGGCTACCCCAACTCCTTGTGACTATTGTGGTCAATGTTTAATCCTTTTCAGACAACAGCTGAATACATGGAGAGGGTAGAGTGGATTGTGTGCTATCCTGCCCCCTGCACTGATGGTTAGAACAACACCTCCATGCATTTACAACTGTGGTCACATGCACACCTTGCATTTAAAACACTCTTATGCCACGTCAGTAGCCATAGCTTTACCCGAAGAATCACTTTCTTTTCACCTGCATCTGGGATAGGGGACAAATTCAATTTAGTTGGCAATTAAAAGTAAACTTAACTAAGTTGCAGTTTCCAAAACCAAACACCAATGGAAGCACCACCATCATTTACTGAGTGACTTTAGAATCAGCTATTTTAATTATAAGAGGAAGAAGTTTCACAAATAATGATGGACTTGTATCAAAGTTTTTTTGGGGGGGGGTTAAACCACCATTTCATAAGCAAGCATATGGAATGTTTTTTGTAGAGAACATTATTTCTTTTGTCCATATGTAATCCAGGGTCTTTTTATACCAGATGGCAGCTACATCTATATTTTGGTGAGAAAGGAGCTGCAACATATGAAATCTCTGGCACATTCCTTTCAGTGAAATTAAATTAAGAGTTGCTTCAGTGGAAGTAAATTCCATCCAATGTAAAATGATTTCACAACAGTCCCTTTCAAACCTGCATGTGTTGCCTTTATCTTCACAACAATGGGCCTATTTCCATAAAGATCTAAACTGTGGAATCTAGACGTTAATTGGTAATTGAATAAACATGATTAAAATTTTAATCCTTGAAAGCAATTACATTTTCATCTGAAACATTCCTTTGATTGATCCCTTCATTTGAGATGATGCAAACTCCTTGGAAACCATGTAGAGCATGCAAGCCAGTTTATCTACCAAACTGCATATAACCCCCAAGTGAATACCTAATTAATTGCATTCTATGTATTCAGATCTCTGGACTTACTCATGTAAACAAATGGAAGAGCAACCAACTGCATAAAGCAAAGGCTCAACAGTAGATGGGAGGATGGGATTAGGCAAAGTTTGAAAGCAATACAGACTAGCACCATGCTAAGTTTGCCTTCCCATTTCAGGAAACTCCTGGCCAGAAACCAGGTGGTGCATAGTCATGCAACACATCATAGGCTGTGCATAGTATATTTTGTAAGGTGACACTCACTACCCAAGCACAAAATATTTCGGTAGTAAGTATTTCTTGTGTTTGCGTGTCGAGGTCCCCAATACACCCCAAAGGAAAACACAATTGACACTTAATTTTTGTTTAAATTTTTTGGCATAATTTTGGCCACAACTTTATTCAAATACAGCAATGTGAGTGGTTGCTTAGGCATTGGTAGCACTAACTGCCCCCGCATGGGGACAGCTCTGACATTTGCACACCCCCCCGCGAAGTCAGGAAGGGTAAGTCACCTGGGGAGAGAGACGGGACAGGGAACCATGCCTCACCTCTCCCCAACATGCTCCCAGGGGCTTGCTTGGCCCTAGCCCCTTGCCAGGGGGTTTCGGACAAAAGCATGGGTGAGCCCCTGGGTTCCTTTAACGGTAAAACCCTTCAGCAGCAGCATTTTGGAGGGGCAGGCACAGCCGAATCCATACCCCTCCAGCAACCAATTCCAGACCAATGCCTAACCGCAAACCTTACAAGTTGTGATGATTTGCTACGCGGTAGGCGAAAACCAAGTGGCACACACTAATCAGCCAAATGGCAAAATTCCTACCGGGCCCCTGCCCCAAAGCAGACAACCCCATGACAGGCAATAGCAAGGTCAAGCAAACACCCTAACATTAGGGAAGGGAGGGCGGGTGATCCGAAGCACGCAGCGAAAGAGAACATCCGTTTCTGCGTGCCTTGTATTTAACAAATAGGGCTGTCAATCACTAAATGGCAACATCTAATTTTCCCCAGTAACAGCCCGCCCCTGCTTACGAGTTGGCCAAACCATCTGCCCAGAAACAGCAAGGTGTCTTGGAATCCCCAACCGCAACACGTGCTCTCCGTGACACTTTACCATAGGTATATTATCACCATGCCACATGTACCTTGATTCACAAAGACATATTTTATTGTATTCATTCTTCCCGTAAGGAGAGCAGGACAACATACATTATTCCCATGTTATTCCTACAATAGCCTACAATAGCCATCTGAGTTGGTCAGGTTCAGAGATAGTAGCTTTCCCATGACCACCAAGTAGGCATAATAGTTTAGCAAGGATTTGAAACCAGATCTCCATGGTCCATGTTTAACTCTAAATCTGTCAGGCAAACTAAGGGTGCATTTATGCATGGAATAAATTGCATTAGCTTTACTGGTTATAATGTTAGTGCTTCTGTCTCATTTTCTAATGCTCCTTTCATACAGCAGTACCTGTTGCGTTATGGAATTGTGGCTTTATGACTGCTATACAGGCAGGTCACGTAGGGTTGCCATATTTCAAAAAGTAAAATTTCTGACACCCACAAAGTTGTTTTTAAGGGATTTTAAGCTTTTTGAGCTGTTTCCACTGCTTTTCCCATTGCATTGCCATATATCTGGGTTTGCCATGAAATTTTGCCAATTCGGCAAAATTTCCCCCTGATGCCATTTTTACACCCAAAAACCAGGACGTTGGGAATTTTCCTGATGTATGACAAGCCTAATGTCACGTTAAATTTTATTTATGCCAGTGGGCATTGTGGGACAAAACAATGAATATCATTGGACAATATCACTACTGTTATGCCACACATAACATGATTTTGTTCCCTGCTGTCAAAGCAGCAGGAAAGAACTACATGCCTATATACCATCCCAAATTGTGCCACTTTATTCCCATGATTTCCAGATTAAGGGAAATGGGATTTTTATCAAATAACATGGAAATAAAGGCCAGACATGTGCAATATTCTACTAACTTTCCAGAAGTGGCTTTCACATAATGTGAAAACTCAAAGAAATGTGGGAATTAACCATTAAGAGATCATCAAGGAAATGGAATGTACATCACATTCAAAGACATGCCCTCCAACATTCCTTAGATGAAAATAGGGACATTTCTCACTCCCCCCAACTGACCTTCCTTAAACCCCCCCATTTTTGTGCCCCCCCCCATTTCCTATCAGAAGAAGGGTGAGTGTCACCACTTCTACACCAGCAACGCACAGAACACACTCCCTTCACTGTCCTGGGAAAACCCCTTAATCCCAATTTTATTTTATTTATTCTTTGGTAGATTTAGAAAAAGAAAAGCACACACCAAAAAAAAAAAATATTAGAAAGGGGCAACATGGACACACAAAGTATTACAAAATAAAAATGAAGACTCCTTCTGCACTGCGCTCCCCCTTTCTTCCCACCCAGGATGGCCCTGCCCCCTCAGAGCTGCCGCCACGTGGATCTGGGCCTCAGTAGCAGCAGTCTTTCATCCTCCTTGCCCACTCTCCAGCGGCCACTACAAGCTGCCCAAGGGAGAAGACCAGCAGTGGTGGCCATGAAAAGGCAACGGGATGCTACCTCTCAGCCACAGCCACTGCTGCTCAGGACGATTCAAATCAGAATCCATGACGGCTTTCATAATTCCGACATTGTCCCTGGAAAATCAGGACACTTGGAGGACATGCAGAGAAAATGTGATCGTGCACTTGGTGTTTAAAAGCATATGTGTAAAACCAAGTGGTCAGCTATTTTCCCCCCCAGCACATATGGATGAAAGAAGAAGTAATGGGTATATTTGATATAATAATCAGCTCTAAGTAATCTTGGAGAAGTGACTAGGTCTTCCATTTCGTGATCAGAGAGAGACTATTATCAATCATTTGTACAGCACTCCTCAGTATCAAATTTTCCTCTTAACAACCATGTATGATAGATTAGCCTAGGAGATTGTCGTATAACCAGAGACAGCTAATTAACATTGCCACTGAAAGGAGGTCGCACAGGCCCAAACTACATGCAATCCATTTCTTTAAATGCATGCCTGTCCCAATCACATTTGAAGCAAAGGCTGGGGGTGAGGTTTAAAATGCCAAAGGAGTTCATACCAAGGAGCAAAGCTCAGTGGGGGTGGGAGAGAGGAAGAGTTCAGTACCTCTCACCTATACATCCCTTTGCAATTTCAAAGCTCACCCCCTGCTTTAGACACTGATGGGGGCAGCCCTGCATATGAAAACACAGATCTGCTTCCCTCATTATGTGGCCTGGGCTCCTTCAGGAGGAAGGGAGAGATACGAATTCTATAAATAACTATCATTTTGGGGAAATACTTGGATGTCCATGTTAATGCCTCGGCCCAGTATACCTAAAGGAGCGTCTCCACCCCCAACGTTCTGCCCGGACACTGAGATCCAGCACCGAGGGCCTTCTGGCGGTTCCCTCACTGCAAGAAGCCAAGTTACAGGGAACCAGGCAGAGGGCCTTCTCGGTAGTGGCGCCCTCCCTGTGGAACGCCCTCCCACCAGATGTCAAAGAGAACAACAACTATCAGACTTTTAGAAGACATCTGAAGGCAGCCCTATTTAGGGAAGCTTTTAATGTTTGATGTATTAGAGGATTTTAATATTTTTTTGGAAGCCGCCCAGAGTGGCTGGGGAAGCCCAGCCAGATGGGCGGGGTACAAATAATAAATTATTATTATTATTATTATTATTATTATTATTATTATTATTATTATCACTGCATGCATTTTGAGGAGGAGGAGGAAGAAGAGAAGAAGGAGGAGGAGGAGGAGGAGGAGGAGGAGGAGGAGGAGGAGGAGGAGGAGAAGGAGAAGAAATTGTCACCCTTCACCCCAAGGTCCCAGGGTGGGTTACAACATTAAAACACAATATTAAAAACAGTTTAAGACAACTTGCAAAATCATCTCAGGGTTCATTTATTCACATCACAGAGCCCGAGCCTCATCTTGTTCTTTAGTGTTTCATTAGGGAATAATATGCCATGATAAAGTATGCAGTTACCATAGAAATGCTGAAGAGCTTTAAATAATTGATGTATAGTTAACAATGAACTGTTTTTAATGTGTGTATACATTGTTTGGCTTTGCAGGTAGATTCCCTAAGTGACATTGGTCAGAGAGAACCCTGGTCTTCTTGCATGGCGATTGGGGCATTGACCTACTTTTGGGTGAAAGATAAGGAATGTCTAACTTTGAAGCAAGTTCCCCTTGAATCAATGGGGTTTAACTTCTAAGAAAAGAGTTTAGAATCAAAATGCTTCATAATTCGGGCTTTATAAAAGTAGTTAATAAAGGATGTGCTCACTAATATGAAATTGTTTCTTCCTTGCCATCCCATTTTGCAGGTTATCATAGGGATGGAGGGCATGTGTTGTTTTATGCCAGTGAAGATCAATGGAGAGAGGGGCAGAAGCACACTAACAGAGCAATCCAAACTCCTCTTAGGCCAATAATAATAATAATAATAATAATAATAATAATAATAATAATATGCTGCGCTTCAGTGCTATTTTAAAGAAAAAATGTACCGGTACTCACCATGTTGTTACAGTAAGTGCCACACTTTTATCAGTGTGTGTGTGTGTGTGTGTGTGTTGGTACTGTATACTCTTTAGTACCCCCAGAAAAAAATAATACAGCCACCCTTAATCTAAAGCTCTCAGGGTGGTTCACAAGCTAAAAATGTTATGCTATGGAATGAGTGAAGGTGTCCCTCTTCCTACCTCTCTCAACTCAGCCAACCTCCCACCAACCACCACCAGTTGAGTGACACACCCTGATCCTTCCTCCTTTTAGCCAAAAAATGTGCAGGCAGGTGGAAAGGCCTCTGGTGGGACCCCCACCAGAGGCAGCTGGTAGAAAGCCTTAAAACAGTGCATCCCAAGGGCAGGAAACAGGGTGGGCTGAGCTGGTCCAGGATCCAGTGGATCTCAGGCCAGTTTCACTGTTGTTATGTGACAGCATTGCATCTGATCAAGGCCCAAACATTGTATCATCTTCATGTTGATACAATGACCTGTCTGACGCTCCACCTTCTGTCCCAGCTGCCATATGTTGCAGGAATGTGGATGCAGTCGTGGCTCTGCTGATCCATTGAAATATACTCAGAGTCGCAAAGTGATTTCATGCTCTTTATTCAGCTCATAGTGGTGAGGAGGAATGAATGAAAGTCCCCTCAAAGTATCTGCTTTATATACATTATTTACACAATGGGCTGCACATGATTGGCTAATTCCGGAATTCTACTGTAAGCCAATCAGGTTGTAGATTCACTTCTATCTGGAGCATGATTGGGTGGTTCCTGCCAACCAATCATACTGCTGCATTGTTCTAGGACCAATCAGACTGCTGCATTCTGAATCCTATTGTTCTAGGACCAATCAGACTGCTGCCTTTTGGATCCTATTGTTCTAGGACCAATCAGACTGCTGCAGTTTGGATCCTATTCAACTCAGTACATAACATCCATATATCCCTGTTTCATGGGAGGGGAAAATTCAGACTGCTGCCTAAATTGGGGTGGCTACTGTGGTGCCCTCATAATTTTGTGTTCTACAACTTCCATCATTCCCCATGAAAGCTTAGGTATGAGGTTGTCAACTCTGGCTGCAGAAATTCCTGGGGATTCAAACTAAGATCAGATGTCTACATGCTGCCTTACCCCTTTAAATGCTGGTTAGAATTCACAGAGCCATTTGTACCCCTTCAGTTCACATTTAAACAGTAAACCCTGTCGCCCTTCTAAGCTTCTTGTATTCTCCTTTTCTGCAGCTAGGCAGCCAGCATGACACCTTCATACTGAAATACTTGAAATTAAATATGATGTTTTTATATTAAACGTGGGTTGGCTTGCCCTCGGCTTTCTTCCTTTAAATTTGTATTTGAACTGGCCTCTTGCTGTTTTTCGTAGACCTGAGTTCTGTTTTTAAAAAGTCAGGAAGCTCTGCACAGGTCATGTTAATGCTCAATTGCGCCTGCAGTTCAGCTTTCACAGTGCTGTCACTTTGTCTGTTTCTGTTCTTGGTCCACAGTTGTGTCATTAAACTAAAAACTCACAGGAGGCGTTAGATACAGGAATGAAAAGTATGAAAGAGACCAATTATTATTATTAATGTATTATTATTATTTGGTTGCCATTGCACTCATTCCTAGTTTGTTATATATGTCATCATACAGCTTGTCCATGAGAATGCAGAGTGCTGTAGCAAGAGTCTCTAAATCTCCCCATTTAACAGCTTTATGAAGTGACAGCAATGACATTTGCTTTTGTTTTTAATGTGCGGTTTCAACATCATGCTATTTCCCTGTGCATTCAGTGCACCATGTCAATATCTTATTTGCTTCCTCTCCAGATTTTCTCTTCTAATCTGGGGGGACTTTGCCCCAAATGACTTGGACTGATCTTCCATAGACATTGGCCTCTCTTCTCTTCATTTCTGAGGGGGGGGGCCTTCTTTTACCCCATAGAGTTCTGTGCAGCTTTAATTAATTAATTAATTAATTTGTATACCACCCTTCATCTGTAGCACTCAGGGCAGTTCACAATATAAAAATGCAAGATACATAATATTTAAAAAACCAGAACAAGAAGGAAACAGATCAATAACACCCTCCTCCCTCTCCACAATGTTACATTCCAGTTTCTTCATGGCATTCTGAAAGATGCCCATCAGGTTGTGCGGAAAGTGGACATAATAAACAGGGAAAGATCCATGTTCTTTCTCATTAAATGCTGCCCACACAATCTTCAAACATTTTTCTCCCACTTCTGCATTCAATAGTGAGCAGAAGTGGTGGCCAGCTTGTTGGTGGGTGCTGAAGCTCATCTTTGTATGCCATTTCTACAAACTCATAAAAGGGTATAAGAGATTCTACCTTCTTGCCTGAGGGGGAAACTCACTGCATACTTAGAAGACAAGAGTTTCTACATCACGACTCAAATCCTTCATCTCATGTTTGAGATTTGCATCCCACTTGTATCAGGCGGACGTTAAGTTGTTTTAATTTCTGGTGCGCTAACCTGTGTTCCCCCAAAATTTACAGACGCACCGTCTACCACATAAGAAGGCACATTGCTAACATCGAGACCATTCTGCCATAGAAATTGCATGTCCACCTCTGTAGTGAGAAGCCCAAGCTCCTGGCGAGGGAGCAATTATAGGCATATATGGCTGCAGGCCTTAGTTTCACTCAGAGGTGCAGGAAAGTCACATATCCAAAGAGGGGGGGGGGACCACATCATCTAACTTAATAAGAACTGTATTTCAAATTTAGTCCTATGTATGTATATGCAACTCTCTGTCTCTGGTATATATATAATGCCTATAGAATAAAGATGATGAAGATGGGGGGGGGATGAACTGAGTTGAAATGCATCCCACACCCCCAACTTCATCACTCCAGTCATAATCTGTGAAGTTGGAAGAGCCATTTTAGTGATGGAGAGATGTCAATAGGGATGTGTTTATCCTACACATATTCTCCACACTGCTGCTGGGCATCATTTTTATTTTTTTTAAAAAAAAAATCATTCCCATCCTCACTAGACAGGAACCAGACTGACTTGATTTAGGAGTGTGATGCAGCGTGGTGGATTTTTGCAGTTCTTAAACTACTGTTGAATCCCTTAAACTCCTCAGGGAACTCACTTTGCCCAGTGTTTCTGATGGTGGAGGGAAGACGGGAGAGGCAGTATGAGGGGGGAACCTTCCCTCTTGCTCACCTCTGCTACTGTTCCTACTTTATTGAAGCATGGAGAGGAGAAGGGAAGTGAGGAACTGTGTGTTGGCTTTGGGAGTGCTGGAAGTTTGAGGGAAATGGGGTTGGGTTGGGGTGACTCGAACTCCCCATGTAGCTTGGAGAACTAATCCAGTCTTCTGATTCATTTATCTTTTAAGTGGTGGTGGAGGCATTATAGAAATCCCTGAGGAAATCCTCAATGAGTTCACCTTTCTCAGTGGGTTCAAGCCACCGCAAAATTTGAGTGAGGGAAGGAAGGTATCAACAAAGCTTCCAGCACTTACCCTGGACTTTTCTGAGTAGGAAGGATTGTGAGGAAAGCTTTTGCTCCATCCAGGGTTGCACACAGAAGATGAATTAGGGCAGCATGGTTTTTTAAAACATTCCCACCCTTCTCACAATTAATATAAGTTACTAAAAGGATGTTTATCCCTCTCCCCACTTTAAAAATGAATAAATCAATTCATGTTGCTTGAAATATACATATCTTGAGAGCATTTCTGATAGGATCTATCTGAAACCCAAACCAAAAAAGTTTAGTTTTTAATGCCTCCTTCTTCCTGATATTTAGACACAGACCTTTCTCACTTTCTTCATGCTGAGCTGAGAACTTGCTCTTGCTGCAAGCGGTTGTGCCTCTTCGCACTCCCTTTGGATCGATCTAAAGTGGCAGTATGGGAGGCAGAGAAAGGAGCAGTGCAAAAGGTTAAGGGAAAGTACCCACTAATAAGCCATTAAAACCATTACTGTGAGCTTTAAGCTCTGCTATTGTTCTAAAATTCATAGTCTGGAATGAGACAGGGAGAAAAGACAGAAAATGTCTAGCAACTAGGAATTAAACTAATATTGCTAGCGTTATTGCTAATTATAACACCTTAATTAGTATTTAGAAACTCCCATGGGTCTACAGATGTCCATTAATATGGCTGACCTCTGCTCTGGTGTTTTGTAAGAAATGTTTCTGGTGTGCCTGGCACTTGCAGAAGGCCTTGTTCTACAAGGCAGTCATGAGCGACAAAACCTCCAAATAAGTAGAGGCAGCTGAATTGTCTATCTAAGAGCCATTATCTGTGGTTTGCCTCAGATAGATAACTGTGTATTTTATGGAAAATTTATGTGCCAGTCCTTTATACTATCCAAAATTCATCATCTACCTTTCACCAATGAATTTCTGGCTGTAGCTCAGTGGTACAGCAACAGCTTTGAATGAGGAAAGTCCCAGGTTCAGTTCCCAGCAATGCCAGCAGCCAATCACTATAGGCAATATTGAGCTAGATGGACCAGTGAACTTCCTCGGTAGAAGACCACTTTCTGTGTTCCTATGTAATCACCACAGATCTATCAAGGTCTCATGAACTCAATCCAATGAAAGGAAAACTGGTAATGGAACTACATGCTACATGAAGTTCTGTGACATGCAGTGCAGGAGCTGAAGGGAGGATGTATGCAGCAGGATTGTGGTTTTTAGTTATATTCTGTTTCATGTGGACCATTTAAAAGATTTTTTTAAAAAAATTAAACAGCATATAAGTCATATAAATAAAATTATGATATCCAAGGTATGGAAAGTGCAACAAAAAAATCCACCAATGAAAGCTTAACTGAACTTTTCTCTCCCCTTTGATATTTTTTGGAGTTTGTTTCCTCATTAATTGATGGAGAGTTTTTTTTTTAATAGTAATAAAAAAGCAAAAGTGATTTTCAGCACAGTACTAATATGAATATACATATTTATTTTCCCCCGTTGTGGGTAAAAGCAGCATGCAAGCTTTATCACGGAGGAAATTGTGTGAAAGGGATGGGGTAAGAAAACTTTCTCTCCCTGAGCTCATCTTTCACTTCAGATTGCAGCCGCAGCCGCAGCATTGTGTTTAAGAAGTGCAGAAGGAATGTCAGAACTGAAGATAAACGCACTAGCAATAGCATCAGGAAAATGAACACGGTAAGTCCAATGTCTGAATGCACTCTCTGGGCTGCCATTTTGCATCTGCCTTCCCCTGCTACTCCACCACACAGGACACTATGTTGCACCTGGTTGGTGGCCTTCAGGTTGCTAGTAATAAACAAAGTCAATCCTGTGAATCTGGAGTTTGCCAACACCTGCTTCAGGAAACAAAATCAGTTCCACTCCATCGGACTGCCTTTTGCCTTAGTTACACAAAATGGTAAAAAGGATTTTGAAAAATGTCATTCTAGGAGCCTTGCTAGTTTGAGAATATCTGCTTCAAAGTAATGAGAAGCAAAAATAGTAATAATATTAAAGGAAGACTTTCTTCCCTGAACTGTAACTTCTTGAAATTTTGCTGATACGATATTAAAGGAAAGCTATCTTTGAATTCCCTTTCTTTACAAAATTCACCATACTTTGCATAAGAAAGTATATTAACAATGCAAAAGAGGTGACAGAATGTTCTTTTAACTGGGAAACAGTGAACACCAAGTTATGATGTCTGTATTTTTTTATCACGGAGATTTCTCTCCCCCCTCCCCCCATTCCCATGTCTGGTTTGAAATGATCTGTTGTAATCTTTTTCAGAGGTCTCCATGGAGGCATTGCAAACAGGATCCATAAATATAAATTGCTGCCGGTCTGCATCATAGAGCTCAGTGATTCAGGTAGCTATGGAAGAAATGGATAATCTAAATTTACTATGCCGAAGATAGTAACATAGTAGTAGCCACTGCCACAGCTGTATCTTTCAAGGTTGCTTCAGCCTAAGTGAGCTGTTTCTGCTGTTTTCCTCTTGAAAAGGTTTTATTAAAAGCAATAAATTTTGCAGATGCATGTTTGAAAAGTAAATTAAAAGTAAGGACAGATACTGCAGTTTAATATTTTGACATTATAGTGTTAGAACATATTAGATAATTTGATCTTCGATGAACTAGATTCCATTTTATTGACTGGGACATTTAGTACAAACTTACAGTTTGGAAGCCATCTACCGTATGGAAATTTTGGCCCTCCTGATATTGCTGGACTACAGTTCCCATCATCCCTAACCACTGGAGCTAATAGGAACTGGAATCCAACAAGATCTGAAGGGTCAAAGTCTCCCCAGCCCTACTACATGCTATCAAAAGTGTTATAGGATATGGGAGGCATCCAGCTAACTCATTCCAACAATGCAAGGAATTCTGCTTGTGCCAAGGAACTTCTCCTCTCTCCTCTCCCTGCATGCCCCCGGTATCTGCACCATTTAGAGCAGTTTATGGAGAAGATGTGTGGGGCACATGCAGGAAGAGGACCGGGGAAGTTCCATTACACAAATGGAAATGTTTCCACTGATGAAACCAGTTTATTGGATACAACCCCATATTTTCATACTCTTTTCTGCTACTTCAAAGTCCTTGAGAGAAACATTTGACCCTGGGAGTTTAACATTACCTCCCATAATTCACTAGTTTACCACAGGTCATTTATATCAGTCTACATCATGGGTAGGCAAACTAAGGCCGGATCTGGTCCAATTGCCTTCTAAATCCGGCCCTCAGGCAGTCGGGGAATCAGCATGTTTTTACGGGAGTAGAATGTGTCCTTTTATTTAAAATGCACCTCTGGGTTATTTGTGGGGCCTGCCTGGTGTTTTTACATGAGTAGATTGTGTGTTTTTATTTAAAATGCATCTCTGGGTTATTTGTGGGGCATAGGAATTTGTTCTTTTTTCCCCCAAAATATAGTCCGGCCCCCCACAAGGTCGGAGGGACAGTGGACCGGCCCCCTGCTGAAAAAGTTTGCTGGCCCCTGGTCTACATGTTCTTCTCAGCTTCCCCTCATTCATCCTTGGGTGAGAAGGGGAAAGCAGCAGCCCCTGCTTAGTGAATTAAAGCTCCCCCATGTACAAACTGGTAAGCAGTAACTGCCCCACTTCCTTCAGGAACAGTTGTCTTTACACGACAGATTCAGAGCCAGGATTAAGTGGGCCCTCCCCAAAGTGCAATCCCGTGGGTTCCCTTCCTACGATTTTGGGCTCATCTAAGGTCCATGGGGGACATGGGTAGCACTGTGGGTTAAACCACAGAGCCTAGGACTTGCCAATCAGAAAGTCAGCCGTTCAAATCCCCGCGACGGGGTGAGCTCCCGTTGCTCGGTCCCTGCACCTGCCAACCTAGCAGTTCGAAAGCACATCAAAGTGCAGGTAGATAAATAGGTACCACTCCAGCAGGAAGGTAAACGGCGTTTCCGTACGCTGCTCTGGTTCGCCAGAAGTGGCTTAGTCATGCTGGCCACATGACCTCCCTCAGCCAATAAAGCGAGATGAGCGCCGCAACCCCAGAGTCGGT
This sequence comes from Podarcis filfolensis, assembly GCF_964270895.1. Lineage (NCBI taxonomy): Eukaryota > Metazoa > Chordata > Lepidosauria > Squamata > Lacertidae > Podarcis > Podarcis filfolensis. Next base: position 49,435,086 of record NC_139603.1, read on the forward strand.
CATGACTGGACCTAATGCTCAGGGGTCCCTTTACCTTTAAGGTTCATGGGGTTTGGGGGAGTTAACTTGGTGAGAGGGTCTGTCATCATCATTTCTGACAGCACCATATAAACTGAGTCATTCCAAGGCATTGTGAAGTTGGGCAGGAATGTCTCTGTCACAAATACACAGCAGCCATTGGTGCACTGCCATGCTTTAGTGGCAGCAAACCCACCTCTTTGCTTTGAAAGAAGGGGTTTATTTTGTTAGTTTGCCTGGTTATAATGCCATGTCTTCTGTCCCAGTTTCTAGAATTCTTTTTATATTACATTACTTGTTGTGTTATCAAAATTGGCTTTTTGGTCAATACACCACTATGTCACACTAAATTTCAGTCACACCAGTGGGAGCAGTATCATGCAACAGTCAATGTTATTAGACATGGCACTGTTAGGATATTTCCGTTCCACCTTAAAAGAGAGCAGGCTTTGTGAGTCACAGAGTCTGCATATTTCCTGTTCACAGGAAGTTTATGTTTTCTTTGCTTTCATTTCTCTCTCTCTTTGCCTGAACACGCAAGCAGATAGTCATGTTTTTTCTTTGTTCTGACCAACGCTGAATAAACTTCTAAATAATGCTCTCCTGCTGTGCATTTTTCGCTGTGTGAATTCTGCTGATAGAGCGTGCATCAGCCCAGGAATGTGGCAAGCTATTTCTGGAGCTCGTGTCGCTAATTGCTGATACTGCGTGTCTACGGGAGATCGATGGACGTCCGGAGACGACGTGGAGTCATGATGGACTTTATCTCCCTGGCAGTATCCCAACAACAGGTTATGGGCCCAGATTCACGGCACTTACAGGAGAGTAAGACTGCGACAGACTGCTGAGGTATGTGTGGGAAAAGCAAAAAGCAAATAAGGCTTTTCTGTTTACCACGGCAAGAGACTCTGATGTCCGGCTGGCCTAATTGGCCTGGGAGCCGAGCCAAGCAGGCTTCGTGATTAATGGGAGCCAAGATAAGGAGTCTCTGAAGTGAAAAAGACTCACGGCTCAAGTAAAGAGCTGGAATGGAGTTTTTCCAAGCCTCTGAAGCTGCTGAGTGCCCAAAGCTAAATTGGCACAATTATGAGACCTGGGCTGTGTGGTGTGAGAGTTTGTTGCGACAGTTTGGAGTGTGGCATACTGTGTCTGAAGCCCCTCCAGTTCCACTGACAGATAGATGGAGGGCCCAACATGCAAAAGCCATAGACGTAATAGTCTTGTCCGTCTCTCTGGAGGAAATTGCTACGCTAGCTGGCAACACGACTGCACGTCAGATGTGGAATGCTTTGAAAGTTGCCCATCTGGCGGTCATCCCACCCAGAGTTTGACTGCATTGGAGGTCCTGGCTGTTTCCCAGAATGCGAGTGAATGCAGGGATGCTGAGGGCACCGGTTGCAAGCTGCAGGGGAAGCTGACTGTGATGTCATCCCAGGCAGCATTCCAGTCTCCAGGGGGAGCCAAGGAGTCGGCAGCTGAGAGCTCTGTTTCCCATGGGAGCCAAGGTCATCATGTTTGCAGAGGCCGGAAGGCCAGAAGTAAACAGAGACAGATGCCTGCAGATGGCCCGAAGCAGAAGGGGGGTGAAGAGCCCACACCAGTGGAAAACAAGGCTTTGTTTGCTGGCACTGCTTCTCCAAAGGCTAAAGGCAAGTTTGATGGCCAGGAGCAGGGGGGCAAGCAGCAAAAGCCCACGCCGGTGGAAAACAAGGTTTTGCTTGCTGGAAAAGCTGCTCCAAAGGCCAAGGCCAGATTTATTGTAGATTCTGGATGCACCCACCATCTAACAAAGGATAAGCACCTGTTTATCTCCTTCAAGTCTCAAGATGGAGAGATCCACCTGGCAGATGTAAAGATGTTGCGAATCGCAGGAGAAGGGAGTGTAAAACTGGCAAGTCTGCACACAACCATCAAGGATGTACTTTATGTTCCAGGTGCTGCAGACAATTTGCACAGTGTCCCACAGCTGACTGGGTGTGGCTTTGAGATTTCCTTCAAGAGGAGCGTCTGTGTCATCAGGAAAGGCAAAGAGGACATTTTGCATGCAAAGTTTATAGATGGCTTATTCTGTATAACTTATGATGACAATGGTGCTGTTGCTGTGTCTAATGTTGATTCTTGTTGTGTTGCACAGACTAACAAAGTTCTTCATGCAGGATGCATTCATGAAGCACATCGAAGATTTTGTCACATGTCTTGGCAGGCGCTGGCCAAGATGCCTGGGTTGGTTGAGGGTTTGAACATCAAACCCTGTAAGTTTCACATGAAATGTGTATCTTGTGCAGAGAACAAGGTGAAGGTTGCTCCAAAAGGCAAGGAGTCTAGCAGGCAGGCTTCCAAACCCTACCAGCTAGTCCACGCAGACCTGCTTGGTCCACTTGCACCCTCTTGGGGTGGAGCAAGGTACTTCATGGTTCTAATTGATTCTTTTTCCAGGTACATTCATGTGTTTATGCTTGAGCAGAAATCGCAAGCATTTCCTAGGTTCAAGGCATTCTGTGCTTGGTTGGAGAATGTTCACAGTAAACGTATCGGCTGTCTCTTTATTGATCGGGGCGGGGAGTTCACTTCTCAGCAGTTTGAAGCTTTCCTGACTGAGAAGGGAATCCAGCATGACTTGTCAACGCCTAGATCGCCATGGATGAATGGACTTGCTGAGCGAGCAAACCAAACTTTGCTTCTAGGCCTAAAAACCTTGTTGCATGATGCCAATCTCCCTGAGAAGTTTTGGGGGGAGGCTCTGTCAACGGTTGTTTATACCTTTAATCGCAGACTGTCATCACCTATTGGTTGTACTCCCTATGAGAAGATGTTTGGTAAGAAACCTAATGTCAAGCACATGAGAATCTTTGGTTCTGACATGTGGGTACACACCCCACAGAGCAACAAGCTTGGGAAGCGTGGGGCACATGGTTTGTTCATGGGGTACGAAAAAGGAGCATACAGGGTATGGATGACTGACTCTAAGTCCATTAAGTTCACAAAGAGTGTTGAGTACAATCCTAAGTGGGGGGAAAATGTGGGAATTTTCCAGAGTTACCCAGTGGAGAATGAAGGTGATGTGAAAAAAGCAGATGATGTTGAGGAAGCTGAGGAAGCTGAGGATGATGATGATGATGATGATGATGATGATGATCAGAGTTCGGATTCCAGTTCAGTGGGTGGCGCTGCTGCTGATGTCAGCGACAGTGATGACACAGCAGACTACAAGAGCGCAAAGGCCTCAGTCAGACCATCTGATGCATCTGACAATGAACTGGAAGAACCACTGTTCACCATTGGTCACTTTTCTCCTAAGAAGGAGGAGATGAGTCCAGAAGACTTGCGTCTAGTTCGCAGGTCTGAAAGGGCGACCAAAGGCAGACCTCCGAAGAGATTTGCTGATGAGTTTGCTAAGACAGCAACTGCTGTTCTTAGTAGCTCAGAGAAGGTATGGGAACCTTCAAGCTTCAAAGAGGTTCAGGAGTTAACCTCTAAAGATGCTGAGCCTTGGCTTAATGCCATGAAGGCTGAAGTTGATTCCTTGAATAGGAACCAAACTTGGGAGCTGGTACCGGTAGTCCCAGGAATGAGACTGGTTGGCAGCAAATGGGTCTTCAAGGCCAAGACAGACCAGAATGGCAAGGTTGTCAGACACAAAGCCAGATTGGTTGCCAGAGGTTTTTCACAGGTACCAGGACAGGATTACCACGAGACCTACTCTCCCACCGTCAAATATGAGAGCATTCGGCTAATGCTGAAGATTGCTGCAGAGGAGAAACTGCATGTTTCCCATCATGACATTAATACAGCTTTTTTGTACGGGGTTTTGGGGGAGGAGCTGTTTATGCTTCCACCTGATGGAATGCAGATACAGAAGGGAATGGTCTGTAAACTGCGGAAATCCTTATATGGTCTCAAGCAGAGTGCCAGGTGTTGGAACACAAAACTCACTGAGACATTGCTTTCTCTAGGTTTTCACCAGGGTAAAGCTGATCCATGTGTGTTTGTCAAGGAGGAGGGGCAAAACAAACTGTATTGTTTATGTTTTGTTGATGATCTTCTGATGTTTTGGAAGAATCAGACTTTGTACCAAAGCACCCTAGCTCAGCTGAAGGAGCACTTTGACATGAAGGATCTTGGTGAGGTATCCAACTATCTTTCTCTGCAGATGGAGAGGGACCAAGCAGGTAATTTTCTGGTACACCAAACACAGAAAATTGCTGATGTATTAACCAGGTTGAATTTGGGTGATGCAAACCCAGCAGACACACCAATGGTGACAGGTTACCAGGTAGATAGTACTGCTGAAGCGTTTTCTGACATTACGCTGTACAGATGCATTCTAGGCAAGTTGAATTTTATTGCTAGATGTTCAAGACCTGACATAGCTGTAAGCACTAACCTACTTAGCAGACATGCTCATAATCCTACTGTTCAGGATTGGAAAGCTCTGAAGCGCATAGCCCGCTATTTGAAAGGGACTTTGCACTACAGGCTGAGGTTCACCAGTCAGAAGACTGGAGGTCTTGAAGTCTTTGCAGATGCTAGTTTTGGAAGTGACACAAGCACTTCTGGAGTATGCTACATGTACAACCACTGTCTGTTTGACTGGCTGTGCAAGAAGCAGACGACAGTGAGCCTAAGTTCCTGTGAAGCAGAACTCAATGCTCTGTCATTTTCACTCATGGATTGTGAATGGTTGATGCAACTATTTAAGGACATTGGAGTTTCTGTGAAATGTCCTATACAAGTGTATCAAGACAATAGATCCTGTTTGGCTTTGCTGAACTCAGAGAGTTGCAAGCAAAGAACCAAGTACTTGCAGATTAAGCTACATCGTGCAAGAGAGTGTATTCAGAAAGGACTCATTCAGGTGTCCTACATGCCAGGAAATGAAATTCCTGCTGATCTGTTGTCTAAGGTTGTTAACAGAGAACAACTTAAGGTTTATGTACAGAGGTTGCAATTGGGTTGAACCACAGGTACTACAGGTTACACGGAAAGGGGGAGGATGTTAGGATATTTCCGTTCCACCTTAAAAGGGAGCAGGCTTTGTGAGTCACAGATCTGCGTATTTCCTGTTCACAGGAAGTTTATGTTTTTTTTGCTTTTGTTTCTCTCTCTCTTTGCCTGAACACGCAAGCAGGCAGTCATGTTTTTTCTTTGTTCTGACCAACGCTGAATAAACTTCTAAATAATGCTCTCCTGCTGTGCATTTTTCGCTGTGTGAATTCTGCTGATAGAGCGTGCATCAGCCCAGGAATGTGGCAAGCTATTTCTGGAGCTCGTGTCGCTAATTGCTGATACTGCGTGTCTACAGGAGATCGATGGACGTCTGGAGACGACGTGGAGTCATGATGGACTTTATCTCCCTGGCAGTATCCCAACAGGCACCACCCTTTATTTACATGCATGGTTCACCTATGAAATGGTGGGAAAGAACTGTATGTTTGAATAATACCCCAAATTCCATCACATGAGCACTGGTGGGATGGTCCATGAAATCTGTGGGGAAAATAAAAGTGCAAAACTCCTGTGATATTCTGGTTTAATGGGGTGACTTTTCTTTTCTTTTCTTTCTGGAAATAGTTGACATGGAAATGAGTGCTAAGGTTCCACTAGATTCTGCTAGATATCCATAAGTGGAGTCTTTAGCACATGAAAGATCACATAAAATATGAAAATTATCAAAGTTCTAGTTGCCAGTTTGAGGAGATTCTGAACAGGTTGCTACTGAGAGCAGAATGCACTGCCTTCAAGGAAGTAAGTTCTCTTTCACAATTCTTTTTCAAAGCCAAAGGGTGGGGAACTACCTTTGAACACAGCAATCTGCAATAGGAAGCTATCCTTTTGACAAAGGAGATTGGCAGAGCGCCTCTCCCTTTGGTTTCAGTTACTGATCTGAGCAAAGATGTGAACTCTCATGATCCAGAGGCACGACAAGCTGTTTCAGTAAATGCTGACCTTAGAGCAACTCTTACTGGACCCCTTTCAAGGGTTGTTAGATGCTTTGTACATTGAGAAAAGTTTATATCAAGCAATGAGTGTTCCAGTGCCCAGGAACAAAGGCTTCTGATATGAAAACACATTAAAATACAATCACAAAACAAAAGGTCTTCATGAGTTTTACTTTGATTTAAAATTCTGACCCTGAAAGCTTAGCAACCAAGGGACAAAGGATAGTCATAACTCTCAGGCAACATTAGGATTTAACCACTTCTTTGTTGGAAAGCATTGCATTTTTCTTGGTTCAATCCACTGAAGTTGTTGTGATTTCTGCACACGTTTCCTGCGCAGAATTTAATCTTCCTATGTAATATGATTTTCTTTCTAGGATGTGAATTTGGTAACAAAGGAGAGGGGAGAGATGGCCACTAGATTCAAACAATATTGTTTCACTATGCACAGGTATTTTTTTTCTTCCCCATTTGAGGTGACCTTTTTTACTAATGGGATCTTGATGTGGAGATAGATACAAATGCAAGGGCTGATTCAGGCTGTGATAGGTGTGTGTTGACGACTACTCCTTTTCTTCCATATGATTCATGGGCTCAGCATCTCCCATCCTCTGTCTGGTATTCAAGGGTCATCTGGGGGAAGTTCTTTGTGAAGAGAAATGTGATACAGCATCCCTTACATGCAGAAGGTACCAGGTTCAATCCCTGGAATCCCCAGGTAGGGCTAGAAAAGACTTCCCAACAGGGCTGCTGCCAGCAAGGGTAGATTTAGGGCTCTGCAAGTGGTACAGAGAGAGAGAGAGAGAGAGAGAGAGAGAGAGAGAGAGAGAGAGAGAGAGAGAGAGAGAGAGAGAGACTGGGTGCTGAGATGAGAGGGCTCCCTCCCAAAGCCCTGTAAGCAAGGTGCTGGGCTTTGAGAAGAAGGCACAAGGCTCTAACAAGGTCCTTGAGTCCTCCTGCCTCCTTCCCAAAATCTAGTTAGCACTTTCCCAGCTTTGGGAAAGAGATGGGAAGCCTCACACATCACACCTCCTTCCCCAATCTGGCCCCTTCTTACCCACCTTTGGGAAGGCAGCATGAGGGCTTGGGGGAGGCAAATTTTGGCCTCACACAGGGCATTGTACCCAAGTCTGCCACTGCTGCCTGTCCAATACTGAGCAATATGAGTCTGAATGTGTATAAGGCAGTTTGCTATGTTTCTAGGAGAGACCAGAGGATAATGTGTGAAGGAGGGGGATAAGGGGAGAGAAGGGAAGCATTAAAAAGGAAAGACTGTGTGTTATTTTGGCTAGCTATGGTTTAATCATGGGACTACATGGGAACTGTGCCAAATACATCGTGGAATAGGTGGGTTTTGAGGAGTTTTAAGGAAGAGAGAACAGTGGCATTGCACAGATGTTCTGGAGGAAAATATATCCTATGCCATTTCATAGAATTATAGTGTTGGAGGGGTCCAGCCCCCTACAATGCAGGAATCTCTCACCTAATGTGGGCTCGGACCACGATGCTGAGATTCAGAGTCTCATACTCTACAGACTAAGAATAAATACAGATAGATAAACAAACACCCTTGAGAATTTGGGTGAATGTGAAGGTGACAGCAGGGAAGGGGGTTAAAACGGGGGTGCTAACTTATGGCCCTCTGGATGTTGTTGGAATTCAACTCCCATCAGCCCCAAGAAACATGACCAATGGACAGGGATGATGGGAGTTGCAGTCTAGCAATATTCAGCGGGCCACTGGCTAGCTATCTCTGTTTTTAATAACTACCCATGTATTATTCCACACAATAGATGCTACTTTTAAACAGGGGGTGGCTGTCTTTATCCACACAGCATACCATCTTAGCATAGAGCAAAGGTATAGTTCCCCGACATGCTAACACTCAAGCGAGAGCCCCATCCTTCTCTGCATTTTGAACCAAATTGGCACAGTGGGGTTTGTTCAGTAACGTAAAATCCTTTTGACTGATTCTAAAGGTATCACCACTTAATCATGCAGCAGGTTTAAAAACACTGAAGCTCTTTTTAATCCAAAAATTAAGGCAAGCAGGCACCATCTTAAACCCTCTTGCTATGCAGTCTCATTTAATTTTAACTACTCTCAATGAGAGCAGACGCTGTGTTCATTCCTTCCCTTCATTTTTTTTTTCATAATACCATTTTTGCCCCACTGCTGTTGCAGAAGTGGGAACAAGAGAGACTCTCCCAACACTGTAAAATTTGCCATGAACTTAACTTATACGGGGAATGGATAAAGCCACGTCAAATCCTACAGCAGGTGTTATTTGCTGAACAGTTAAGCTCAGACCCACAGAGGGATCAAGTAAGAGTTAAGAAACTTTCATTATTTCCCCTTATCTGCCAGGTTTCACATTCTGGAAACACTGTATGTCTAAATCCTGCTTTGGGGGCCTTTTTTATTGGATGGAATTAAATTATTGTCATAAGTTCCATTTTTGTAGCCACTCTGCAGCCATGTTTCCGCGCAGAGCCCTTTGTGGACTTATCCTAGTTTGACTAGATTGCTCTTGGAAGTGATCAGAGAGCTGTAAAATCGCCAGCCTACGATTTACCTTTCCTGTGGGCTTTGACCAACATGACAGTTGCGCATCAGCTTCACAGCTGCAGCTGCAGCTTTTCCCTTTCAGCTTTGCAAGCTATTCGGCTGTACGAATTGCAGAAGTCTGTCTGTTTTGACCTGTAAATCCTTTCTAATTTCTTGCTGTCTTTGTGCTCTGGAAAGGATGTAACATTGCTACATACTGCGATTAGACCCAAGGCCCCTAGAGAGTAGCTGACTCCAGAGCAGAAATGCCAAAGCCAAGAAAACATTGATTTCAAGCATGCGGCTCCTAAGTCTAATCAAATTTCGGTAATATCAGCCCGTGACCTTTTCCCGTACGAGTGAATTTATGCACAGGCTTAATCCCTGGCTCCCTTATCACTTGGTGTGTGCTTGTGCTGCCTTTAGCATAATTATTGGAGAATTTTAAGGCATTAATTTGGGGATGATTGAATTTTGGCCTGAATCATATTTCACATATACGAGAAAAGTGATTTTTCTACATTCTCCAGAACAAACCATAATATTAAGTTAGAATGGGGGAAAACTTGCATGAGTCTCAATTGTCCCTTTTTCAGGATCTCACTATTACCGGAACATGGACTTGTGATATAATGCTATGGCAAGATACAGGATCTACTTTACCCAAAATCCATAAAATGCATTACGCCAAGGCTCTTTGCACAACCAGAGCACAGATGCTGGAAACACGATCATTTATACAAGTCCTTCTTTCAGATGTTTAATTTGGCAATTTAATTTTGCTTGAGGGCAGGAATATAATCAGTGGAGCATAAGAGTTGTAGCTGATGAGCTGTTGCTCACAGAACACTTTAGGACTTTGAGGTTTGGGATATTTTTCTAGCACTTGCAGGTAAACACACTAAAAAAAGTCTCCCAGCGCATTATCAAGCAAGCCCCATACCTTGATATTTATAAATATTTAGTTTGGTTTTGTCTACATTGATTTATATTTTCATGTGCATTTTATAAACCAGAAATCAGATTATAAATCTCTCAAATAAAATCTCTCAAACAAAGTGTGTTGATATTCCCATCAGAGGAGAGAGAGAGAGAGAGAGAGAGAGAGAGAGAGAGAGAGGAACCTAGTCCTCTCCCTGAAATGCATTTGATAATCTAATTGCAAATATCAATGGAGAAAGCAAGAACCCTAACTAGCACCCCACAGTTTAGAAATTCAGTGTAAACAAAGGGTTATCCATTTATACATACTGGGTTGGATTCAGATTTTATCTCTCAAAGATGTAAATGCTCCTTTCATCTATAGGAGGCTTTTGATTCAGCAGAAATATTATTTAAATGGCTAAGGACCGCAATACCTCAAGGACCACCTCTTTCCATATTAACCTACTCCTTCTCGAGAGGTCCAGAGGGTGGCAACACAAGAAAGGGCCTTCTCTGCAGTGGCTCCCTGTCTGTGGAATGCTCTCCCTAGGGAAATTTGCCCGGCACCTTCATTATACACCTTTAGGCACCAGGCAAAAATGTTCCATTTTAACCAGGCCTTTGGCTGATCTGCTTTACATCCTATGCCCTTTAGAATGTTTTTTGGGGGGGAGGGTTATTGGGTTGTTGGTTTTATTTTTATTATGTATTTTGTGGTTTTAATCTTGATTTTATTCTGTGAACTGTGAACTGCCCTGAGACCCCCAGGTATAGGGTGGTATATAAATTCAATAAATAATAATAATAATTTTTGTGAACAGTGGAAGCAAGTTTTGTTGGATTTCCATTCCCTCCACAACCTCTGGATCACCTCCCTCATTGTTTTGGAGGCTCCCCAACTCTCTGGACCAGTGTGAGAAGCTACCTCAAGAGAGGTGGGCTGCCTGATATAAAATGGGAGGGGGTTCCAAAGAGTAGGTGCCCAAGATACTCAACATAGATTATAAACTCTATGAATAATAATTTCACTTACCATCAATAAAAAGGATGCAACTGGATGCCAAAAAAATGGGTAGGAAAGACAAATAACATCAAACTTGCCCTGCGTGTTTCTATTTGTGTTTTGTCGATACTTTGTAAATGCTTATTTTGTAGTAACCCAGGTGTATCAATTCTGTAATGATGTGCTAATATTAGGTACTTCGAAAGCACGGAACAACAGGCTTCAAAGTACAGTGGTACCTTGGGTTAAGCACTTAATTCATTCCAGAGGTCCGTTCTTAACCTGAAACACCACTTTAGCTAATGGGGCCTCCCGCTGCTGCTGCGCTGCCACCGCACAATTTCTGTTCTCATCCTGAAGCAAAGTTCTTAACCTGAGGCACTATTTCTGGGTTAGCGGAGTCTGTAACCTGAAGCGTATGTAACCTGAAGCGTATGTAACCCGAGGCACCACTGTATTTACTATTTTTCCTTTTTTGAATCTTTCTGTTCCCTCTTTGGACTTAACCATACACTAAGCTAGTCTGAAAGTAAATAGTACTAAAACCAGCAGGACTTGCTTCCATGTGAGTGTTTGTAAGTCTCCTAAGCATATATGCTGTGATGACTGAGGCTAATAGATATCTAAATGGCTAATTTCTGTAAACTTGCACATTTTCTACTATCCACACATGATGGATGGGAGAGTTGAAGATCACATGCACTGGGCCTACTCTGATCTCCAAACACACAGCCAAGCTTTGATCAGAGTCAACACATACAACTTGGGCAGTTCTGTGCTCTCAGTGTGCAATATGGGACCTTGAGGGAAGAACAGCCCCAAGCCACATAGAGGAATCCCATATACCATATACAAGCTGTACTTGGAAGAGAGGTTTGGTTTAATTCAGAGATGCTGGAGAGGGGTCAATGCATATGATTCTGCTCCACAGTTCCTACATTCATCAAACACAGAACTGCCTGAAAAAGGTTTCTGTAACAAGTCATTGAGGTTTAACAGCCACCATAAACAGATTTTATTTTAAAAACTGCATCATTTCTGAATGCAAACTGTGGAGAATTTTTTAAAAAGGAAGTCTGATGTAAATATTTTTTTTGTTTTGTTTTTTTAAAAAGCTATGCAAATATAAAAATAATAATCAGAAATTGATGAAAATATTATGTTGCAAAATTACCCACTGGGGATGCCAGAAATGAAGTTTAAAAATAGAATGCTCCAACCTGTAGGGTTTAATATAAAAAATCAAAAGAGTCACATTTCCCCTTCTACCAATAAGAGAAACAAATTCACCTGGGTCTTTGATTATGTAAACTCACCCTAAACATGCTTACATTACAGGCACGTCCAAGCATTTGTTTGAAAACATGAAGGCTGCATATATACCACATACATTGAAACCACATTTGAAGCACACACCCCTAAGAATCTTGGGAAATGTAGTTTGATAAGGGTGCTGGGAGTGTAGCTCTGTGGGAGGTAACTGGCAGTTCATCAGATTCTTGGGGCATGGGTGCTTTAAAGGTATGCAGCCTAACTCTACTGGGGCAGGGATATGCATGTAAGCCTCACCCCCAATGCCCCCATGCATATCACCCAATGTGCTCCATTCCCGACCATCCCAGTACTGAGCAGGGAAGATCTACAGGGGGCTTCTATTTGCACTTGCATGAGTAGAACTCTGAATGACTGAGGGCCCTGATAAAATTGGGTCCATATAACTGCAGGAAGCATTATACTCAGGTTCAAACAAATGCAAGTAGAAGGCACTATGCAGATCTTCCCTGCTCAACATTGAGAAGGTTGGAGGCTGAGGAGGGAAGTCTATAAAAGTATGCATGGCATAACACTAGAACTCATGGATGTCCCACGAAGCAGAATGTTGGAAGGTTAAAGCACATCTTCATGCAGTGCATAGTCAACTATGGAACTAAGGAGGCAGTGATGGCCTCCAACTTGGATGGCTTTAAAAGAGGATTAGACAAAAAAACATGGCAAATAAGACTATCAATGGCTACTAGCCATGTTGGGGGCTATTTTGAATACCAGTTCCTGGAAACCACAGGTGGAGAGAGTGCTCTTGTACTCAGATCCCGCTTGTAGGTTTCCCACATGCATCTGGTTTTCCGCTGTGAGAACAGGGCAATGGACTAGATGGGACATTGGCCTGATCCAGCAGGTTCTTACATTCTTACAATATGCAAAAGGACAGTGCAAGTGGGGCTGGAGTTTGGGCCATTGCCTGAACATGTCTAATGTGTTCAAAAAATGAAGACTAAAAAGGCATTCTGTTAGAAAATGTATCATGGATATGCTTGTAATATTTTTTCACAAATCACTTAATTTTTGAAATAAATAAATAAATCTACAATTAGTTTTGGATGGGTACCTTGGAAATTTCCTTTGTATGCTCTGTTAGCTTAGTCTATGAATTTTTATGAGGAGTTTTACCACAGACACACTGACAGCAAATAATTATAGGAGAGCATGTAATGATTACTGGAAAAGAGTCTCTAAAATCAGCTACTGAACATGATTATTTTTTTCCTAAAGGAAGCCTGTTTAAATACATACACAGTCTTAAAAAAAATCTATAGGGAATATTTTATGAATTTTAAATTCTACAAATACATAAACATATGTAAATCAGTTATAAGCCATTCCAAACAGCCATCACATTTCTTCTAGTTTACTGTGGCATCTCTGATGATATCAGTCAACAAAAGGAATAAAAAATAAGTTCTCTATCCTGTCCTTTTTGTCCTTAAATTCTTTGAAAGTGCAGATACTGACTGGAGAAGCTATACTCTGGATTGCTGTGCCTATTGCATAGTGCTTTCTTTTTCAAATCTACCTTATATGCAATTTTCATAACTGCCAGCCTCACAGATTCTGCAAAGTTCTGAGAGCACTGTTCTATTATTTCTTGCTAAGGGAAGGACAATGTAGGAATGGTAAATTTATTTTTTTATTCAATCGACTGCTGCTGGTAAATGTATGCAAGCTATTCACAGTCACAGAGAATAAGCCTGCCAAGATGAATTCTGTGAAGATTGATATGCAGTTCTATCACAGGCTCCATAAATGTTCACCTCTGCTACCTTACCCATTAACCATGCTTGCCCCATATTCAAATATCACCAGGACCAATGTCAGAGGAAGGCATTGTAGAAAACCTGCTGGTGCCCATGTAATGCTTATGGCAGATTTTTCCTTGCTCCAAAAAAGGATTTCAGGCTAGCCCACCCCAGGACTTATACGGGGCTGTCTGGGCAAAAGAATTTCTGGATGGAAGACTATCAGTCTTCATGTAGCTGCACACAAGGAAATAACTGCAACACGCTGGTAGGGCAGCATATTAGCCCTATCTTTGCCAATTGTTTTCCAAGCCCAGTTCATGAGGCTTACTCTGGCAGTTATAGCCCTAAACAGCTTGGGACCCAAATATCAGGCAGATTGCCTTCTCCCATATTGACCTTTAAGAAGTGGATGAGGCCTAGTCTCTTCTCTTTATAGCAGGGGTGGGGAACCTCCAAACATGGCCCACCAGGCCTCCCCATTTATCCCACAAAGCCATTTTGGGCAAGACATAGCTGCCTGGCATCATGTATGTGAGGTGTGGAGCATTTATGGTGTGGGTCTGATAAGTGAGTTTCTGATTGTTCCTTTGCTAGTGCAAGTCCACTGATGGGCAGTGGGAACATGTCTTGCTTGATTGAAACTCCTGTTAAAGCAAGGGGGGTCTCCATTTTAGCACTGGGTTCAAGAAGAGTCACAAACTAAGGTAGACTAAATTTAAGGTTGGAAAAATAAGAAAATGAGAGAGACACAAATTGACGGATTTCCCCATCCCTACTCTACCAGATTTGTTGCAGCTTTCATAGGGAAGTTGTATTTTCTCTAGCAAGGATGAACCCTATACATAAAGTACACTCCTTCTTGTAAGTAAATCACTTTGAGAACAATGAGGCTTGCTTCTGAGTAGAAATGTATAGGGTGGCATTGTTAAAGTCTACTCAGAAGTAGGTCCTACTGAATTTGACGGTGCTTACTTCCAAGTAAGTGAGATTAGAACTGCAGCTTTTAGCATTTTCAGCACCTTTTTAATGTCCATAGTTTTGTGATTGCACTCCATTTGATATTCTAACATGTTGAAATAACTAGAGAGAATTGGTCCTCCTTTGATTGCAGCTCACCATCTAGAGAGGTGTGGGGAACCTATGACTCTCCATACATTGCTATACAGTCGTACCTTGGATCCCGAATGCCCTGGAACTTGGACATTTTGGCTCCTGAACACCACAAACCTGGAAGTGATTGTTCCCGTTTGTGAACATTCTTTTGCAACCTGAACGTCTGACGGGGCTTCTGTGGCTTCTGATTGGCTGCAGGAGCTTCCTGCAGCCAATCAGAAGGCGTGATTTGGTTTTTGAACGTTTTGGAAGTCTAACAGACTTCTGGAACGGATTCCGTTCGACTTCCAAGGTACGACTGTACTACTGATCCCATCAGCATGGCTAGCATGATCCATAGTCAGGGGTGATAGGAGCTGCAGTCCAGACACATATGGAGAGCAACACATGTCCCCTTCCTCATTTGGAAGTTTAGATTACTTTTGAAAACTGTTCTTTCTTCAAAAATAACGTGTGGATTTTTTTTTGCTTACTCCATCTCTCTCCCTCCCTTTCTCTCTCTCTCACACCATGTTGCAGAGCATTACTCTCAAGTACCATCTTTCCAGAGGACTTCACCTCCGTCCAAATAAAGCATTTACAGTGTAATGCCTTCACATTTTTTCCATAGGTGCTAATTGTACTGTTTTAGAGCACTGCATCTTTCCACGACTCTGCTGTTCATTTCCAGAGATTCAGAAATCAGATTCCAGTCTTACCAATTTCTTCAGTGTCTTGTGGTTTATGAAGAATTACAAAAGGCATGAAAAGCTCCCTCAGCATTATTAGATGTTCTGGGAAATTGTAGCCCATTTACAACTCTCCCACCCACCATGGCCAGTGTCTGGAGCCAGCAGTGCAGAGATTATCATAGCCTTAAAATTGTTTTTGTTTAGTTTTGGTTGTTACTGTGTTTTGTGTTTTTACATTGTAAACTGCCCTATGATCCTTAGATGAGGAGCAGTATGGAAATTTTAATAATGATAGGTAGACATCTGTCTGTCTTGAGAGACAATGGAGGAGGTCACCTTTCATGGCAAAGTCAAACTGTTGGAAAGCTACAGTGCTTGCTGTTGCTGTAGAGACTGATATGGGAGAAACATGTTTTGTTGCAGCTGGGGCAGATGAAAGTATCTGGTTGTGCTGTTGCAGATGCACCATGCCGTTTCTTCTCTCTGCACTCTTCCCAGCAGTTGTTCTTCCTCTGGTGGATTCACGACTTCACTGTTCAGTTTCCAAAATAAGCTCCTACATACACTACTCAGGGACACACATAGTATACCTGGTGCATAACTTAGAAATGAATAGCTACTCATTATCCAAAGCAAACATTCATAAATCTATTTTTTTTATCAAGGAAAACAACTTTTCAGCACTGCCAGACCAGCATATAGCAAACCTTTATTTTAAGACCTGCAGGATAGAGAAGTCCGGGCACAATGTTGTAACAATTTGATGTTGACTTGTTCAATTTCTCCTGGATATTTCTGAACATATGATCCATGATGTAATTTTTGCTGAAAATGCCAAAATGGACCTTGAATATATGAAGACTTCAAATATTTCAGTTTGGTGTAATAAAATTAAATCGGACCGTAAAGGGCTGTTTATCTATTGGGATTATTAACTTTGTTTCCTGTTAGATGTGTATTTACTTAGTTTACATTTCAAACTATGCCTAAAGAATATCTGACCAGTAAATCATTTAATAGGCCAACAAATGACTGCCCTATTGTATGAGGACCAGGCCAGACAGAAGACATTGACTATGCACACTTTACTGGCTTAAAGCACAGTGAGGTCATCTCCCGACAACTGCAATCTTTCAAATAGCATTTGAATGTCATTATAGTATACATCAGTATAGTTAGATGTGTTTCCAAATCAACAGATATCTGTCCATGCCAGTGGGCAGAGAGGGGCATGAATGCCTTCATTTGGCTTATGTTTTCAAATAGATATGGATTGTGGCTAATGTCACATGTACACCAGAGCCAAACTGCAGTGATATGAGCACACTGGATTCAGACTAAACAGAACTGTGTACATAGCCATAGCATACTATATTCTGCATTGTCAAATATGCAGTTCACCTAGGGATAGATTCTCTATTAATTTCAGGGTATGATAAAAGGTTGATTAGACAATTTCAAGTCAGATGACTGCCGGATGATGTAGACAAGTTTGCACCCATTACATATGAAGGGTGGGTGACTCTTTTTTAACCCTAAAAATGTCAACTGCCAATGTGATTTTCTTCTTCTTTTAACCTAAACAATTTGGAGAATTATGCAATTTTAACTTCAACACTTTGCTGTTCTTCCTCTCTGTGATGTTTGCATAGGATGACAGTATAGAGAAAAAAAGTCCGATGAGCACTGAAAGCATATGACAGTCTAAGCATGGCATTGCTATAGAAACCCCTTCTGGGACTTAGGTTCCATGGGGGATCACGTCAAAAGTCTTAGGATTCAGCTCTAGTACTTGCTTTCATCGCTAGGGCACAATTTAGCATATGTGGCCTATATGAAAAGAGGAGGGTGCTTTGGGGCATGTGCCAAATGCATCCCTCTCATTGTGGCATCTGTTTTCAATTGCTCTGTTGATATCATATCTATAAACTCTCCTCCCCACCTCCCACACTGCTATTATGCGGATCATGCTCTCTGGCAGCTCAGACACCGAGTATTTCAGGAACTCTCAGGCCTGACTGTCTCTTCCAGCAAGTCTCCATGGGAGTTAAGTTTTACTTGGCCTTTTCCTCATTTTTCTTTCACTCCCATGGCAGCTGCAATCAATTATAGGGTTCACTACATCTGAGCATACTCATTAATGTCAGAAGCCATGTGCTCAGTGCTCAAATTACATCCCCTTATCTTTTGTGATGGCTGCACTGTAACTGCTTGTCCTCAACTGCATGCTACATGCAAACACATATGTATTTTTGAATTATTATGCATTTGTATTGAACAGTGCTAAGTGGTGTTGCCCCCCCCACCATGGATGTGTTACTGTGTTTTGATATGAATATAATGGTACTGGCAGAATTGCAAATTTCCTTTTTTATGGTGAGATGATTTTGTGATCCAATTGCTTGCGGATGAAAGAAGGGAGTGGCACACAGGAGCTTAGAATCAAAAGTAGCACAGAGAAATATTGGTTAATATGCTGATTGTTGCAGAATGAAAAATGATTAGTTGAGCAAAGAGCATTCAAACCAGACTGTCTGCAAAATAACAGCTGTCAGCTCAGGCAGGGAGACTGCAGGGCAGAAAGGCAGGCAGTAAACCAGCAGAATCCCTAATCTGCCCCAATTGCCCAGTGCCATGAATATACACTCTAAATCCCCTCTCAACTGGATAGAGAGCCTGGAGAGAAAGATGGAATCTCTATAGACTACAACACGTCCCTCTCTCCCACCCTCAAGTCTGCCCTGATGCTGCACCCAGTGCCACAGCTGGGTAAGACCAACTCCACTCTGCTCTCCCACCCAGGTCTCAGGATTGCAAACCAGATCAGCTTCCTCATCCATAATCAGATCATGGATGGCATTCAGCAACAGCTTAGAGGGCAATCCAGTCAATCTTGATGGAGAAGTTGTGCCATCAGATGTCCGAGCCCTGTAAAGTTCGACGTATTTTCCAATGAGATTTTTCAGTCTGTATTGCCACAAACCAAGGAGTCTGGCTACAAAATAGGGAAGCAATCATTAGTCTAGGTTGTAGACTTGGTGCCCTTGTTAAGCAATGACCCCCTCAGCTAAAAAAACTTGCAAGGCTATAATACTAGAACTGGCAGAACAACCATAGATTTCCCTTTTGTGGAACTACCTACTGAAGAGAAACAGTAGTTATTACTTTCAGTAGCTTTATGGATATTTGGGGATATTAATGGGCCTGCTGATGTGTTTTACATTGATTTAATTTTTTTTGATGTAGTTTAAATGAATTGTTAATTATTGATTAACAATAATGATTAATTATTGGATTGTTAATTTAGTGTTGTAAAAGGCATTGTAATTTTAATTCTGTATTACAGTTATTATATCATTGTCTTTGTAGAAAATACAGCATAGAAATAAACTGGTGATAAAAATAATAATGGGTAACAGTAAGGAAATTAGATATGTACAACTAGCAGCAGCATAGCTAAACTTGGAAAAGAGAAGGAGAAAGCTAAAAAAAAGAGAGGAGAGGTAGGGACCAATTGTATCTCTCCTAGGCCTAGTAGAAAGAGGGAGGGGCTGAAACCAGAGGACGTCCTTATCACTCGACTGACAATAGTTCCTAGGATTCATTGTGATTGGGAGCTGGGACGACTTGAGCTTGGAAAGCCCATGAAGCCTATAATGTTGTAATGCTTCCCTGGGTGGACTTTGGTAGGGAAGTGGGTAGTGATGGGATACCTAACTGAACTGAGTTATTAAAAGAACAAAAACAGAGAAGGGAGAGGAATGCTGGGAACAGGGGAGAATGGGAGGGAAAATAACCAAGAAGTGTGTTTGGAGCAGCCTGAATGTCCCACAAAGTAAGCTTCCTTCTGGACTCACACAGAGGGCTCTGTGAGTGTACACTCAAGACAGCTTACGATGTTTTTTACTTTTGGTAGAAATGGATGAAATTTGCAGGCATAGTTTCACCTTTTGAGGATATGAAGCCTGCCAAACAGGCAAATAGCTGCAGTTTTTGGTGTGCAAGGGGAGTGATTGTTTAATTGGGGGAGGGGTGAGGAAAGGAGGTCCTTGTGGGGATTTTAAGGGGAGGGTTGTGTGAAAATGGCATATATCATAGATGTCTCCTGGATAACCTGCAAAATTTCAGATGGACAGAGGTAGGGTGAGTTATGAGGAATAAAAAAAAAAACAGTCTGAGGGTTGATTGTTATTTCTGACCAGTTTACAGCAATCTCTCCCAAAGGCAAGGTGGAAGTAAAAAGGAGCATCCTGAGAAAGTCATTGCCTGGTTGGAAGCTAAAGCTGCCAGTCACAAAACTACATCCTTTCATCTCCCTTCCCATGTAATGTTTGCCTTATATAGTGTTGAATGTGTATATTTTACAGATGCGCAGTCTCTGTGCATCTGTAAATCAGTCCTGAAGCTTTTGGAAGAGCCCAGTTTTGTCTTTGTTGCTGCAGAGGACACCACCTCAGTTTGGGCAAGTCCCAAATCTTTGAAATAGCCTCACTTTGGCTAGGGGTTCACACTTTCATCCACAAATGTTTTTTCCTTCAGTATTTGGGGAGAAACTATGTCATTAAAAACACCCGTTAAAAAGCAGTGAGCAAATTCTGTTGATTGAGCAAAATGCAATAGTTCAAAATCCTATTTCCTCCCCCGTTGTTCCCTCTTCCGCCATCTGCTGCCACCTATGCCCTTCTGTGGCAGATCATATGAGATAATGAAAGACATTATTGTCAGTCCCACATCAAGCAATGATGGCTTCAATCCTCTAACTGCTTCAGTCAGGAAAAGATGTAGAAACAGTAAAGGCTTCCTGTTGCTAAAAATGTTCCTAATACACATGAGTGCTGGGGTGGATTTCTGAAGTCTGCAGTGTTTTAGAAAGTAAAGCAAAAAGTGATTTTAAGTTCCAAGTGTAGCATTTCGTTTTTGTGGGTGAAATGTACATTTGTGTGCCCTCCCTTCATCTAGTACAGTACATGCTCTTGGGGAAGAAGTAAATAGATAAAAGGAAGTACAATCTAAAGGGAATTGCAAAAGAAGCAATTTTATCTTGCCAGTACAGTTTCTTCAGCTCTGTGTTTATTATGGCCATGATGTGCTTCATTACTTGTACTCTCCTGGCACTTATCTTCTAAATGTAATCAAGATCTCTTCATATTGTCTCTAAGAGCTCATTAGAATAATAGATCAACAAAAGGGATTTATGCACTTGAATTTCACACAGGTAAATCTTTTATGGTTCCCTGATAAAAGTGAGAGCCATTTTGTTACTTAATTACGAAAAGCGTAACCTCGTTTGAACTTTCTGTAGTATGGAGCCACTGGGGCTGACACTTCTGATGGCATTTGCTCGTGGGCTGATGAGCTCTGAGAGTTAAACCAAGCCAACTATCAAAGCTTAGGCACTTTCTAAGGTTCCCTATATCTAATTACTACCAGGAAAAAGTTTTCTCCTGAGAGGAACCACTTTCATTCTATATCTGACAGGTAGAAATTAGTTGCCTAATGGAATGGAATTGTTCTGCAAATTGAAGGAATTAAGTGGGCTTTTTTTTAATTTGGACTCCTTCTAAATTAGATTTTAATTTGGATTCTAATGTGACGAGGTTGATGGTGTGAAGGAGCTTGGGTTGGATCTTCTCCAGTAATTTTTTATTACCCTCTCCCCAGATTTCATATGTCTCTTATTTCCTCTGGACTTTTCTTAGTCTCTGAAGCTATTATGCTTATATGTTGAACTTGATTAATAAGTTTGTGTGTGTGCAGAACGGAGCCAAATGTGTGGAGTCTTGTTTTCATTCATGTTTATGGCTGCTTGTAGTGGCGTGGACTTACTCCATTCCAATGCACCTAAATTAACCCTGGACCATCATACCAGAGGCAAAGGAAGATCCCCCCCACACACACACATATCCATCCCTTCCCTCTCAATTCCAGCTGTTTCCACAATTTGGTTTCATTTTTTTTTAGAAGGGAAGAAAAAGCTCTTATTGCAGGGGACAGGGACTGCTGAGGGCACAGAGGAGCCCATGAGCTTACATAGGAAATTTCTGGAACAACTTTATGTGCCTTGTTAATTGCAGGATATGCCTCAGAAATGTGAGCATGCAGCAAATCCACACTTTTAATATTTACCTAATTTTCACATTTGTATGCTTGTAATTTGACAGGTTTTTGTTTGGCTGTGGCAGACCTTGGGGTCTCAAATTTCAACGATGCCATGTGTGATGGCAAAATTCAGTACTCCTGCCACTGGCGTTTCATTCCACATCGTAATTGTGGCACCTTCAGTGGCATCCCAAATTGGTCGCACTCTGCTAAATCCTCATCCTCTCTCTGTGGAGAGCACACAGCCTCTGCTGGCCTTTCTGTTTTTGCTTGCATTATAGTGACCAACTCATTTCTGCACTGCATTTGCATGTATATCGAATATCAAGCAGATGATGTTGGTTTATCTTCCTTAATTTCAGACGCCCATTATTACATCAAGCACTTCATCAACATGGTTCGTTTGTTCATCCACAGGAAAGTATCCCCCCCCCCAACTATTATTCATTATGCTGATGTGAAATTCTTGCCCATTTTCAATTTCAGCATTCTGGTTTCAAAGTTAATCAGCCAACTGGCTGAATATCCCCCACCAGATTTGATTATAAATGGCTGCATTGTGATAAAAGTAATCTCCACTTACTGTAGGTTATTTAGTGTTCTTGTTTTCCATTCAAAGCATCAGAGAACTGCTTATATTTTCTTGGGGGGGAATGATTGGAGTGCTTTAGCAAACCAGAATTTCTCAATCAAGAGGGGCCCTGGTTCATGCTGAAAAGACACGATTCACATGAAAACACATGAGCAGCTCTGTCAAATGTGGATTCCAAGGCTGTATTGAGGATCTGGGTTTACATGCCCAGTGAATTTCAATGTTGTTACAATTAAAGGTCCCCTCTGCTGATTCTATGTAACAATAATTAGAAATCCTTTCATTTAAAACCCATTATTATCTGCTTGTCCATGCATTAAAAAGTGAAAGAATGGAACAAAACTGCTTGAGTAAAACATTTTAGCCTACTAATATAAATGTAGGTGAGATCTGCCGATGGGTATGTCCTTGAGCAATGGAGGCGAGAAAAATCTTTTTTTGCTTTTGAAACACGTTGAAGAAGGGGGAGAAATAGCATGTTCCTCAGAATCCTTAATGAAATGAAATAACTCAAGTGCTGAATCACCAACTTTGATATCCAACAATTACTTTGTTATTCTGAGAACATCCTTTTCAACTGAGATCTAAATAGCAAAAGAATTGAAACCTTGATGGTTTCTGTACCCAGACAAGGCAGGGTGTTTTGGTTTAAAAAAAAAGTTTCTTTCAGAATCTAAAAGACACAGTACAGTTTTATTTAAAGCATTTATGCAGTTTTATAACAGGCATCTGGGACAGGGGAACAGATTAATTCATAACTTAAGTCATGAGGCTAAAATGCTAAAGGTTGGGAAAAGAAACTAGGAATAGGGCCTGAGGAGGTTTTGATTCAATGAAATAACAAAATCCATGAAAGGGAACAAATTAGGTCAAGTAAGAGGATATATGGTTTTTTTGTGAGGGAATGATTTAAAGTTCACTGACAGAAATGAACACACTAAAGGGGTTTTGCCCTTGAAACTTTAATTTTAGTTCAGGAAAGACAGGGAAAATACACTCATTTCCCCAACCCACACACAAATCCATTAATATGTTATTGGCAAGTGCTTGATTCATTAGAGAGATTCAGATCATTTATATAATTTGTGTGTGTGTGTGCTCATGAATGGGCTAAAATGAAGAGGTAAATAATTTGTCTTATTTCTCAGACAACATTTTAGCTTCTCAGTCCATCACAAAATTTAACCATCTAGAGCACTTTTGAGGGTCATTGCACCAAGCCTCAGTCAGGAGAATCTTAATCTCAGGGTGTCATGTACTGGCAGGACAATGTTGAGAAGGAAGAGGTTCCTGGCGATGGATATAGCTAGGCCTGGGTCACACTGGGACAAGCTGGGGATAGGGAAGGAGAGGTTGGTGTTGGAAGTCCTCACAGGGTGACGGAGGATTGTGAGGGGATGGGGATCCAAAGCAGCAGGACCCATCACCAGAGTTGGAGGGGGGGCCATCTCCACAAAGACAGCAGGCTCAGAGGTGTAGGGAGCAGCAGACTGGGCAATCTAGGAGACTGAGGCAAACAAGGGCCCACAGCCCAGCTCCTTAGCTGGCCAGGTGGGGCTCGCTAGCTCCGAGAGGAAATGTGTGATTTCTCAGCTGGAACAGGTGAGGGTCATATGCCTCTGCAAGCCCAGATGCTGCAATTAGCATGCAAAGTACAAAAGAGAAGCAGAACTGCGGTGCTGTGTCTTTTCAACTGCCTGTGTCGATGAACCAAAGCTAGGATGCTCCATGATCTCTGTAGGACATTAGACATGTGGCTTGACCCTGGACTGGAGATGACATACTGACTTGCTGCCAGGTAGGCCAGGGTTCAGGATTCAGGGTCATGGGTTTGAGCCACATGATGGGCAAAATATTTCTGCATTGCAGGGAGTTGCTCTAGACCAGTGGTGGCCAAACTCAGCCCTCCACTACAATTCCCATCATCCCTGACCATTGGTTCTGTTAGCTAGGGATGGTAGGAGTTGAAGTCTCAAAACACTGATCTAGATGACCCCTGTGGTCACTTCCACTTCTATGATTCAGATTTATATTGCTTTTAATAATAGAGTAGACAGTTAAGCAGCCACATAGTAAAAATGAGCAATGAACAATAATTTATTAACAAAATACTAATAAGACTTGACATAAAATAATTAACCTTTGTCTAATTCAACAAGCCATATGATAAGCCATTCCATTGTCCAATTAGATAGGTAAATAGATAGATATAAAATCAGTGGCAGATAAATACTTCCTTTTGTCCAAGCATTTTAATGCATTTTTTGGCCTCAGTTACTTTAGTTTATAGTTTTTTATTGTCTTATGATGGATTGAATTCTTCTTCCATTCCATTTTGCTTTAGTATTACTATTGTGCATCACCCTGAGATCTGTCTGGAGGAAAGGCAATTTAGAATTTTTAAAGTAAATAGAAGAAAACAATGTCAAAGGCCACTCTACTAAAGGCAGAATTTGCGGATTTTGTTTTAACTTCTGCAACTTTTCGGGTGTATTAGAAATGTGGCATTGCACTGTTTGGGTATGTGCTTCTTTCACATTCCAAGCCCTGACATTCAAATGCATTAGAATCACTGGACAAAAGATGCTGGAATTGAGAGGGACTCCGTGGAAAGCATGGCCTCCATGGGGCTGTCCCTGAATAAGTTTGGCCCAACTCATAGCCGCCGACATGCCTTAGACCTGGTGTTCACCTCTATGGATGTTGGTGATCTGACATTAAGTAAAAGTGAAACAAAAGTGCCATGGTCAGATCACTTCCTGGTGCAACTGGACTTCTCTGTGACCCTTCCCCTCTGCAGGGAGGTGGGACCGATTCGGATGGTCCGCCCCCGCCACTTAATGGATCCAAATGGTTTCCAGAGAGTGGTAGAGGATGCTTTATCCCATGTTGATGGCCTTTCAGCTGATTCCCTGGTGACCCGTTGGAATATGAAGTTAACCAGGGCTATTGACTGTCTGGCTCTGAAGTGTCCTCTCTGATTGCACGGAGCCCGGACAGCCCCGTGGTTTTCCCCGGAGCTGAGGCTGATGAAACAATTGCTGAGACGGCTAGAGCGCCGATGGTGGAAAACTCACTCTGAATCAGACCAGACACGGGTTAGAGCTCAAGGTCGAGCCTACCAAGTGGCAATGGCAACAGCGAAGAGGACCTTCTTCGCCACTTCTATTGCATCTGCAGAAAACAGCAGCAGGAGACTCTTTCAGGTGGTTCTAAATCTATCGGAACCACCTTCCTCATTGGGGCCGAGTTGGGACCCCAAGATCTTCTGCAATGCTTTTGCGAAGTTTTTTGCAAATAAAGTCGCTTAGATTCGGAAGGAGGTAGACTCCACCATGGGAGCAGGGCTGGGGCGGGAGAGTGCTAGACTCCTGTCTAGTCATGTTATATGGGATCAATTTCAATCTGTTACCTCCAAGGATGTAGACAGATTGCTTGGACAAGTGAAACCAACCACCTGTCTTCTTGATCCTTGTCCATCCTGGCTGATAAAAGCAAGCCGGGAAGGGCTGGGCGATGGGCTCCATGGGGTGGTGAATGCTTCCCTCTGCGAGGGAGCCTTCTCAGACCCGCTGAAAGAGGTGGTCATTAAACTGCTTCTTAAAAAAACATCTTTAGACCTGGCCATTATGGCCAACTATCGCCCAGTCTCAAATCTTCCATTCTTGGGCAAGATGATTGAGCGGGTGGTTGCTGAACAACTCCAAGCACGCCTCTAGGATGCAGACCATTTGGATCCTTTCCAATCGGGATTCAGGCCTCACCATGGGACTAAAACTGCCTAGGGACAAAGGTGAGAGCTGTTTCCTAGTTCTGCTGGATCTCTCAGCGGCCTTTGGCACCATTGACCATAACATCCTTCTGGACCGTCTAGAGAGGCTGGAAGCTGGGGGCACTGTTATACAATTGGTTCCGCTCCTTTCTCCTGGGCCGTGTCCAGAAAGTGGTGTTGGGGGATGAGTGTTCAGACCCCTGGGCTCTCACTTGTGGGGTACCTCAGGGTTCCGTCCTCTCCCCCATGCTTTTTAATATCTATATGGAGCCACTGGGAGAGATCACCAGGGGGTTTGGGCTGGGTGTTCATCAGTATGCAGATGACACCCAGCTCTACCTCTTTTAAATCAGAACCAGCGAAGGCGGTGAAGGTCCTGTGTGAATGCCTGGAGGCGGTTGGAGGATGGATGGCGGCTAACAGATTGAGGATGAATCCTGACAAGACAGAAGTACTGTTTTTGGGGGACAGGGGGCGGGCGGGAGTGGGGGACTCCCTGGTCCTGAACGGGGCAACTGTGCCCCTGAAGGACCAGGTGCGCAGCCTGGGAGTCATTTTGGACTCACAGCTGTCCATGGAGGTGCAGGTTAATTCTGTGTCCAGGGCAGCTGTCTACCAGCTCCACCTAGTACGCAGGCTGAGAGCCTACCTGCCTGCGGACTGTCTTGCCAGAGTGGTGCATGCTCTCGTTATCTCCCGCTTGGACTACTGCAATGCGCTCTACATGGGGCTACCTTTGAAGGTGACCCGGAAACTGCAATTAATCCAGAATGTGGCAGCTAGACTGGTGACTGGGAGTGGCCGCCGGGACCACATAACACCGGTCATGAGAGATCTGCATTGGTTCCCAGTACGTTTCTGAGCACAATTCAAAGTGTTGGTGCTGACCTTTAAAGCCCTAAACGGCCTCGGTCCTGTATACCTGAAGGAGCGTCTCTACCCCCATCGTTCAGCCCAGACACTGATATCCAGCGGCGAGGGCCTTCTGGTGGTTCCCTCATTGCGAGAAGTGAGGTTACAGGGAACCAGACAGAGGGCCTTCTCGGTAGTGATGCCCGCCCTTTGGAACGCTCTCCCTTCAGATGTGAAGGAAATAAGCAGCTATCCTCGCTTTAAAAGACATCTGAAGTCAGCCCTGTTTAGGGAAGTTTTTAATATTTAATGCTGTATTGTTTTTAACACTTGATTGCAAACCGCCCAGAGTGGCTGGGGAAACTCAGCCAGATGGGCGGGGTATAAATAATAAAATAATAATAATAATAATAATAATAATAATAATAATAATAATAATTATTATTATTATTATTATTATTATTATTATTATTATTATTATTACCAGGTTTGTT
This sequence comes from Podarcis filfolensis, assembly GCF_964270895.1. Classification (NCBI taxonomy): domain Eukaryota; kingdom Metazoa; phylum Chordata; class Lepidosauria; order Squamata; family Lacertidae; genus Podarcis; species Podarcis filfolensis. The sequence goes on from NC_139603.1 coordinate 49,462,187, forward strand.
GTATAATCTTATCACAAGTTATGTCTGGTGGGCAGAGATAAGATCACTGGTAAATCTTCCCTGCACTGATTGAGTTTTAAAATGTGCCATTGCTATGCTTACGCATTTGCACCAGTGAAATCAGAATGGGAAGAAGGGTGGGGTCGACAGAGCAGGTGCTTAGCTAGGGTGGATTGGAGCTCCTGTAGGAGGGTACACTGGCAGAGGAAGAGGAGTGGGGGGAGCGCACTGCCCCCCGCAGCGCGATCCTGGTGGGGTGCCATCGCAGCTGCCCCCCGCCCACACTGGGTGCCACGCCCCTGCAGGTGGCGTGCCATGCCCCCAGGATGTGTGCCACACCCTGAGGATGCATGCCAGTCCCGCCCCTGCCTGCTCTCCGCCTCCCGGTGCCAGAGCATGAAGCTCCACCACTGGGAGGGTGTGATGTGGAAACCTCTTTTTAGAGTATGAGTTCCTGTGTTGACAAGAGGGAGTGTCTGTTGATGCTGCTACACTGCCTTGTTTCTACAGAGGTGCTTCTTAATTTACCATTCAGAGAACATGGGATTAAAACAATGTTATACTGGTGTTTACCAGGCCATGAACTGCTAGGCTGCCCAAAGAGGGGGGAAACTGACACTGTGGTTTAGAAAAATAAATCTATTCATCTGCTGCTGTACAAAGGGGGGGCGGGAGAGAATTGATTCCCATATTAATCAACACAACTGACCATTCTTTTCATTTATTAATCGTGGGCACCTGTCATGCCAGGTGAAGCAGAAAACATTTATGAATTCACCCCAAAAGCTGAGCTAAAAATGACAGCTTCTCAGTGTGAATTTTGCATAAAAATTGCTTGAAGATAACACTTGGAGAAATCAAAAAGAGATGCTGGCTGTTTCAGACCTTCTGCTCCTTCTGCTAGGGAAGCACAGCACAGCTTGTCAGGAAAATTATGACAACAAAGAATTCTAGAGATATATCTGAAGGATCCTGGTATATGTAGTTTTTCAGTGGGGACTTTTATATATATATATAAAATGCCACCTAAATGAAAATGCTATCCTTTTTAGTTGTCTGAAATCCCTCTCCGATTCCTGCTGGAAGCCCAAGAAACTCTAGAACTCTAGAACTTGAAAGGAAGCCAAGGGACAACTAGTCAGGCAACCTTGTTCTCCTACGCTGCTTTAGATGCCATGGCACAAATTCGCTGCTACAGCAAATGCTACATCCTATGCTAGGCAACAGCTACCACTGCTATCTGCATAGGAGTGAATTCTATGTACCCACATTGGAGGTGTCATGCTGTTACCCATTACCGCCAAAGTGTCTAGTTAAGTGAACTCATTAATGATTTGGAGTTTTCCATGGCTCGCTCTCGCACACACTCCCCCAAAAAAATGATCAAGCTTTTCAAGAGATCCTATCAGATGCTTCAAAAGCAAAAAAAAAAAGAAAGTGAAGTGTTCAATACAAACTTGAAATACTCAAATAGGTGAAATGACCACATTTTCCAAGCAAGAAATACCTTAACAGAAAACGGGGAGGGGGAGAAGGTATTCAGGCTGCAAACAGGAGCATCAATTTCTGGCTATTTCAATATTAACCTTAAAAAAATCAATGCAGTTTCAGTGTCACAATAAACTAGAGGTGGGGCCCAGTGGTTCTCCAGATATTATCAGGCTACACAGGCTACAGCTGCCATCAGCCCCAACCAGCATAGCCAGTGGTCAGCGATAATGGGAACCTCTAGGGGGTCACAGGTTCCCCATCCCTGCAATGAAAAATTAAATTATGTTTAATTTAAATAAAGAGAAACAATTGAGGAAAACCTCATCTGCATAGTCATTAACTTTTCCCTTTGCTGATGTCAGTTTCATTGAGGTATTAGATTTGAAGATAATAGATATGTGCACCATGCATTTAAAGCGCATTTTCTGTCCAAAAGAATCCTGAGAACTTTAGCTTACCCCTGACAGGGCTACAATTCCCAACATGCTTAACAAATTATAGTTCCCAGGATTCTTTGAGGTAGGGTCAAGGAATAGTGTATGCAATCTCAATTACACTTTTAAAGAAATTCATGTTCAATAAATTCATGACACTTATCAGACTCCATTTTAATGTCAAATAGTCCTTCAGATTATTTCCTTGTACAACTTTGGAATGTGTTTAACTCTTCTAAAGCTGAGGGGTGAGGGTTCTGCAGTGTTGAACACCAAGCATACAAAGAGGGAAAAATATATACCCAAACAACAGTTTCTGGCAACACGCCAAAAGGTAATACATCACTTTCAATAGTGTATTATCTTCTGGCATATTGATGAGCATTATATTTCAGACATTAGCTTGTATGTGTGATGCTTGGAATGGTTTACACCAAAATCCATCGCTTCAGAGGTGATATGTGTAATGTGTATGCTCAAAACCATCCAATTTTTTTCTTCTGGGTCTATAGGGTAGAACGTGAATTGGAATGCAATGGATCACTCTGAAAACAATCAATCATCTATGACAATTCGTGTTGCAAAATGATTTTGCAAGAATGAGTCTCTCAAAAGTCCCAACATAGTAAGGCTGGTCTCCGCTCCCCAGTTCAGTTTTCTTTTTTAAAAAAAATATCCCCCTGTAAAAATGGGGATAAATAATTGCTGCTTTCTGAGGCAGCAGAAATTTGGAGAAGGGGGTCACCGCTTACCTTGCTGTGTGTCACCAGAAATTGTGGCTGGTGTGGGAAGCCAGGGAAAGTACCTCACACCACATCCGTGTGTGTGTGTGTGTATTCTCTGCATAATGGTTTTTTGTTCATTTGTTTTGAGTTTTTAGTACATAGGTATGACAACAATTTCCCCTTCATGGTGGTTTAAATTCTTATTTATATATATTAGGGAAAATGTGTTTATCATAGGTTTCAAAGAAAAAAAGTGAACTTTAGAAGCTGAACATGAATTTGGCATGCTGGACTAAACTCCAAGGAATATATATTATTGATCAGAGGGCAAGGACGTGATCAAAGGCACATAATACATTATTTTTGCACCTGGTTCCACCATTTGTACATCTCCAAACTTTAGGTGTGCAGTTTAGTGAATGATTCATGGCATCTTGTTAAATAAAAGGTTTTGGAGCTCATAAACAGTATTAAAAGCCCTTTGGGGGTGGAAAAAATAGAAATCCCATGCCCTCACCTAGTTTTTAGGGAGCAAACAGTTTGAAAAATGGGGATCTGAAGGAGGTGCCCCTGGGAAAGAAACCTGCCAAAGTTCAGGGAAATGGTTCCAGAGACTATTGTGCCTTGGGGTAATACCAGCTTGGTTTAAAAAAAAAACTGAGGAGAGATTATCACTCCCCTCCCCATTCCTGTAAAAACCTTCCATAAAGAAAGAGATGGGAGATATTGTTTGTTTGGTAGGGAAAAGTACAATTGGGAAAGAAAGCAGCCACCACACTGCTCTCACAGCCGTAACTTAAAGAACAATGAACTACTGACCCTTTTTTCCCCAACAGACCTTTTTTTTCAACATCCTACCCCCAATTACGGACAAATAGATTAAGAAACATTTTGTGGGGAAAGTGATTCACTTTCCTCCATTATCTCTTATGTGGTGGGATAAATAAGGTTGTCTCTTTCTCTTTCTCACCTGAAAATAATTAAGAGGTAACCCAAGTGGTGTGTGTTCTTGATTGCACATTCCTAAAACTTAGCAGCTTCACACTGCTCTCTCTTTCTGGTGGCTATTTTCTGTCTCCTGACAAACCCTACAAGGCCACAAGTGGCCATACAACATGAAGCTATCCAAAATGTTGCCTTGGAGTTGCAAAGAGCTCTAGGTTTTTTGTTAAAAGTGAACAAAAAAGTTCTCTGCTGCTGTTCTTTAACTATAACAACTCAGAGCTCTTCAGTGTGCCACAGGCAACATTTTGGACAACCTCACTTCTTGCAAAGCACACGGATCTAGAGAAACATAACAATATGGGAAATATAGAGCTATGATATACATTCAAGTGTAGAAACAATCAACTAACAGAGATACATGAGGCTTTGTGGAGGCTTTAATCCAAGCATCCCCAAATTCAGCCCTCCAGCTGTTTTAAAGTGCATACACATAGCAGACCACACTCCACAGAAAAGCAATCTTTCACCCTTCAAAATTAGGAAACTTTATTTTAGTACATAGCAGAAACCTGAAGTCAACTTGCCTTACTTAATGACCCTAAATATTTCTCTGCAGAAGGAAGTGTCTTGGAAAAACCTTTCCCAATAGTTCCTTTCACTTGTCAAAAGATCCTGTCAAAAGATCGTATTTTTGTGTATAATAGGGGATGACAGGACAATGGTTTCATTAGGGTACTATCCAGACTGGCCAGGATAATCCAATCAGCAGGCATTATTGAGTATCTTGACAAACAGCAGACAAGCCACACCCTCAAATTTCTGTTGTCAGTTGCCTGTTTCTGTGATGCATGTATAATGTTTTAGGTTGGTCTTGGCCAAGCAGTTTGGCAATTTCTGGAGTCTTTTTAAATTGCTACACACTTTCATTCTGGGACCTCACCTTTCGGGGCAGGATGAGAATTCTGTTGCAACAGAAAAATTAAAATCTTCCTTGCTTTTCTTCTACAGCTTCCTGTCTTCACTCAGTCTTCTCTGACTGATCATGGACTTAGGGGACTCTGAGGTCTTTGGGTGTTGGGCTGTAAAAGCCAAACCTAAATTTTCATATAACAAATAGATACCGTAAAACATCATTAGTTTTAAAATCACATATGCTTGAAAGACGTCATGAGTCACAATGAACACAATGAACACAATGAGTCCTGCTGATAGATGCCTTCAAATTATCCATAACATGAAGCAACCAGGGAGGGAATTTGAGTCGATAAATTATTCCTTGACTGATGGAGGAAAAGGATTGTATGGTCATGTGAGATACCCACAAAATCTCTTACAATGAGAAACTTATAGAAAATGAATGGTATTCACTGACACAAAGACACATCCTATCATTATAATATTGTATTAGTTAGGAAAAACATTGCTTTCTTAGCTGAAAATCCTCTGATCCTATAAATACTGTTTCCTGCACTTTGTCAGATGATAATTACAATGAGGCGACACAATGCATATGAGCGTATGAAGAGAAATGCAAAAGACACAAAGCTAATTCATATATGTGGGGGTGAGTGAGTGAGTGAATGTCACACATAGCACAAATTCTTAATGCAACTTACCATAGATTTCACTCACCAGGTGAGATCCATGGTTAAAATGTTATATAAGATATGACAGACCTAAGATTCTACTGTAGCTTCAGAAATATTCATGATAGCAAGATGGTATTGAAAAGGAAACCAGAAGAACAGAAAATTCTTGGCCCAGATGAAGTTGTGGCAGAAACAAAGACTGGGGATGTTAAGCCGCAGGTCTTCAACAAGAAACAGATGGGTGGAGATTTGGGAAGAGTTGAGTACTCAGAGATAACTCTCGAATACAAAGAGGGATATCAAAGAATGAACACGTAATTTAGAAGGAAGAGCAATCCAACAACCACTGAAAACTAACTCTTGAGCAGGTAATATCAAAAAAGAATGTGAAGTGAGTGAAGTTAAGAAGGAACTGTCTAGACAGATAGATCTGGGCTGCAAACATCTATGCATATTTATCTAGAAGAAAGTCTCACTGAATTCAGTGACTTCTGTAGGTGGGGGGACAAGAGGCCCACACCCAATATGGAGAAACTGAACAAATAAAGTATAGCAGACAGATTTGCAATCTGTTTAAAACTGTTGCTAATACTGTTGAGTATGAAAGGATAGTTGAGTACCCAACATGTATCAGTATTGCCTTCATCAGGAGAAATCTGCCATGCACTAGTTACTTGGATATATAAACACTAGGGCTATGCTTCCCAATCCAGGTCCGGGTCTGATTCAGCAATCTGATTCTGGTCTCAATTCAGAAAAAGTTGATCTCAACCTGATGCATTCTGACCTGATCTGGATCTGAAAATCCAATTCTTCACTACTCCCATTCACTCACATTAGGAAACCAAATAGTTATAACTCCCCCACTCACACGTAAGTGCATGAAATTTAGAGACATGATAGCCATTCAAAGAGGGGGTGAACCCTGTCAAACTGCAGATAGGTAGCTCCAAGAGTTTTGTGGCAGACACATTTAAAGTTTGTTTGTTTGTTTGTTTGTTTCTAAGACTGTACTGCCATTTGAGTGCTCAGTCTTGCCAGTTCTCATGGTCTTTGTGTTCTGGTGCTATTCAGTGCAATAGCTCAAGTCTCCTTCTGCTTCAACACTGTTACGTGGGGTCTGTAGTTGCCAACCTGGCAAGGGGCTGTTCCTCCCTTCAGTGTCTGCTTCCTTTGCCACTGCCTGCCTGCCTGCCTATCTAGAACTGGTTTCTGTGAAGTGGTGGGGCTGAGCGACTCCCTGGAGTTTTCGTCCCCCAAGACTTACTGACGCACACAAAAGACAAAGAGTAATAAAGACAAATACAGAAAGCAGAATGGAAATATACTCAGAGTCCTGTAGTGATTTCATGCTCTTTATTGCAGCTTGTAAAACAGTGATCGAATTGCCCCCCAAACCTCAGGCTTTCATATACATTATTTACACAATGAGTCCCGTCTGATTGGCTGATTCTGCTTCCCTTCTGGAGCCTGATTGGTCTTTTCCTGCAGGCCAATCAGTTGTTGCATTCTACGATCCTACCAGCCTAACAGGCTGATTAACTTCCTCCTGGAGCCTGATTGGTCTTTTCCTGCAAGCCAATCAGTTGTTGCATTCTAGGATCCTACTTGCCTATCATTCTAGGATCCAAGCTTTGCACATAACAAGAACAAAGCTTTCTATCCCTCCCATAAAGCCCTGTGATTGGAGGGTGCTGGGTGTTAGGTGCCCGGCTGTAACTTGCCCGGCTGACCAGAATGAGAACATCCTCTCTCAGGTCTACTGGCCAAGCTCCACCCCCTACCAGCCATTCAAATTTAGTTTATTGGCAGGCTAATCTGGCCATGAGGCAGCTGGCCAGGGAATTACAAGGCAAGCCTCAAAGATGAAACTCCTTGTTTCCCTGGAATGGAAGGCAGACCACAAAGTGCTGCAACTGCCGCCCACCCAGAGCAGGCTTAGTGGCTAGTCTTGCCCTGGATTTGAAGCTAGAGCTTTCAATAAGCGAAGTCCAGCTCTCTGCCTCTCCCTCTTCCCGTCTCTGTGTTATCCTTCTGTAGTGTTATTAATAACCACAACAATGTGGAAACTCTTTTGCCTTTTTTAGATATTGTTTTGCACCCCAGATCAACATGAATTGCTACAAATTGATTCAGGTTAACCTAAACCGCTTGCAGCCGGTATCGCATAGCAAACCACTTCCCTGCAGTACAGACCATGATGATCTTTAAAATCTTCCCAAGAGACCCTGTTTGCAGTTCCCTGGTTTGTACACGGTTCAGTTTTATTTGATCTATTATTTATTTATCAAAGTGTTTAGAAACTGCCCTCTCACCAAACATCAGGGTGGGGGTACAACAGCACAGGAACGTTTAAAGGAATGTGAAGCAATTGTGAAAATGGCTCAAGGGACATTTTAGATGACTGCGTAGGCCTGTAGGCATTAAAAAAAAAGGCTTCAAGAGCTGCCAGAAAGTAAATGCCAAATTTCTACTAAAAGACAGTTCCACTACATATAGCTTTATTCTGTTTTTATCCAGTTTTTAGGGAATTCTATTGAATATCATTGTTGTCCTTTTATTGTTTTTATGTAAACCACTTAGATCTTTTGATACTATAGGTGGGGAACTAAATATGCTCTTGATATGTTGGCTGCAGCCAAGGCTAGATACCCAAGTACCAGAAAGTAAAGTGTAAATTTCCTGTTAGGAAATGTTTTACAGTATTAGAATTTGTTTTTTATTATCAGTAGGTATAGTGAATTTTGAGCCTGGACACCATGTGCTCTTTAAAAAATAATTAAAAAAAACAGTGATACTATACTGATAAATAGCTGGAGTTTAGGTCATTGAGATGGAGTTTTCTTGGCAGGGATACTGGAGTGGCTTGCCGGTTCCTGTTCCAGGTGGATCACATTTGGTCAAAACTCTCCACTATGACCTGTCCATCTTGGGTGCCCTGCTCGGCATAGTTCATAGCTTCTCTGAGTTATTCAAGCCCCTTCGCCACGGCAAGGCAGTGATCCATGAAGCGGCAGTGATTGGACAGTGTTCTCGAAGCTACCAGCATGAGTTTGACCAAACTGCGGGAGGCAGTGGAAGACAGGAGTGCCTGGCGTGCTCTGGTCCATGGGGTCACGAAGAGTCAGACACGACTAAACGACTAAACAACAACAGGTCTTTGAGATGCATGTAGGGATCTCTGCATTTATATAATAAAGTTGTTCAATCTATTCCCAGCAATGCTGCTGCTGGAAGGCTAGCATGATAGATTTGTGAAAAAATAGGGTTTTCCCCCCCATATTTAGTTAATTTATTGTCAGACTCAAAGAGGATGATGTTCAGCTATAATGTCAGGTATATTGTTGTTGTCAGGACTAGCAGAATATTATGCTATTCAATTGCTGCTAAGACTATCTTGAGCCTTAAAGGGCTCATAATTCCAATTCAATGGCAATGCTGGCATTTAGCACTCTTTTGTAATATTGGTTTTGAAGCTGTGCTCCTCTAAACCAGCTTAAAATGCTTCAACTAAACATATTTCCTTAGAAAGTAAGTCCCCCCCCCCCCAGATTGCTATGGAGTCTTCCTCTAAGGAAGCAAGCCTTGTCACAGTTCACCTCAGAATGTCAGCATGTTGAAGGAGGCATTCAATCACATCCTTGAAAATTAGTTTGGTGTAATTAAAGTGGAATAAAGCACACTGGCAGTCTAGTGCAATCATTTTCTTAACAACTTAAAAAAAAAACCACCCAGACCTTTTTGCAGTTAGGAAAGTGACAGGAAAATACAATGTTTTAACTTATTTTAACATTGCATGTTTTTATATTACTGTAACCTGCCCTGGGACCTCATAGTGAAGGGCATGTAAGGAATCCAATAAATAAATAAATTGGGTGGGATAAATGATTGGTTAATGGGCAGACATATGAGCTTCATGCAAGCAACTCAAGAAGAATGCCCATTGTTGTGTAATCTCCTTGCACACCTAAAATAACAAATTCCCAGTGAAGACTGGGCGTCCTATAATCTCAATGTAAGCATTATGCAAGCAAATCGGAAGGAATGCTCAATATACACAGGTCATATGGAGGAGCCCATTGAAGCTGTAATTATGAAAGTTACCTGTGTTTTTTCAAAACATTCTGAGAGAAAAGTAAGGGAGCAAACAATGCCAGATTTGGAGTTAAACCAGCTGTAATAGAATTTTAAAAATTTTAATTGCATTGTTCTCCTTTGCAGGAAAAAGGTGGGGGCTGTTATCTTCAGGTAAATTCAATACTGCTCATTAAAATAAAGATTCAAGTTAAGATTATTGTAAAGGGCTACCCTGTTTTGCTCTTCCTCACACCCTTCTATTGGCCCAGAAGACCTTCAGAGCCCCAAGACCCTCTGACATTAACTGAGGGGTGCTGGTGAATCCTTTATTCTTGAACTAGGAAGTCCAGGGCTGTCTTCACTGCAGGATTTCCTTCCATGCATATACAACACATCTGAATGTCTCTCATTTGTTACCCTGTACCCTAAGTCCCACTCTCCAATCCAAGGAGAGAGCCCCACTTCTCGTATCAGGTAATGCAAATTCCAGGACTAATTAGTGGGACAGGAGACCTTAAAATAATGTAAATATATTTCACATCTATCAACCAATTTGCCCCTTTGGTTTCACATAATACATGGGTAGGTAAAGGGACCCCTGACCATGAGGTCCACTCGTGACTGACTCTGGGATTGTGGCACTCATCTCGCTTTATTGGCCGAGGGAGCCGGCATACAGCTTCCAGGTCATGTGGCCAGCATGACTAAGCCGCTTCTGGCAAACCAGAGCAGTGCACGGAAACGCCGCTTACCTTCCCGCCGGAGTGGTCCCTATTCATCTACTTGTACTTTGACGTGCTTTAGAACTGCTAGGTTGGCAGGAGCAGGGACCGAGCAACGGGAGCTCACCCCGTTGTGGGGATTCGAACCACCGACCTTCTAATCGGCAAGCCCTAGGCTCTGTGGTTTAACCCACAGCGCCACCCGCATCCCTCAATACATGGGTAATTGAGTCTAAAAAGCCCGGGACACAATTTTTCACAACCCTTCAGTGGTTATAGTGGCTCATTGGTATTTAGCATTAACTCTGGAAGTGTATACTAAACTAAGCTTCAAGGTGTATATTTTGCTCTAGGCGGCTTAGTGAGGTTTCCTTTTCCTTTTCCTTCTCCCTCCCAATAGTGTTTCCTTTTGTGTTGTGTCTTCCTTAAGATTGTAAGCCTGAGAACAGACTTATCATTGACAATCTCTTAACCCAGAGCTTGGGTAGGGTGGGGGTTAAGATCAGGATAAAATAAAATGAGAATAATAATAATAATATATTATTTATACCCCGCCCATCTGGCTGGGTTTCCCCAGCCACTCTGGGCGGCTTCCAACAAAATATTAAAATGCAATAGTCTATAATAATAATTATAGAAGATGATATCAGATTTTTTTAAAAAAACCAACTGAGTTTTTTCAGAGAGAGCTCATAAATAGCAAACCAGAGGAGCTCAGTTGGTTAGAGCTTGATGCTGATAGCACCAAGGTTGCAGGTTTGACCCTCATACGGGACAGGTGCATATTCCTGCGTTGGAGGAGATGATCCTTCCAACTCTGATTCTATTATTCTATTAATTTGAGACCAAGCTGGCGGGAGCTTGGGCATCACCAGTGCCTATTACTGGTGGTGGCGTGGTTGTGCAGGACTCTTTACACTTTGCGTTGCTAGTTTTATGACTCATGGAGACCAGCAGAAAAAGAGATAGTAAAGCAGAGCAGTGGTTCTATGTGCCATAAGGTTATATTCAGCGCAGCCACTCAGTGTTTCATAGGCCATGTTTATGGATGTTGGATAAAAGCAATTAGCAGATTTTAAGAAGCTTTAACACTTCAGCTCTTTGACAAATGGTCTTATAACAGCAATTGGTCGATTTATTTCCTTTTCTGCCAAACATTCACCTTCAGCAGAAGCACTGCATGCATATTAATTTTACTTAAATTTATTCATAACTAGATTAACAGTTCCTGGCAATAATTTGTTTTGCTTTTCTGCTCTCAGCCATCTTCTCCCTCCCTCCCTTTCTCTTCCACCACCTGCCGTATTTGCCTTCTGCTCAAGTATGATGTTGACAGTTACTAATAATGCGGATTAAATTTACTTACCATGGCAGGCAAAACATGATGTAAAGACAAAACAATAGGATCCTGCTTTCTTGTCCTGTGTTTAAGCAATGGCTTAAAAACCCAAACCAGATTTGCAAGGGCTGCTCTTCAATTACAATATAGTGACACTGACACACATATGTGAGTTCAACTTACCATTGTACAGTGTCTCGTGCCGAAATTGCCATTTGCACTTGGTTCAGTAAGGACCGACTAGTTTGCACGGGATGCAAGGAGCTGGAATGGGCCTGAGAGACTTTTCAGATATATGTCACCCTTTGCCACTTACCAGATCTGAATTTTTCTAGCAGTTGGAAATATCGATAGATCAGAGACATTCTTATTTAAGTTCAAACTTGTCAATTCCTCTTGCACTTCTTCCAGTCTCCTGCTCTTGATTTATTTGATTTATTAAACCAAATGCTGGGGAGAAAATTAAAATGTAGTGATTCAGTTCAGACCAAGGGTGCATTTATTATACATTATGGATGTGTTTAGATGATGTCAGGAATTATGGGCATAGTAACTGAGATCCCTCTAAATCAATATAGACTGACCTCTGGCACCCTTCATGAAACAGTCTGGCAATATTGTTGTTTCTATTGCAGCAGTCAGGGGCATTTTTTGGCTTGGAAAACAGATGAATCACAATAGTCATGTGGCATAACCTGTAGTGCTTCATTATAATAAGATTGCTTTTCATAATTGGCACTGCTAATGTGAAAAGTTTTTTTGTCTAATCTAGGCCACAACAATATTAGCAAATGAGATTTAATTTAGCTGCTGGGAACCAGAGTGGGAAAACTGATATCACTTGGAAATTAGAATCTCATCACCTCCTACTACAAACAGGAAGACATCTGGGCATTTAAATGTAATACAAGTAGATTGTAAATTATATAATGCATGATGCATATGTATGATGGATGGGTTCTCCGAAACTAGTTTTGTTCTCATGCTTCATGATTTAAATAAGTGCTCTAAATTTCTGATAGGATATTTCTAGGTCAGAATGAATTAATTAAAACAACGAACAGGGAATCTTCTCTTAAACCAGGGGCTTTTATTATTTCCATTTGAACTTCAGTAATGTTTGAAAGAAGAGAATTCATTTCTCAGACATAACCACAAAAACGCTGGAGTTAAAATGTATTGTGGTATGAATGCTCTATTGGCTGTGTCTTTTTGTTACCTACGAAACATGTTAGATATTAGTGTGAATTATGTAGTTGATCTGATTTGATATTTGGGATTCATAAACACACACACACACACACAAAGAGAGGGAACAGCATAGGAAGATAGAATGCTAATGTATCAGAGCATCAGTACATCTCCTTCAGTGCTGTCTACCTTGATGGGCTACAACTCTCTATAGCAGGTTTCCTCGGCCCTCCAGATGTTTTTGGCCTACAACTCCCATGATCCCTAGCTGGCAGGACCAATGGTCAGGGATGATGGGAATTATAGTCTCAAAAAATCTGGAGGGCCAAGGTTGAGGAAACCTGCTCTACAGGCTCCAGGCCTTCCTGGAGATGCTAGGTTCTGAAACTGGGACCTTCTAAATGCAAGGTAGATGCTCCACCACAAAACTATGGCCCTTTCAATAATCTTTCTCCAAATAGACCAGTCAGAGTAATAAACAAAAGATTGTTTGCATCTGGGTTACAGGAAGAGTAGCAGACACAATCCTACTCTCAGAGGAGATGAATGAGTGTTGTTTTGCATGGGCTGGGGGTAGGAGGAAATATTTGGAGGTGTGAGCCTACTAGAAAAAATGGCGATGATTTACCCCCTCTTCTTCTTTTAAACACAGTTTGGCCAACTGGCAAGTACCATTTTGCCCTATAGTGTCCCTCATGGATTGACATAGTGGCCGAACTAGATTTAAAGGAGACATAAAAGTACAACATTTCAGAATGTACTTCTTTCCATGTAGTGCATTTTAATTTAGAAATGGCTACAGTTGCTTTTTAAAAAGTCTCGTCTATAATTATCAGATTGAAACATTTTATCTCATGTAAAGACTCTGTTCCACTATAGGAATAGCCATCTCAGCTATGATGCTTCAGCTTCAATCCCAATTATTTTACTCAGCCTTGTAATACCAGAACCTGGAAGCTTCTCCTCCAAGAAAGCCACACTTCCTGAGGGCAGCCCAGCCAAGACAGCTTTGAACCACTTTATGGATTTGACAAGAAGAAGAAACAACAAGAAATAAGAATGTTATTATAGAGGATGATTTTAAGCCAAGGCAGAATATGAGGAAGTTAAAAAGAGGGCAAAAAGAAGCAGGAAAGATTGGGGAAAATGATACTACAGATGGATTCTAGCATTTTCTCACAATGGGAAGCTGCACCTAATGTATTAAAATTGCACATAACAGGGGGCAAGTGAATAGGTTGGAGATGAAATTCAATTCAGCTCACACTCAAAGGCAAACCTACATAATCCACCGTTTCCAAAGCAATGCAAGAACCAAACCACAGGCATCTTTTGAAATTCACACTTCTCTTATTTTTGTGGTGCCACTCTCTAGACAAGTAATGTGCACAAAAATAATATACACTTATATTTATAAAGTGTGCATAAATGTGGATACATTCGTGAATATAAGATAACATACATTGTATTACAGGACATTGGTCTGCCAAAATGTGTATATTAGACAAATTTACATCCAAACATGTATATTAGGAGAAATTCAGACTAAAATGCCAACAGTTTTTCATGAGGGCAGCCTGCCTTGTCCTCTGGCCCCTGCTTTCCAGCTTGTAAAACAAACACTTTTTTCTGTTTGCTTACACCACCACCCACTGCAAACCTCGAAATTCCCCTCCTCCATTCTGGCATTGTCTTTTTGCTAACTGTACAGGGCACATAGTCTTCTTGATGGCTTCTCTCTGTGTCTTTTGTTAGGCCTATGATTCGGCCCTTCCAGAAATTACCTCCTGATTGGTCCTCTGCCAGGTGGTTTCCTGGACTGGGAGAGCTGAGTCCAGATATTTAAAATTGAACTTTCAGTTTAATCCTCCAAGCATTGCTTAATTCTAACTTTTATGAGACCCGGGGATTTAGGGGAATCTGCCCCTCCCCCAACATTAAAAACAGTTTAAAACAATTTACAATCAGAAAAATAAGGTGGGTGGCAGAGCAACTGATTTAGACCCCCAGGGTGCCTTACCCAACCTATCTATGTTTCTTGTCTTTCTGTCTATTCCACTTGACTGGCTGAATCTATGTTAACTGTTCTTCTGCTAGTTAACCCACCCTGGGAAGATGGATGGTGCTCCAGGTGGTCCATTTGCCTGTTGGATGGTGTCATTTTGACTAGTGGTGGGAGAAACCTTGTTCACAGCCCAATTCAGAATCGGTCAAGTAATTACAAGGATCATTGGGAAAAGCTTGCTTCCTGCAGTCTCTTGGCATCATTAAGTAGTGTCCAAGACTGGGACAAAAAATAGGTGGAAATAAGCAGTGCAGTATGCACATATACAGAATCTCCTTTTAAATCCCACATTGTGGGTGAATAGGGACATGACATTTCAATTTGTAATACAGCACTACGCCACTGGCAAATTCACATTCTGAACCAAATAATCCACTTGGGTTACCTCACTAATCTTGCCTTGGTTGCCTCAATACTTGATACAAGCTCTGGGATAGATCTCCACTAGCACATCCCAACAATATGCAGTAAATTAATCGGGGATGGTGGGGAAATCACTCTAATTTGGGATCACATCATTTTGTACATGCATAAAATTTTGCCCATGTGCACACATATAATATTTTATCTCAAAAATGCATATTTCTGAACATATATCCTCTCACATGAGAATTTTTATCTGGATTTTTTAATGTGTTTAAGCAGCAGAGAATTGCATTGCAAGATTCAGAGAAGTGTGAAATCTGGTGGATAGCTAAGTTCCAGTCCTCGCATTTGTATGTGGATCAAGCCAGTTCATATCAGAATTGACGAAGGGCAAATTCCTCAAAGTTAACTAAAAACTAACTCTTAAATCAGAACCACTCATCTCCCCACCACCCACCCTTCTGAGTTGGCATGGCCTCAGAAGCAATGAAAGAGTTTTAAGGAAGACAATGGAAATTGAGTGAAATAATGGAAATTGAGTGAAATAATACAGAACAACACATTGAAAAAAATCTTGTTAACTCTCATCCCTCTTTTTTGACATAATAAATAAACAGTGTGTAGGTCATGCACTTCCTAGCACCAAGTTACAAAATGCATCTGTCTTTGCTAGTTGAAACAAAATAAATGTTCTAACCTCTTGCTGACAAGAAGCAATGTAATTGTGGCTCCAAGTCAAAGAGGGAGATGCTGACACATCACACTTATCTTGAAATGGTTGTTTCAGAATGATTTGTTTGATTTCCAGCATGACTAGACAAGGGTGGGGGGAAGGAATCATTTTTACCCAAGCAAAATAATGAAGCATTGGACTTGGTCATGTCCTGCAAATAATCCATAAAGATTTGAGCTATGCATTGAGATTTTAAAGGCTGTGTAGTTTATTTTATTCAGTAACCATAGTGATTTTGTATGGCATTATGCCAAAGAAACTGCTTTGAGCATCACTTGGTGGTAAGGTGGGATAAAAATGTAATTAATACATAGATGGATATAGTGTTACTGGTCTTTGACACTTTATCCATGTCAAGTAACTGGTGCAATTTGATACTTCAGAATTGAAAAGCTCTGTGCTCTTTTTTTAAAAAAGCTTGCACTGTTAGGACTGTGGGAGTGCAAAAGAATCCCCCAGACCACCTAGGTAGTGAGGACGGGGGCTCTATAGTTCTTATTTTCTAACTCTTGGACCTACACCACTTATTCATCCTAAACAGTATTCTAGGACCCATGCCTCCTTTTCACCATTCCCCACTTCTGGAGCCCAAAAGTTGTTTTCCTCATAATGCTTTATTCACTTGCTGTTAGGATCATATGTTTGTGTAAGTATGTCACTGTAGGCTGGCAACTGTGTAGGTGGAAAACAGGAGCAACCATCAGACTGTTCAGTTGGTGCTGCTGAGGCAATAGGTCATCCTGCTCTCCTTTCATAGAAAATCTCTGCGTTATTTTGGAAAACGTGGCCTTCTAAACAACAAAATGACATATACTGTTTCATATTCTACATTCCCAAAATGCGTTACTAAAGGAGGGAAATGCTGAAGCAAAATATGAACTTGAGCAGTTTACCAAATCAAACTAAAATGCCTACTGGGATATTGTTGTTTTAAGTCTTTGGTAGGTGACAGAAGTTCAAAAGGGAGGGGGCCTTCCTGACCTCAGCTGGAGTCCTGTGTGTATAGAGCAGTTGTATATTTATATAGAACACCCATATTTCTACATGTTTACATATTCAGTTTTCTCTGTCTAAGCTTGAATTTAATTTCTAATTCAGCTAACATGCTCCATATTTGAAATTTGACAAATCAATACGAGATACACAAAGTATATCATTGTTATTTACATAGTACATCTGACCTACTTGTTTTCTTAAAGAAAATTGCCTTTGAAATGTGCAAAGATATTCCCCATGGACAGATATACAGATAGATGTCGTAAGTCTTTAAGCTGATCATAAACCCTGGAATCCTTAAAACCTTTGGAAGGGATATATATGTGTAGTTCAGAGCTATCAAGGTTGCAGAGCTTGTAAAAATGATCTTGGAGCCTTATAATAAAAGTCTGAGGAGTTTTGTCCCCTAGCATAACCTTGATGAAAAAGTCAAGAGTTTATGAAAGACCATGACTGAAGTTAGCATACTTTCTTCGAATAAGTCTAATGGCATGAGAGTTCTTCTGAGAAACTCTATAGTAAGTTACATCCAAAAGGAAATAAGAAAACTAGCAGAAAAGAGCAGAAAATTTATCTCAGTGCATGAATTATGGCAGTGAATATCGGGGAGGGAACAGGTATAATGAAATATACAATCTCTACCCCCTCTACATTTTCCACCACTTTGGCACATCATGCCCCCTCTAGGCTTTTAAAAATAAATAGTTTAATGGAACTGGGACTTGTCAGAGTACCCTGAATTGTCTGTTTTTATTCAGCATTGGGAGAAAATGCTGTGTGATATCCCACATGTGGAAGAAACAATGACCTATATGTAACATGCCTGCAGATTTTGTATACTATGATTATGATAACAAGGGAAAAAACTATCTGCAATGCAGAATAGCATTTCCCCGACCAAGTGTCCTGCAGATTTTTTGGCCCACAACTCCCATCAGCCCTTGCCAGCATGCACTGTAGTCAGGGCAGTGGCAGCTGTAGTCCAAAGCATCTGGAGGGCACAAGATTGGGGAAGACTGCTGCATGAAAAGAAAGTGGACAAGAGGCCACCTGATTCACCAGTCCAAGCACACTTTCATGAGGTGCAGTGCTCAACAATAAAGATACTCTCAGATATCTCATAGGCCCTAAAGGCTTGGTGACCACTGATACAATGGAAAGAAAAAGCTCACACTTTCAAGTCCCCTTTCAGTGCAGTGTTCATTCCATAGGAAAGGCCCACAGAATATTCCCCACCTCTGTGAGGAACTGAAACTAACTTCCAGCCCCACAGTAACTGCTCACAAATAAGCAAAAAATCCCCACATGTCTTTGAGAACTGTGCTCTACTGAGATTTGTTTAGTCCTTCTATCCTGGTAGTATTAATAGTAATAGTAATCATTGAATACTCCTTTTAGAAAGGAGTACATCTGTCCACTACCTTGGCAAGTAGAAGGATGCTGATATTTCAAGAGGAAGCAGACCTAATTTAGACCTTTTGTCATTTGTTCACTGAAAAGGAATTAAAGTCAAATATCAGGGTTCAACATGCCTCAAACAAATCTTTGAGCTTAAAGAGGCTTTCATTATATTCTCTTAATGTTAAGGGCATCCGAACAGCTCGAAAAGTCACCATAACTGTTTCACCAAACCTACTGCCAGCTCCACAAAACTTTTTCCTTGCACCTTCCTTTCCTGCAATTACTTTTAAATGTGTGGAGACATAAAATAATAGAGCTGTAGGGTTGGAAGAGACCCAGATGTTCATCTAGCCCAAACCCCTGCAATGCAGGAATCTCAGCTAAAGCACCCAAAACAGAGGGCCATCCAACCTCCAAGGAAGGAAAGTCCACCACCTTCTGAGGGAGTCTATTTCACTGTCAAACAGCTCTTACTGACAGAAAGGTCTTCCTGACGTTTAGTCAAAATCTCCTTACTTGTAACTTGGTTCAATTCCTACCCTCTGGAGCAGGAGAAAGCAAGCTTTCCTGTCCTGGGCTTCAGCTCCTTCTTTTCATCATTTATTCTATTACCACCAGGCTGGGCACTGTTTTCCTTTTGGGTGAAGACAGAGGCATTGTAGGTGTTGAGCAGTACTGCCCTCTCTCTGTAACCCAATAGCATTTTCCCATCTTTTCCATGAAGAACCCACTACTTGCTTGTTCTTTCGCTTGCTTCAAACATAGCCCAAAAAAAGCCTTATTGTTGCAACCCTGAGCTCATTCTGAGCTTTGGCTTGCCTGATCTTCTCCTTGCAACTGCAGGCTACTCATGGATACTCTTCCTTTGTGGTTTCCCCTTTCTTCCATTTCTTATACATGCCTTTCTTAAATCTCTGCTTTTCTGTAAGCTCCTTATGCAGCCACACTTTCTTTAGATGCCTCCCATTTTTCTTTCTTTATGAAATTCTCTGTATTTGGGCCTTCAATATTTCACCTTTAAGAAACTCCCATCCATCTTGGATTCCCTTCTCTTTGAGTATTTCTGATCAGGGGATCTCACCCAGTACTTCCTTAAGCTATTTGAAATTGGCCTTCTTAAAGCCCAGAGTGCACATCCGACTACACACAGCTTTCCCTTGTATCATGAAACCCAAGAGGAAATGATCAATTCCTCCCAAGGTTCCCAGTATGTCCATTTCATCAATCAGTTCAGCAGTCCTGTTGTGTGTCTATTCAATTATGAATAATCTTTGCAGTGAACTTTGGATTAGCTGATTTTTAGGTCCCTACCAGTCATCAGTTTAAAAAAGAAATAAAGGCTATTATTATGCTCTGATCTTACACAGTCCAGGTTTCCCCCCAATTGTTAATGCAAAGCCACACTTATTCATGCCTTCAGACTTCTTCAGCCTCTTGGTACATTGGCAAGCAGAACAAAATTTGCTGCAAGCGAGGGATATTGGCAAGGTATGATGGAGATTAGTACAAAATAAATTCATTTGCTTGTCTTATTGATTTTCAGCTTCATGACATTATAAGACTGCACAATGCATTGGTTTCAAGAGGATAGTTCAGGCTGACAAACAATGGGCTGGTATCCCCAGGGAACAAAAAACAATAGTCAATACGGATATGAGGAAATCTGTGCATTACTTACGATAGTGTTGTCCTATTTCCTTCAAAGATACAACAACATGTTAGCGGAGAGTGAGTCGTCCACTAATCCTCTGACTCTCAGCTTCTGTAGACCTGGATTAGTATGGCAACTGATAACACGGATAGCAAAGAAAGAAGTTTGTACACCAAGATACTTCTTTTTATGCCTAAGGTTGCCACTCAAAGAACTCTCCTATAAGAAACATATGGTAAGACCAAAGAAATCCAGGGCGTATTATGTTTGTCGGAACATTGATAGTATTTTAGTACAGCATACTTCCCTTGTAATGTATCCAATTAAAGGTTTGCAAGAAAATATTGTCACAATAATGTTGCACCTTACAAATGAATAAGGTTAATAATAAACAAATGCACGGAGGCTGCTAATTGTCACAAGCAGCAGAGAGCCATTGTGCCCATGTCCTTGCTTATGGGCTATCCATAGGTATCTGATTGGCTGCTCTGAGGACAGAATGTTTTGCGGGGTGCCAACTTTAAGAAAATATTGGGGGGACACCCGCATAATTCATCACATGACACAGTGTGTGCACACCATTTGAATGACAATGTCCATCAACTTTCAGGGGGCCTGGCTCCCTCAAATATTTTATTGGGGGGCAAAGCCCCCTCGACTTTAGGAGTTGGCTCCTATGATGCTGTGCAAGTCTGAGTAAGCAGGGATCTCCATGCGTTCTTATAAGGAAGCATTCCTTGAACTAAGGAACACATGGGAATGCCTAGCTATGCTGTTTTAGAAGCAAGCAGATAAAAGAGATGGGTAGGGGGGATTGAAAGAGCTCCTGTAGTTTTAATAGTTGTCCAGAAGAGGAATTCTCATTGTACAGGGCACGAAAATTGGCATATGCAGAAATTCCATCTGCATATACAGGAACAATTATTAAAAGTGCAAGAGCCCCATCTTCCTCTAGGGACACTGGTATGGCACAGCAATAGCTGGCCTTGGACTCAGCAGCATGCATTCTTTATCGGTGCAGGAAATATTGAATCGGAGTGTACTTAGTTTTTTCCTCTTAATGAAGACTTTGACTGTTTTTATGGGCTCCTTTTCTTCTTCTCTGCAACAGAATGTGACAATATTTGTTGAATTACAACAGACAAAATTAAATGGCATCCCAAAGTGCTCAAAAATGAAAAGAAAGTGAATATGATATGCATAAATTGAAGTTTCTGAGTCAATGAATATCAAATTCTGTACCTCAATGGCTAATTAAGATAAGTTTGAAAGTATTGATCTAAATTTAGACAGCTGACATGCCACTGTTCACACATGTCTCATAAAGTTGTTAGTTTCATATTTGCAAAAACATATTTTGTCTCCTCGTTCTTTTCATCATAAAGAAACACCATGTGCAAGTTTTAGCACTTATTAAAACAGATCCCTTTAAAAGAAATATAAGAATATCTCTATGGCCTAAATAAAAGCTTCATTTGCATGCGAGTAGAATAATATAAATCCATCACTCTTCTCTCCAAATCACTGTTGTTCAGTTATATGTTTAAACATTAATGTTTTTCTTCCCCATGCTTCAGGACCCTTTGCAATCTGAGGAATAATATAGACTAGTGGTTTCCAAAATAAGTGGTACCACCAGCTGGGGGGGGGGCATTGGATGCAGGGGGGGCTCTAAGAGGCAAGAGGGAGACAGGGGGCTCTGAAGGTATAAATGACTGAAAAGCTGGCATCACTGAATCAAGTTCCTCAATTCTGTTGAATTAAAATAAATAGTTTAAATTGGATTGTGAATAAATGTGCAATTAATTGTTACTCTTTTGAATTTTATTGTTTACCTTAATGTGTCGTGCGAAGCACGATTCTGAATAATGCTTCTTACAGGGTAGGGAGCACCGGGGATGAGTTTATAGAAGGAAGGAATCAGTGGCACAAAAGAGTTTGGGAACCACTGATACAAACATAGTATATAATCTGAAATGATGCAAAAGTGGCCATTAGTGTCATTCCAATACTAGGAGCTTCACTCCAGTTCACACTGTTCTCCAATGCAGCCAATTTGCCAACCCCTTCACTTTACACCTAACCCAATCCTCTCCTTTTACACTTCATCCCAAGAACCATTCCCCTCACACAAACCATTTTCCCCTCACAACTTGGCCAAAACCTTTGCTCCTCACTCATACTTCTCTTCCTTTGTTTACACCTTGTCAAAACCTTGGCATTATAATATCAGTGCTGGAGCTGGTGGTTGCCCAGTTCCGAAGTTTGTGAGGCCTACATATAAATCACAAAATGTCCTCCACTTCTACCAACTCCTTTGGTCACTTTTTATCTCTGCCAATGAGTTCAGCAGGAAAAGTGGAGGCAAGAAAAGACTTTGTAGTATTTCTCCCTCCATCATTCAATTACTCTTTGAAATAAACCACTATAAATATTTGTGGCATTGTTCACTGGCAACAACACTGTTATTAACTCCCTTGTAATGATTTCCTGATTAAACTGATGGCATTCTTTGGCTCCTGCTTTCTGAAGTAAGCTTGACAAGATAAAGAGTTCTTGATGCCCAGCAATGACTCCGCTTTCAATCACTTTCAGAGGCAGCAACTAATAAGATGAGTGTGCAACCTCACAAGGGCCAACAAAAACCATTTTTTTACCAACTCTAGGCAAGAGAATTTTAAAATGCTATTCTTTTAATCTTAATATCCAAGTGTCTTTAGGAGCAAGTACAATTTTTCTCTTCTTCATTTAAAAGTTACATTTGAAACTTCACTCCTTACACTTTCTTCTGATTTTGATCACTTTAGCATCTCTTTGTTGTTTTTTAACTTTTTATTATGCAAAATCAAGTGTATAACAAAAACAAAAACAGAAAACAGGTCTGTTGCCTTTAGCTTCTCATTTAAGGTACATTTGTGAGGAAATCTGTGTAGATACCACAATGAAATGCAATTGAAATAAGCCTAGAATTAACTGATTGCAATGGCTGTTTGGCCAAAGCTTGAGTTATTTGTTGGTGGCGCTGTGGGTAAAACCTCAGCGCCTAGGGCTTGCCGATCGCATGGTCGGCGGTTTGAATCCCTGCAGCGGGGTGAGCTCCCGTCTTTGGTCCCAGCTCCTGCCCACCTAGCAGTTCGAAAGCACCCCTAAGTGCAAGTAGATAAATAGGTACCGCTGTACAGCAGGAAGGTAAACGGCGTTTCCGTGTGCTGCGCTGGTGCCGGCTCGCCAGAGCAGCTTCGTCACGCTGGCCATGTGACCCGGAAGTGTCTCCGGACAGCGCTGGCCCTCAGCCTCTTAAGTGAGATGGGCGCACAACCCTAGAGTCGGACACGACTGGCCCGTATGGGCAGGCGTACCTTTACCTTTATTGTTACTTTAAGAGTTGATCCCATTAAGCTAGTTCACTAATGTCAGAGCTACCCTAGGTCCCAGCTCACAAAGGACCAACGCTGCTTCGTTGTTAAGTATAAAAGTCTTTATTGAAGTTCAGTTTCACTTCCAGAGCCGCAGCGCGCAGCCCCACGTCTAAAGTGTCAGACCACTGATGCTCCGTCTGAGTCTCCTCCCCCTTGACACCAATTTAAGATTCTAGCCTTGCTCCACCTTCTCCGCTGCTCCTTCCTCCTCTGGGTCCGCCTGCCCGCCGGGGTTCCGCCCTTTCTAGCCTCTTCTCCCGCTGATTCCCCTGAGCCTTCTCCCTCCCTCCGGCGGGCTTTAGGAGCTGGTTCCCCATCCGGGTCTCCTGCTGTCCCACGCGCCTGCACATTTGAACTTGGCGCGCGCGCCCAGCCAGCAGCTTTCCTCCTGACCGTTCCACTGCTGCTGTCACTGCTTCCCCCATCGGGGGGGCTAGCTGCAACTGACCTCCCCTCCGTTGGAGGCGTGGTCAGCCCTGACTCCCTCTCTGGAGGAGACACTGCTCCTGACACATGTGACTCCTCCCCCCCACTACGCTCTGGTGGGGAAACTGGTCCCGATCCTCCACTGCTGCTTTGGGGTTCCCCTCTGGCTCCTTGTTTCTGGTGCGTCCCCCCTGGGACCCCCCTTGCCCTGACCATCGGCGCCCCCTTCTGGGAATCTTCTGATTCGCTGGAGAAGCTCATGGAATCTCTCGGGCCACTGTCATACTCCCCTACGCTGCCCTCGGATTCTTCCCCTTCGCTCTCCCAATCCTCTCTCCCTAGTGCTCTTGCTCCTGATTCCCTGACATCCATCCCCCCCTCGAAGCCCCCCCTTCCCCCCTCCCCCTCTTCGGGTGTGGGTTCCGGGTGCTCCAGTCCAGTGGGTGTGAGTGCGGGATACCATTCTTCCCCCCTGGTGTGTAGCCGGTCCACTGGATCCGGCCCAACCGCAACGGGCTCGTCGACGTCGATTTCCTCTGCTTCCATCTCTCTGCTGATGTGCTCGAATCCAGGATCCTCCCCCAACACGTCCATGTCCTCCCCTCCCCCGGGTACCTCTGGTGAGACTGCTTGCAAAGGTCCCCGCAGCAACTCCCTGCGCCACCCCACCTCCGGTTGAGTGTCCCACCAATAGGAGCGGTCTGTGGCAAACCCCGAGAGAGACCCCTCCGAGGAGCTAGTATCCGGCGTCGTCTCTTCAGCTGATGAAAAACCCTGGAACGTACTGGCTGACAGAGTGGGTGTGAAGAGCCAGTCGTCGAAATACTCTGCCGGCATAGGTCTGTGTGGGAAGAGTGCATGGAACTCGTCTTTAAGATAGTGCTCCTCCACGGCATAGCACGGTACCCACCTGTTAGCGCTGGCTGGGGTACCTTCCCTGGTGAGGAGGTATTCCACCCCCTCTTCCCCCCACCTCGAGTCCAAAATCTCCGTGACCTCGTTGAGTGGCGTCGCCCTCCGTGACCCCTCCCTCTTCGGAGATTCGTTAAGTGGGTCTGGTGCGTTCCCTGTCGCCTGAAACCTGTGGGGTTCCCTGTAGGGTGTGAGCACTGACCTATGAAAGACTGGGTGCATTCTGGAGCCCTCCGGGAGTGTCAACCGGAAGGCCACTGGATTGATTTGCGCCGCGACCTGGTAAGGTCCCAGCTGCTTGTGCTTGAGCTTCCTCTTAGCTAGCGTCCTGGCCGGCACTGCCTGGGCTGCTAACCAGACCCAGTCCCCCACCCGGATGTCCTCCCCGACCCTCCTGTGCTTGTCTGCCTGCATTTTGTAGGCGTGTTTCGCCAGTTCCAATTGCCTGCGGAGTTGCTCGTGGACCTCCTGTAACTCTGCTGCTAAGTGCTCTGCTCCCCTTGGCTCCCCCTCCCCCTTCGTCTCTAACCCCGGGAAAGTTCTGGGATGCCGCCCATTATTGGCGAAGAACGGTGTCACTCCTGTAGACCCGTGCTTCGTGTTGTTGTAGGCAAACTCGGCCAGCGGTAGGTAGTCCACCCAGGTCGAGGGTTGTTGATTGGCGTAGCATCGCAGGTACTGCTGCATGATGGCGTTGACCCTCTCCGCTTGTCCGTTGGTCTGCGGGTGTCGTGCCGACGCTAAGTTGATCTTGACGTTCAGGATGCCCAGCAGCTTCTGCCAGAAGCTCGAGATGAATTGGCGACCCCGGTCGGACAGGATGGACCGCGGCAGGCCGTGAGCTTTGAACACGTGGTCTATGAACAGCTTGGCGGTCTGTTCCGCTGTGGCCACCTTCGCGCACGGAATAAAGTGCACCATCTTGGTGAACATGTCTACGACCACGAGCACCGCTGTTTTGCCTCGCGAGCTGGGCAGATCTGTGACAAAGTCCAGGGCCACTTTCTCCCACGGTTCGAGCGGCGTCTGTAGGGGTTCTAGTAGACCCGCCGGCTTCCTGTGTACTGGCTTGGCCCTTTGGCAGGTGTCACACCTGGAGACGTAATCCGTGACTTCTCCCCTCACCTTGGGCCACCAAAAGTCTCTGGTTACTAATTCCGCCGTCTTGTCCTTGCCGAAGTGCCCAGCGCTGGGCGCGTCGTGTAGCTGCTGCAAGACTTTCGCGCGGAGGTCGTCTCCGGGCACGTAGAGAGCCCCTCTGTGGATGAGCAGTCCGTCTCGTATCTGGAACTCGTCGTCCTTCGCTGTGCCTTTTCGCACCTCCTCCATCTTGGATTGTGCGAACGAATCCGTCTGCAGCGCTCGACGCACCGCGTCCAGGTCCACGGCAGCTGAAGCGCACGCCCACACTTTCGGTGCGAAAATGTGCTTGGCCGCCACCGGCGCCGCTTCCTCGAGATACTGCGGCTTCCTGGATAGTGCATCCGCCATGACGTTGTTGTCTCCCGGGATGTATTCTATCCAGAAATCGAAATCCGCAAAGAACTCCGCCCAGCGAATGTGTCTCTGGTTCAGGAACCGCGCCGTGCGCCAGTACTCCAGGTTCTTATGGTCCGTGCAGACTTGCACTGTGTGTCTGGCTCCGACGAGGAAGTGCCGCCACGCCTTGAAAGCTGCATGAATGGCCAGCAACTCCCTGTCCCAGATGGTGTAGTTCTGTTCCGCCTTGCTGAGTTTCCTGGAGTAGAATGCGCACGGCCTCCATTCCCCTTGCGGATCTTGCTGCAACAGGACGGCCCCCACCGCTCTGTCCGAGGCGTCCGTCTCAACCCTCATTGGTCTGCTGGGGTTTACATGTAGCAGCTGTTCTTCGGACGCGAAGAGACGCTTGAGTCTCCGAAAGGACTGCTCCGCCTGGTCCGTCCAGGTGAACTTCTTCTTCTTGGAGCTGAGGGTGTCCGTGATGGCCGCCGTCTCCTTCGCGAACCCTTTGATGAACTTGCGATAAAAGTTGGCGAAGCCGACGAACTTCTGGACCTCCTTCCGATTGCGCGGGCTCTTCCAGTCCAACACCGCGCGGACCTTGGTGCTGTCCATGGCGAGTCCCTTGTCGGACAGCTTGTAGCCCAGGAAATCCACCTCCGTCATGTCGAACTGGCACTTCTCTAATTTGGCGTAAAGTCTGTGCTCCCGTAGCCTCTGCAGGACCTCCTTGACGTCCCTCTCGTGAGCCTCCTGCGATTCCGAGAAGACCAGGATGTCGTCCAGGAAGCAAACGCACTTCTTGTAGAGGAGTCCCGCTAACACGTGATGCATGAAAGCTTGGAAGGTATGGGAGCCATTTTGCAGACCAAAAGGCATTACGCGATATTCATAGGTGCCTAAAGGTGTAAACATGGCTGTCTTCCACTCATCGCCCTCCCGCATGCGTATAAGGTTGTACGCCCCTCGTAGATCCAACTTGGTGAAGATCCGTCCCTTCCTCACCGTCGCGAGCAGGTCGTCGATCTTGGGCATGGGGAATGCTGCGGGCTTTGTTTTGGAATTTATGAGCCTATAATCAACTATAAGCCTGCGTTGGGGCGTGTCCTTCTTCTTCACGAAAAACACGGGACTGCCCCCCACTGCTTTAGATTCTTGGATGAACCCCCGCTTCAAGTTGTGATCTATGAACTCCCTGAGTTCTTGCAGTTCGTCTTCAGACATGGAATACAGTTTCCCAGTCGGCAGCGTCGCTCCCGGCAGGAGGTCAATCTTGCAGTCGTAAGGCCTGTGGGGAGGCAGGTTATCCGCTTCCCTCTCGCAGAAGACCTCCAAAAACTCCTTGTACTTGTTGGGTACCGCTTGCACCATGCCTAGGTGTAACTGCGGTTCATCCTCTTGCCCCTCCTCCTCCTGGCGGGTCTGGATGCAGTGTTCTGCGCAGTAGGAGGAGCAGAAGGTCAATTGCCGCTGGTACCATGCTAATGCCGGGCTGTGCCTATCCAGCCAACTCATACCCAACACTATGGGCGTGTCTGACAGGTGGGTGACGTTGAAGCTGATGACTTCGCTGTGGTTTCCAATATGCATCACCATCGGTGGTGTTTGCTGTACCACCTCTCCTCCAAGTAGCTTCCTGCCATCGACCGTGACGATGTTTAGGGGCATCGTGGCTGGCATGAGTGCTATGCGATGTTGCTTGATAAAGTCCACTCCTATAAAGTCTGCGTTGCTCCCAGAGTCAATGGTTATTGGTACTTGCATGGTGTGCCCAGTGGGCAACCGGAGCGATGCGGTGAGTTGCACCACTGGTTTGGGTGGGAGGGGGTCTGTGGGCTGTAAAATCTCTGGGGACTGCTTCACTGACTTGCCTGGTTGGGCCCCAGTGGCTCTGTTTCCAACCAGGCGTCTTCTTCCCCCTGCGGCTGCTTCGGCTGCTGACTTGTTCCCTTTACTGTTGCTGAGGCTGCAGTGTGCTTCTGGAGCCTCTGGGGACACTCTTTGGCCATGTGCTGAGCACTGTCGCAGATGTAGCACTTCCTGGTCCCTCTAGGAGCCTTCGCCTTGACTGCTCCCGGTGTTTGGGCTCTGCTGGCAGTCTGAGCCCTGGCACCACCAATCTCCATCGGCTCTTCTCCCCTTCCCAAAGGAGGCATGGACAGCGCCCGCCCCGCCTCTCTGGGAAAGAAAGGGGTTGTCCTGGCTGGGCTGCTTGCCTTACGTCCTTCCTCCCTGCTCCAAGGACGTCCTTCCAGGCGCACACCAATCGCCAACGCTCTTTGGGCAACTTCTTGGGTACTTTGCGGTCGTTCCCCTCTTGCCAGCTCATCTTTCACCTCTCCACTTAGCCCCTCCCAGAACAGGTCTCTGACAGCAATAGAGTCCTTCTCCCAGCCCAGCACGTTCAATAAGGCAAAAAAGCGTGAGTGATACTGCCTCACCGTCGCTTTCCCTTGCTGTAGTCCATGCATTTCCCTCCGAGCAACATCTACATCTACCGTAGATTTAAAGCAAGCGTCCATAGCTTTGATAAATGCATCGGAATCTTTGAGGGCGGGGTCATTTTCGCGCCACAAATTCCGCAGCCACGCTTTTGCTTCCCCATGCAAATGAGTGATTATGAAGCCCACTTTCTCTTCCTCATCTCTAAAGTCCTTCCGAAGCAAATTGAGCGCGTAAACCACGTCAGCTCTGAAGTTAGGGTATTGCTGCAGGTTCCCATCGAAGTGGGCTACTAGGCTGCCCCCCCTCTTCCCGAGGCCAACTCCCTCCGGTTTGGGTCCTGGCAGCCCCTCTTTCCCCCAACGGTCCCACCTTGCCTGCAGATCCCGGCAGAGCGCTACTGCTTCTTCTTCTCTTTTCCTGGATGCTGCTACTTCTGCGTAAAGCGTCGTCACTGCTTCTTGCAGTTCTTTCACCTGGCTCTCTGTAGCCATCTTTGTCTATCTTCGTGAGCTTGCAAAACACCAAGTCTTGCCCCTCGCTGCACCAACTCACGCTGCGAGGTTTTTATAGGGGACGGAGCATACTGTCAGAGCTACCCTAGGTC
This sequence comes from Podarcis filfolensis, assembly GCF_964270895.1. Classification (NCBI taxonomy): domain Eukaryota; kingdom Metazoa; phylum Chordata; class Lepidosauria; order Squamata; family Lacertidae; genus Podarcis; species Podarcis filfolensis. Next base: position 49,491,200 of record NC_139603.1, read on the forward strand.
CCAGCTCACAAAGGACCAACGCTGCTTCGTTGTTAAGTATAAAAGTCTTTATTGAAGTTCAGTTTCACTTCCAGAGCCGCAGCGCGCAGCCCCACGTCTAAAGTGTCAGACCACTGATGCTCCGTCTGAGTCTCCTCCCCCTTGACACCAATTTAAGATTCTAGCCTTGCTCCACCTTCTCCGCTGCTCCTTCCTCCTCTGGGTCCGCCTGCCCGCCGGGGTTCCGCCCTTTCTAGCCTCTTCTCCCGCTGATTCCCCTGAGCCTTCTCCCTCCCTCCGGCGGGCTTTAGGAGCTGGTTCCCCATCCGGGTCTCCTGCTGTCCCGCGCGCCTGCACATTTGAACTTGGCGCGCGCGCCCAGCCAGCAGCTTTCCTCCTGACCGTTCCACTGCTGCTGTCACTGCTTCCCCCATCGGGGGGGCTAGCTGCAACTGACCTCCCCTCCGTTGGAGGCGTGGTCAGCCCTGACTCCCTCTCTGGAGGAGACACTGCTCCTGACACATGTGACTCCTCCCCCCCACTACGCTCTGGTGGGGAAACTGGTCCCGATCCTCCACTGCTGCTTTGGGGTTCCCCTCTGGCTCCTTGTTTCTGGTGCGTCCCCCCTGGGACCCCCCTTGCCCTGACCATCGGCGCCCCCTTCTGGGAATCTTCTGATTCGCTGGAGAAGCTCATGGAATCTCTCGGGCCACTGTCATACTCCCCTACGCTGCCCTCGGATTCTTCCCCTTCGCTCTCCCAATCCTCTCTCCCTAGTGCTCCTGCTCCTGATTCCCTGACAACTAATATCCTAATTCCACCCTAGTTAGCAGCAACAAAATATCACGGATCCTGAAGTTTTCTTTCTGATCAGGGTCTCACTAGTTAGGAACAGTTCAGCTGCCTCCAGCTGACAAACAGATTTCTGTTCTACTTTCAGAGCACTAGTTGAGCCTTGAAGACTGTGGCGATCATACAGGGGCCCCGGACGTTTGACGGTCTATTGATCCCTGTGCCACCACTATGATCACTGTCCCACTGCCACCAACCCGTTTCTCTCGGGTACACACTGAGTCCAGACAGTTGTTAACATTAAAACAAATAATCAAGTTTATTTTAAAAGCATGAACAAGTTTATGGTTTCAGTTAATTTTTCTTCTCAGTTTCTTATCCTTAGTTTCTATTACCTTTCCTAATAACCTTTCCTAATAACTGCTAACTGATTATCCTAACTGTCTATCTGACTCCTCCTAACAGTTTCTTTCACTCTCTCACAACACAACTCGACCAACCCACAGACTTATCCTCCCTCTTCCTTCTTCAACTCCCAACTGACTTCCCCACAACTCTAACTCCTCCCCTTGGGTTCCCACTGGCCAATCACTTCACTCATTTAACCCTTTCCTTATGACCCACCTAGGAGGGCAAACGCCACAAAGACCTTCTCAGCCTTCTGTGATTTCAGCTATGGCATCCTTTTCTTTCACCTGAACAGCCAATGTCTGTTGCCAATATGTTATTTCTGACCTCTCAGCCTCAGCTTGACTTCTTTATCACTTCCCTCTAGCTTCTTTGTTTAACTGACAACAGTGCTGCACCTGCCCTTTCATTGTCCCCATCAGAAAATCCCAACCACTCAAAATTTATACTCCAATGGTTGACAGCTCATTGTTTTCTAAGTGTGGCCAATGAGCAAAGATAGAATATTCCCCCATAGACTTTTGCTCTACTGTTTGAGGATTCTACTGTCCCATCAGAAAAGAAATGGCCACTAATGTCAACTTGGCATAACAGTAAACCTCTCAAGGCAAATAGTCACTTCCTTAGGATCTGTAACAGCTCTGCTGTTTAATGGCAGGCTGTCAACTTGAGGCCACCTATGCAATTTATTTTTTACACTCAGTTACTGGTGAACTGCTAATCTTTAAAACTCATACAGCTAACAATTCACAGACCAGATAATCTTACAGTATATAAAACATTGCTATGTATAAAAGTATACAACTTTTAGATAACCTTCCCACTCAGGATTAATTGTTTCTCCACCTGCATCTTTCATGGGGGGGGGGCAGTTTCACAGATGAAGTGTTGATTATGAAGGTCCTCTTCCTAATTTTCTATCATGTACCCTCAGAAGGCATTGGCTCCTGGAGAAGGGCCTTCAAAGATGACTTCAATGCCTGAGCAATTTTATGTAGAAGAAAGTAGTCCTACACAGGTAGAGATAAGCACTAGCACTTGGGGTTGAAAATTAACTAGGACTAAGTGCAGTTATTGAAGAACTAAAATACATTTTTACATGGTCCTAGTCCAGGTGGCAACAGCTAGAGAGCTTTGATGAAGCAGCCCCTCCCCCCCCCCAAGCTATGTCCATCCCACATTTTATATTTATTTGGCTGTGTAGAACAATTCACTTCAAGTCATGAAAAAATTAGCCTCATCTTTCTCCCTTCTTCATTCACAGTTAAATCAATAATCAAATTGCTATTCCTTTCATTTTCTTCCTCAATCACATTTCTAGTGAAGACCTGTTGCAGTGCTTTTAAAAGAACACTCCTGTTAAGCTTTCACTCATATTGCATTGATGGAACAGCAGAGTGTTTAAACTATCTCCATTTAGTTGTGTTTGTGAAATAAGATAAAAAAGCTCAAGGCAAGTCGGGGCTAAAAGCAATGACTGCAGCAGTGTGTGTGTGTGTGTGTGTGTGAGAGAGAGAGAGAGAGAGAGAGAGAGAGAGAGAGAGAGAGAGATGTTTTTGTAATACTTTAAAAATGACCTTTCCCCTCATCTGATTGCAGCAGTTTGGCCTTGACTCTATATAACACCTTGACAGGCTCAATTGCTTCCTTTTTCAAATTGTAAATTAAGAGAGAGAGACAGTGAAATCGAAACTTCCTGTTACTTCAAATTCCATCAAAACTGTATCAAATCCATGCCAAAAAATATATGAGGATATATGCAGTGGTAACTTTTTTTTGAAAAGGAAACTGTCTGAAGACATTTTAAAGGGATTTTAATAGTCTTTATGGGGGAGATTCTGGGGTGCTCCTGTGGTCCTTGATGCAGTAGGGTAGCAGTAGCACTCCCTAGCTGCAAAGCTGCTCTGTTGACACTTTTAAGTGCCTTTAGGATTTAAAACTTGTGGCACTTAAAAATGCCTTTGTTTCGGTACCTCATCACTCGCCTCCTAGCCCAATTCTCCCCCAGACACATTTCATTGGTGCCAAAATTGGGGTGTTTGGGCTGCTTCCCAGGCCCCACCACCAATGCTGAAAGGTCTTCAGACGCTTCAGGCACTGCCAAGGTCTTTGGGTCTCTTCACAGGCCCACCACCACAGCCTAACAAACCTTCAGTTCTTCAGGAATGTCCTCGCTCCCCAACATCCATTGGCAACTGTGCTGCTGAGACCGAGTGCAGCCACTTAAAATAAGTTGTTGGCAGACCTGCGTGAAGCCTGGCTTCACTCAGGTCTGCCCCATTATCTTGCCTAAGATTGATTGATTTGAATCACAGGTGAGTCCCAAACTTCCCCTACCACAGCCGATTATACTTTTTGTAAGGAAACCAAGTTTTTTTCAAGTCATTTGGAACCTTTAAAAAAACAATCTTTATTTTACTTTCAACAGATGGAGACTTGTTTGCTATAACTCCTGAAACTCTGTGTGTAAAGAACTTCACTTATTTGCAAAGCTAAGTGTCTGTGATTTATTCTAGCCTACGTATTTTCATGGGGAACATTTGTTTAAAGATGGATGAGGGAAGATTAAATCTAACCAAGTTTTAATGTGCTTGAAGCAATTGCCAACTTTGCTACTGGACAGTAGGAATCTCTCTTCCAAACCTCTCTCTCCAACCATTACCAGAGTCTCTTGCAACAACTTGGAGGGCAAATCTGAGGGGCAGACTAGAGAACATAAGAATAGCTCTGCTGGATCAGGCCAGTGGCCCATCTACTCTAGCATCCTGTTCTCACAGTGGTCAATCAGATGCCCATGGGAAGCCTGCAAGGAGGACCAGAGTGCAGCAGCATTGTTCCCTCCTGCAGTTTCCATCAACTGGTATCGATAAGCATACTGCTTCCAACAGTAGAAACTTATACTTCTATTTGTGGCACTCATTATAACTTAGAGAATGTCAACTCTTGTGCCATCATGGCTGGGAAGGGTAATACCAGCTCATTTACTAATGAAGGAGGAGGTAATCCAAAACAACTTTTATTTCCTAAAGCTAAAACATATTTTTTAAAAAATAAAGAAGAGAGAGACTACTTTGACCTTTCTGGGGGTTTTAAAATTATTTTTATGAAAGCAACATAAGTTAGAATCCACTCTACATAATTGTTTTGACACTAGGAACAGTCTTCGTTCTTATTATTCCTTCCCTGCTTTCTGGGGAATTTCTCCCTCTTACAATAACGCACTGCACACTGTTTCTTCTGGTACTTTATGGTGTTAGTGCAGGGAGCAACAAAGTCACATTGCAACATGAGAGGTCAGGGACAATAGTGCTTGCTGTGTCGCTCCAAAAGGAAGAGAGCGGATGACACATTTTGTTGAGCTGTGTCGGTCAAGGAAGCAAGCTTCTGAATTGTACAGAAAGTCAGAACCCTAGCTGTCTGAAACTATTACCATGTGCTGAAGCAACAGAAGGTGAAGGATGCCATTCATAGTTAAAATGTGATAAAAAACATTTTAAAGCGTAATTTTTAATTTGAGATCCTATCACACTCTTGTCAGGCCAAAGGAGAGACAAAAGGAGATGCCACAGCAACAACAGATGCAATTTCTTTAGGTTTCCGAAAAGTATTTGTGTTGCTGATTGGAAACTAGTGGTGGTATTCAAAGAACATATGCCATCATTGCAAGGATTAACTGCTCTTATCTTTTCCCCCTGTGCACTCCCTAAATCTGTGTGGTCCTAGGTTGGGTTTCTCCCAACCCTCCGGAGCAAAGTTTGAGAGGGTTATTGTGCATGCTGGGAGAAGATGGGTGATTTTTTTAACCTTGCATGACTCTAATCTGGGAGGGGGGTACAATCAAGCTAACCCACCTCAGCCAACCCAGGGACAACACACTTATCCAGACCCAAAATGGTAGGAAATGTGGCTAATGTTTAATTAGGGTAAATTAAAAAAAAATTAGGGGACGCGGGTGGTGCTGTAGGTAAAACCTCAGTGCCTAGGACTTGCTGATCGTAAGGTTGGCGGTTCGAATCCCCGCGGCAGGGTGAGCTCCCGTCGTTCGGTCCCAGCTCCTGCCCACCTAGCAGTTCGAAAGCACCCCTAAGTGCAAGTAGATAAATAGATACCACTTTATAGCGGGAAGGTAAACTGTGTTTCCGTGTGCGGCACTGGTGCTGGCTTGCCAGTTGCAGCTTCGTCACGCTGGCCACGTGACCTGGAAGTGTCTTCGGACAGCGCCGGCTCCCGGCCTCTTGAGCGAGATGAGCGCGCAACCCTAGAGTCGGTCACGACTGGCCCGTACGGGCAGGGGTACCTTTACCTTAAAAAAAAACAAAAACACCTAATTAAATATACAGCTGAAAGTGGGGCAGAGGAAGGGGAGTTCAGATCTGCAGGTGTTCCTTCACAAGTGGCTCTCAGTCTTCTCTTGCCCAGCCTAAACATACCCAGTGCCCCACCCCATCCCACTGTTTTTCATAAGGTTGGGCTTCCAGACCTTTATGATATTAACTTTGGTATTGTGGAAAGATCACTGAAGATGATCAGGCTGTGGATACTTTCTGCTTGCACTACATACTACCTCTGATATAATTTGTTGCAAAATCCACAGTTGGGTGATAATTTTATCACGACCAACCAACGTGTCACAACTTTCTGAGCCAACATTCAAGTATTCCAGAACTTATCAAGCTTAAATGTTAACCAAAGGAGAAAACAAAAGAAATGGAGGGGGGAAATCTTCTTTGGCGATCAGTCGTAGCCAAGTAAGATTGTCTTCCATAAACACGGTTTTAACAATGAGTCTGTAAGTGACTGTGAAGGCCAATTCTGGATCCACACATCCTTCCACAGTGGGGACATTGGTTTCCGGGCGGGAGTTGATCACGGTGTGGATTTGCCAAGTGTGCTTTCCTCTTAGCACCTTTCTCCCTTGCATCCTGAGTTCGAGTGTCTTCAAAGCCCATGACAACTTTAGTAAAGGCTGTTCTCCAACTGGAGCACTCACAGGCCAGTGTTTCCCAGTTGTCAGTGTTTATACAAAAAAAATTAGATTTGCCTTGAGACAGTCTTTAAACCTCTTTTGTTGACCACCAGCATTATGCTTTCCATTTTTAAGTTCAGAATAGAGTAGTTACTTTGGAAGACGATCATCAGGCATCCACACAACATGACCAGTCCAATGAAGTTGCTGTTGAAGAATCATTCCTTCAACACTGGTGATCTTTGCTTCTTCCAGTACACTGATATTAGTTTGCCTGTCTTCCCAAGTGATGTGTAAAAAATTTCGGAGACACCATTGATGGAATCTTTCGAGCCGTTGGAGATGGCGTTTATAAGCGGTCCATGTTTCACAACCATATAGTAAAGTTGGTAGTACAATAGCTTTGTAAACAAGCATTTTTGTTTCCCTGCGAATGTCCCAGTCCTGCACTTCATTCGGGAGAAAGCCGCACTCGCAGAGGTCAGGCAGTGCTTAAGATGGGAATATCAAGAGAACAGATATAAGGACAAGCATGACGTCTTTTATCTTAGCAAAACTGGACTAGTTTTAGGTGACTAGGTGACTTGATTTCAGTGCAGTGGTGTTGAAATGTAAGCCTCTTAGAGTCACAGCAAAACACCCTTGAAGTGGCAGATATAAATTTAAATCAAAGCCTGAGCCTTCTAAATTAGGGCATCATTTTGAGGAGCTGGCTAAAGCTTAATTTGTTCAATTGCAACAATTCTTTGAAAAGGAGAAAAGAAAACCTGTTTCTAACAAGTCCTACTCTGAAAAGATGTAAAAACCTTGAATATGCAACAGAGCATGGAAGTGTGCATATTTTAAAGGAATAGCTTAACTTTAATGAAACTATAATTTTCCAAGCTTCAAAAAATGATGTGATGAACAGAAATGCTTGTATTAAGTTCAGCTACAGGCCACACAATGACTACAATTAGTTTTTTGTTTTTTGTTTTTTTGTTTTTTGCAGTATCCGCTGTTATAGAGTAACTGAGGCTCCAATTCTGTGCACCCATACCTGGGAGCAAGCACCACAGAATATATTAGGACTTACTTTTGAATAAACTTGCAGAAGCATTGGGCTGCCAAAAAAGTTAACAGATTATGAATCCAGATGCTCTGAGAAGGGTTGAGAAAACACGAAAATATATAAGGCTTGCTTATCCTACATATTTCAGTGACAATGAACAGATTTTACATCACTTACATTCTTACTTCCTTCGCACAGAGAGGAATGGTTTGTTACCTTCTCTAAATAGTGCTAGTTCATGTAACTACTCTCCACTTCCTGCTTTATGCTATAGATGAATTACCTTGAACTTCACTGCTTTAAAATCTCTCCCCTAATTTCCTTCCCTCCACTTCTTTCCTTACATAGTATGTCATTCCACCTTTGCTATCTGTATCAGAGGCACCGTGTTGAGCTCTATAAAGCATTTGCTTCTGTTTTGCATTTCATTGTTCTCTGTTCAAAGCAGTCTGCAGGAAAGATAGGCAAATCATGGTGTCTCTCCACCACCTCCTAAAGAGTAGTTTCTTTGAGCTAATGTCTCAAGATGATTACCACTGGATGCATAAATAACTTCATGTAGAAGAAGGTTGCGTCAAACATTTTACATCTGTTAAAATGGTGCTAGATTGTGCACAGTGGTCCACTTGTGGCACTTCAGAGTGACCTTTTCAAAGAGATTGTTAGAGATCTTAATTACCAGTTTGGTGGATTAAAAAAAAAAAAAAGCATCACACATATAGTAGCGGTATGCTCAACAGGCATGGGAAAGATTATATACCCTATTGCTAGAGAAATGGCATTATTGATTAAAATATTCAAGGAATCTGTCTGATTATTGTAAGCAGCTTTAAGTGCTTGCAAGAGGAAGGTCACATCCATGGAGATTTACCAAGATGAGACACTTGCACAGAAATATTTTGCAAAGCAATTTTTGCAAAGCCATTTTCCATAATATAATGCATTTTGTATGTTATTTTCACTTATACGTGCTTTTATATTCACACTTCACCCTGGTATATGCAATTTTGTGCACAGTACTTGGCTGAAGAACTCAATTGCAAAATTCACAGAAGTGCACATTGTGAAGGATGGCTGTGTTTTGGTTTTCATTTTGTATCAGAAAATGTGAATTATGTAGGTTCCTATTGAAATGCAAACTGAATTGAATTAACCCCCCATCCTTAATCAGCAGAACCATTTTATTGAAAATCTTCAATGCTCTAGAGATGCAGATGTTTCTAGTGTCTACTTATGCCAATAATTTGTAAAGCAAGCCCAACCAGTCTATTCTTTTCACTCTCAGCACCTTTGTACTATGGCTATGAGTGGCAAAAAGTACCATTCTGCTCACTGTCACAGCTTGCGCCTGGAAGATTTTGGGGCTTCATTACTAGTTTCATTACTAATCTAAAGAAGGCACTTGTAAGTTGTGTTTACAGGTATTATTTGTGGAAAGCCTGTAGACAGAAATACCATCTCTAGATCCTCTCTCAGCTGAAAATGAGAACACACTTTAGAAGCATAGAACTGTAATGTTGTTGGCTTGTGCTTGGCTTGGTGGATCTCATGATATACAGGCATCCTACATAATTCAACACCCCATTTAGCTCTCATGTGGATATATTAATTCTTGTCTCTGTTATTCTGATTTTCATTTCTTCACATTGCTTTCAATATGCCCCTGCTCATGCAATAAATTAGTCTTACAGCATTATATATTTTAAGATCAGCAGTGTGACAGTTTTATGATCATTTCACTTAAATTAACTGAAATTTCCTTAACACACATAAATCCTTCTGGTTTAATTTATTAATATCTAAAAAACCAAAACTCTATAATTATTTCAGTAGTTGGCAACCGGGATACAGTGACCTGATGTAGAGTGAGTGGGTGCAGTTACTAGAAAACAAAATCTATTACATCAATTCTACTTGTAACAAGTTGGTGCCAAAGCCTGCCATATTCTATATATATTCCATATTGGAACTCAAAGTAGTGTACAAAGGGGTCCCAGGCCCTGTCCAGAACCAATACTGCTACTTCACCATGTGCCTTCACACCATGTTACCATAAGAACATGATACTCATGGATCCAGAAAAACATGATCAGACCAAGTTGAAAGGCTCATCTAGTCCAGCATCCTGTTCTCACAGTGACCAACCAGATGCCTACAGGAAGCTCACAGCATTATGAGTGCAACTGTACTCTATCCTCCTTGTGATTCTTAGCAACTCTAAGTGGTCAGGAGTTATTAAGTTTAACTCCATTTGCATTTGCAATTTTGAATAGACCTGTGATAATAAATATTTCAGAAGGAATTATGCTGACATGAAAAACACTATACAAAATAGGCAACAAATTTTCCTCCCATGAAAGCAGTTTCTATTGGTTCTACGGAAAAGTTACTGCAGTCTTTATTTTCTGACTTTAACAGCATAGAGTGGCAATAACAATATAGTAAATAATAGTAGGTTATACAATATCAATCAATATCTGTAAAATATTCACAACGTATTCATAAACAATTCATATGCACCCTAGTTAATATAATGCTGGGTATTTTCTTGTATCCTGTTACACCAATATATTACAATAGACTTATTTTTAAATAAATAAATTACTGGATTGTCTTGAAGCCTTGCAAGTGTCAAATAGAAATAGAACATACATTCATAAAAGCTCCTTACAATTTGTACTTATAGTTTGTTGCTGAACATATTACCATACAATTACTGGTAGCTAATGAAATAGCTAATCCTAAATCAATTTTCCATCTGTGTTGATATGAATTTCTGAATGTTTCAGTATTCATAATTATATTATATATTTTGCTTAATTTGTTTTTGGCTTGTTAAAATAAAATTTCAAACTCTACTCTCTTTAAGAGGACTTTGTTTCCTTGGTAAATAATTACTAGATGTACTATTTGTAAATACTAAAACAAACATGGGTAATGGGGTCCTTTTTCATTATTTATTACTCCATAAGATTTAAACATTCCATACTTAAATAGATTTCTCAAGTCCTGTACACCCATTATCATTCCATAATTGCAAAATACCTAACAAGGTGTCACACTATAATTCCTCATTGCAATGTGAAGTTGTTTACAGTGACAATCCTAGTCTTAATTTTCCTTTCTTTGTTTTCCAATAAGGGATAGGTTTGTTTTGATCAGTTCCCTATTGAATTTACTGTTGAAGTGTCTTTTTAAGTTTTCTTGATATCAGGCTTTCAGGTACATGAAACCATGCTACTAAATGTATTGGCATAACTGCATCAAAGTTATACAAAGTTATTATACATGGAGAAACTATAACTCCATGTTTTTATCAGTTGTGATGAAGTTTTTCCCGTTTCTCTGATTTTTGTTTTTTAGAATTTGCTCAAAACCATTTACCAGATTGTGTACAAATAATATGTCTTCTGCCTTCATTTTGAACTTTTCAACCCTATCTTAAGACCACTTATCGCCTTTCTGATTCTTACTGATTCAGTAAGAAGCTCATAGATAAAGTAAATAATAGTTGGGATAGGGGACATCCTTGCACCATTTACTAAGACATAAATAGATGCATTAACTGAACCCACATAGAAAATTATCCTGCTAGACCAATGAAATGTGGTTTAAATATCTCCATTCTAAATTATCAAAAGCATTCTCAGCATCTAAGAACAGAAGTGTGTCTAGGCTTAGTTATCATTTGTATTATGTTTTTATGTCCAGTGTTACTTTACAATTTTAAATAAAGACTTTCTGGTCATCTGCAATGAATCTCCAAACAATTATGTTGCCTTTTTGCCATAATAGCGGTCCACGTTTAAAACCCTGATATAAAAGAGCAAAGCTCAATAGGACTCTACTTTGGAAATGTTTTTGTTTTACTTCAGTATTAATCAATTTGGCTTTCTCCACACTTTTTTTTAAGTATGTTTTTCCATAACTTCATTTATTGCAACCAGAAGGGGATATGCTAATTCATTAAGAACATTTTATAGTATTCTGCCATGAAGCCATCTGTTTCTACCACATTTTTTAAAAGTTCTGCAATGCACTGTACAGAGCTCAGTAATTGTAAGCAGCTTTGTAGATTTTCAGTATCCTTTTCTGTTAGACATGGCAGTTTAATATTTCTAAAAGAAAACAAGAACAACCCTGAACTCCCTGTTCATAATGGCATTCTGAGAAATAAAGTTCCTCGTAACATTCTCTAAATTTATTAAAGGTGTATTTTGGAATTATGTAAATCTTAATCACATTTTTAAAAATTCCATAACCTTATCTGGTCTGTTGCCCTTCTCAAAAATGCAGTTTCAGTAAACATAGTAGTTAGTAGCAATTGTTGTTGTTGTTGTTTAGTTGTTTAGTCGTGTCCGACTCTTCGTGACCCCATGGACCAGAGCATGCCAGGCACTTCTGTCCTCCACTGCCTCCCCCAGTTTGATCAAACTCATGCTGGTAGCTTCAAGAACACCATCCAACCATCTCATCCTCTGTTGTCCCCTTCTCCTTGTGCCCTCCATCTTTCCCAACATCAGGGTCTTTTCCAGGGAGTCTTCTCTTCTCATGAGGTGGCCAAAGTATTGGAGCCTCAGCTTCACGATCTGTCCTTCCAGTGAGCACTCAGGGCTGATTTCCTTAAGAATGGATACGTTTGATCTTCTTGCAGTCCATGGGACTCTCAAGAGTCTCCTCCAGCACCATAATTCAAAAGCATCAATTCTTCGGCGATCAGCCTTCTTTATGGTCCAGCTCTCACTTCCATACATCACTACTGGGAAAACCATAGCTTTAACTATACGGACCTTTGTTGGCAAGGTGATGTCTCTACTTTTTAAGATGCTGTCTAGGTTTGTAATTGCTTTTCTCCCAAGAAGCAGGCGTCTTTTAATTTCGTGACTGCTGTCACCATCTGCAGTGATCATGGAGCCCAAGAAAGTAAAATCTCTTACTGCCTCCATTTCTTCCCCTTCTATTTGCCAGGAGGTGATGGGACCACTGGCCATGATTTTCGTTTTTTTGATGTTGAGCTTCAGACCATATTTTGCGCTCTCCTCTTTCACCCTCAATTAAAGGTTCTTTAATTCCTCCTCACTTTCTGCCATCAAGGTTGTGTCATCTGCATATCTGAGGTTGTTGATATTTCTTCCGGCAATCTTAATTCTGGCTTCGGATTCATGGCAATGATTATTAAAGTTATACGTTTAATGTGCATAAAATGCTTTGTTTGAATGCATTGTAATTAAAATGTTGCAAAGGGAAGTTTACCTTAAGCAAGAGGTTCCACTCTGGCAGAAGCATCAGAGACAGCTGGTATTTTTCCATTACAATGAGCTAAACTACCTGATGACTCATTGCTGGAAACACCAGCTGCAAAGTTCTCACTGCAAGAAGCTGAGAAGGCAATGTGTGCTTGTCATCAATGGTTAGTAGTAGTAGCAGCAGCAGCAGTTGCAGGGAGGTTCTGCAATGATGAACAAGCTTAGGATCACCCTCTGAGACCAGAGATTGGAAAGTTTACTGAACCGCATAAAGGACTGCACCCTATTTCTTCTTTGCAATGTACTACTTGGTTATTTTGTAACATTTATCTTATTGTAGCTAGTATTTAAGACTGTTCTGCAGGGAAGCTTTGGAACTCATTCTTGTGGTGGAGATAATTCACTTCTATACAAGGTCCAGACCACTGAACAACTCTAACAAAAATCCCAAGAAGCAAAGTTCAGAAGGATAGTGATTAGAACTACTGTTCATACCTAAAAATATAGACACAAAGAGATTGTTGAAATGTGAGGCAGGTTTTAGTTCATCCAGTTAAAGGTAAAGATTTTAAAATTTGATAAAGTTAGCCTTTAAAGCATAAAAATCTCTGAGTTCTGTACAGACTTGTGCAGAAGCATCTCTGCATTATGCTGTGGCGTAGCATGGTTCTCCTAGACATCTTGCTTCCTGCAGTGCGTCCCCTAAGTTTACATGAAGTGCTGTCCCAGTTTAAAGAAATTTAGAAGTGCTAAGAATGGACAGAAAAATGGAAGACTCTTTTGCAGGGAAAGGAAACTTTTGAGAAACTGAAGGACAGACTTTTAGCACAGCATTGATAAAAATTCATTCTACTTGCAAAATATCAAAGCTTTTTACATTGATTTGATAGGAATGTTATCTGTCTGCTGAAATTGTGATGGCACACCTATTAACACCAAGAAAATCTGTGTTTATGAATGTAAATGAACAGTGCAATATATGAATGACAGCAAAAGGGTTTCTTTTGACACTGACACATGGTTGGCCAGCTGTTGTTCATCACCTTGATGTGTGTGCTGGCAGTGATAAAAACACTCAAATTGCTATTCACACATTACAGAATATGCCCATTGTGATGAGGGAACTCTGCAGTGTGTATTTAAAGGCTAAACGTCCAGAGTCCTTATTTTCATTTTATTTTTGAGGGGTGGGGGTATACGCTGAGAAAAACAAACCACCCTCATCTCCAGCAGGGTATAGACGATACAGCCACTACTTGTGAGATGCAGAGTATACAAAGACGGAAAGTTTTGTGAGAAAGTGTGATCCCTCTGGAGAGCTTCAAAACCCAGGGTTGACACTGACTGCTGCAGTTCAGTGCTGTTCACCTCTCTGATGCCCCACCAAACACTTTTCTACAGCCTATGCATAGTAGGAATATCTGCAAAGCAAATGGCCATGAGGTGGGCTTTCCCTTGATTCATGAATGTATTCTGTTAGCTTGATTCAGTCAGAGTAAAAGGAATGTATAAGTTACTGGAATTTGGTCATTGGTCCTAATTCTGTAGCGACCTCTGAAGTGACAGGAAACCCATAGTAAATATATACGGCACAGTGTGATTTATCTCTGTATAGGGAAATAGAATGAGCGTGATGTTCTGAATCTTGCAGGATTGGACAGGAGTGTCTTTGAACCTATAGGACTGTGGTCTAGCTCTAGAATCTAACACAGGCATTCACATCAGTCTATTTCCAGAGTTTGGACTGAGAGCAGGGCTTATGTAGCTGAAATGGCACCATCCATGCACAAGAGGCAGTAGTATCTCCTGTTGGTGCATCTGCTGCTCCTGTTCTGGCCCTCTCCAGCATAATCCCTGTGAGCTGCAACAAAGATGGTGTTGGGAAGGCAACTGTGTGGCTCTGCTCCGCCACGCCAGTAACTACTGACAAGAGGGAATTATCAGCAGGCTTGGGAGAACCCCAAAGAAATACATTTCATATGAGGAACCCTAATGGGAGGGGGGGGCAGAACAAGGTGGCTTTGAACCAGCACAGCAGCACTCCAAACTGCAACATTTTGTTGCAAGGCCCCACTGGTCTAGATATAAAAAGAGCTATTAGGTATATCCACGCTGTATTTGACTTGGATCAGAAGTGTTCCAGTGTAACCACCGTGGACTTAGCTAGCTAGAAAATGAGAACTTCTAATTAATACAAAACTATTCTTTCATTTGCAACTTCCTGATTGACATTTCTCACCCAAATGAAAGTACCCCACTTTGATTTGAAATGTTTAAAGATGTCTTCACAAGTGTAATAAAAATATTCAAGGTGATGAAAGACCAGGAATATGATGATGTTCTTGTAATTATTGCAGAGCTTGCAGGTACAAACCATCTGGCAGAACTGTTAATTTCCTAGCAGCCTATTCTCTCAGAGCAAGTTAACTTTGTGAAATGCTTTCAAAGTCAGCATCCATTTATATTCCAAGCCAGTGTTTGCAAAGGTCATTCTCTCAAGTCAATACACAAAGGCAAAAGTACTAGTCAGTACACAAAGGCAAGGGATCTAAGAGAAACCTGTGTGTTTATTCACACGTTGGTCACGCAAGAAAAGCAGTTGTGAAATTTACGCTTAACATAAATTTCATATAACTTAACATAGCAGCTACACATTAACATTCTGAGCTCCCAGGTTCCTATTTTTAATCAAATTAAATCTGAAAATCTAATGACATCTTATCCTAGAAGAGCAGTTCTCCCAAGTCCAATTCTTATCACTTGAAGTCAGCCTGAAACTGCAGCCTCATGTAGAACAAAACATATGAGCCAGGGTTACCATGATGCTTCCCAGTTGCAATTCCTGTGGCTGTAGTGGCTCCTTTTTCACCTGCTACCAGACTCTCATGAGTTACACCAAAGGTCTCACACTCATGCAGATAATAACTCCCTCTTACATTACTTCTGCCACATGCCTATGTCTGAAATTTTAGTCTAAAATAAATACGGAGCCTTAGAAAAATTCTCATCTTGTTCAATACAAAAATACAATTTTTTTTCATTAGAAAGTTTGGTTGGATGCCATGGGTATCTCTACAGTAAAAGTAAATCTTTCAACTACCTCTGTTTTTCTCCTGGAAGGACACCTGAGAGATGTGGTTTTGTGCAGGATCTGAAAACTTGTTATCCATCCCCAGCACAGCCACAAAATTACAGCTCCATCCAGGAGACTTGAGCTGCCTTGTATGTACAGTGCAAACTTGTCACATGCTCTGTCATTGACAGCTTTGCAAACTGGGTCGGGTGCATTAGCAAGTTCACAGGGAGCTGGCAGAGACAGCATAAGGGGCAATACAAGCACCACATGCAAAGAGGCCAGAGTGTTTATTAAAAGCAGATGATCTATAGTCTTGTTTCTTCAAAGAGTCTTATTTTTATTTTGTTGAGGAAATGAAAAGCAATTTTCACAGCTAAAAATTACCTTTCCATAGAGCCTCCACTGTAATTCTGTTATCTTTATTTTTCCTTCAGGCAACTCACTTCCTTTTGTGATGAAGATGAAGGGGAGAAAATCACGATAATACCATTTTTACCTTCTACCACATTGTGTTTCATTTTGATGCATGTGAAGACAGCGAATCCCTGTTGAGTACCTAGTTCTCTTCACAAAACCTCATTAGTTTTCTCTTTAGTGTATTGACAATTCTCTGGCATTTATGGCAATCATTTAGACGTCCAGGATGGCTGTGTCCCATATATCCACACCATCAAATAATCCTTGTATTTGTTTGAGTGGGTTTTACAATCATGAATGATGCCAGCTCAACAGCCCTAGAGACTGAAGTGCTCCATTGAATTCTTATACCAGGCACAACACATGTCTTCATAGGCTGAACAATGTTTTCTTGCATGAGGAGTTAACAGTGTTTGCAGCTACAGAGCTAGTGGCTGAAGCTGAAGTGCCATTTCAATGAAGAGGCGGGTTCATATGTATAACTAATTTGAGGCTCAAGGGGAAGGAAGGGGAGGAAGTAGTCTGTGGCAGAGGCACTTACCAGCAATGTATCGTCAGGTAAGACAGAGTCACATTAGGCTAGAACAGTGTGTAAGGTTCTTACAAGAGCATCAAGACTGGGCAAACTCCAGCCTAGAGGTTAGATGCTGTCCTATTCTGAGGGATTGGAGCCTGATAAAATTCCGACAGGTAAGTGCAGAGAAGTAAGGTTGTGCAAATGGAGTCCAAGAGTTAAAGCTCACTCCAACCCATGTTGTGATCCCAGTCCAGTTTTGGGCCCTCTGCTGCTGCTATGTACTGAAGAAAAACCAAGCACATGACGTCACTCACTTAATTCACCTTCAGTTTAGTCTGTCCTTGACATGCTCTCTTTCCAGGAGTAGAGAGTTTTTGATTCGTCCCTCTATATGCTTTCTAAAGTGATGCATCCCTAAGAAAATGATACAATTTGCCTTTTCTCTCCATGGCCAACCCCTCTGATGAATTGTCCCCAGCTCCAAACCCACACCAGTCAGCTGCCAACCATTTTGGTTGTGCACAACAGAACCATTTATAAAGGGTGTTGGTTGGGAACATGGTAACACTGCACTTCATTACTGCCCTGCTGTGATATGCTGATGCTGCTGTGCTACCATGTTGCACAATTAACAATGACTCGTAAGACTGGGCTAAGAGTGCTTCTCTCTCCAAACCTCACATCACGGCATTCAGCATAAGGGAATCAAAGCAGTTTATGCCCATGCTGGAAAATGAGCTACATGATTTCCTCCTGTTTTAGAACTCTGTATATTATCTTCTGACAAGTAGAGCTTTTAAATTAATAGAAAATGCCATTTCACAGTGTTTAAGTCCTGTTAGGGGAATTCATTGGTGAATCTAAAAGTCCTTGGAATATCTTAAAAGTTATTTATTTTCAACCAAGTGCCTTTCAAATTATATCATCTCATATTAATTCTCTGTAGTAAGCCTTGTTTACACACACACACACACAAACACACAATTAACAAAAGAAGGTTTCTTCTAAAAATAATAATAGTGAAACATTTTTGCTTCCACCTTAATCAGCTGCTCTGATAAAAATGAAACGATGGATGTTTCCAAGGCGGAAGTTATAGAACTACGGAGATGGAGCTATGAGCAATACTTCTGATTCAGAATGTGAAGGGAGTTGCTTTCCAGGACACTGAAAACAATAAATGAGGAATGAGATTGGCATTAGTTTTCACCAATGTGATAAAATTGTGTCTCTACTGCACATGACTGCTCCTCCATTAGCCCCACCTCCACCTCCCCAAAAGAAAACCCTGTACTGTACATAGAAACCTAGAAGTCAAGGATAAGCATTCAAGTTTAAAACCATGAATCCCCAGTGGTACAGATTTGCAACTTCAGTGAGAACTAGGCCATTATTTCTGAAAGATGCTAGAAAATAAATAAGTAAGTAATTAAGATCATGCAACTAAGGGGAAAGTTACTCCTCTTGCTCGTCAGAGGTATCCTCTACGCATACACTATCCATGATTCACCTCTCTGTGGTGGGGCAAGAGAAGCCTTCAACCTCTTTCCTGATCACTAGGAATTGGCTCCCGCTCTGTCCACCAAGCAAACAATAGCTGAAGGAGGACATCAAAAACAAGCAAACCGGGATGCTGTGGGGGTGGAGTGCTTTGACCTCCTGGCCTCATATGCCACTATAGTGGTCACACAGCTAAAGAAAAAGCTTCTGCCACAACAAGAGCTGAAGCTGGAGATAAGAATGTGATGATAAAAGAAAAGCTTGCTAGGAAGCTAGGATCATTAGAAGCAGAGGCGGCGCTAGCTGCTCCGGCACGCGGAGCAGCACACATGCTGTGCACCCAGGGGCAGGGCTAGCTGTCTGTAGGGGTGGGGCAGGCTGCCCACAGGGGTGGGGCTAGCATTCCAGGGGGGGCTAGCATCTGGGGGGCACGGCGATATCACCCCCCCAGGATGACATACGCTGTGGACCGCACCCACTGCAACCCCCTTCCTCCGCCAGTTAGAAGATCCATTTTTAGGCAGAACTCAACATTACATTTCCTAATGATTTTGTCAGAAAATTAAGGTATGTTGGATGCACAAATAATCCCTTCAGCTCAATTAACTAGAACTTCTAGTCATTTCTCTCTCTCTCTCTCTCTCTCTCTCTCTCTCACACACACACACACACACACACGAGAGAGAGAACACTAGAATTGTAATGATCCAATCCCAAACTTCCTGGAATGAACAGACATCTTCCTAATCATCTGAACAAACTTTTTTTAAGAGTAAGATTTTCTTGGATGGATAGAATAGCCTTTGTCCACTTTCCACAGAAAGCAGAGGGAGGACTCCTTATCAGCTCCCACTCTTTCAATCCTCCCCTTCATAAACTCAAGAAATTGCAAGGCACTTGAACTCTGATCTATTTGCACAAGGGTCTGATTATTTATATTTCCACCTTGCCTTCAAATCACAACTTTAATATAATGCATTTTAAGTTGAAACTCTGCCCTTGGATTTATTATGGAGCAGAAAAATACGTGATAAATTTCACTCACAAGGACCAATGTGACACATTCTTCTTTGAACCAAATCAGCCTCCCAACTCTGCAATATCTGACAGATCAATCTTTATAACCTACGTGACCAGTGAACACTGCGTTCTGGACAGATTCATTTAATGATCAGCTCTCCCATGCATCCTTACCACCAAAGGAAACAGTTACATTTCAACGTGGCTTCAGGTGTAATCCAGATGATCCTGATTCTGCCTGGCTCATAAAGAATAGTGCCATAAGCCTCCTAACTGCTTGAGAAGAACTGCAGGATTTACCATTCTGAATTATGTCTGTCAAGCTGGCATGTTCATTCCGTCTTTAGCATTACATCTTCCTGGGTAACAGATGGAGCTAGTAACTCTGAGCTTTTTATCATTCCGGCTAGCACTGCCTGTCATAGCTTTTTAAACCCAAAGACTGCAAAGTTTTAAAAAAGCTAAAAACGAAACTGTACACACAAGTGGCATGTTTGGGGAACAATAAAAAGCAATTTGACCCTTAATCATTCTGCTCTTCTGCCGCAAAGCAAACTTTCTGTTTAATAGCTGCAGTGGAAATAAAGAAACCTGTTGCTTGCTTTTCTCCAATGTGCTTTAAAAAGAGAGAGAGAGAGAGAGAGAGAGAGAGACTCTCCTACACTTCTGAATTCACTCAGCCCTGCTCTTATGCACATTTGTCAACAAATATGTTATCACAATCAGTTCTACCACCTGCATCAGAATTAAAGCACAAATAGCCAGCCAAAAAAAGCCTGTAGTTTATCTCAGACACTTCAGCTTGAAGGTGCTAAATGTGTTTTCATGCACTTCAGTGTTATTTCAAGTTATACTAAATAATATCTGAGAATAGTTTGGCACAAAAGTAGGGTGGATAATACAAGTATGTATAAAGCAGATAAGCTATCGAGAAAGATATTCTTCATGGTTCTGGGCTGCATGCTCTCAATGCTATTTACCTATGCTAAAGGAAGGAATGATGTAGGTACATATTAGAACAGTACAATTTGATTCCCATCATATCCATGTATAAACTCCAGGTTCTTGTTACTTTTCAAAGCGTTTTTGCCATTTTCCATTTAGTGCATCATGAGTAATTATGGATGGCCTTAGTGACATTTTGCTAAAGAAATAATTATTATTCCATGCTGTGTGGCTGAAGGGGAAGCTATCTCTAATTAAAATTAAGTGTGTGGGGGGGGACTTAACTGCAAATATAACCACCCAATTGCTTGTGGCGCAGCCTCTTGCTTTTATGTCATGTTGTTGATTATTTCTTTGAATTATTCCCTTCCATGTATATAAAAAATGTGGCATTAACTACAAGGCTGGCTTTCACCAGTATGCATATATAGTGGGTTTTACTGAACTGTTGGCAAGGCATTCCACGTCTTCCTCCAAGCTTGCCTCTTTTCCCAGAAGAAGCAATTCCAAATACTTCTGTTTCCATGGCAGGAGCTCAGAGCTGCCTTATCAGGATCTTCATGCAGCTTTCCCATGAGTTAAAACACTGAACAGCAGGTGGCAGCTTCTTAGGGAAGGCCCCTCAAGCCCTAGATGGATGATGCCCTCCAAGGCTTGCTATTGGATCCTCCTTTTCATATACTCTTCTTAACAGAGTGCAATGTGTGGGTTTTTAAAAAGAAAAAGAAAAAAGAAGAATACCTGATACTTTAAACTACTAAGATTTCCTTTATTCTATTAAGTATGAAATTATAACTAGTTATTAAAACTCACATTTGTCAAGTAACTAGCACACCATTAGTGACTCAGTAGACTTTAATTCCCCCTTTTGTTGTACAGGAAAAAGCAGACCGAAAGTGCATAGGGAAAGACTTAAGCCAGCCCCAAATCAAGGCCTAATTTGCAACAGTTCTACCAGTCATTAGTGTGAATTAGAACATTTCCACTCCATGCATAAATTTGTATAACATCTGCAATGGGATCTTGCCTTTCTTTGCATCCAGGGGGCAGAATATTGACTTTGAAATATATTAGATGAGAGAGCTCTCTTCAGCGTGCCCATGTAATTTTCATTCAAATATACAGGAAACCCAGACTTCTATGCAACATATATCTAGCAAGAATAAAGACTCTAATTTGCAAATTTGGGACTCCAAGTACAACAAATTGCTGGGTAATTCATTACAATGCTGGATGTGCTGTTTAACATTAAAGGCAAAAGCTACTCTAATTTATTAAAAGGGAATCATTAGCTTGATTATTTTCCACATATACTAGAAGGAGAAGATGCCACTGTAATCTATACTGATGTTCGAGATAAATAGTAAGAGTGTTGGCATATATAATTGGTCAATTTGTCCTTGTTCAGTTTCCAATAGTGAAATGCCAGGCAAAAAAACCCCTCCTATTTCCCATCCTTTATTATTATTTTCTTCAGAGATGACTTGATGGGGTGGGACTTTGCTTTTCATCCTTTTTTTTTTCTAAAAGGACATCCACTGCTTAATCATTCAGTGAACAACAAAACATACAGTGCATGGTAGTCTATAATAGTCTATGATTTAAAACAAAACAGTGGTTTAAAATAAGCTCTTAAAATAATTTACTTTGGAAAAATGATTTTAATCTGGATCTGGACACAAAATGTCTTGAGAACTGTGCAATCTGTTTAGCAAGGGCGCTTCTTAAAATACTCTCATTTCTTAAGCAGCATATACAGTTCAAAAGTCTCACTGTGTTTTTCAACACAGATGAAAACTGTAATGCCATCATAAACTGCATCCTGTAGCAGGACTGCTAACAAATGACTGTGATTTAGGCTGATAAAATAGAGGGTGATCTGAGTGATGCTAGTTTTTGCAAGTGGAGACTACTGCTAGGAAATGAAACTCAGCGTAAGTGTGATCCTAGCAAACAAGCAGAGCTGCCCCTCTCATTCAGCAAAGTGAGGCTGCTGCATCAAGCAGCAGATAGTGAGAGATGGGGAGTAGTGATGGGATACTGGAGGACATAGTTGGGTGTACCACATGGCATGTCTGCTACCCTAAGGTATGATGGAGCGTGCTGTCCCATCACCAGCGTTGAAGCTAGTATTGTCCTTCAATTTCTCAAAAGTTCCATTTTTCTGTCTCATTCATGGAGCTCCTTAGAATTTCTCTAGAATTGTTGTGGGTGTGGGGTTGAGCTTATTTTATCGTTGTGAGATGACAGGGGGTTGCACATGTGTTTTTCTTTCCACCAAATGTTTCTCCAGAGCTTTACAGCCTCCCTGGCTGCCCCTGCTTCCTGATCTGCAAAAGCTCCAAGGAAGGAGTTGCCTCTTGACATCTTCCCCTAAATTTAAGTTGATGTGCAAGAAGTCAAGGAGGGTGACTGCTGAACATGTGAGGTCAGTATAGTTGTTAATTACAGTCATTCCTTTTATCTTTCCTGGAAAAGAAATCTTTCTGTACTGATTTCTTTAAAAGTAAGAACTTCACTTTTTAAAGGTAACAAAAAAAGCATCTCATTTATTTATTTATTTGCTGAAAAATGAACTTGTCTGTTCATTTTTGGAATGTTCAAATGATCTTCAACCTTATATATTATTTTCATTCATATAATCTGACATTCTGCTGAAAATAGTAACCAAGGACACATAAGTTATATAATTTTAATTGACTTTTGGATATGGATGCATGCTATTATGAAATATTATATGCAGGTGGAAAATTTTGGGGTTTTTTCCAAAAAATAAAAGACAACAGTCTCTCGACTTTCCTGAATTTTCAGGAAAGCCTAGATGATGATGTAGTGGGGTTTTCGGGAAACACAGCAGCCAGGCACAAAGCAGAGTGAAATGAAAGAAAGGACACTCACAAACACTCCTTGACCACCTAGAAAATTAGGTAACCCTAACAAGAAAAACCCAGCACCCAACCCATGCAGATTTAATTGAAATTTTGCTTCCTTTTGGATAATTTTTGAATGTATTTTCTTTCTCATTAATTGATAGAGAACGGTTGAAGAAAATGCAGTAGACATTTTTAGCAGAGCACCAGCTGAAGTACAATCCAACTGTCAGTTTGGCTGGCTTCTGAACATGGGGTGGTGGCATCAGGAGGGACCATAGGCAGGATAAAACCTTGGGCTGCCTCTGCAAACAGGCTACTGCTTGCTAACTAAAGCCAACCCTATTTGTTTCTGTAAGAAGCCATTGATCCAAACCAAAGTGTATGCATGAGGTGGCTGCTACTACTGCATGACCATGGCCATTTAGTGCAAATCATCTGGCTTTGAGAGGGAATAGTTCAGTGTCCTGATTCCCCCACTGCCTCCTGAATAGGTATCACGGATTATGTGACTAGAAGTCTCATTTGGTGAGAGAACTGAAAATGTGGCCAGCAAGTAACAAATGTCCTCAGCCATCATTGTCCTTTAAATTCAAAAATATTTCATATGATCTCATTTGTTCCGTTTGTGGAGCTTGACCAGGTTAGAAGATCCTTCATTTGTTTGTCATAATGAGGCCATATGTCTCTAATGAGACCAGAAATAAGTTCTTTATTTATCTCGAACTTTGTTTTGACTCTTGGGCAAGCATGAAAAAACCTGAATGTTTCCTGTCGCAGACTTCTTACAGGAAAAAAGCTAGCTTCATGAATAAGACAACACTACATGAGTCCTCGTGTCATTGTTGGGTTTATGGAGATCTGACTGTTTTAATTATGCTATAATTTGCCCTGTACACAGGTCTGTGATTACTTGTGCTTTTCATATCTGTTCAGTCGATTTGTATTCTTGGTTCTTTTATGACCTATGATTAAGTTGATAAATATTTTATATTTGATTATGATCTGACAGAGCATATGCACACAGCAGAATGAAGTGGAGAATAATAACTATTACTGATGATTTAGGAAGTACCTTGGAGCCTAGGCATGGCACAAAAATATAAATTAAAGACAGACCTTTGCATCCTCCTCAGGCTAGATATATGTACACAGAAATCTGACACTGACTGAGTCAAGGGACGGAGGAGACATTCAGTTTGGTTTGCTTTTATTGACAAGCTACCTAATCTGCATGTCCTGGAACAATACACAAACTAAATGATATGCTTCAACATTCTCACTGCTTCACACTAATTTAGTGAAGCAGTTCTCCAACCATAAAAATGTGTTCAAAAATACATACATATATTGCTGAAAAATCAGGCAAACTGAACATAAGATCAGAAAAATGAAAAACAGAGAGAAACCAAAATTGACTGAATCTATACAACTCTAGCTGAATCAGAGCAATCATCCAAAGTTCATATTAGTGAATGAACCACGTTATGTTGTGTGCTGAGCAAAATGACTCCTGAAAACATAAAGGATATGCACATATTATTGGGAATGATCAAAACAAAGTTCAGGATTTTAAGTCTCCTTGGTTCACAATAAACTTATCTCTCTTATTAAAACCAGAGGGGCTGAAATATGCTTAACTTTTACTGAAACATATCCTTTTTTTCTTTTTTCTTACTCAGCTAAGTATAATTCTTTTGCTCTGCAAACCATTGCTCTGTAAACTACTGGGTTCTGAGTTCTTTTTCTGGTGGCTTAACTAACACACATTTCACATGAATCAGTTTAATAAGCAAATTCAGCAGCCAATCATACTAACAGTTTAGCTTTGCCGTTGTTCGCCTCCCTTTACTGAATAAACTCCTGGGCATTTCAACTTTGTTCCTTAAAGCTTCCAATCAGTCTATCTGTCTCTGCTCCTATTGAAGCTTGAA
Source organism: Podarcis filfolensis (assembly GCF_964270895.1). Classification (NCBI taxonomy): domain Eukaryota; kingdom Metazoa; phylum Chordata; class Lepidosauria; order Squamata; family Lacertidae; genus Podarcis; species Podarcis filfolensis. The sequence goes on from NC_139603.1 coordinate 49,515,921, forward strand.
TGAATACTAAGTTTGAGGTTGAAAACAGGCATCCCTTTTTGGATCACCTGGGAAAGTACTGTAATCAAATGCAATCATAGGCAGGATTTGAAATATGAGCAGTGGAAGGGAAATGTAAAAATAATTGCATTGTAATAGATGTAATATGTAATAGATAAAAGCATGCTATATAATGCAGTAGAAGAAAGGAGGAAAGGGTGGGAAGTCAAAACGTTAAGGGACGTATGTGCTGAAGTTCAAGTTAATTTGTCAAAACCTCTGAAATTCAATTTAAAAATTTAAAAAGCATGCATCCCTTGCTGAAACCTAAAATAAGCGGTTTAGTCATGGAGGCCACATGACCCAGAAAGCTGTTTGTGGACAAACATCAACTCCCTTGTCCTGAAAAGCAGGAACAAGAAGAAGCACCAGGGGAGAGACAGGTGACAGACTCAGTCTCTTTAGAAAGCATTCCAGACACATACACCCTCCCAGAACCCAGCGGGCATTGAAAGTAGGAGAGCAGAAAGCACAGATCAGCCAACATAGGGATGACGTATAATAGGAGAGACGGAGGGGGTGGGGCTTCACTCGGAGCAATGCCATTACTACAAGAGGCATCTTTTCTAAGCCTCTCTCTATGAATATTGAATAAAATACTTGGCAAGAACTCTCCTTGTTATCTATTGCTGGCAGCCTACCATGGGGGGGATCAGATTCCCTGGTGCCTGACATTTCCTTGTTGCAAATGTAAGGAGGCTACTAGATGCTGGTTTGTCCAAGGCCACTGTGGCGTTTGCCCTCCTAGGTGTGTGACATCATACTGGGTTCATAAGGAAAGGGTTAACTAATTGTAAAATGACTAACCAATGGGAACCCAAGGGGAGGCATTAGAGTTAGGGTTAGAGTTGTTAAGAAGTCAGTCTGGAGTTAGAGAAGAGACAGAGAGGATAAGTCTGTGGGTTGGGCTAGTCTGATGTGAGAGAGTGAGAGAATCTGTTAAGAGGAGTCAGTCAAACAGTTGAGATAATCAGTCAGAAGGTTTTAGGAAGGTATAGGCCGGTAAAGAAACTAAAGTTAAGAAACTGCCAAGAATATTATCTGAGAAACCATGAACTTGTTAATACTTATAAAATAAACTTGTTTATTTGGTTCAATTTTAACAACTGTCTGGACTCAGTGTGTACCCAAGAGTAACGGGTTGGTGGCAGCGGGGAAGCAAGCACAGTGGTGGCACGGGGATCAATAGACCGTTAAATGTCCGGGGACCCTGTGTGATCGCCACAGCCACCCATGGTAGGCCATGGCCATGGCAAGTTTTGACCCCCTGTCTCTTGGCCATTACGCTACTCTTGATCTGTTGAAAGTGAAATCAATGGCAGAGTATCGCCTAAAATCCAGATACTTAACTGTGTCGTAGCTCAAGCTGCAAGAGTATAAGCAAATATAATTTTGGCATCCTTATCTTTAATACATACACAAGTTGAGGGTTTGTCAATATTCTTCTAGGCTTCTTTGAATGTTTATCAGTCAGCATTGGCAAGGGTGACAGTGAGCCTGCTTGCTGAATACCAAATCCTGCCACACAAAGCTGCATTCATAAGCAGGTTATTTCTTTGAAATGATTATTATTGGAGATAAGTTTCCAACATATATTTACTTCAGACCTTCTGCCATCTAAGACTTCTTGCAGGATGTGAGGTACTTTGATGTAAATTGTATCTGTAAGCTCTACATGTAATATTAATGCTTTTTTTCCTAGGAGCAGAACTTTGTATTGAAGGAGCATTTGATTATCTGTAAAGCCTCAAGGTATGGGGGGCATTTCTGTTTATGCCACTGCATCTCTGTAAATATTTTGAATGGAAACTTCAACAGCACATAAAAGCAAAGCATCCTCAAATTAATATATAAATATTCCTTCTCTCTTTCAGCTGTGTAGAGAAATCCATGCCATACTAGAACGAATAGAAGCCAAGGTTATCAGGGGATATTTGGGGTGGAAAGGTAAGAGACTGTGGGGTTTTGAAGTTAGCCTCATAAGTAGGGATGAGTTCTATGGAGGTGCTGTCTATGACAACTGCTGGTCCCACCTTTGTTGGCAGCTGTTCATGCATTTCCTCGCCATTACAGATGTTCTGCCAAAAGACATGTTCAAATCTCAGATTGTGCTAACTTACCTCAGAGACTTCTTGTGAGGGTCAGAATATTCCTCTTTTCAGATGGGTGGGAAAATGTCAGTGAAGAAAATGTAAAAAAAAAGGGGGGGGACAAGGGTTGTTACATCCTGACTTCCCTTATTTGTCTACCTGTACCAGAAGATAGGAAAGGAGAATGTACAAATGAAGACTGCCTCAATATCAAGCCATAAGAAAGATTCCCCAGCGGCACAAAATTGTATGTGGGAGTCTAATGTATAGATTACCCAGTGGCGTAGCATGGGGGGTGCAGGGGGGGCCAGCCGCACCGGGCGCAACATCTGGGGGTTAGGGTTAGGGGGCGCAAATCCACGGGTTAGGGGGTGCAAATTACTTGCCTTGCCCCGGGTGCTGACAACCCACGCTACGCCACTGAGATTACCTACTCAAATGAAACAAATCTCTTTAGATGATAAAGATGATCAAAAGTCTGGAAACCAAGTCCTATGAAGAACAATTGAGGGAGCTGTATATGTTTTGCCTGGAAAAGAGGAGACTGAGAAGAGCTATGATAGTAATCTTCAGGTATTTCAAGGGCTGTCACACTGAAGATGGAGTAATCTTGCTTTCTCCTTCTCTGGGGGGCAGGACCCAAACTAATGGCTTCAAGTTACAAGAAAGATTCCAGCTAAACACCAGGAATAACTTTCTGACAGTAAGAGCTGTTCGACAATGGAATGGACTTCCTTGGGATGTGGTGAATTCTCCTTCAATGGAGGTATTTAAACAGAGGTTGGATGGCCATCAAACTAGCAACCCCACACAGATCACAGATACTCTACACAAATAGTGTTTATGTCACTGCTGTGACTCTAATACTTGATTAGGTTTGTCTCTGTGTGAATTGTCCCGACCTGCAAACAGGGGCGTAGGAAGGGGGGGTGCAGGGGGTGCAGTCTGCCCCAGGTGTCATCCTTGAGGGGGTGAAAAAATGGCACACTGCAAGGGTCGGCACTTACCGTGGGGCCTGGCCTGCAGCGTGCCAGAGCCACACGTCTCTCCTGGGAGTGACACAGTGGCTCAGGGCCCTGCGCTGCCCGAAACAGCAGCGTGCGACTTGCGTCTGCCAGGCAGACCCTGTGGGCAGCTCACCACCCTGCCCCCCGTGGCAGCCCCATTCAGTGTCCCCATGCGCCATCCCCTGGGTGGCTCGCCCTGTCCCCGCCGCTCCGGGTGCTGGAGCAGCTGCCCGCCAAATCTCTTGCAGCTGCTAAAGACACAAATTCCTGCTCAGTGTTGGTGGGGAGAGGAAGCTGGCCACCCTGTACCAAGCTGTCCTGAAATCATAACGTGTGGTCATAAATATTCTACAGGAAATATGATGGCATATTGCTGAAAATTAATTATGGCTGCTATTGTTTATGTTACTACTGTTGCTTTAATACTTGTCCGTGTTGGTCTGCAAATGAATTGTCCTAAAGGTATCTGCAGGAGAGCATATTGAGATAAATATGCAGCTTCAATATGCAGTTGTTTAATTTTTCACGGGGGCTTCTTATCATGCCATGCTACTTGGTGCTTCAATATGCAGTTGTTTAATTTTTCACGGGGGCTTCTTCTCATGCCATGCTACTTGGTGCTAAAGTGCAACCAGAGAAGCCTTCAGCAATATGAGAGCAAAGTTTATAGAATGTGAAGATACCCTCAGCAATGTGTCTCCTGCTGCATCTTGTTACGAAATAGTCTCATAAATATGCTAAAAATACAGCTGAAAAAAATGGGAGCCTGTAGAATTATTTACAATTTAAATATGATCACCCAAATACATATTAAAATTAATGACTTCTGGCTAATGCTAATGAATGAGAAATAATCATATATATATATATATATATATATATATATATATATATATATCCATCCCCTAAAGTCTTTGGACTATTTATACATCAATAATTGATGGCTGCTACTTTTCCGAACTAAGTGGCTCATTTCCAGCTAGAATGCAGACATCAGTTAGCTAGACAAAATTACCTCTCATTATAACTGCCTTTGCACACAAACTGCAAGGTGCCAATCTTTTTTAATTCTTTATTTTCCACATGAGCCTAATGAGAATTATTTTGCAACCTGCTTCTAGAAAAGAAAAGAAGAAAAGTCTTCATTTTAGAGCAAAGTTCATGCAAGCAGGGCGAAGGTACTGTGCTACAGGGATCTTAATATGCATAGCAAAAAGAAGTCTCATGGCAAGGACCCTCCAAGTGCCCCTATTTTTTCCAGGGACAGTCCTGAATTTACAGAAGCAGTCTCAGTTTCTGATTTGATCCTGGAATGTCCCACTTTTCCTTAGGGCGTCCCTATTTTCATGGGAGAAATGTTGAAGGGTATGGAATAGGACATTCCTATTTTCATCAGACAAATGTCAGACAGTGCTCAGATAGAAGGACCAAAGGTATTAGACAGTATAAGGCGCTTCCTATGTTCATTACTTTTCAGCCTCAACATTAATCTGTAAAATGGAAGCAATACTACTGACTCACCTTGTAAGTTTCTTGGAAGGCAACTGTTGTTAAATAAAAGAAGAAGAAGCAAACAAACTTCCTGAATCAGACATGACATAAGTAAACATGACATAAGAAAATTATGATGAGAATGAGTAAGATCAGATCACTGGTTGTCAAAAGTATAAGAAACTGCTCAAATCATCCTTTTAAAATTTCAGAACGTCTATTATATTTTCATGTCAAAGTGACATTATGCCAAAATGACCATGTATTATTATTATTATTATTATTATTTTAAAAAGTAAGAGCACCATCAATATTTTCAAAAGCAATGTGCCACTTAATTCAAGCTCTTTAAGGGAAGAAAAAGATGTCTGATTAAAATTTCCATTTCATTCATAAGTGGACGTTTTCAGTCCTTCAGAACTTGCTATAATTGAAAAGTGACTGGGGAGAGTGCAATCCTCGAAAAATGAAATAAATGTCTCTAAACTACGGAAGAGCAACTTGCTAACTTATGGGAATGATAACTCAGCTTTTGAATTTGATTTGGTTAGTGATAAAGCCCTTCAGTAATCTTTTCTTCTATATAAAAAAAGTATTGCAGGACATAGAGGAATTTGAAGTGCTCAGTAAGTCATAAAATAGCAACAGAGAAGAATATGAAGGATTGCAAAGCTGAAAGATTGTGTGGTTTAGAGAATTTGTTACAGAGTGAATTCTGTGATATAATAAACTGATATACAATGTCTTACTTTCCATTGTTGCTATCTTTCATAGGTTTAACATCAGTTACATTTACCAAATGGGTTAAGCTGATAACGGAGGTCTCATAGTAAGGCAGGAGCTTGCAGTGGCCATCTTTTCTAAATTTAATGTGTTATATCCACATTAAATGGATACAAAATAATTCAATCAGTATTTCATCATAACCCAGGACACTGTGGAGAATAAATAAATGAATTAAATAAAGATACCTTAATGCAATTCCCTTTCAGTACAGTCAGGCTGCACTAGAATGCAATGCAGAAACCGTTTCCCTTTTCCTGATATTATCAAGATTGTCTTTAGTTGCATAAATCCTGTGATGGAAAAGGACATGATGGAAAAGGATGTGGTGCATTTCAACATATGAACACCCTGCCTCCACACTGAAAAAATGCACAACTGTTGATGGCACCAAGTGGACTAAGCCTGATCCCAATGGCCCCATCACAGTCACATGTCGCAGAAACACCTTTCTCTTGACTGGCATCCGCCACATATTGATGTGCACATGTGGAAGGCCTTCATGCAGAATCATGCCGACAGCAACAACAAAAAAAGGTGTGGGGTGCAGGAGGGTGGGGACATAGGTTGTATCATCTGCTGGGGCGCAACTAACACATTCTTTTGACATGAACATCCCCACCAAAGCATCCAGCAATCCAAATACTGCTCAATTTACAGGAAGCCCCCTTTAACTATCATTTTTAGAAAGAATATGTGACTGGACTTGGAGGAGTCGAGGGTAGAATTTGTGAATCTTATTAAAGCCCCTTCCCCACCTTTTTGCAATTACTTGGGCAATGAATTCCAGGAACTGTAGGTGTGGTTATTGAGGATGGTTGAGTGGTGCAATTAGGCCTAGACCTCTACCCAGCCAAAAATATTTGGTTGAATTATGATCAAATGCTCTGAATTAATTGTTGAATATCATTAAAACAAACTGTCATGAGAAGCAGCCATACCTCAGGAGCAGAGCACATGTTTACATGTGGAAGATCCCAGGTTCTATATCTGAAGTAATCAGGTAGGACTGGGTAATGCAACTTTCCTCTTTACAACTCTGGGAGCTGATGCCGTACAGTGTAGAAAGTGTGTCCTCCCTCAAAAAGGGCACGTTTTGCGGTGAGACCTGGAGACTGACCTCCTGTGTTGTGGTTGGGAATATTGGACAAGCCACAACACCCGATTGGTAGGTCTCTCGTTGCTGGATTTAATCTGGCCAATGGGGTGCAGTCTAAACGGATCAAGGGATCTATATATGCCTATGCATGTGACCAAGAGCTTCCTCTTTTGGCTCGTGCCCACCTCTCCCTATATTTAGGATATTTTGCGATTGACCTTGCTATGCCATCGTGTATCGTTTGTCGTTGGGACAGGGGCACAGCAGGAATTTTCCCCACTTGGCTGATTGGCAGTTGCCATTTGGGTTTTGCCTGCTGCGTAGCAAATCATCACAACTTGTAAGGTTGCAGATAGGCACTGGTTCAGGTGATAGGGATGGGGGAATGGTGTTGCCATCCCTATGTGAAGGGTATTCCGTTAAAGGAATCCAGGGACTCAACTTGGTTTGGCCAACCCCCAAGAGGGGATGGTGCCCATGCCCAAGTCCAGGGGAGCATCCAGGGAGTGGACATAGTCTATTCCCGGGCTTTCCGCCTACTTCAGGTATTCACCCTTGGCTGACCTATGATAGAGCTCTGGATCAGCGCTACCTGCAAGGGTGCAGGGAGCTAGTCGAATCAGAGCCTATGCAACCACTCACTTTCTGTAATCAATAAAGTTGTGGCCTAATTTCTGCCAAAAACCAAAACTAAAATTTGTGTCAAATGTGTCTTTATTTAGGGGGAAGGTCTCTGGGTCTGACCATGCAAAATACTGAGAGCTAGATGGCCCAAATGTGACAGTTCCCTCTGTCCCTATGGTTCTAACATTATGAACATCTCAAAATAGACTATGTTTTATAGTGCTGATACTCATGCTTCTTCAAAAAACGATACTTGCAATTGTGGAGGGAAATGACATTAGTATTAAAAATTGTAATGAGATCTCTGTTTTGTTACATTGTTATTTTTCTTCTCCCCCCCCCAGGGAGCTTGGGGTGATGTACATAGTTCACCCCACCATTTCATCCTGACAGACAAGCTGAGTATGTGACCTAATGAGCTTCGTGACTGGGTGAGCATTTGAAACTGAGTCTCTCTGGCCCTATTCCTACTCCAGCATTTATTTATTTAAGATAAATAAATTTAAGTTGCCCTTTATCAACAAGAGATCAAGGGCAGATTAAAACAAGATAAAAACATAACAACAATGCCATTGGCATCAAATCACAGGACAGATAAAATAGCAAAACCATAGCAACATTAAAAACCAAATCTGGCATATTAATTTTGTATTTACAGAGCAGTTTATTTCATTTCATTTTTCTTTCTTTCTTTCTTTCTCCCCCCCCCCCCCCGTTAATTTCCATATTATATTTCAGCTTTCACACAATGTAAACACCACTTTTGCAGGATGTAGCACAAGTTGAGTGCTCATTCCCAGGTTATTTGCTTCCAGAAATAAAATCTGTTTGCAAAGAACTTGGAAACCAATGGTAAACTTGTGCTGTATTCCCCTATTTTTCTGGAAGTGGTGTTTATGCCATGTGAAAACCCAAATACAATGTGGAAATTGACAGGGAAATGTTAGGAAAGTCAAATAATGTGTTGTGTGAATGCAGCCCTATTCAGCAAGTGCCCATGCATGTTCCAGTTGATAACCCAAATGTATATCACTCTGCTACACAATAGGCTGCCTTGATCTCCCAGTTTCAGAACAGTGCACACCAGTGCCATTTACTAAAATGGGAAGGGGCAAGGGAGTGGGAAGGTTGGTGTGAAATGGGAGCAGCGTCGGACATATTAGATTCACTCTTCTCCTGTGCCACACAGTGCTGAGCTCCTGGCTGCCTTTCCCGTCTTCCTGTCAATAACTGGCAGTGATAAATGGTGTTCAGAAGCCGGGAGAGCAAGGCATCCCCCTCCAGGCAGTTCCATCCCTCCACCTCTCTTGCTAAGCAGAGATCTTTGATACCAAGAACTGCATTCAGGTAGTCAGTTCAAGAAGCTTTTCTGTGTTCCTAGGTTTGTTCCTGCCTCCTACAGGGTTGGGGATGAACTTCCCACCTCACTGCCCTTGCCAACAAATGACACTATAACAAAATTTAGAAGACACAAGGATACAAGAGTGTCGACTCAAGGACACTCCTACAATATTTGACCATGATCAAATAGCTACAATCAACTGACAATGTTTGACTGGTGTGCCAAGCCAAAGCACAATCAATCAATCAATCAATCAAAGCTCAAAAGTAAGTTACACTGAATTCAATGGGACTTTTTCCCCTTGGGCCTAGGATTGTAGCCAACTCAAAGAGTAAGAGTCCCATTGAATTAAATAGGCTCAGTAAAACTCTTGTATGGTTAGTATATTTATGTGCAGACTGCTGTAGACAAAGAGCCAAATTAGATAAGATGTTACTCATGCAATTATCAGAGGAGAGACATTTTAGATGGGGGGGGGATTTACCAGGGACAAGAACCACAAGAATATAGGGACTATCCGCAACTATCCGCAATCCAAAATAGTTGGAATGTAGGATATTGCTACTTTTAAAAGAGTTCCCAATGCATGACATAACAAGCACTGGAACAATGCCTTAGTGAGACAAGGAATATTGATTATCCATGTTAATATGGGAAGAATAAATGAAGCTCATAGATGGCTAAGTGGCTTGTTCAAATACCAGTGACATGAGCATCGTTCATACCTCTGGCCTCCCACTGGAGCCCCCACCAGCAGCCTATGCTCCCCCTATAAGACCCATTATCATTATTTTATGTAAATAACATTGCAAGGTTATTTAAATATAATCCATTAGAAACTTACATTATATATATTTTTAAACATCCAAGAATGCCTAAACACAATTGAAATTTATGATCCGGGAGCTGGGAATTAATTGTTCATGGAAAGCCAGCAATCAAAACTAATAAATAAAGAGAGACATTGAGAAGTTAATGAACATGCAGATAGGTTTACAGCTGTGCAAGGGGGGGAAATGTGCACAGTATGATTTATCACAGTATATTAGTCTCATGCAGGTAAATAATGCTGTCTTTCGATTCCTTGAGGATCAGTTAAAATGTGTCGCAAATGATCAAAAATGAAGTTCTTTTGTAATGAGTTTAGACTTATTCAACTTTGTTGTTTTATTTTGGGGCTTTGGATGCTGCAAAATTTAAAACATGGTTTGTGTGTGTTTCCTCCGCACCAACTCAAGGACAGGTAAAGATAACCCACAATGTCTCTAAAATTCAGTATAGACGAACATTTTAGCCAATTGTTTTTCAATCATACAATAGATAGGTGAGGGCAAAACAGGGCTCCCCCCCAAAAAAAAAAGATAATGGAGGGAGTTTTTTCAGGGGAGCATGCTGCTTACCTTACTTAATTTCATTAAGTAGTCAAGGGTTTTCCAGTCCCCTCCTCTTTGCTTTTATAACTTTCTCTAAAAGTCCACTCACATTTCTTGGGAATGTATTGGGACTGTTGTGATGTAACATAGTCTTGTTCTGAAAGCATTTAAGGGAGTGCGGCTCATAGGAAGCTTTGGAGAGACTCTCATGCCACTTTCCGCTGGCTGCAGTTCCCAGAATACCTTGAGGGAGAAGGGGTGACACGATGCAACATGATGTGGTGTTGTTCCAGGTCATATCAAGAAGTGCAGATGGTGGAAAGTTGCATTAAAAAGCCTCAAGTCACTGTAAGCAGCATGAAGCTCCCCTCCCCAGCCACTTCTGGGTTTTTGTTTTTTGTTTTAAAGCAATTAAAAAAAAACCTGAAGGATGTGCCATTGACAGTAACCATAGAAATTAGAGCTGGGCGGGGAGTCTCAACTAGAAGCCCGTTTCCAAAGGTTGTTTAGACTGCTACAAAGCAAAAAGTACAAATTCCTAATGGATAATTTCAGAGTCCACAATGACACTGCTCATCCCAGAATACAAGGTGTAGCAGAGAGGAGTGGAAACACCAGAACAAAATGGCAGGGGGGACAGAAAGGGCAAAGTATATAGTATTGTGTATGAACAGCAGAATGTATCATCTGACGTAATAAACCAGAAATGGTAGTTGAGGGAAGTCAACAGGAAGGGGGGAAATTGGAAAATGTATGTTTAGCAATGATATTGGATATTTGTTTTGAGAAAAGAAAATTAATAAAAATTATTTATATTTTAAAAAGCATATGTTCAGAAATGGGCAGCAAGTGAGACTGGGCTCCTCTTTTTTTATGGGAGGTGTTTGTCCCCAAGGCCCCCCCCCCCCAGCACTGCGTTTGGTGGAGAGAGTAAATCTGCACAAGTGTAGCACTGAATATCCCTGTCACATTTTTCGTTGCAGGAACAGACAAACCTGCAAGTTCTATTGTTCAAGGGAGAGCCAGGGAATGGGGCTAGATGTCTTATCCTTGGTCAAGGGGCCAAGTGTAAAGCAGACTATAGCGGGCCCATTCCCAGTGTATACTTTCTCTTGAAATATTGCCACAGGAACATGGGAAGGTTTCGTTTTGCATGAGGGGGAGGGATGCATGGAACAATCTCGGCATTGCATTGAAAAGGAAACATTCCCCAAAGAGCAACATGCTGTACTCTTCAGTCAGATGAATATGAACAATGACAGTGCCTGACCTTGTGAGTTTTAAAACAACATAGAATGTGGAATTTTATTTTATTTTTAACTGAGAATATAAGCTACAAAATCTGCCATATAACATGGAAGCATTACAGGTGAAAAAATAAAGCTATAGTATCTAGGCTGTTGATCAGAAGGGGTGGGGGAAATACCACTTCAATCCCCTGCTAATTCTTACTGATCTAAGCTCCCTGTTGAAGCAGAGATATGAAGGCAGCTAACCTCAGAAATTTAAAAAACATCAAAAGTTGGAAAAGGTCACGCCAAGTTCCAAGGAACGCTTGATCTGCTGTTAACAAAAGAGAAACTCAAAAAGCCTAATTCTTCCGCAGAACTGTCTTGGAAGTAAGCTTTCAAAATGAGCCAGAAACCTTGAAAGAAGAGTTTCAAAGGCAGAAAGTCAGTCATTTAAAAATCAGATTGAAACAATGTAATGAATGAAAATGCATCTCTCAATTAAAAATAGGAAAGGGGGGAATAGAAGCTAAAAGTGAATTAAAGAAGAGGAAACGCATATCTCCAAAGGGGTGGGGGGTGAAGGGGGAACAGTAGGAAAAAAGGGGGAAACTGCTCTGTAGATGCTGACATCAAACATAAGTACAGGGATTTGGAAAATAATTTCATGTGGGGATGCAGTTTTAACAACAGAAAATATATTAAATGTAGACACAAGGAAGAGAAAAAAAGCTCATTATCACAGAGGAGCTTTGAAGTCTGGGGCTGTGACAAAGGTACTAAAGTGGATGAAAGAACATTACATTCACAGCTTAATAATTCAGCATGTCTTTGCAAAGCACTCTATAAAGACATATTGATCAAAATAAAATTTTATTTAGAAAAGGACTGCAGATGTAGGAGAAGAGTCCCAAAAGTAGGAGGCAGAGACAAGAGCACATAGAGGAGAGCCTTGAGTTCTGCGAGCATGGAAAGAAACTCTCCTCTATGTCGACTGCATCCCCTGTAACTGGTCATTCCGTTTATATGACACTCTTAAGTTTAATGACTCTTGTAAAATGAGAGGGGGGCATCATAAGCATTTTCTCATTAACTGAATTGGAGCAAAGTTACCTGGTGCTTTTTATTTGGTTTTGGAATAGAAGCTGGTTGAATTTCCAAGGACATGCCAAGGGCCTCTCCAGATGCAAATATACAAAGCAGATGAGGAACCTCAGGTCTGGGGGCTGAATGCATCCCACCAGGTCTCTCTCTTTAGCAGCAGAAATCTCCTCAGGCCACACTCCTCACTGACCCTGCTTCATACCCCAAGCATTTTTGCCTGGGTCAAAGGTGTCAGATAATGCCCTTTGTTTGCCTGATAGAGAGGAGTGCAGAAGTGTGCAGAAACTAGTCTCCATTTGCTTCTCCATGAACTTTAGCATCTGGTCCTGCCAACCATTGACATATGTAGCCTTCAGAAGGTTGCCCAGAAGGGAATGCAGCCCTCAGACTGAAAAAAGGTTGCCCATCCCTAATATAAACCATATTTGGCCATTCTTCCCAAAGACAGAGGAGACTGGGCTCGTAGCAAACCGGCTTCTAACAGACTGTCCCTGTTCCTCTTGCTCACCTGATGGTAATGCCCAACAACTAGGTCTAGGTACCACCATTTTAATTTCATCTAGATGATGCCTGTCCTTTGAAAAAGCATTTGGGTTTGGGAAATGCCTGTGGTAGTACATTTGGGCAATGTGGGGATTTAATATGGAGTCTCCCAGATCAAGGAGCACACGAGGCAGGCATCATTTTGGGACCTTCAGGAGTTCTGAGGCATCAGAAGATGCCCAACGGTACTATGTGCTAATGCCAGACCAGCACTAGGGTGTTTTCTCATAAAATCACAGAGTTGGAAGGGACCTTGAGGATCATCTAGTTCAATCCCCTGCAATGAAGGAATAGGCAGCTGTCCCGTACAGGAATCAAACCTGCAGCTATCAGCACCACAGTTTTACCCGCTGAGCTATCCAGTGTCTTTTGTTCAGACTTTATTCTTAGAGAGCACTAGAATTCATCAAGATTTGCAACAAAATACATTCCTTCTGTATGTAAAAGACAAGGTAAATTCTAAGCACCCTTCAAGGATTCATCTTCTAGATGCACATTAAAGATTTTAAGGCAGAATGGTTAAACTGCAGCTTTCCAGATGCTGCTGGACTCCAGCTTCCATTATCCCTGACCATCTACCCTGCCTCATGCTGATGGGACAACAACATTTATAGGGTCATGGAATCCCCACCCCCAGTTTAAAGGAAAGTGATGCAGCCAAGTTTTATTGAAATCAGTGAAACTTACAGTGTGTACTCAGGGGTAAACCCCATTGAGTTCCATGGTATTAAACCTAGATAAATGGGCATAGGATCGCTTCCACAACTGCACAAGTCCTCAAGCTGCACTGCTGGTGGCACACAGCTTCCAATCATTTTAATAAGCCAGATTTTCTATACATGACTCAGTAAACATCTCAGCACCTAGTAGAATAATCATAGAGTGGCTTTCATTATTTAACATTGAAACGCTCTATGGATGGCGTAAAGATTATTAGGGAACAGAGGGCACAAGGTCTGGGTGGCACATAAATCTTTTAAAGGTTCTATCCAGTCTTAAGAGGAGACAAGATGAATAGGGAATCCATATAGGCAAGAGCCTGTAATAGTCATGGGTGAATCAGACTGGTATAATGGAGACACTAGAGGGATGAATGTTGTCACGAAGGCCTGATGAGTTCCTTTGGGAAGAGAGGAAGGAAAGATTAAAAAGAAAGGAGGTATTTGGGGAAGTGATTCTGTTCATTTCTTCTCTCTTTCCTTTTGTTCCCATACTAAAAGTTTGGGGCATGTGACCATTTATTAAAGTATTCAATAAAATCAGATCTAAAATAAATGTTAAACTCCTGCATTCCTGTAATCCAGCTGCTCTCTCCCTTTACCCAAAATAAAACAAATATGATTGGTTTTAATGGTGCTTACTTCCAGGTAAGTGAGGTGATGAATGCAGTTTTAATGTCAAACAGCGGGGGCAAGGAATGGGGAGATGGCAGCTGATAAGGCAAATCCAATTTGAAGCTGCAGTTAGATAAATGAGTCTTCATTAAAACCAACCTCCCATTGCTATATATATATATATATATATATATATATATATATATATTCCTACAGCACATTCTTTTCCTACTCAAAGTTTCTGATGTTGGTAGTAACATAGCAACATATGCTACTGCAGTGGTTTTGCTTTCTGCCTGTCACACTAGGAAAGCCACATCACGCTAGAGTCGTATATATGCCTCATCTAATGAGTCGCTGCACAGCTAAGTAAGCACTGAGACTGGACAAATTGGCTGCTATGCCTACATGACACTGTGTCCTCTCGGTGTTCTGGTGACATTACCAAACCTGGGGCATAGCTATTGTTTTGTTCCAACCAGATTTTACTGATCAAAGTGAATTTTGTGGCGCAGCATGCAGAGTCCAAAACATGCAGGATTTGTGTTGCTCTGATACTTTTCTGTGTCTCTACTTCTGATTCATGTGAATTAAGAGAAATAATTGTGCTCCGGTGCATCAAGGGAGGCCAAAGAGTAGAAAATAATGTGTGTTTTAGGATGTGAGCCAAGTACATTAAAATGTATATCTCTCTCTGCCCCCCACCCCACCCCTTTCAAAAACCCATCTCAGTACTGGTTGTTTTAATCCTCTTCCCATCCTTTGGACCCCCTAGGAAAATGAACAAATCTGCTGTACCTGGAACTGGGTGTGGAGAGTGCAGCTGAATGGAGCACAGCTGGGTGCACCCTGAGGAAGTACCACCCACCTTGGGACTGCCCATAAAAAGCAAGTCTAGAGTGAGAGACTAAGGTGATGTCCGCTGTTTCTAGAAAAGTATTCTTGCTGGGATACTTTTGTGGGTGAGTTTGTTGAACCATGGATGAGAACCCAGTGACTGAGAGAGAGGGTGTGTCAGAAGGAAAATGAATTGATATTGATTTATATTTATCAGTAACTTTGTATTAATGTGGGGGGGGGAATCTAGGTACCTGTATTTTAGTAATATTTTGTTCAAGTTGTCTGTTGTTGCTTCAGTGTTCTGCACATTGCTAAGAGATATTTATACTGTATTAAGCAGTATAGGGGACACAGGTGGTGCTGTGGTCTTAACCACAGAGCCTAGGGCTTGCCGATCAGAAGGTCAGCGGTTCAAATCCCTGCGACAGGGTGAGCTCCTGTTGTTCGGTCCCAGCTCCTGCCAACCTAGCAGTTTGAAAGCACGTCAAGTGCAAGTAGATAAATAGGTACCGCTCTGGCGGGAAGGTAAACGGTGTTTCCATGTGGTGCTCTGGTTCACCAGAAGCGACTTAGTCATGCTGGCCACATGACCCGGAAGCTGTCTGCAGACAAACACCAGCTCCCTTGGCCTATAGAGCGTGATGAGCGCGCAACCCCAGAGTCTTCCACGACTGGACCTAACGGTCAGGGGTACCTTTACCTTTACCTTTAAGCAGTATAGAGGTGGTTTTGCTAAAAGAAAAACATTATTGTTCCCTTTGAGGACAATCCAGCCCCTGCTTCCCTGAAACAAAAATTGAATTAGAATTATTTTATAGAGGCATTTAGGTAGCCATATCATCAAAATAACACCTTCCATTCATAACAGATTATTTTAAAGAAGATTACATGTAGGTGCCCATTTCCCTTGGAGCCTGCTAATGCTATTGCCATACATGGCTTTCTAGTCTCAGTGACAGGCGAGCTTCCTTTGATTGCTTAGCCCTTCTTAGGAAGGAGACACTGCCATCCCCGGTATGCAAATCCCCTTGCTGATACAGGGGCTGCCTGTCATACCGCCCGCAGTTGTCTTGATGATCACTGATGGAAGACAATGGTAAACGTCTGAGCCACTTTCCTCAGCTCTCATTAAATTCCTCCTGAGCAGCGTGCGGCACTGTAGGTAATGAGTTCCATCTGTGTGTCACCATCTTCACCTGCAGAGAGAAAGGATTCAGATGTCTAAAGGAAGCACTGACTTCTGAAGACTCTGAGTGTTCAGCTAAAAATAAGTTCCCCCTTTTGAGGAGCTCTACACAACCTTGCCATGGCCTCAAATGCAGACCCATTTGGAGGGGCCATGATGCCTATTAGCAGTGGGGAATGCTAATTTAGCAGTCCAAATGAATTGAGAAAATGTTTAGATGAAACTTCCTTTCTGATACCTGTCCTCACCCATTCTCTGCTGCTGCAATAAAAAACACTGTCAATAGAATATGTTTTGCATATTCTATTCTACTCCTGATGGAAACAAAAGGTTCATGCAATGGATGGGACCACCCCGAAGGCTACTCTGGCATTCCTGCTTTAACAAACTGGACTTGCCAAATAAGTAAGTGGGGAATTCAATGGAATTGATGAATTCACTCAAAATTGCTCGAGTCCAAAAATTGTACCACTGAAAGCAATAACCCCTGTCCTTATCTGTAATGATATTTCAGAAGTGCCTCTTTATATTTTTAGGAAATTGTTACTTTCTCCATTTGATTGACACTTTGAGTCTTTTTTAGAACTTTTACTGTCCTGCTTTCATTAAATGGCTGGCTCTTAGTGACATTTTTGGTAGGCTGTTACCTAAGATCCCATTATGCCCATGACCCAAATCCTACCTCCCTTTTCAGCTTGTCCTTCACCTGAACTCAGAGTTTGCCTTGCACAAAATTTCAGAGTCACATATACAAAAACAAAACCAATGGTAGTACAGTACTTCAATTAGACCAGATATACTAGTCTGAACTGATTGATACAAGAAGCAGGTCATATGAGCAATAGAATTATAGAGCAATCCTATGTATGTATGTATGTTTATTGTTGTTTAGTCATAGAATCATAGAATGTTGGAAGAGACCACAAGGGCCATCGAGTCCAACCCCCTGCCAAGCAGGAAACACCATCAGAGCACTCCTGACATATGGTTGTCAAGCCTCTGCTTAAAGACCTCCAAAGAAGGAGACTCCACCACACTCCTTGGCAGCAAATTCCACTGTCGAACAGCTCTTACTGTCAGGAAGTTCTTCCTAATGTTTAGGTAGAATCTTCTTTCTTGTAGTTTGGATCCATTGCTATGTGTCCGCTTCTCTGGAGCAGCAGAAAACAACCTTTCTCCCTCCTCTATGTGACATCCTTTTATATATTTGAACATGGCTATCATATCACCCCTTAACCTCCTCTTCTCCAGGCTAAACATGCCCAGCTCCCTTAGCCGTTCCTCATAAGGCATCGTTTCCAGGCCTTTGACCATTTTGGTTGCCCTCCTTTGGACACGTTCCAGTTTGTCAGTGTCCTTCTTGAACTGTGGTGCCCAGAACTGGACACAGTGCTCCAGCTGAGGTCTGACCAGAGCAGAATACAGTGGCACTATTACTTCCCTTGATCTAGATGCTATACTCCTATTGATGCAGCCCAGAATTGCATTGGCTTTTTTAGCTGCCGCGTCACACTGTTGGCTCATGTCAAGTTTGTGGTCAACCAAGACTCCTAGATCCTTTTCACATGTACTGCTCTCAAGCCAGGTGTCACCCATCTTGTATTTGTGCCTCTCATTATTTTTTTTTGCCCAAGTGCAATACTTTACATTTCTCCCTGTTAAAATTCATCTTGTTTGTTTTGGCCCAGTTCTCTAATCTGTCAAGGTCGTTTTGAAGTGTGATCCTGTCCTCTGGGGTGTTAGCCACCCCTCCCAGTTTGGTGCCATCTGCAAATTTGATCAGGATGCCCTTGAGTCCATCATCATTTAGTCGTGTCCGACTCTTCGTGACCCCATGGACCAGAGCATGCCAGGCACTCCTGTCTTCCACTGCCTCCCGCAGTTTGGTCAAACTCATGTTTGTAGCTTCGAGAACACTGTCCAACCATCTCGTCCTCTGTTGTCCCCTTCTCCTTGTGCCCTCAACCTTTCCCAACATCAGGGTCTTTTCCAGGGAGTCTTCTCTTCTCATGAGGTGGCCAAAGTACTGGAGCCTCAACTTCACGATCTGTCCTTCCAGTGAGCATGTATGTTTACTTAGAAACAAATACCATTGTTTTCAATGAGAATTACTTCAAAATAAGCATGCAAAGGATTTCTGCTTTAGAGTGCAGCCCCTTGCATGTTTACTAGGAAGTAAACTCATTTGTGTTCAGTGGGGCTTTCTCCCAGGTAAGCATGCATAGCTTTAGAGTGAATTCACACCACTCTTTTTTCTCCAGTCACAAGATGAGTTTCATTTGCCCCCTCATGAAATTTTGGTGGAGCTCAATGAGATAAGCAGCATATATCCATTTTACAGCCAACCTGAAAAACAAAACAAAACACAGATTTACTGAATTATCAGCCAGTATTGTGAATTCATCCTGGATCTTTCACATGACTTGTTTTGATCGCTTAATCTTGCCTATTAAATAACATCTGTTTTCTTTGCCTGCCTTTAGTCTTCTGATCTCCACAATGTAATTGCTCACCTTTCACTGGAACAATACAGACATACCTGATGGGAAGAAGCTACCTCAATTCCAAGCTGTGTTTCTTGTCTGATAAGCAAAAGGATGCAATAACTGTGATGACAGCAAAAATGGAAGAAATGCTCTTTCTAGCTATTGCTTTTTATAAGAAAACAAAACAAAACTCACCAGAGGCTTCAGGGCAAGATCTATGAAGATAATATTTCACAGTAATTGAAGAAGTTGAAATTGCTACACTTTTTTCTGAAGTCGTTTTCAATTACAACTTAAAAATAAATAAAAAATCCCATGTTTCTGTAAGTGGTATTTGTAGCAACAAATAATGCATGGTTCTATATTAGTTTAGTTAAAAATCATAGGGCCAAGCTACACTTAATGCCAGCACACAATTCAGCAATTGAGCAAATGGCTTTCTAAACAAATCACAGGTGTGGAGGCTCAGATCCATACTGGGATCCTTGGAAGGGGGTAGGGAATCTTTAAACATTTAATGGCTCTGCTGTTCTGATCCAGCACTGCCTCCCCCTTCAAAAGAGAGCCAAACCTGGGTAAGAACTGCACCTCTGGAACTTCTCATCTCTCAGAGAAGTGGGGTGAGTATAACATACCCATTTCATATCCAGTTGATCGAGAATTATATTGAGATGTATTGCATTAATGAAGGTGTAAAAACATCATGCCATGTTCACTGCATGATCATGGGGAAATACATTCTACTGATCACAAGAAACCACCTGCCAAACACCATAGAACATTTATAAACCATTTTCCAGTTTATATGAATTATTTTTTGCAGTGGGAGATACAACACTGCACCAAATGAAATTCCTTGGACTGGGAATCTAAGCCCTAGAATAATATGTCTAGCAAATAACAGGAGCAAGAAAACAGCAGTGTAACTTTTTTTATTCAGATGCAGCTTTTTGCAAAACCACAATATATTAGCAAGACACAAATGTATAAAAATCTATCACAAGTTTTTTTTGTAGAATGGAATGTTTATATGTCACTATAATACCGCACATGTTAAAAATATATTGTAATGCCTATTTTTATATAGGTATTTTAAAACAAATAATTGTTTCCATAAGACAGTACCAAGTTTTCAGCAATGTTTGTGGGTCCAGGATCCATGAATTGCTCATAGGATATCTAGCATGAGAAATTCTCATCACTTGGGACAGATCTTCAACATATCAATTTTAAAAGATAGCAGTATAGGCAGTGGGCTGAACATTGTTGGGACTTTTTTATACAATGCCCACACAAAAAATGATACTGAGAGTAAACATTACCAATATCCTGCAAAAATCCATTGAACCCTGAGGCACAGTGATCTAAATCTGAATATTAGGAGGGTTCACCAGCCTGAAAAATTCCCTTATATTTGGATCTGTGCATTAAAAAAAACCACAATCTGTTTTTGAATAATTATGTATGCTCTGTGTGTGTGTGTATTTTGGATTTTGAGTCACTTAAAACTCTGGGTTCTCCTTCACTATCATGGGAATTCGAAATTGGCTGTAACTTTCCCGCCTTTCATCCTAAGAGGATGACATTTACAGACACAGAAGCCTCTCTGAAGTGTATTAGGTCTACCAAATTGGAGGCAAATACCAAATTAGAGCCTAAGATTCAGGATCTGTCCTTCCAATGAGCACTCAGGGCTGATTTCCTTAAGAATTGATAGGTTTGATCTTCTTGCAGTCCATGGGACTCTCAAGAGTCTCCTCCAGCACCATAATTCAAAAGCATCAATTCTTCTTGGATCACTGCCTTGCCATGGTGAAGGGGCTTGAATAACTCAGAGAAGCTATGAGCTATGCTGTGCAGGGCCACCCAAGATGGACAGATCATAGTGGAGAGTTTTGACTAAACGTGATCCACCTGGAGCAAGAACCGGCAAGCCACTCCAGTATCCCTGCCAAGAAAACTCCATGGACAAAGACAACAAGCAATCAGTTTATTTTAGGCCTATTCGAAAATCCACACACTTCATATTTCCAAGTGTTGTTTGGGGATTTGTTTCTTGTTCTTTCTTACCTTAAAATGATTCAGGTGTGGCTGCATGATGAGTACTCTCGTTTTGCTTAATGTGCGTTTTATAAAATGTATGTTGTGTTTCCCAGCAACATGTGCCTTGTCTTGCTTGCTTCTGCGATCTGATTTTTTTTAAAAGGGAGACTATTCATTGCATTGGCTATGAGAGGCCTATTGTTTGTCCCTTTTCCTCCCTGTAGCATACGGTATAATAGAAATTGACCCAGTTTGACCACAGATAGTAACCATAATTCAGCAAGTCAGGAATGAACATCGAGCACACATGCCCCTCCCTCCTTGCTTCCGTCCTTGATCAGTGTACCAATGTCTTTTTAGCTTACCAAACGTGGTCTTTTTCAATGCTTGGGGAAGTGGGGAATATTTTGGAACTCATAATGGCATATTTTACAGGCCCTAATAGCCTATATTTCCACACTTTACCGCATATTTTGCCGCATATTTACCGCATATTTTGTTATTTTGAATATTTGCTGGGGTTCTCTCACCCAAGAGTACTTGCCCCAAACTTGCAACTTGGCATGCAAGAATTCTCCTTTCTACATATCTATCTTTTCCTTGCCTCCAACACAATTGTACTGTAATATAACATTTCTACAATATTTTTAAGAAATGGTCTCCAAGTATATAACTGAAAACTCAAAAACAGACTCATTCAGCCATCTGCTACTTCTGATAACAGCCTCGTCTGTCTGTCAAAGAAGTAATGGAGAAGCTGGTTTGAGGTGGGGGAGGGGAAGGGAAGATAATGAAACGCTGGGAATGATGCTGTAGCCTAAAGTTACTTATGGACATGCATCACATAGTGACAAGCGGAGGAGTTGAAATTCCTGTAGTTAAACATTCAGAATGCAGGTTTGTTTTTTTTCCCGTTTGAATGGCACATGAGTATGTAAGAAATCTAAAAGGCATCTTTTGGTATAATCTAAACACTGAACTTGCCTGGCGTGCTCTGGTCCATGGGGTCACGAAGAGTCGGACACGACTAAACGACTAAACAACACAACAAAGACTGAACTTGTATACAGCTCTGTTAACAGCAGCAAGACTTAACAAGTGTCTACTTATTTAGAGGGGATTATACTTCTTTCTGGCGCATCACTGCAAAATTAGAGCATCCTCTTCACAGGGTGTATGGATATCATCCTGAAATTATACATAAGGACTATGATGTGCAAGTACAGCCTGCCCAAAGTGGAAGATAATACATAGTGATGCAATTCTGGAAACAAAGCAAGCAAGTGACAATTTATTCCCTGAGTCTCCCTTCACTTCAAAGGAACATTCTGATCTGCAAGAGAAGCTGATTGTTTTCTTCTCTGCACCAAAGCCAATTACGCACTGGCCTTCCAGGCAAAGCCCTGAGCCCAGCCCTGTTTGCTCCCACTAAAAACAGATGCCTTCCATCCCTGGTATATTCACTAGAGCAGGTATATCATGCAATGGAAAGCATAAAACACATCATTTTATTCATTTATTTGTGGGCTTCATTCATCTCACCATCTCACCATCTCAAAAAACATCAGAGTGGTATACAACAATAGAGAACCATCATTAAAATGACTGGCTACTCGAGCTGCACACAGACACTGCCCCATACATTCAGGGCCACCTGTCCCATCCCAGATCCGTTAAAACCCTATTTTAACATACAGTTTGAAAATACAATTGGGAAGGGGTGCACCAGCAGCACACAGGATCAGATTCCCTTGTTTAGCAGCTGCTAAGTGGGAAGATCCAATCCTGCACTGTACTGCTCTTTTGAGAGCAGCTTCCCTGCATGCAAGCAAAGCTGCATTGTGAATGCTCACAATGAAGGCGCTTTCAAAGGAGCAGCAATGTGCAGAATCAGATTCTCCCCCTTAACAGCTGTTAAGCAGGAGGGTGCAAACCTGGGCAGTGCTGCTTTGGGGGCAGGAAGGAGAGGCCTGGTATGGTCTCCCTACCTTCTCCTACAAAGATGGTCCCTCTGTTTCCTGGTTTCTCCATATTCTTGCTCATACCTGCCTCTCCTTCCTGCCTGACACACCAACCTCTGACCGCTGTTCTGCTCAACCCAACCTGTAGCAATCCAGGGCTGTCTCTACCTGACTTCTCCTTCCAGAGGGAACCCAACCAGCAAAGAAAGGTGCTACTGGTTTTGCTAGACTTTGCTATGGATTAAGTGGTTGCTGTATTCAGGGTCGGGTAGGAATTTGTCCACCAGACCAACGGACTCTGTTCTTTGGTTTTGCTCACCTCATTGCAAGTGTCACAGTTTGGTGATTTTTGCATTGGGTAAGCCATAGGCTTTGGTGGAGGGGAGGTTGTAGCCTCGGCCTGCCCTTCCAGTCTTCAAGGGTATCCCATTAAAGAGATCTGGAAGGAGCTGCTTCTGTCCAAAAGTCCAGGCAGGGGCTAGGGCCATAGCACTCCTCTAGGCAGCAACCCCACAAGGAGTTCCTACTTGAAGTGTGCCATAGAGCCATTTGCCTTAGGTTGACTCCTAACAGTATACCCCAGCAAGTGGGTTGGAGGACATGTGACTATACCCAATGCCTTGCCAAAGACCATTACATTTGTAATCAATAAAGTTGTGGCCTGAGGTGACCCAATAACCAAGTTGTCCTATGTATTGCTTGGGAGACGGTCATGGGTGAGGGAGGTTTTTTGGCCTACAACTTCCATGATCCCTAGCTAGCAGGACTAGTGGTCAGGGATGCTGGGAATTGTAGTCTCAAAAATCTGGAGGGCCGAGGTTGAGGAAGCCTGCTCTATAACAATTTGGCAGGAATCCAAATTCTTATGCATGATTCTGCCACATCTAGCTGAGCCCTCAGTTTCGGTGTGAGCAGAATCTAGAAACAGGAACATTCAATTATTGTTTATAATGCTTGAGGGAAAAGACATTTAATTCTTTGCAGCAATAACTAAAGTGATCCTTAAAATGCTATAAATGTGCCGTGAAAGGGGGAAAGCTTCTGGCTACATTTGCAAAAACAAACCATGGCTTCAGTTCATGGTTTGTTTGGGATGAAGGAAACTGCTATCCCTGGTTCAGATGCACAGCAGGAGCAAGAGAGGAGCAAAGCCACTGCAATCTTTCCTCTGTGCACCAGCATGCTTTTTCGTTCACGCTTAGTGTTACAAGCAGATCAGGCCTCTGTTTTAGAACAGGCCCTTATTGCGTGTCAAGGCCCCCAAGCCACCCCCAGGAGAATAGAGACACAAGGACACAGAATTTTAGGTTAAATGTTAATGGGCAAAATTTAGGCCACAACTTTATTGGTTACAGAATGTGAGCAGTATTGGCTTAGGCATTGGCACCAACAGACTATATTGGACTCCTACCCGCCTTGCAGGAAGTCTGGTAAGGGTAAACTCCCAGTAGGGGGCCCCGCAGATGTGGTTCCACTCAAGCATCCCCTGGGTTCCCAATGGGGTCGTGGCATGGCCCTAGCCCCTCCCTGGGCTTCAGACGAGATCCACACCCCCAGATTCCTTTAACGGAATACCCTTAAGCATAGAGGGGCAGGTGAGGGCCGCACCTCCCCTCCCCCACACATCGCTATTCCAATGCCTAACTGCCAAACATTACAAAGTTGTGACAATTGCTATGAGGTAGGAAAAACGAAGTGACTGGTGCCAATTTGTCAAGTGGAAAAAGTCCTACCAGGCCCCTCGACGGAGACCAACCGAAGTCCATAGCAAGGCCAATGACGCAACCTGGAAAAAGGGTGGGAGGGAAGGAGATCCGCAACGCAAGGCTGAAAGAGGAAGCCTCAGAGTCGCGCCATGGTTTAAATCGTTCCTGGACATGCCTCCCAAATGACTTGATTGGTTGCCTGGCAACCTGACGTGGCTGGTGTCTCCCTCAGCATGGCACGGGATGCTGTCTTGCCCTGGCGCTGAGGGGAGTATTATAGGAAACAAAATATGAGCAAACATATTATCTCTCTCCCTTCCTCCCTTCCTCCCTCCCTACCTCACTGAACTGAATAATGTTGCCATTCATATCAGCATGTGAAAATTTGAGCCATTTGTACATTCATGTCTTACCCAATCTTATGCATACTTACTCGGATGAACACCCACAGGACTTCTGTGGATTGGATCGCAGCTTGTGTTAGCTATCGTATTTTGCCTTAAACATTATGTGAATTCCAAAGATTATACAAGAACCAAATAGAGATAAGAAAAGTTTGTGCTGTTGTTGTTAGCTTCACTCATATTTTTTATTCTCTAGTTTGTCTCTAGAAGGCCACTTTAACCTGACTCTTTAACCCAAGACTCCTGAGCTTGGCCTGTTTGTAATCTAATTGGCATGGTCTGCAATCCATCTTGTCGTTGTTTGGCCTAAAGATGCACAGACAGTTCTTGGCAGACAGGGCATAAACAACATACAATTTCAACCGTGTTTCTATTATTTTTGAAGAAAAGAAAAACCTATACCTATACTTACTGTACTCATAATGACTTAAAGATTCAATATGATACAATATTTAGTTGTTCTTTGTTTGTCTCATCATTTATAAAATGTTGATTTGACTTAGATTTGAAACAAATTCTGCTTAGATTGAAATGTCCCATTTTCACACCCTCCAACATTTCTGCAATGAAAATAGGGACATCCCATCACATAATGATAATTTTACGATTTATACCCCACTCATCTGACTGGGTTGCCCCAGTACCCTGGGCAGCTTCCAACATATATAAAAACATAATAAAACATTAAACATTAAAAAAAACTTCCCTATACAGGATTGCCTTCATGTGGCTCAGGGGCTGGATAACTCCATACCCTCCAACATTTCTCCAATGAAAATAGGGACATCCTAAGGAAAACGGGACATTCCAGGATCAAATCATAAGCCAGGACAGCCTTTCTAAATCAGGGACGTCCCTGGAAAACAGGGACACTTGGAGAGTCTGCATTTTAAAGCCCTAGCAGAATCTTAGCAATCTCAAAGTGACTGAGGATGGACACCTTTGAGGTGATATAGGAGGGGGAGCTGTAGTCCACCAGAGGTCAGATACATGACCAGTGTTTCCTTTGTTTAATAGATTCATTCCCCATCTCCCTTGTTGCCTGTCAACTCTTAGCTACAGGATCAGCTGAAAATAATAGAGAGTTGAAGGTATATCTTGTTGAAGATGCCATTACAGGTTAGCCCAGGTTGTAAACCATCAAATGAAACACATCATACCAACAGCAGACACTCAGTAAACTTTCCAGTTTTGCCGCCTATCTTAGAGAGCAAAAACCCAGCAGGCTGCTTCACATTTGCTGCCTCAATGGTGATGCCTTGTGGGCCAAGCATTGAACAGGCATGTTTTAATGTGTGCAAGGAACACTACTGTAACCATTTGTGGCTGGAGGCAAAGGCAGAACCTAGGGTGACTCTCAAATTCATCTTGTTCCATTTGTACAAAAAGTGGCCCTGTTTGGCAAAGTGCAAATACCTCCCTTGACCTAGAGAGCCATTTCAGAATACTGACCTTGATTCCTTGGCATCGCTTAACATATTCCCTGGCCCAACATCAGTCTCCGTGGTAACATTAACTGAAAATTCAATTCATCTAGATTCAATTTGGTAGTTCAATCATGTAATCTGATCGCTTGGCGGTCTCTCTCGCGCTCTCTTAGTAAGAGGCCTGTTCAAAGTCTTTTTATAAAGTTCACCAAATCTGCCAGCCGGGCAATATGAAATAGCAAAACTCAACAAGCGTGAACTCTGCTGCAAATATTCAGTGCAGTTCTAATTAGACTCTTTTCTTCTTCCGCTCTTCATATTTAACCTTTTCACAGGTCAGTGCAAAGTATTTGTTTATCTGCTGTTCATTGCATGAGAAGCCTTGCTGGGAAAGAAAAAGAGGCCAGGGATCCTCATAGGTATACAGAATTTCTTATTTTGATTGACAGAGTTTCAATAAAGGATTTATAATTAGTTCCCTGGTTCCTTGTTATGGCTGGTCTCCCTCATATCCACAAACAGGTAATTCTAGCCGTGCTCAGCTTTAATGTGAATAAATAATCCAAGAGGAGAGGATTATGTACACCTTCTACATATTTTTCTCAGTAGGATTTACTGGGGAAAAGTATAAAGCATATCATTTCTCATAATAAAGCAATTAAGACTGCAGGCCCAAGCGCAGTGAGCCTTCCATTGCTGGGGGCCAGCAGGGGCAATGAGAGAAACAATAAACACAAGACAATGTCTTGGGATTAAGCAGGCCACAACTTTATGGATTGCATATGTCAATAGGCTTTGACATAGGCATTTGGTGTGTATCCTGAATCATCCAGCTCATCTGCTGGTTGCTTGTTTGACAGGCATGATCTTGGGTTAAGGATTGCCTTATTTTGTACAGCAAATCAGGGCAACCCAGCAAGTTCTGGAGAGTGCTATGGCCCATTTACCCCCATCTGGGCACCCAGACAAAAGCATCTACCCTGGACTCCTTGAACGCGGTTCTCTAATTCCTTGGAAGGGGATGGACACACACTCCCCTCACAGTCCAACCCAATTCCTGAGATCTTTGACCTTCTCCCAAGCCACATCTTCTAGTACTCGGCCACTTTGGAAGCCTCTTTGGGAGTGTCCTCGCTCCTTGAGATCCTGCTGCAGTTTGGGGACTTAAGAACTGGAGCACAGTCAAGGATGACTCCAGACATTTTGATGCTTGAAGCACATCATCAAATGACTACTCTCCCACTCACTTTCAGCCAAGGTGGACATTGCCCAAGACCAGCCACATTATTTTCTCACTGAAGCAGAAAACTGAAGAATTTTCTTACTTCCCTTTCCCTTAATACAGCCTTTTCCAACCTTGTGCCCTCCAGATGTTTTTTAACTGCAACTCCCATCATCCTTGGCTTGGCTGATGGCAGTTGTAGTCCAAAAACTGGAGGGCACCAGGTTGGGGAAAGTTGCTCTAAGACCTACATATCTGTAGATAATATAGCATTATCAAGAAAAGCATATAGGGAGCCATAATTCTTTAGATTTCTCTGTGTGTAAAACCTTTTTCAAAGTGAATGCAGTAGTATCACCACCCTAGGCAGTGTACTGCCTTCCCAAGAGTGGCTTTGCTACTGCTTAATAGGATGGAGCAAGGCAGGATTGGGGGGGGGGGGGAGAGAGATAGATTGGCACTGCACAGGCATACTAGCCCTCTATCGATGTAGGATGTCCACTGCTATGGCCATACAGCCTTTGCTTGTAAATCTCTTTATAATGTACACCAGATATCCCGATCCTGCTGCCCAACAGATGTTTTGGTCCACAACGCCCAACATTCCTGGGATGGTCATTTGTCCTTCTGGCTTGGGCTGATGGGGACTGTAGTCCAAAGACTGAAGAAGGCTGAAGTATGCATATGTCATGGGGCTGACAGGAGGAGCAGATCATTTACAGGTCAGAGAGAGAGGGGGGGTGAGGTTAACTTGCAGTCAGTTTCTTTATCAAGGAAAGGAAAAAATACAAGGAAGCTCATAAAGGCAAACTCCCCCATTGAAGAAGTTGGTTGAACTGGTGTGAAGCTCCTCCTTCAGCCTCTAGCCTTCTGAGCTGGGGCTCCTCCCCTGTAGTCTTCTGCTTCCGCAAGCCCCAGGAACCTCTCTGTGTGCCTGTCTGGCTCGTTGCTCAGCAACATGAAACATCCTTCACGTTCTAAGAGTAAGTGGGGCCAGAGAGCTATCAGGATGGATCTGCAGAAGAACTGCAGGTCTGGCTTCCCTCTATCATCTCTGTCAGAGCTTGCATCCAAACTGGAAACCTTCAGTGGAGTAGCAGTTCCACTGCCAGGTCAGACTTGACAGAGAGAAGGAGAGTGGGCAGCAGCTTCTCTGCCCCTCTCCTACCCTGAACTGTGGCGCACAGGAGGGCATATGGGTATGCATGGTCATAAGCTCCGCCGCTGCATCACCCTGCCCTGTGCTGAGCCACTTGCCTGCTTCAGTCTCTTTGTGATCCTTCGGGCTTCCTGCTTCCAGTACCTCCCAGCTTGTCCCCTCCTCTGAGGTGTGGCTGGTGTCCCACCACCAGGATCTGGGATCTAAGTCATCTTCTTCTGCCCCTTCCCTGGGGGGGCTCTTGGGTGGATGACAGGGACTGGGCAGAGGAGGAATGGTGGAGACCACCTCCCCAGCCTGACCCTTCCAGAGAAGAAGACGACAGTTCAGAATTACAACAGGGGTTTGAGGGAGGTCACAGCTCAGAGGAAGATGAGGGGAGAACTTGGGAAATAATGGGAAAGAAGGAGGAGACAGAGCCGGAGCAGCTGGCTGACACATTATCACTAAAAAGCAGTCTAGACCCACCATCTCCCAGAACTCAGCGAGCCTTAAAAGTAATAGAGCAAAGAGGTCAAAGACAAATGTCCCTAAGCGGCAACTGTAGGGGTGGTGGTGCTGTTGACGAAGGAGAAAGTGAGAAAGAAGGTAGGTGGAGATTTACTCGGGAGAACATCATTATTCCAAGAGGCCGTATTCCTAAGCCTCTCTCTGTAAATATTGAATAAAAAGCAGATGCTGAGGACTTTTCCTTGTCTTATCCATTCCTGGCAACCTGCCGTGGGGGTTGGTTCCTCTGCCACCCTGGCATTGGGTGGCTTCCACCACTCTTCCTCATTCAGCCAGTCTCTGACACAATAGCTATTTGTGTCAGTGGTAGTAAGTGTTGTTTCTCCGCTTCTGCCAGTTTAGGCAATTGCTTCCTATTGTGCTCATGGCAAGGCTGTCTCAGTCCTTGCTTACACAGAACCATCAACCTTGCAAAACCACAAGGCACTCTGATATTGTACCATTCAAAAGCCATGAAAATCCATAGTCACACTCAAATGGACACAAATACTAGAAATACAAACCCAAATCAAATGTGCATGTTAAAGCTCATAGACAGCCTCTTAACATCTAGACTGGGGGAAGAGGGGGTTGTAGTGCAGGTGACCATACAAATAGTCATCGATGTTATCTTATACCTAAAAGAGAGAGGTGGAAAATGAGATATTGCTATTTTGGGCGGCTGATCCAATCTTCAGCTGATTAGCTTTGCAGTTGGCACAGTCAAAAGGTGAGAGTACATGTGGGAAATCATTTTGCTCTAGGATCAAGTCAGAGAAAAGATACAATTAGAAAGACAAGCATGTGGCAGCCAGGATAATTCAGAGAATGGAAAGTTAAATGCCTGCTAACAGTTCCCTGACAGGCATTAACAATAAGCATGAATTAAATAATTGCAGATTTGTTATTAAAATTATTCTGCACAAAATGTTTTGTGGCATCCCTGAAGCGTTTTGTGCATATCCATGCCTCCGTCTTTCTCTTCAACATTTTGCCATGATCCGCTTTGAAAGAATTGCATTCTGAATCATACGAGGCAATGCTTTTTTATTTGTCACTTCGTGTTCAATAGGATTACTTCCCGATAAGCATGCTCAGGATTGTCCTCTTAGATATATTTGCGCTTGTTTGTGTAATTCATTCACACAGGGATGTTCTTTCCTGACTCATGCTGATAATCAAGTTATCACTCTAAATTAGGCTTGGAATGGAAGCAGTAATTTGATTAAATGGTACAGCTAAACAACTAAATTGCCATAAAATATCCTCAAAGTATCACCTGTACTGAGATTTGGTGATATTTATTTTAATGTGTTTATTAATCACTGACAATCTAATTTTAAACCTATTAGCAGCCCTAAACATTTGTGAATTTTGAACATCAGATCAATTATGACATAATTTTACTCACAAGGTTTGGTAACGATAACTACATCCACAGATAGTGCCAACTGCACAATCAAATTTCAGATTAATTTGGGGAAAGTGTCGCTATGATCCTCCTGACAGTTTATGTTCCATACAATCATTTCAGCATCACAGTGCCTCCCATGTGAACTTTCTCGATGCCAACTCCAAGTTTCGGGGCACTCTTAGGCAAAACATCCTTAATATGTCCCCTTTTCACAGTGATTCTTCCTTCTCACTGGTGCTGTTGGCATCTGTTGCTGCTTCTCTGCCTCTTCATTGCTCTCACCTGGGCTCCTTTGGAAGGAATTTAAGGTGTTCTCAATTAGCTAAGTACTGCAGACCCTCTGTTCTTCAAAAGCCAAGCCATGGACTCCCTACCTTTGACAATTTTGTTATGTGAATGGTGCCTCGGACCCCCTGGGGTCCACGGCCACCATTTGGGAACCACTGCGCTAGTATGGGCATTTGGCTGGAGATCTACATTGCAAAATTCAGAGACATGCAAATTTTGGTTGTGTATTGTTTGAGAAATTTCAATTTAAATGAAAACAGAATCAAATTCCCCTTCCCTAGCTCCTTAAGTTCTACACAAATTAATGAATTAATGGAATTAATGAACCTAAATTAGTCATGTCCACGAATTTTAATGGGTCTATTCTGCACAGAACTAACATTGGACGCAAACCCATATCTCTAACAGAAGATGTGAAATTTAAAATTTTAAGCAATCCCCAGGGTATACAATGGCACCATGGAATAGTGGCTTCCATACCACTGAGAGCTATGTGTAGGAGACCAAGGTCAGTTGACTGCAGGTGGCATGGTCAATTTCCCACAACCTGGTCTTCTTAAATCATAATCTACTGTCTAAACCAGTGATTAGCTGCATTTTTTGATGTTTCTCTTGAAGCAAGTTCACTCACTACATGCTTCTGAAACCAAATTCATTATGTCTGCTTCAGGAATCTCTGCTACCTGCCTGGATGTATCCATCCCTGATCCTTCCTGATACTTGGCTCAAATCCTTGTTCTGTTCAGGCAGATTGTTAAGATTATACCTTAGCCCTATGAGATGTCCATGTCAATAATTAAAGGCAGGATTCAGCTAATGTCAATGAAGGGTTTCCACGAGCACATTTGAGCTCCCCGCCCCTTTTCTCCCTCTGAACCCCCACATTAGCTGGAGGGGAGTTGGGAGGACCCACAGAACAGTGAGTGGGTTATTGTGTTGCCTTCATTTTTATTTTCATTATGTGTTTTGTGTTTTTTATATTGTGATTTTATGTTGTGAACTGCCCTGGGATCTGTGGGTATAGAGTGGTATACCAATTTAAATGATGATGATGATGATGATGATAATGTTCTGTCTGGCAAGCAGAATAACCTGTGTGGACAGAACAATTGCCATAGTGCACCCCAAGGCAGCACTTCTAAACCCATTTGCCTGGGAGTCAGTCCCATTGAATTCAATGGGGGATTACTTCTGCATATTGCACATAACAAAATATTAGTTGCAATTGGCTCTCAGGCACGTTCCCTATCCCTCAGTTTCGTTCTATCTGTAGCTTGAACTCTGGTCCTGGTAGCTCATAACTATTTGAAACAGAATCTTGGCAACTATATTCGTCTTGCCATCTTCCAGGGGCAAGGTTCACAGGTTATGTCAAACTGGTTGTTTCATGTCCAGATCAAATCTGTGTCAACTCGTGTTAGATGTTCTATTACACCATTCTTCATCTTTCTGATGAGTTCCGTCTACATTTTTCTTTTTGGATCTGTGTTTTTTTCCTTTTCATGAACAAGAAACACACACTGAGCTTTGAAATCTTTTTTTCAAAAATATGTACTTTGAATCATGACACTTTTCCTGTCAAAAATGTCTCTCAAAGACATTTTTAATCCAGATATAGGGTATTGTGTCCTCTCGCAATCCGCCATACATTAGCCAAGTGATACATATTCATGGGGAATTTTCAGTTGGAAAATACCTAGATTCCGTTACTCCTAATCCAAAAAGTGGTAGTAATTAACAGATAAAAGAGGAGGTACAGGAAATGAATATGCAGTGTCATGAAGCCAAAGCTATTCATTGATCACTGTTAACTTGCAGGTTCTTCTTCAGCCAGGAAATTCTGACACCACATTTGTCATTTGTTCTAATTTTAGAATTTCAATTAGCAGATCACCAGACCTTACCTCATTAAATCAGCTTCTGCAAAAACATTATTTCTGAAGATAATAGTTAAAATAATCACCACTCCCACTTTCTAAAACTGCCAAGAAACATGAGAGTTTTATGACATAGACTAAAAAAAAAAATACTCAGGAAAGTGTGTGTTTGATCTTGTGGCAGCTTCTTATACTTTCTGAACTGTTTCATTGGCATTTCACTCCTTTGAATTCATTCCCTTCACTACATGCATGTTTCAGTGACAACCCCTCCACTTTCCTAATTTATCTTAAAAGTGTCTTTCTAACTGGGTTTGCAAAACTGATTATTAAGATAATGGCTCTGTAGAACATTTTTTCCCTCCTTGATGTTGAACGCTGCTGGCTGAATACTTCTGCTGAGAGAGATTTTAAATAGTTTGGGGTTGTTGGAGATATATATATATATATATATATATATATATATATATATATATATGCAAAACTTCAGATAGGTAAGGCTTTCAAAATCATCACATTTATGATTCCCAAAATATATTGCATTAAGAAATTAATTGTAAGACCCCCATTGACAAGGCAATGGAGCAAATATAGAGCAGATGTTCTTTGCAGATTTGAAGTACTTGGTTTACTGCTCACATCACTGAAAGGGATATTCTAGCACACATGATGTATGAGAATAGCTACGGCATCATATTGTTCTGAGGCTGGATAATTATCCCCATAATATATCTGCTGAATTTTCCACACATTCTCCTGAAGATTTAGAAGGATTCCTATTTGCAGACTACATGGTTAAATCATTGTAATGTGATTCTGTGGTAACAATGAAAGCGAGGGCTGCCCCAATTATATCTGCACGCTGGTAAGAGAATGAGATGGCTGAACAATATTTGCCCCTATGACTGCTGTTGTCTTCAATTATAATTGCCATCAAGCAAGAGGATTGATTGGGCTCTTCAAGCAGAAGGAGTTTGCATCATGAGTCATGCAGAGAATCTAAATAATTTACATTAGAGCCTTTAACACATTTCAAATGCTGTCATCACTGCCTGGTGAAACAGTTCAAGCCACTGCGAGTCTTGCCTTTATTATCAGCCCTAATTTTGCACTTGATGGTGTGCCAAAAGTTCAAGGCAAAATCTAAGAAGGTCAAAGACCTGACATGGAAACCACTTTCTGAAAAGGTCAGCTAATTATTTTTGGATTTAATGATATGTATTGCTAGGCAATGGTATGTACCTGAATGCATGTGATATAATTAAGAACTAATACTGGCTTTGTAATGAAAACAATCCATTTGCAAATGTGAGGTCTAATTTTAATCTTCAGTGACATCTTCGATTTAGGGGGGGAAGGATGCAGAGTGAGAGAGGGTGCAGGACTATCCTGATGAAAGCTCATCAACTCATCATTAGGCAGCACAAGGGTTGACAATATGAATTGGATGGGGGATATCAATTGTTGTAATTGGATTGAAGTGTTTTAATGAAGATAATCATATAACAATTGGATGAAACTCACAATGCCATTCTTCTGATCCATCAGTATAATGTGAAAATGGCCATTTTGGTGATGGCAATGAGTTTACCCCTTAATAATGGACGTCCTTTTCAACAATTCCCTTGAATTATCAGAATATTGCTATGATTCTTGTCCCACTACTGCTGCACACCTGTCTATCCAGATTCTCTCAGCGATGTCAGTGTTAGTCCGGAGGGTACAGGAAGAGATTTCCAGTCGCTCCGGTATCTTATGCAACAGCCACTTGGCAGTTCAATAAAATAGATCTTATTTTATTTTTGTAAAACAACTATCAGCAGAGGATCTTAGCACAGAATAGGGATAGATAAACTGTTGTTTGCTGAGGGCTGCATTCCCTTGGGGACAATCTGTCAGGGGGTGCATGCTGGTGGGAAGTGGGGCTAGAGCAAGATTTATTAGCTGAGGCAAACACAAAGGCCTTACCTGAGCGCCTAAAACTTAACAAGGGAGGTGCTCAGGCTATCATCAGAGCCAGAACAGAGCCCACTACTGCTTACTCTTCCCTGGAAACTGAGCCAAGTGGCCTCTTTACCTGTTTTTTCCTTACCTGGGTGTTTCGCTGTACAACTACAGCAAATGAACAAGCCATGCTTTTAATGTCCGTGTGTAACACTCGAGCAGAAGGGTGGCTTGCATCAGGATATTTGTTGTCCTTTGGAAACCAGTTTGAGACAGTCATGGTCTGCACATATTAAAAAGCAGGTTGTGGTATGTGGCCCACAAGCTTGGTGTTTGGTCACTCACAGAGTTCTGCTAAACATCTGTGACCATAAATTCTCAGGTCAGCATGAAACTTCTGAAACCCTCTCCTTCTACCTCACTCTCTTCAGGGCAAATAATCCTTAGTGTTTCATTTCTGTCCTCCTGCTCTTGTGTCATCTGCACTCAAGCTTTCCTCATGGTGCAGCTAGGTATCTAGATCTCTAGCACCACTCCCCAGTAGTAGTAATAGTAGTAGTAGTAATTTATTATTTCTACCCCACCCATCGGGTTGTGTTTCCCCAGCTACTCTGGGCGGCTTTCAACAGAACATTAAAAACAGAATAAAACTTTAAACATTATAAACTTCCCTAAACAGGGCTGTCTTCAGATGTCTTCTAAAAGTCAGATATTTGTTTATTTCCTTGACATCTGATGGGAGGGCATTCCACAGGGCGTGTGCCACTACCGAGAAGGCCCATTGCCTGGTTCCCTGTAGCCTCACTTCTTGCAGTGAGGGAACTGCCAGAAGGCCCTCGGCGCTGGACCTCAGTGTCCGGGCTAAACAATGGGGGTGGAGATGCTCCTTCAGGTATACTGGGCCGAGGCCATTTAGGGCTTTAAAGGTCGGCACTAGCACTTTGAATTGTGCTTTCTATGGCAACTGTTAATACTCCTCATCTCCATCTATCTCTGCCTCTATTCTAGAAACCAGTTAAGTATAAGTTGTTGATCTAGGTAATGTGGGATGGGTAGCCATCATATATTTCATTTGCTGCTCCACCTCAGGCACCGTACTGGCTTGGGCCAGCTCTGGTGAGAAGGCTAGACCAGCTTGAAGCTTCTTGAACTGAGACCAATGTTTTGATAAAGGTCAAATGCATCATGGAAGAACTGTTACTGCAGCTCTATCAAGAACAGGGCACAGAGTATCTACTAATGCTGTGCTGAAATTTTATCCCATTTCTCCACCCCACCCCTAAAATCCATTCAAAACCACTACCGCCCTTAGCCAGTGGCCACCATGCAATGAAAGTTTGAAAGCCCACACTCACAAAAATTCTTAAGGAATTCTAAAACACACTGAGAATAAGGCAGAAAATGAAAGCCTCTTTTTCAAAGAAAGTACAACTTCTGACACATTGGAGGACCAGTTTTGGTACAGCACTACTACTCCCTTCCATCTTTACATGTCTTCAGGAAGAAGAAGAAGAAGAAGAAGAAGAAGAAGAAGAAGAAGAAGAAGAAGAAGAAGAATTTTATTATTTATACCCTGCCCATTTGGCTGGGTTTCCCCAGCCACTCTGGGCAGTTTACAGCACATTAAAAATTTCCCAATACAGGATTGTCTTCAGATGTCTTCTAAAAGTCAGATAGTTGTTTATTTCCTTGACGTCTGATGGGAGGGCGTTTCACAGGGCGGGTGCCACTACCAAGAAGGCCCCCTGCCTTCATCTCTTCCTCTTCCTCTCTCTTTTCTCTTTCTCTCTTTGGGGTTTAAATCTGTGCTACTATTTTAGGCCCAAATGCATTAAACCACTGCTTCTATTTTAGACACAAACTCTCACAAGTAAATGTCCCCAGTCCTTGCTTTTGTAGGAACCCGGGGAATCATGGGACTAAAACAGATTACAAGTGCTAACTTTCCCCAAATCCTGCACTTGCTGCCCTCTAATACATTTTGACTGATGTTCATGTTGTCTCATAGGGATGACTGTTTAGTGGCTGGTTATAGAATCTCAGCTACACAGCCTTGACTAATGCATTTACTTCTGGACTCTCAGAGTGCAGCAGGTGGCACATATGTTTACATCCCAAGTTATTAAGGACTGCTTGATTTCCCCTTCAAAAAGAACACCATACTGATTGTCCTAAAGATGTTCAAGGGGGAAAAAAACCTAAGGCCCATTTCTCCTTCTCTAGAAATAGGCATTGATGTATATTATTGTTGTTAGCATCTGCCAAGGAACTTCAAAGTTCCTTATATTAGAAATTGATGTATTTCCATTAACTTTAATAGGGTAGTAAGGGAAAGATGAGAAGGCAGTAACAAAATGAGCAAGGAAATGTTTTCCTTTTGATGAGAAAAATATATTATGTAGAAGCAATCTATTGCTCAGAATATTTTCATGCATTTGTAAATAGTTTCTGAAAAACCTGAATGTACATAAACACACCCTAGTAATGACAACAACAATCCCAGCCTGAAACTAAGAGATTATATATATAGCCATTCCCTTAAAATACCAACCTTTGATGATATTATTATTACTACATCAACTTTTACCTATATGGTAGTACAATGTACAAACATACCATTAAAACACCATAAAAAGAGTCAGACATCATTCTGAATCCAAATGTTCTGGCTTAATTGGTTTATAGATCTGATGTCTATCTGCCACATTCTGAAGTCATCTTTGTAGTATAATTTCAAAGTTTGTTGAGATAAGACTTGAAGGTACTGGGAAAGTCCGTACACGTAGGAAACTCTCTGCATTTCACTGAATTGACCTAGTTTGATCAGAGTGTGGAAAATTGACCATTTCCCCCCACATACTAACATTTCCCATGTACTTCTGTGCATATGTTTAAGACATATACACAGTATTGGTGTTATACTATACTTTTCCCAGAATACCTGCTCACAATGCAAAGATCACAGCCCAGGAATATTAGCAAAGACTCACTGGATACCTCATTCTAGGCATTTATTGTTGGAGCAGCAACTGTACAGGAAAGGGAAGTTGCAGAAATTATTCCAGCCTTCCTTATGTAATTAGAAAAGCTTTTATTAATTCTTGTTGAGGAACTTCCTGGATGAATAAAACCCTCAGAGATAAACAAAAAGAGTGAAAAGGGGGAAAGCAAGAGATATTTTAAAATGTAATGGCATCATTCCCTTGAGACAGATTTTTTAAAAATATATAAAATCAAGTTATCTTGGTTATTCCTATAGAAGATGGACTGGATCCAGACTTCTGGTGAGCAGAATTCCAATCACAGGACAACAGAATATGGAATCATGTGAAGATCTTTGGGCTAGCACAGTAATAGAATGTTGTATCAGAGATGGAGTTAAATGTTCCTACCATCACTATAAGCAGTTGCTGGCAGTTGACCTCTGTCTTTTGTTCCAATAGCAAGCATTGACCTGAGAGGAAAGCTGTACTTCTTGTGGGACTTAGACTTGCAGCCAGGTGTCCTCCAGTCATTTGTGGAGCATCCTATGAGATAACGCTTGCTGTGGGGCAATTAGGGGTGCCAGGGAATTCCAACAGAAACAGGAGCAGAAACAGCCAAAGTTCACATACAGTACTCATCCCATGTCCAGAATGGAAATTAATCCAGCAAATACAATTGTCATTTGCTCTTGTTACTGTTTTCAGCCTGAAAATGGCACATAATGATAGGTCATTGATGGCTCCCTGCCCAAAATTTGCATTATGTATCATTTGCATTGAAATGAATGGTGCGGAATAATGTAATGCTAATGTAAATTATGTTGTTAATTATGTAAAAAATTCACCATAGCAGAGAATGAGGTGAACAGTGTAGTCTTTGTCAGAAGCTGAATTGTAGCAGAACGGAAACAGTG
Organism: Podarcis filfolensis; assembly: GCF_964270895.1. Lineage (NCBI taxonomy): Eukaryota > Metazoa > Chordata > Lepidosauria > Squamata > Lacertidae > Podarcis > Podarcis filfolensis. The sequence continues at coordinate 49,554,323 of NC_139603.1, forward strand.
CTGCAGGTGGCAAATACAGGGCAGAATGGAAATTATGCCACCTTACATCCCTAGATGCCATGTTGTCTAACCTCCCAGCAAACAAATCAGGACGATGTTCAATAAATAGCTCATCTGGGAGCACACTCAGTGCTGAATCTTCTGCAGGAAGATGTATATGTTTTTATATACATCTGGAAAACACACCTCTCCTTGCAAGGGAAAACGTGGAGCCTCGACTTTTAATATTCTAAGCAAAGAGGGGAGAAAAGGAAATGCAAATCAGTTGCACCCCTCTCCTAGTTGTTTAGAACTCCCAAGGCCTCTCCCCCATTTCAGCTGCAAAAAATCAAATCACAACTCTCCACTCTTCAGCACCAGTTGATCTAGAGTTTGGGCTTCCTAGCATTTCTGAAGAGATGGCTTATATCTTGAAGCTCTTTTTATAACAGCTTTCTTTCCCAATTCTCCTGGGAAAATAGGCTGAACTTGAGGCATTGTTAAGCCAGGGACTGTGGAACTGGAATCATGCTAATTAATAGTGGCCTAGCTCTCTGCATAAATCATTTTTTTATGTATAGGGACTGAAGCAAAAACAAGAAATAAAAAATGCACTGCTGCAGAGACAATGGGAATCAGATCTGCTTTTTGCTAAATGGGTGCATCTCATCTTTGAAATTAACATATAGATGAGCAAGGAAAAGAAACATGCAAGGAAAAGAAGCATCAGATGCTTTATTCCTGATATGTCAATATTGTACTGGTTGACAGCAACATACAGGATTCAGAAAAGCTATTTTTTGCAAAGTTTTGGAGGAGGCTTTAAAAAGAATCATGCCTGATACTTTCGCCATGCACGGTTGAAAGCAACAGTGGATTTGTGTGGCAACAGATCCTTTCATCATAGCATCTACTACACTGGTTTCCTTTGAGTACACATTCTTATGGCCTGGGCTCCAGTCGCACAAAGTGAAGAAGCAGCCTCAAAAGAACAATAAGCTAGCAGAAACCAAATAGTAATAACAAAGAAAGAAAGAAAGAAAACAATAAAGGACAGGGGTTGGATGTGTTGAGCCGATTTCTCTGAGGTGGTTCCAGATCTTTGCTCTTGTTAAGAATGATTTTCTGTTGTGCTCGAACAGCCTGACACCACAAGCTGCTTCAGAGAGCATTAAAGCTTCCCCTTTACCCATGTTTGATTTATCAAGCCTAAGTAAGTGCGGAGCCAAAATGTTACATCTGCAGGAAGATGCCATGAGCCAATATAATTAGGAATATTAACACAGCAAGGAGAAGTTAGGGTTCACTTCCAAAAACGAAAAAAGAAAAGTATCATCTACAGGGATTTTTAACATTGCTATAGAAACCAACAATGGAAGCTCCAATATGTTTTTGTCCCTAGAGTTATCATTCCTTTTGAGCTGGCATTTTTTGAGAGTTTATTTTATTTTTTGGCGTTGGGCACTTTTTCACTCAAGCAAAGGTTTAAGTTAACAATATCCTTAAAACACAAAAGAAGAAAATGAGTGAGCTTTTTAAAACCATTTGCTTTCAACCTATTGTCAGCAAAAGCATTAAATAAGCAGGGAAACAAAAAGTTGCTTTATTTTTATTTACTGTTAATAGAAACTCAGGAAGGACTGCTTATCTTTCCCCACTGAGCAGCGACTGTGGACAAGTGCGGGCCACAGCGGAGCCAGGAGCAGTCTGACAGTTTCCCGCATGGCTGGGGATGACAACATTTCCTCCTCCACCAACTAGCTCTCGGATCACAACCCCCTTCCACCCAGGACAAAGATGTTCTCAAGCATCCTCTTGTTGCTGCTCTCCACACCTCTTTCAGGAGAAAGGCCTGAGATAATGAATGCAAGCTCTGGGATAGGTAGAGGATGGGTGTCCACCTGTCATCTATGCTTTTGTTGAGATTCCTGCAGTGCAGAGGGCAGGACCAGGTCACCCCCATGGTGTGTACCAACTCTACAATTCTATGATAAGTTGGGAGAGGTATTCCACTATGACACTGGAGTTCAGAGTCAGGCTGTGTGGGTTGCTCTGAGATTCCCATTCTTGTGCTACTTCATTTTTAATACAGCCTATTGTGTAAACAGCTTTTCTGCATATTGAAGAGCAGACTCGATAACAGTTTCTTACCTTTCAACAAACTCCTATCAGATCATTGTTGTCATTTTAATTTGTTCCCCCCGCCCTGACAAAGCCACAGACACTGCAAGCATTAACCAGTGTCGCTAAAAGGGACTCTTATATTTATAAGTTAGTATTTTAATTTTTAAAATATTACACTTACAACTGCTACTTTGTTTAAAAGTAGCAATTATAAGGTGTCTATTATAAATAACAACAGATGGTCTCAGCACGGATGCAAGAGTGAATTAATTCCTGAGGCGCCGCTGCCATTCATAAACCGCTAATGCTTTATGGCTGCATCTGAGCTTCAGAGTGAAATACTGCCTCACTTTTACTCTAGGGCTATCTATTACACTCCATGTTATTCAAATGAACTCCAGGGTTTATCATCTTGCTTTCATTTTGAATATTTCTTCCCCTACCAACACACACACTGTTAATACACAGGGTTTATCAACAAAGACTTCTCATGAAGTGGTCCTCACTGCTTGTGTTCCAGCCAATTTAAATTCTGTCCAGGCTTCGAAAGTTAATTTGAAAAATTAATTAATTCCAATACCAGTTCACCCCTTCCAAAAACCAACTACATCCATTCCAGTTAAATTCACAATTCATTCATTTGGTCCTCTGCATTTTTTTCCTCCAACCTGCAGAATTTTACAAGCTGGTCTGCTAAAGTATAACATATACTTAAGAAGATAGGAAAACATGATGGTACATACACACAGTATACCATGAACCATTTTATTTGTTTTTCCCAACCATTATGATATTTCAGCTTAAACAGAAACATCACTTTTTAGATATTTAAAAAATGGTAAGTGCAATGGAAACAATCAAACACACAGTTAAGTGTGGTGAAATCCTTGTATATAAAAATTGAATTGTATTACAATTTAAATTGGAGTGAATTAAGTTTGATCACAAAAGGAACTTGATTCACATTTGGTTCACTTGGAGATTACAGATACTACTTTCAGGTGTGATTCAGAGATGGTTCTAATTAATTCTGCTAATTAGTTAATATAAATCAATCATTCCAAGCCCTGCTTCAAATCTCATTTGCAAACTTTGATGGCTTTCGAGCAACTCTTTGTCTTATACCACTTAAAACCGTCCAGATTGGTAGCCATCAATACATTTTGTGGTGGGAAATTCCACACACTATACGCTGTGTGAAGTTGTACTTCCTTTTGCCTGCCTGGAATCTCCCACCATTCAGCTTCATTGAATGACCCTAGATTCCAGTATTATGAGGCAGGGAGAATAATCTTTCTGTCTACGTAGAATTTTATACACTACTATCATCTCTCCCTGTTACTTGTCTCTTTTTCCTCCCTAAACTAAAAATCCCCAGACATTGCAACATTTCCTCTTAGGGGAGTTCTGACCTAGCCACCCAATGGAGCTTGCTTTGCCAATTAGCTGCTCAAAATTTATTACTGGGAATAGTCCCGTTACATAAAACTGTGACCAGGAGCATAAATAGGCCCTACTTGCCTCATCCAGCATCGCAAATGTGACTCCAGTCACTACCATTCCGCTTGTGATTGCTGCCACACATTTTTTTAGTATCCGAGTGCTGCATAGTTCAAGATAGTTCATGCTATTTTTAAGCACTCCACGTAGACAGTTCACCCGTTCCCCGCCAGAAATCTTGATTCTGTGGTCATCCACTTTGGGGTAATCATGCCGAGAGTCTCTGTAACTTATTTGGAGAGTTCTTAAACAGATTTGTTTCCCTGCTAACAGACTCTTCCCAAGAGCAAAGGTCAGGAACTTTGTGGAATTGCATCATTCCTCAGCAAACGTACAAGGCAGCAAAATGGCTGTCTCTGCGCAGTGTTAATTCTGCGGCTGGCTGTGAATTGCTGCCCTAAAATAATGTACTAAAAGTTCATTCCTGTTCCATCTTATGAATGTGTTATTGTCACAGCATGTAATTACAATCATTCACAGTGTGAACATGAGGTCTGAATAGTAAATTGTCCTGAAAACAGACTTCTCTTGTGAATTTATGAATTTGCAAGCCTACCTATCATAATGATTAATATTGTATCACCATTTAACTCTCAGGTCATTCAGCAGTGCAGCCACCATATCTCCAAAGCCAAGGAAGTGAAAAGCACTTAATGTACAACTGAAAATAAGATCTTCTGACAATCTAATTAATAGATATTATCCTTCTGTGGAATGAAGATGCCGACAAATATAAAGCGTGAATTGCCATCAAATTTGCCTTCCAACACTGATAAGAGCTGATCTGGCGAACCTACTCCAACAAGGAGATCATGCCTTTGCATTGCTAATGTACCCTATTTACCCCAGACACATTGGTTTTAGATAACTGGAGAACCAAAGAGCATAAATACTGCATTGGTAGAGGCCCATGTTTCTCAGGGACTTGCAGTCCAATCCTATGCACATTTACACAGCAGTATATCTAACACTGCCTTGCAGGACATCTCTGAAAGAAGAAAAGGCTAAGGAGGAAACCCTACACAAATCTGGAGCGGAGTCCCTTAGGTGGTTGAATGGTGTCTTGTACACCTTCTTCCGGCAACTCCGGCAACCAAGCTGGTGCCAAATGTATTGCACTACTTACCTTTGGACAACATCAGCAAGGCTGAGAGCGAAGTCTTGTAATCTGGGCAGCCCAGGACCTCCATTCACACTACCCAGGCTTGAGCTCCAGGGAGGTCCCTTTGGTGCTGCTAACGCAGCAAAAACAATGGTGGAGGCAGCAGTTACAAGTTACCGGTCTCTGCAGCCACAGCAGGTGCTGTGATTCTCCAGCAAATTGACTTCACCTCCTGAGGCACACTTCATTGTCTCTGTCTAAATTCAAAAGGGCTATCTCACAGGTGAGTGTGCATAGGATTGCAACCTTGGGAGTTGCATTGGGTGACTTCAGCCTAAATGAGGCAAATGCTCTCATTAAATTATCACGGCATGCCCTAGGTAGCAAAGGGGTTCAATAACCTAACCAGCAAATTTCGGATGTGTGTGCAATGAGCACTGATGTGACAGTCTTGCTCAACAAACCTTGCTGCTCTTACCACTGAGCTGTTGCCCCCCCCCACTGTCCATATAGGGCAAATAGCTTAGGCAGCCTTTGCTCTCTCCAAGTTGGACAATACTGATTGCAAATATTCTGCAATGTCATGTATTCTAGGAAGACTTTTCCAGCCCCGCATCCCATGACCTATTTTTCTTGGATGTGAAGACACAGTGAGACCTTAATTAGACAAAAGCATCAATCCACATGTATTTAATTGTGAGTTGGCTTGAACATTTTGCAGTCATACGTTGATTATTTCATAGTAATAATTTGCAAATTGCACAGCACAATGCTCCAAAAGGAGATATTTTATAATGAAGTATGAAATATTAATCGGTGTTGGTGGAAAACAGGCTTGCAACGCAAGATGTATTCCACAGAAATCTATGACGACCATGGAAAAAGAACAGCCCTGATTATGAATAATTTTTTTAAAAGTTCTGAAGTCTTATTTAGATATGAAAAGCAAAATATCAGTTGAATAAGTCCTGTCTGAAAGCTAAACAGCTTGGAAGGCACAAGACATCTGACATTTCCAGTTTCTCTTCTGATTGGCATTTCCATTATGCTCCCGCATAGGTTCAGGCTAAAGATCTGCTGGAAAAATCCCTCTAATCGGTCAGGCACTACTTTCCCAGAGATACCATAATTGTTCCTTTTGCCAATTTTTCTGCCAAGACCATGGCTTCATGGTGAAGAACCACCTTTCCTCAATGAAGACTCATTAAAACATGAACAAGATCAACAGAAGAACTGCTATCACAAATGCATGATGACTGCAGCGCAGTGTGGGCAAAAAACCATAGAAGTAAAAACAAGAGATTTGTCTTGGGTTGAACTTTATTGATTATTAAGGGAAGTAGCTTTTGTCTCAAGCCATTGGGTATGTATCCAGTACCAAACAGCCCACCTGCTGGTTGCTAAATAAGGTGGAGTTGACCCAGAGCTGGGGAGTCGCCCCTGACATGGACCAGGTGCTATGATCCTGCTCAGGGTGCCATTGAAGGAGGTGCTATGGCCTATCGGACACTGTGTGGACTCCCAGACAGAGACACCCCTCCTGGACAACTTTAATGGAGTACCTGATCAGGTAAGAATCCAACCCAATGCCTCATCCACCAAAGTTGTGACTGTTGCTATAAGGTCGGTGGAAACCTGCAGACCAGCCAATTTATTTGCAGGCAAATAAACCTTCCTAACTCTGAATATGGGGACCAAATAGGCTTAAAGCAAGATCTTCACACTGACCCACCCACTTACCTTTGGGCAGGCCACTTACAGGCTGGACAGGGAGATGGTGAATCCTATGGTGATCTCCCAAGAGGGCCAAATACATGAGGTTGCCTTTTTAAGTACTGAAGGGGTGGGCCTGGTTCAGCCTTCCTCGCCCGTGACCTGATTCGCCTGTATGAACAGGTCTTTCTGGCTGGGCCAGCATGGTAAGGTATTGTCCCCTGCCAGGTATTGTCCCCTGCCAGCACATGGCCGTGTGGGAGGAAGGTGGCCTGCAGGACCGGGCCATGGCTACACCGCACAGCAAACATCATTCCCCTGGAACCCCAGGTGAGTAGTGACTGTGGTTCAGTGGCAAAGCACATGCCAAACCTACCTTCACAGGTTTCTTGTGTAGATAAAATGAGGGTTGGGTAGCTATGTAGGCCATCCTGAACTCCTTGGAGAAAGGGTCGGAGAACCACTTCATAAATAAATAAGCATTAGTCAGTTAAGTCTACATAATGCTAGAATAAGTTCCCAGTAAAGTAAGTGGAAGGAAGCTGAATTCAGAAAATGGAATATCCTATATTGAGAGCTATTTCACAGCCCACACATAAAGGTGGTGGGAAACTGCATCATTGTTATAGTGAGTGCATGTGGAAAGAGTCTTATAAATGTTATCATACACCCCCGTAGCCCACCACTGCATGCAAGTGGTTTTCAAATGTCTGCAAAGTCTCCCAGAAATTTATCAAGTGGATTCAAAAACCTTCCCATCCAGTTTTCCCTAATGGAGTCACACATTATCCCTTGGCCTAAGATTTCCTACCACTGATTTAAGCATTTTCTAGGCAGTCTGGTTTACTCAGCAATTTAGTTCTTCTCGTACACAGGATACTTTTTGTGAATAAATAAACGATAAAGAAGTTCTTTCCACCTCCTGGTTAAATATGACAGGGGCAGACAGATTCATAAACACAAGTCGGTGCCCCCTCATATTTAGTTTGTCATGGCAGTCGAGATGAACAATACCTAGAAGAATCAGCAGAGGCTAAGGATAACTTACTCCATTCGTGAGCTAGCAGTTTGGGGGAAGAAACCAAAGTTACATTTCCCATCGGCTGCTTTGATTTTTCTAAACAATTTTCAGAAAAGGGTCAGTTCCCATGTCGCTTTATTATGTTTCAGAAGGGCCTTGGAAGAGATCTGCTCTGCAGGTGAAGACAGCTTCATGTTGACAGATGGTAAAGATGTCACATGTGAGCATCTGTGTTTGCAATATGTCCCTTAGTACTGGGGCAAAATATTAACTGGAGAATGGCCATAATAAATAAGAAATGAGACACATGGAATGATGAGATCTTTGGCGCCTTCTTCATAAATAAGGAGCCTGATGGTTGATTCAAGTCACATTCAATAATACGACTGGCATGACCTTAACAGTTTGTCATGCTGACATGAGACATACTGACACATGATGGGATGACAAACACATCTTCATGACAACAAGTTGTTGCAATGAACTAAAAATATATTGTAGTGCCACAAGAGGAACCTAATATGGGATTTGTGGAATGTAGATAAAATAAACCTATTTTACGAAGGAGAACTCTTGAAATGAATGGATTTTTCTCTTCAAATGTGAGCTGGAGAAGTATTAATGACAGAATTGGCTCACCAGTTGGGGTGAAGCCACCAAGCAAGCATCCCAACATGTGGGTCACTATTGTTTTTCAGGAGTGGGAAGGTGACGGAAGTTCAATGTGGTGAAAACACAATGACAGAAGTTCTAGATTGGTTCCGCTGGTGTGTTTGCACCACACTGACTTCCTCACTCCCTCTCTCTCCCTTTAAGAAACAGCAATCCATCTGCTGGGTGTTGGTTTCTTTTTCCCTCACTGAGCAGCTGCTGGTAGTCACAAGACTATGTTTTCATTCCACAGTCCAGATACTGTTGGATTCCCACAGGAAAGGGAGACGGGATGTGACGTTTACTGGTTTCCTGTTCCCTTTGTACTGTCATTTCTTTGTTGGAGTTGCTCTCTGCTTCTCACAGAGGCAAGATGTATATTTGTATGCTCTCTGTATAGCTTAGTAATAAAGCTTAGCAATGTAGCCATACCTGCCTCATCCTTTCGTTGCGGACTCTGCGAGTTTTATACTCTGCTAGGCTCAAGCCGAGCCGTATCAGCTCTGAGGACCAGAGCTGAATTTATCTAACACTGGGATCATACCATATCAGCTCCTCTCTATATGATGAATCACTCCCAGCTAGCACAACATGTAATGGCTAAAGTGTCCAACTAGGCTGTTTGGAGACAGGCTGAAATATTCAGTTAATTGAGAAGCTCACAGGGTGGCTATGGGCATTTCACACTGTAAAATGCTGTCCAAAGCTTTGGAAGCTGTTAAAAAAACATCTATAGGTCTTCTTAATAGTATATTTTGGAGATCACCTCTCACACAGTTTCTAAAAGTTAGAACACCATCTAAAAACTTTGTTGATGACTATCCAAAGTTTTGATCTACTTACTAAATTTTGATGCTTTTTAACCCAAAATTAGGATAGCCGTGGATCTCAGAATGCACTCTGCTCTGTACCATTTATACATCTTTCTTTCCATGGCAGGCCTGGGCATCTTACAGACATAGTGTCTATTGATTTCAATGAAGTTTTGGTTGTTGTCATTCATGAAATCCCTTTCACACCTTCCCTCCACACTTACACTGAATGCATGGAGATAGAAGCTGATTGTACTCACTGGTCCTGCCCACTAGCCTCGATACAACCACTGGCCTTCAGCCCACCTGCACCCAAGCCTCCACATGTTCAGCAGAAGGCATAAAAGTAGCCTGTGTGTCTGCACAGCTGTATGCACACAGGATCTTCCATGCAATTGGACACCCAGAATTGGTGAATATGATCCCCAGTCACTGTTAAGATCTGATATGCATACAACTGAACACATTCTGCTAAATATGCAAAGGTCAGAGCAAGGCCAGAAGATGCAGTCCTTCTTCTCCCTGAATGCATTAAGCATAGGATTGGAAGGAAGGTGTAGATAGGACTTCTGAGGGCCAAACTACCATATTTTTCGCCCTATAGGACGCACTTTTTCCCCTCCAAAAATGAAGGGGAAATCTGTGTGCGTCCTATGGGGCGAATACAGGCTTTCGCTGAAGCTTGGAGAGCGAGAGGGGTCGGTGCACAGGCTTCAGGAAGCTCCAGGGTCGGTGCTCCAGGCTTCAGGAAGCTATCAGCAAGCCTGGGAAGCCCGCGGGAGTTCCCGCAGGGCTCCCTAGGCTGCGGATAGCAGCCTGCCGCCTGGCGCACGAGGCGCCCTGAAGCAGAGCGCCCCTCGCGCCGGGCGGACATTCGCAGCGTGGGGAGCCCTGCGGGAGGTCCCGCAGGGCTCCCCGCACTGTGGATAGCAGCCTGCCGCCTGGCATGTGAAGCGCCCTGAAGCAGAGCACCCCTCGCGCCGGGCAAACATCCGCAGCGTGGGGAGCCCTGTGGGAGGTCCCGCAGGGCTCCCCACGCTGTGGATAGCAGCCTGCCGCCTGGCATGTGAAGCACCCTGAAGCAGAGCGCCCCTCGCGCCGGGCAGACATCGGCCAGCCCCACAAGCTCGGGGGACAGCGGGGAGGCGCAGCGCCGCCATCCCGCTGTTCCCTGACCTGGTTTTTGGGGGGAAATAAAGGGGGGAAATTCCCTTTATTTCCCCCCAAAAAAACTAGGTGCGTCCTATGAGACGGAGCGTCCTATGGGATGAAAAATACGGTATATCTATCACACATTTTACAGTAGAGTGCATGTTTTCTTCTTCTACAAGTTGTCAACATGGGTGATCCAGATCAAGACCCTGGGGGGATACAGGGCTTGAATTATTCACACACTTGTCCCAATCCAGATCGGAGACCCTATGCCTGCTACTTGCATTACCAAAACAACTCCCATTGTCATTCTCCTTTCCGATGCAAATTGATGCAGGGGGATTAGGACTGCAGTGCAAGGTGAAGGATTAAATCCCCCTCTGTCCCACATCTCCCCTAGCAGGGTCCTGAATCAAATCAGAATTGTCATGCCAGCAATGTGTGAAAGAAAAATAGTGCATTCAAGGGTAAACCACATTAATAACCACACGTATAGTTTGGCCCTAGTCTCCTGGTTTGAATATACCAGAAGCCAGAATAAAATCATTTGCCATCAGGACAAATGACATTTTGAGGACTACTTGAACAAAATAATAATAATTCCTTTCATCACTCCTGGTGTAATGTTGCCTTCTCTCCACGGGCTATATATATGCTGTGTACCTATATTTTAACTTTTCTTCTTTCACTTTAGATTATTTGGGAGAGAGGGAGGAACTACAACAGGCCTTTATCAAAGATGCAACATGGGTGTATTTCTCTCTCATTTGCTCAGAGCTTTGCAAGCTTCAAAGAAGCATTGAGCTGGGAGAAAATACAATTCTCTATCCGATAGGAAACAATTTTGAAGCTATTTCCAGACATGACCCAGGCTGGTTGGTTTCTTTTAGATTAATGCGCCTGAAACAGGTTCTACATTATGTGGAGCTTGCCCTTACAACATCATAAAACTATTTGGACACAATCCAAAGGTACTTTAATGTGCTTATGTCCAAACCAGTGAGAATCAAGTGCTCTTTTAAAATGGGGGAAGTGGGGAGAAGAGAAGTTAATAAAATGGGGTACTTACTTTAAGACTGAAAGACAGATACTAAATGTTAACACCCAGTTGGAAGGCTGCCAGTTGTTTACCTTTATTTGAGAACTGAAAATTTGGGGTGGGAAAGAGTAGGAACTTGCATGAATGATGGGCCAGCAAGTAGGAGTGGGGGAGAAAGTCAATTCAGTTCACATATATAGGCAAACATACCTAATTCACATTTTCTGAAACAATACACAAACAGAAGCACAGGCGGTCTTTGTAGTTTGCACTTTTCCAAATTTTGCAGTGTAGTTCTCCAGTCAAATAACACATACAGAAATACATACTCCTGGGTAAAGTCTGCATAAAAATGCATGTATTAGTTAAAAGCAGTGTTTTTTTCTGGGGGTATGCAGGGGTACACATACCCCTAAACATTTTGTGAATCTAAGTTTGGCCTCATTGAGGGGCAGTTTTTCAATATGAGTAGGAAAATGAGAGTACCCCTAAACTTTTTTGGGGGGAGCACTGGTTAACAGAACATACAAAACAGCATTGTATTAGGGGAAATTGCTTTGCAAAGATGTATATATTGGGCAAACATGTATATTAGGAAAAATTGTACTAAAATTTGATATTTTTTTAATGAGGACTTTTAAAAAAGAAACTGGTAAAAATATGGAGAACTGAACTTACAACTGGAAAAAAATTAGAAACAAAGCAAAACAGACAGATTTGCACATCCCTCCAAATCAGGGTAGAAAGCTGAGTATATCATGTAATAGGAAAGTTGGGGTAAAAAGGTGTACAGTTCCTACCCTAATATGCATACAGGAGGGGGGAAATAAAAGAGGCTCTTTGAATCCCGTACATTTTAGCAGCATGTGTTCTGCATAATATACCAGCATAAGGCAGCACAGTCTTCTGCCATGAATATACCAGGAAGCTGCAATGCTAAAATTACAAATGTAATAAGATACAGGTATGGATAGCCATTAATCTTTTAGATTTAAAGCATAAAAATAAAAAAGGAAAGGGGAACATTGTATCCCCAACTGAGGGAAATGCTGAAGGAGTATAATAGAATAAATATGGGTTGAGGGCTCAGCTGCTGACATAATATAGTATTAGGAGACAATGATCACATTATTGTCTTGGTAGAAGGCACTGTGCATGGGCATTTTGCTCAAGTGCGAATACAAGGAACTAACTCCTGCAATAAATCACTTTTTCTCATTGCAGCAAGTCTAATATGTATGAGGTCAAATGCATCCTAGTAGACTCCACACAAAATGCTTTTCCATCCCTAGAGACATGAGTGCTATATGAGACACTGAGTTTAATCCATTTTTATCTGAATTTTTAAGATTTAGATGTGATGGCTTGACATACTGCACCATGTAGCCCTGAAAACTAGTGAATGGTTGTAATGTGTGGCTCCAGATATGACCCAGATCTTTGACCTCACTTGAGTTCAATGGTTAAGAAAGTTTTGGGGAGCTTTCTTCTTCATTGCCAGTCTAAAAGCAGGAGGAGCGACGCCACCCGTCTGTGACTTCCAAGCCCACCCCGAGTCATCGGGGTAAGGGGGGAGCTGTGCTGCTTTGCCGGTGACATTCCCCCCTTCCCCCTTCATTTTGACAGCTTGGGGGAGGCTTAGGAGTCACGGGTGGTGCATTGAATGTCCGGCATGGGTGGCTTGCTCCGCCCCCATGGGCAGCTCATTCCGCCCCTGGCTGCAGGGCACATGCTCCACTCCAGGCATCCGAGTGGCTATCCCATGCCTTGGAGGGCACCCTCCGCGCCACATCGCTTTCAGGAGCACACCCACCCTGGCCAGCGCAGGCATATGCTTCACCTCTGACTGCCACTCCCTCCCCATATTCCTGTTTGCTGGACCATTGGTGGGTCACAGGAAGTAGGAAGTGAAGGTGCTGGGTACTGAAGGTGTTGAAAAGAGCTTCTCACTTTTATTATTGTTCCCCTGGTCAGGACATCCCTAATTCCAAGGATCAGTGGGCAGCGTAGGGTATTCAGGGGAAGATTCATCCACTTAGGTGAAGGGCTGTGCAAAGGGTTTCTCTCCCCCACCCCACCCCCGACTTGTCACTGGGATGGACTGGAGATGGATCCTCAGGGCATTCAGAGTCCTCCAATAATCCGTTTTTATCATCCTCATCTAATTCAAAATTCTGGAGTACTTCTTTGCAGTTCCATTCTAGAGAGAATAATACATTTCTTTATTGCGGATGGGATTTTCAGATGTGCAGTCATCCACTTCTTTTCCTGTTGTGACAGAAAAGCACTGACTGAGTACCAAATCCCAATCCATTCCAATGATTTGTTCTTTACATTCTGCAGCCATTAATAAAACATCTTTAAATTAACAAATTTTCACCACTTCCTGTTGGCCTGTAGCAACTGGAAAATCCATTGCAGAAGAAATGTCTTAAGAGAGAAAGAGACCAGAAGATTATTTTATTGGTGTAATTAAAAGCAACAGTATCTGCATATTTCATTGTCTTCATCCTGAAGTCAGCGGGATACATTTTAATAAATTCTCTCGCTATCATCTGGGATCTCCTAATTGCCAAATGATAAGATGTGTGATTCTTTTTAAAAATTAAATGTAACTAGAAATGAACGGCATAATAACCAGCTATGGAGCAAGGCCCTCGTACCATTTCTTGCTAGCATTGGCAGGCGTTTTGTCACATCCTGTTGACCTCTAGCAATTGGAAAGTTCATTGGTTAAGCAAAAGAAAGCTCTAAGGAGAGAATCCATAAGATTACTTTAGGCGTGTAATTAAAATGAGCAGAATTATGACTCCTTCCCTTAAGAAGCAGCATATTTTTGGCCACGCTGAAGGCAAAGCAAAGGAGGCTGGCTGTTAGGGTTCCAAGGGGTTGCTCGAGAGCAAGCGGGCAAATGCCTCCCTGCTCGGCTGTGAAGCCTTGCTTTTGATGCCAAAATAAACTTTATCTGTCCAGAGCACCACTCTCCTGTGGCTGGCTCATTCACTGGCAGAATCCGTGAGTGGGCAGTCCTTAAACCTTCCCCAGCAAAGTAATTTCTTGATGCCCAGTGTGCGCCTCCCCTCTCGGCGCGAAAGCTTACTGCGCAAGGAGGGTGTGGGTAACAGAGGACCTCTCTCCTTCCCACTTTGCCCAGGCAAGGTGTCCTGGCACCGCCTCACCTCCTCTGAGCCCTGAAGCTCCTCTCCACTGGAGGCGTGGTTACTCTCCTCCGCTGAGGAGGAGCTGCTTCCCATGATCTTTCGGGGCTCTTTGTAATCCATCCGGCTTTTCCCCTCTCCCCCTGAGCCGATGGCAGTTCCCTGACACTGACAAAGACAAGATGAGGGCCTACCCTTGTCAGACTGTTTCCCCCACGCCACCCCAGGGCCAGTGGATACCACTAGCCCTGTGTGAAGGAGGCAGGCAAAGATCACATCAGGGCCTTCCACAGCCAGACATCAGACCCTCCAAGTGTCCCTATTTTCCAGAGACGTCCCTGATTTAGAAGATGTCCCAGTTTCTGATTTGATCCTGAAATATCCCAGTTTTCCTTAGGATGGCCCTATTGTTGTTATTATTCTTGTTATTTGAATTTATATACCACCCTATAACCGGAGGTCTCAGGGCAGTTCACAGAAAACATTGGAGAAATGTTGGAGGGTATGGGGAGTTATCCAACCCCCAAGCTATCTGAAGGCAATCCTGTACTGTATAGGGAAGCTTTTTTAATGCTTAATGTTTTATTATGTTTTTATATATGTTGGAAGCTTCCCAGAGTGGCTGGGCCAACCTAGTAAGATGTGTGGGGTATAAATAATAATATTATCATTATGGAATGGGACGTCCCTATTTTTATCAAAGAAATGTTGGAGGGTATGAGACAGTGCCCTTCCCTCTGCCAACTTTACATTTTATATCAGGCTTCCTCAACCTAGGCCCTCCAGATGTTTTTGGCCTACAACTCCCATGATCCCTAGCTAGCAGGACCAGTGGTCAGGGATGATGGGGATTGTAGTCTCAAAACATTGGGAGGGTTGAGGTTGAGGCAGCCTGTTTTATATCATTTGTTTTAGTGCTTTTAAAATTGTAAACCACCTAAGATGCCCTGCAGAAAAGCAGTATATAGGAATGCAATAAAAACAAACAAACCAACAGCACTAGAGAGCCAGTGTGGTGTAGTGGTTAAGAGCGGTAGTCTCGTAATCTGGGGAACCGGGTTCGCGTCTCCGCTCCTCCACATGCAGCTGCTGGGTGACCTTGGGCCAGTCACACTTCTTTGAAGTCTCTCAGCCCCACTCACCTCACAGAGTGTTTGTTGTGGGGGAGGAAGGGAAAGGAGAATGTTAGCCGCTTTGAGACTCCTTAAAGGGAGTGAAAGGCAGGATATCAAATCCAAACTCTTCTTCTTCTTCACTGTGGAAACCACATCATTCCACACATTGTTGATAGAAAGGCTGGCAGGACCACTGGGAGTAGGGCAAATGAGCTTTCTGGTCTCAAACAATTCCCTCCTTTTCCTAGCAATAGTGGCAAAGCAACAATCAAGAAAGGTGGATCCACGCGAGAGCATCCCCTTTCTGGCCCACACACCTTGAGAAACCAATGAAGGGCTAAAGAATTTTGCATTCCGCATCAGCAGGACACTATACAAAGAGACAAGCCCAGAATTCTTTCCCTGGCTCCGTTTTCCCTCTAAAAAACTGGAATCCTCTGAACTCCCTGCATCGAAGACTGCAGACTAGCAAACATAGGTAAATGTAAGGGTTTTAAAAATATTTTTTTATCACTTGTTGTTTGCCACCCTCGGCTCTTTGGGGAGGAAAGGCAGAATATCAATTTAAGGAATAAATAACATACTTTTTCCTCAGTCATCCAAATTGTCAGGAGGGTGGTAGATTTAAAACAACCAGAACATTTATTTTATAAAAATTCTCAGAGGGAAGCTCCGATTCAAAAGGAGTATGAACTATAGGAGGCTGAACCACCTCCTATAGTTTATCTTTTTTGCATAATCAATCTGACTGACAAGATCTGGATATAGTTTCTTCTGAACAATCAATTGCTTCATTAATCACTTGCTACCGCTATGAGATGTTGTTTAATAAATTCTTTCCTGAATCTAAAGCATTCTGAAGAACTAAAATCAGAAAATCATTGTGGAGCTGTTACTTAGTTCCTTTATCCCTTTGTTCTCTAGAAAGGGAGAGGGCTCGAGATTTGCAACCCCCTAGAGAAGGTTACTCTGAAATTGCAGTTTATTGGCAACTTTGTGAGGAGGGAGGAGAAAAGCATACTCACTCCTTCTCCAGCCCACACTTTCTCCAGCCCCAGATGTATGCAGGTTCACTGGGGTTTCTTGGAAAATAAGGCCAGGTCCCCTTTGTGGCTTACAGCAGCTGGCTGGGTGTGATTTCCACTAAGGAAACAGTGTGAAGGACTGGACGTAATTGCCATAGCCCAATCCAAATCCCTCCACATTCCCAACCCCAACCACTATGTGTGGCTGCTTTTTTTAACCAGGGAAAAATTGTTTACATAATGCAGAAAGGGGTCCTAATTTGCAGTGCCCATCCCTGATTTTAGCAAATCTGATGTATTGTTACACACAAAACAGCAACAGATAACTGAAATATATTGTCATTAGTTGAACATAAAATACAATGTTTAAATTTTAATTCTAGTATGACCAGTTGGATGTGTAATAATGTAGCATGCTATTGCCGAAGAACATTCCATGCTTTATATTTCAGAGGCAGGCAAAAGTGTGCCCTGATTTGGTAATTTGAATATTCCTTCCTTTCACTCTACAAAATGGGCCATTTTCATGCCCCCAGTTTCTAATTATTCCCACTCCATGTTACTGCCGCAGAGAAAGTGGCAATAACAACAGCACCATAACAGTTTGCAACTAACAATACAGATGTGCCTTTCCAAACATTGTGCCCCTTTGTTGCCTGGAAAGACTCCTGGTTTTCTAGAGAGCTCAGAGATAGGCCCCTTGTGACATCCCACACACTCCCAAAGCCTGCTATTAAAATAACCATCCATATTTGCTGAGATGTCAATCCAGTAATAGGAAAGCAGGATTTGATGCCATTCTAGAAATAATGGAAAATGTGCTGAAATGGAAACAGCATTGAGCTTAAAGAAAGGCGTGGATTATCCAGCATACATGAACAATGATTTTCACATTATGACCTAATGTAAAGGTCAATCTGCTTGCAGTTAAAACTGATGAGACCACCTGGCATTTAATTTCTCCTCTTCCATAAAAGAGTCTGATACATCTGGGTTTTCTAAAGCACATCATGTTTTTTCTGTGTTTGGGATATATATATATATATATATAGATAGATAGATATATATATATATCATGATCACCAATAGATTGCACATGAGGGATAGATGCTAGAAAATCTAGACTGCAGGGTGATCATTTAAAAAAAAACAGTGACTATCTCACTGTCTTGTCTCATTTTGTTTATCTTTCTCTTCATTTCCTATTTCCTTCACTTCTTCAGGGGAGGGAATATCTGAGGCTGCATCCCCTGCACATTTCTCCAATATTTATTAGGCGCATTCACAGACTGTAATGGAGAAGAAAAACAGCAAGAGGTTACATTTGCCATAAATATAAAATGAAATTACAGAAACCTCACAGAGCATCCTAAAACAATCATTTGATCAAGGAGAATTGGAGGGTTTTGGATTTTGCTCTGGGGATTCTTGTGAACACTGCCATGTTTTACAGTCAAGAAATGTCGTGAATGCTGACCAGCTCCTCTTTTCCTATATGCCTTTTACCCTTTTGCCAGTAGGCTCCTCTCACAGATAGTTTGAATTTGGGCCAGGTAGTATAGCTGCCTGGATCTCCCTAGACCAAGGGTGGCTATCAAGAGGCCCTCTAGATGCTGTTGGATTACAGTGGTACCTTGGTTGTCAAACTTAATCCATTCCAGGAGTCCGTTCGACTCCTGGAACTGTTTGAAAACCAAGGCGCGGCTTCTGATTGGCTGCAGGAGCTTCCTGCACTCAATCAGAAGCTGTGGAAGCTGCGACGGACGTTTGGCTTCCTAAGAACGTTCAAAAACTGGAACACTTAGTTCCAGGTTTTCGGCGTTCGGGAGCCAAAATGTACAAGTACCAAGGTGTTTGACAACCAAGGTACAATTCTTATCATCCCTGACCTTTGGCCATGCTGTCTGGGGCTGATGGGAGATGGAGTCCAGCAACATTTGGAAGGCTGCATGTTCCCTATCCCTGCCTTAGACTGTTTGTCAGACTCTGTTTTGAAGTGTTCCCATAAGCACCAATGAAGCATTTCTCAGGGTCTCATCATGAGAAACAGTTACTGAAACCACTACTGGATTTTTGCCTGTGCAATTTTTCAGCCAGGTCCTCCAATAGCAAACCATGTTTTATAACACGTAATAATAATGGATTTTATCCAGACTAAGTCATGCTTAGACTAACTTAAATCCCAGAGATTTCACAGATTTCTAATATAAGCATGGCCAGGTCTCTAGATCACTTTTAGTTGTTATAATTCTAACCAATTATTAGAACTATGGCCTTGCAGTTGATCAAGGTGGCGCCATAAATCAGGGCAATTTCAAACTTCAGAGTCTTTGGACGCACGTTATGTGTATATGTCCACTCATTTCTACTCACAAAAACACAACTTCTTGTACAGTGGTGGTTGGTCCCTGGGACTGGCAGAATGGAAGACAGAAAGAACAGCAGTAGCTGAGCCAGTGGCTGTGGCAGGTTAAACCAACTAATTCTATTTTTGTTCCCATCCTTCTCCCTGGTGAGTTCTACCAGGGCAAAAGCAGGATTAAGGATGAGGAAGCAGGTTTTAAGTAAGAAGGCAGGAAGGTTGGCTTGGAGGAATCAAGACTGACATTGGTGGGATGGTGCCCCATCTGCTCTAAAGGGTCAGTCTCCACTGTAAGGTTGTTACTTATGTCCTGGTATTAAGAATGGATGACTCCTCTGTATATAAGCATGCATGGCCAGCTTCTGGCGAACACTGTTCTGTTTTAACTTTCTTGTGGAGTCATGTTATAATTATTGGGGAAATGGCACTGAGTATTTGTTGAAATGTGTGTTTAAATCATTGTCATCAGTCAGTTAATTTCTCCTTTTTTGCATAGTTTTGGGTGGGGGGGGGAATGTCTTTCGACTATTATTTTATTAAGCACAAAAGATTTAATAGAAATATTATATTGTATTCTGACAGGATGTTTCTTGGAGATGAATCATTTAATCTTAAAGAGAATCGTCTTGATTAAACATTCCTCCCTAGATTGATGAAGCAAGACATCCTTTTCATAAATTTAAACTGATTTCCAGAACAGCATGAAATACTGGTCTACGGCTGCATCCCAAGTCTTGCCAGCTCACACTGCTGAAGGTGGAAGGTAAGCGGTGATTCTTTCTTCTTTTTCACTACACCAGATCTAGGATGGTGTGGCTGAGTGGATTCAAAGCCCCTAGCACCATAGCCCTGCCACACACTCATTTCTGGGCTCTATACTTACTGCCACTGGCAATGGACCTATCAGTGAAAGTTTTCTATCTGTCTGGGCATGACTGGGGTCACCACAACAGCAGAAACTCCTCCTCACCTGTCAGGGAACTGTCATCTGAGACGAAGGAGGTGAAAGGGCTCATGGAGGGTGAGAGAGACCACTCAGCGGAGGAGGGGACCAGCAGGGGGAGAAGTGGAGTTCCAAGGGAAAGTGAGTCGGAGGGAGAGCTCAGAGATACTTCTAGCGAGAACAGTGGGGGGGTTTCAGGACCTCCCTTAGGAACACCCACTCCTCGGCGGAAACTGTCACGCCGAGAGTCCAGAAGACGTGTTTCCGTTAAGGAGCTTTTATGCTGGAAGAAGTTCCGTAAACGCCCACTGTCCGATTCAACGAGCGATTGATGGAGCCACGCTTAAGGAGCTCCATCACAGACAGAGGTTTGGGAACTTAGCCAAACTCTGAGGGATCAGGATTTTACGCACAAGCAGCTCATCATCCCATCACAGCAATCGGACAGTCCCTGAAAGCAGCTTGTGCAGAGAGGCATCATGAGTGACCCAGCCGGAGCCGGAGGAGCAGGAGGAGCTGGAGGAGGTCCAACTCTGGAAGAAAGGTACAGAATGTTGGAACTCCAGCTAGCAATGCAAACGGCGAGGCTAGAAGAAAGGAGGGCGCAGGATGCAGAAAAGGCAAAAGGCGCTACACTAGCAAGAAAGATGCCAGGAATGGTGCAGAAGTTTGGGGGGGACCCCAGGAACTACCAAGCCTTTAGGACAGAGATGCAGTATGCTCTTGAACTGCAGTTTAATGACTTTCCCGATGAGGCGTCGCGAGTGGCGTTTGTGATTGGCCATCTCGAAGGAGGGGCGAGAGACTGGGTCAGGCCCCTGATGGCAGGGAATAGTGACATGCTGAAGGACGCGAGGAAGTTTTTTCGCGCCATGGATTTGATGTTTTCCAGCGAGATTGAACAGGGACTGGTACGCAGACAATTGATGGCTTGCAAACAGGGGAGCCGATCGGTTCGTGAGTACTGGACTGAGTTTACAATGTTGATACATAGATTGGGGTGGGACCTATCGGGGGAACCCATTCAAATGCTATTTGAAGAGGGGCTTTCTTCGGCGGTGAAAGACGAACTTTCCCGGGCGCCCAGGGCGGAGTCTATGGACCAGCTGACCAAATCAGCGCTGACCATTGGAGCGCGCCAGGAGGCAAGAGCCTTGGAGAAGCGGGAGGGGAAAGGAGAGCGTTGGAGGGATTTCCGCATTCCAGAGATTCCAGAGCCAAGTTTCCCGCCCGGAGAGCCGATGGAAGTTGGAACAGCGCGCGCGCGCGCAGTTTCAAATCCCAGTGAAGGGAGGAAGAAGGAGGGAAAAAGCGCCAAGAAATGTTACCTCTGCCAGCAGCCAGGTCACTTTGCCAGAGTCTGCCCGCAAAGAAAGGAATGGCAAGGGATGGCGGGGGCTGTTGGGGGAAAGGAGGAGGAAGTCCAGGAGCCAGTAAAAGCCAACGCCTGTCTGCCTCTGTCAGGGCACTGCAGACAGGCCAAGGAGCAGTAAAAGTGCCCACTCCGGAACCTCCAAGACCAGCCCTAGTAATAGAGGTGTTGCTAGAGCTGGCAAACGGAAACTGGACTTGAGAGGAGCGTACAACCTGATACGAATAAAGAAGGGGGATGAATGGAAGACAACGATGTTCACCCCCCTAGGGGCTTTCGAATATCGCGTTATGCCATTCGGATTGCAATCAGGCTCCACCTGTTTTCAATCGCTCATGAACCATGTACTGGGACCTTTGCTCTACAAGAATTGCGTGGCATTCCTCGATGACGTGCTGATATATTCGGAGAATGAGGAGCAGCATGTGAAGGATGTCAGGGAAGTGCTGAGCCAGCTGCAAGCAAACCAGTTGTGGGTGAAATTGGAGAAGTGTCAGTTCCACACCAAGGAGGTGGAATTCCTGGGGTACCGCTTATCGGACAAGGGATTAGCCATGGATCCAGGCAAGGTCCAGGCGGTGCTGGAATGGAAGACACCGAAAACCAAAAAAGATGTGCAAAGGTTCTTAGGGTTTGGGAACTTTTACCGTAAATTCATCAAGAACTTTGCCCACTTAACGGCTCCCATCACGGACTGTCTAAGCAGCAAGAAGAAATTCGTTTGGACGGCAGAGGCGGAGCACGCTTTTGAGGAATTGAAAAAGGCATTCGCTTCGGAAGAACAGCTCCTGCATGTGGATTTACAAAAACCCATGAGAGTGGAAACTGATGCCTCAGACCGGGCGGTGGGGGCAGTGCTGCTTCAGCCAGGGAGCAATAAGTCGGAATGGAGACCGTGTGCCTTCTTTTCGCGTAAGCTGAACAAATCCGAGAGGAACTACACGGTATATGACCGAGAACTACTCGCCATTCACGAAGCGTTCCGGAGATGGAGACACTTACTAATTGGCGCACAGCATAAGGTGCAAGTGTGTACGGACCACAAGAATTTGGAGTATTGGAGAACAGCACGAGTGCTCAACCAACGACAAGTGAGATGGGCCCAGGAGTTCTCCAAATTCCATTTTGAAATCTGCTACGTGCCAGGTCCAGAAAACATCAGAGCGGACGCTCTCTCTCGCAAACCTGAATATTTGGAGGGGGAGGGAGCGCCAGAAGAGAGACATATTATCCCAGAGGACCACTGGGTGTGTGGTGCGGCCTGGGTGGGGCAAAGAGAACTGGTAGAGGGGACGGTCAATGATGAGTACGCCCAGGATAAGCTCAGAGGTTTAAGGAGAGAGGGAGAAGACCCCGGAGGTTTTGAAGAAAGAAACGGGGCATTGTATTACAAAGGGGCACTATATATACCCGAAGGGGAATTGAGGGGGAGAGTACTCAAACAGTTGCACGACAATCCCACAGCGGGGCATTTTGGGCAACACAAGACCATGTGGTTGGTGACCAGGGAGTTTTGGTGGCCCAAGGTGAGGGAGGATGTACGGGAGTATGTGAGAAGGTGTGACCAATGCCAGAGAGCCAAAGGAGAAAGGCGGGCACCAGCGGGTTTATTAGAACCGTTACCCACACCAGAACGACCGTGGGAGGCGGTGTCGATAGATTTTATGACTGATCTGCCCAAATCCCAGGGGAAAACCGCCATACTAGTCGTAGTAGACCAGTTAACTAAGATGGGTCACTTTGTAGCTTGCTCACATGCAGTCACGGCGGAAGAGACAGCGAAATTGTTTGTAGAACATATTTTTAGGCTGCATGGCGCCCCCTTGAGGCTGGTGTCCGACAGAGGGAAACAGTTCACGTCCAGATTCTGGAGGAAGCTTATGAGCTTGTTGCACGTAGAGGTCAACTTTTCGACTGCCAGGCACCCTGAGACCAATGGGCAGGCGGAGAGGGCAAACGGTATCCTTCAACAATACCTGAGGTGCTATGTCAATGACAGAGAAAACGATTGGGTCGAAAAGTTGGCACTAGCGGAATTTGCTTACAATAATGCAGAGAATGTGTCCACCGGGATGAGCCCATTTTTGGCTAATTATGGGTGCCACCCCAGGGCGTTTCCAGGGGAAGGAGGAGAGAGATGGAGTGTTCCGGCCGCTGAACTTTTTGTAGAAGAAATGGAAGCGATCCATCGTCAACTCCAACACCACTTAGAAAGGGCCAAAGAAGAATATAAGAGGCAGGCAGACAAGAGCAGAAGGGAAGGTGAAACAATTAGGGTGGGGAGTCGGGTCTGGCTATCAACCCAAGGGTTGCCGTACAAGGGGGGTTGCAAGAAATTGAGACCCAAAAGATTGGGACCATTTGAGGTCATCCAACAGATCAACCCAGTGGCTTTCAGACTCCGGTTACCGAACCACATGAAACTGCACCCAGTATTCCACAGGTCATTACTGTCACCATACCGGGGGGAAGGTGAAGGGGTATCCACACGGGGGCCAGCCATAGAAGAAAGGGAAAGCCGCAACTATGTGGCGGAAATCATCGACTCCAGGTGGAAGGGGAATCAGGTGGAGTATTTGGTCGCGTGGGAAGGGGAACCAGAGTCAGAAAACACCTGGGTGAAGGCAGAGGAGGTCCATGACGAGGTCTTGATCGAAACGTTCCACCAAAGGTTCCCCAGGAAACCTCAGCCAGTAGCGAGGTTCCGAAGGGAGTACTTTGGCACCACCGACGATGAGGAGGAACTGGAGGGATTCAGGGAATCGGAGTTGGAAGGAGGTACCGACTCCGAGGAGGAGGAGTACTTGGAAACCGGGAACAGCAAAAGGTGGAGGGAAGTGTTCGAAACTTCGGAAGATGAGGGAGGTTCCTTCAGGGGTTTTGCTCCCTCGCCTCCCGCAGAGGAGGGGAGGGAAGGGGGTGAAGGGGGCCCTGGAGGGGAGGTGGATGTCAGGGAACTGTCATCTGAGACGAAGGAGGTGAAAGGGCTCATGGAGGGTGAGAGAGACCACTCAGCGGAGGAGGGGACCAGCAGGGGGAGAAGTGGAGTTCCAAGGGAAAGTGAGTCGGAGGGAGAGCTCAGAGATACTTCTAGCGAGAACAGTGGGGGGGTTTCAGGACCTCCCTTAGGAACACCCACTCCTCGGCGGAAACTGTCACGCCGAGAGTCCAGAAGACGTGTTTCCGTTAAGGAGCTTTTATGCTGGAAGAAGTTCCGTAAACGCCCACTGTCCGATTCAACGAGCGATTGATGGAGCCACGCTTAAGGAGCTCCATCACAGACAGAGGTTTGGGAACTTAGCCAAACTCTGAGGGATCAGGATTTTACGCACAAGCAGCTCATCATCCCATCACATCACCACCAGTGGGGAGCAGAAGCTGCCACTGGCAGAAGCTAGCAAGCAAGAATAAGCACCTGCTTACGATCCTTAGCCCCCTTCCAGCCATCAACAAATTGCAAGTCTGCAGGCAGGGTCTCTGCTGTTTTTAATTGTGATGCATGGTGATGATTGATTTTAATTAATTTTTTAGTTAATTAATACCATCCTTCTTCTGAAGATCACAGGGCAGTTTACAGCATAAAAATACAAAATGGAAATACAAAATACATATCATAATAAGGACAAAAAAAATCCAATAACCCTCTCCTGTCATGATGATGCTCATTGGTTAAAATAGGATTTGGTTAAAATAGACTGTTTATTGTAAAACTACTAAACTATGCTATGATTGAGGAGTGCAGCCAGGCTCACTTCTCATGTTGGAGCCAACCAACTGGGTGGGATGAATGGCAGGAAAGTAAAAGTTGAGAAATGATTTTGCAGACCAGAAACCACATGTATGTTGCCCCTGGAGCATACACACACACAGAGAGAGAGAGAGAGAGAGAGAGAGAGACAGACAGACAGACAGACAGACAGACAGAGCTAGCTTCCCTTATGATTGTGGAAGATTCATCTTAAGCACACAGATCTCCTGCCACACATCTGATTGGAGCCACATTATGCACTAAAGCACAGGAACTGACATGCAGATCTGTGCTCTAACTGTTAAGGCTGCTTTAAGAGATGGCAGGGCTGGTGTTTATGATTTCTGCAGTGGAACAGCTGTGAGACATGATGCCAAGGACTAATTGCCTTTTATAAACCAGAGAAGATTTATTTAGGCAAAACAATAAGAGGGAGGGATAAGAGTGATTTGTTTTACTAATGATTATAATGGGTCTTGCTGATCATAAAAAATGCTGGATCGGCAGTCTTGCAGTCTGAAACGATAAGTTTGTTCCCAAGACAGGATTTCGCAAATACTAATTTTGCAAAGCTTTCCGCCCAATGCTTCCTGTGTATCAAAGCCTTAATGAAAACATGAAAAAAATAT
Organism: Podarcis filfolensis; assembly: GCF_964270895.1. Lineage (NCBI taxonomy): Eukaryota > Metazoa > Chordata > Lepidosauria > Squamata > Lacertidae > Podarcis > Podarcis filfolensis. Next base: position 49,579,768 of record NC_139603.1, read on the forward strand.
TGATTTATGAGTAGATCATAATCCTGTTTATTTCTTGATGTCTACTAATGTACTTATATGTGGAATCCATGTACCATCATGGTTTGAGTTTTCATTATTATGATTTCTACCCAAATACAGTATCAGGGTTGAAAAGGAAAACAAATAACAGCATGGGGCCAGGGAAGCAGTTCACACTTTTAATTGTGCACTTATATAAGTACAGTGGTACTCTTGATTTACAACCATAATCCGTTCCGGAGGTCCTTTTGTAATCCAAAACAGGTTGTAACCCAAGGCGCACTTTCGCCAATGGGGCTTCCAAAAAAAATTGTTCATAATCCAAAAAAATGGATTGTAATCCAAAAATGTTTGCAAATCGGGACACACATGTCCAGGTTTGATATGTTTGTAATCCAAAACGTATGCATACCAGACTGTTTGTAAACCAAGGTACCACTGTATGTAGAGCTAAGTTGGCATATAAAAAGAAAAAGAACATAGATTTTTTTAATGGCCAGAAGCAGACCTCTGAGCTTCTAGAACATATGCAAGCGTTTGTTGAAGTGGGGGGTGGCGAGGAAAATGGAGTTTATGGGGAAAAGAAAATATAGTACACAAAGAACATTTAGTAATCCCAGAGTGTGAGGTATTAGGCTGCTGGTGAGGGGGGTGGGAAGCATGCTATGAGGTTAAGAAACAACAACCCTCCACTCTATACTGGGATGTTTCAGGAAGAAGGAAAGGGGGAAAGGACGCATTTCCCATTCTCCAGAATCCACACACACATGCACATTGGGCCTTTCCTGCCTAAAGGGATAAAGTTTGAGTAAGAATAGGTGAATTTGTCAGTCTCAGTTTCTCATTTGTCCAGTTATCAGTTGTTCACATTTCCACAATAGTTTGTGAACTGTTTTTTAAAAAATCATCATCAAAATACACCAGCATTTTAGTACAATTTTCTGCAAATGTGTACGTTTTTGCAAACCATTTTTTCCTAATAGAACGCATTCTGGTATGTTGTTTTCACTAATATATACATTTTAATGTACCCTTTGCCCTAGTATATAGTTGATTTGCTTTTTAAACATTACTTGGCTGGAGAACTTCATTGTAAAATTCACAGAAGTGCAAATTTCAAAGAGTGACTGTGTTTCGAGTTACATATTGTTGTGGGGGAGGAAGGCAAAGGAGAATGTTAGCAGCTTTGAGAAGAAGAAGAAGAAGAAGAAGAAGAAGAAGAAGAAGAAGAGGAGGAGGAGGAGGAGGAGGAGGAGGAGGAGGAGGAGTTTGGATTTGATATCCCGCCTTTCACTCCCCTTCAGGAGTCTCAAAGCGGCTAACATTCTCCTTTCCCTTCCTCCCCCACAACAAACACTCTGTGGGGTGAGTGGGGCTGAGAGACTTCAAAGAAGTGTGACTGGCCCAAGGTCACCCAGCAGCTGCATGTGGAGGAGCGGAGACGCGAACCCGGTTCCCCAGATTACGAGACTACCGCTCTTAACCACTACACCACACTGGCTCTCTGACTCCTTTGGGTAGTGATAAAGCGGGATATCAAATCCAAACTCTTCTTCATCTCCTGCCGAAATATGCAGCCACCTACCATTGATCCATCTAGGAGCCACTGCAATCCCACTGGAAGTCTTAAACCTGAGACCTGAAGGATATCAGGAAGAGACTCAGCCTGTGTAACACAATACAACCAGATGAAGCTACAAGGCCAAGGCAGGTTATGTGGTACTCTGACCTCAAGCTTGTGTAGTAGTCTGAGCAACAGATCATTTTTGCCTTGATCTTCCTCCGCTTTTGCCTCAGGTTGTCCCAGGCGATCAATCCTAGTTCTGACAAGACCAGAATCTGATGGTACACACTGCAGGTGTCAGAACCATAGCCTTCAAATGAGCTAAGCCATACCTGTAGAGGAAGGTGGAATTCCTTGAGTGCCACTATCTGATATGAAAGATGGCTCCTTTCTTAAATATGGTGACCATTCAGATTCCCAAGCACTGGTAGAGCTCATTCAGCAGGAAGGTAAATGGCATTTCCATGTGCTCTGGCTTCGGTCACAGTGTCCTGTTGCGCCAGAAGCGGTTTAGTCATGCTCACCACATGACCCGAAAAGCTGTCTGTGGACAAACACCAGCTCCCTCAGCCTGAAGCAAGATGAGCGCCGCAACCCCATAGTCGCCTTTGACTGGACTTCACCATCCAGGGGTCCTTTGCCTTTACCTTTTTTCCTTAGAGCTCATTCACTGAGAAGAAATTTGCTGAGTCATCCTGAGCAGTCTCAGATTGCACGTCTTAAATCTAATTATCATTGTTTCACTTTTCTCCTATTAATGAGAGAGCATTTAATATCAATTTTCTGAAGCAAAGGACCTGAGTGAGATTTCAGAGAGTCGCTTCACAATAAATCGGAGCCAGATTCAGTTCAGCTTCAGATGCATATGCCTGCATTTAACACAAAACAAAAATAAATTTGTTTGGGCCACTTAATATTCCTGGATGGTTCCAGAGAAATACTTTGGGATTAACTTTGTTATTAAAAGAAAAGCTTCAGAGAAAAAGAAGTGCTTCAAGACTGCTACACAGGGGACCTGCAATAATAATTTGGTGACAGAAAAATCTATAAAAGACATTAAGCCAACTCCTCATTTAAAGAAATAAATAAATAAAAAGAAAACCAAGCTCTTATTTCCATTCATGACTGAAGTCCATTTAAGACAAAAATGCAAGGAGCAAAACTTATCTTAAAGGCTTTACTGACAGCAATTCATAAAAACCAAATGTTGTAGATTTAGCACTCTACAGACTAAATTCTGCTGGTTCTGTAAGCACTATTGATTTCCCTCTGATTCTAGACAAATAGCTAACCCAAACTCTAGCTCCCCCATGGAAATTAAGTGTCAGGGGAGATCCATACAATGTTGGAATTCATACAATGAATAAAATGTGGTTGGAACATGCTGTGTCTGATTTTGCATCATTCAAGTGTTCAGTATCCTATGTATAACTTGATGGCCTAAGTTTAAATCCAGTGTTAGGCTACCTTTGCTACAAGATCTGGTGAGCCTTACATGAGCTGCATACACACAATTCATTTGAAGCATATTTTCCTGTCGAATAATCTTGTGAACTGTAGTTTACCGCTCATTGGGCTAAAATTCCCAGTTCCCTGCATGAAATATACTCAGAGTCGCGTTGCGGCCTGGGGTGTTCCCTGGTCCGGGGTTCAGGTTCTGGCTCATGTTCCAAGGATGCTGGCTGTGATGGGCCTGTCTGGTCTGGTGCAACCGGCTCGCTCAGTCGTGGTTCTGGTTCCGGTGTCCTTTTGGCTTCGCGGGTCCTCTCTGTATTTACTGATTCTGCCTCTCCTGCTGGCCCCTCCTGCTCTATGGGCCTCACTGCCCCTCTGTTCCCTTGGGACTCCTCTGACCTTTCCTCCTCCTGGTTTTCTCCCGGGAATCGTCGCCGTATCTGGTCGCAGTGGCGGCGCCAGCATTGCCCCCCATCCGTTAGCACCTCGTACGACACGGGACCAGTGACCCTGGTGACTGTGGCGGGTACCCATGCTGGGCCTGCCCCAAAATTCTTTGCGTACACTGGGTCCTGGGCCTCGAAGGTCCGGGGGTTCCTGCCTTCCCCCACCACTACCTCATCCTGAGCTCTATCGGGGTGAAGGCGGTCCAATCTGATTGCAAGGCGCCGACCCATTAGTAGTTCAGCGGGGCTCCGGCCAGTCGTTGAGCTGGGGGTGCTGTGTTGTGCTAGGAGGAATGTGGCAAGGCGGTACTCCCAATCCCCTTGCGTCATGCGGCGAAGGGTGTCCTTGGTGGTCCGCACCATGCGTTCTGCTTGGCCATTGGTGGCAGGGTGGAATGGCGCCGAACGGATGTGGCGGATGGCGTTCTGCGCTGTGAAGGTTTGGAATTCTCCTGACGTAAATGCAGTCCCGTTGTCTGAGACGAGAGTGTCAGGGAGCCCGTGGGTTGCAAACAGCCTGCGTAGTACCCGGATGGCTGCGGACGTAGAAGTGGACGGTACCAGTGCGACTTCCAGCCATTTGGTGTAGGAGTCCACCACTATGAAGAATGTTTTCCCCTGAAAGGGGCCAGCGAAGTCCACATGCAGGCGTGACCATGGTGCTCGGGCGGACTCCCAGGACTGGACTGGGGCCCTTGGGGGATCTGGGCGGGATTCTTGGCAGGCCTGGCAGTGTTTGACCCAGGCCTCTATCTCTCCGTCGATCCCCGGCCACCACACATAACTCCTGGCAAGGGCCTTCATTCTTACTACCCCTGGGTGTGTCTCGTGTAGGGCTGTGAGGACCCTTTTGCGGAGGGGCTGGGGAACAACGACCCTGCTTCCCCATAACAGGCACCCCTTGTGGGCTGACAGTTCATGTTTGCGGGTTGTGTAGCTGGTGAATTCTGGCCCGGGGCTGCTGCTGGGCCATCCCCTCCACACCCAGTCCAGGACGCGGGAGATGACCCTATCTTTCTTGGAATGGTGTGCAACTTCTTGTGCCTGAATGGGGCGGTCGGGAAGCAGCTCCAGGCTCATAACCTCTTGTGCAGGTGCTGGGTCGGGGCCTGTTTCCGGTAGTGGTAGCCTGCTGAGGGCGTCCGCATGGCCCATCGCCTTCCCAGGGCGGTGAATCAGTGCATACTGGTAGCTGGCAAGGAAAATTGACCACCTGAGGACACGAGGAGACAGCACTTGGGGGGTCTGCTTTTCGGAGGCAAACAAGCCAAGCAAGGGCTTGTGGTCAGTCACCACGGTGAAGGGCCGCCCGTACAAGAAATCATGGAATTTTTTTACTCCCTTCACGATTGCCAGACCCTCCTTGTCGATTTGCGAGTAGTTCCGCTCGGTTGCGTTGAGTGTCTGGGAAAAGTATGCCACCGGTACCTCTCTTCCATCCGGGAGTTGGTGTCCCAGGACAGCGCCAATGCCATAGGGTGAGGCGTCGCATGCTAGCACCACCGGCAGCCTCTCGTCGAAGTGTGCCAAGACCGAGTTTGAGACAAGCAAGTCCTTGACTGCCTGGAATGCGGCCTCCTGGCGCTGGCCCCACACCCAAGGGGCCCGCTTGTCCAGGAGTCTGTGTAGGGGCTCCGCTACCGCCGCCTTGTGGGGAAGGAAGGAATGGTAAAAGTTCAATAGTCCCAAGAAGGCCTGAAGTTCCGTCTTGTTCTTGGGCGCTGGGGCATCACAAATGGCCCGTACCTTGTCCCCAGTCGGGTGGACCCCTTCTGCGTCCACCATAAATCCCAGAAAGTCCACCTGAGGCACTCCTAGTAGACATTTTTCCCGCTTCACCTTGAGACCCGCCGTCTGGAAACGGTGCAGAACGGTGCGGAGGCGGTCCTCAAACTCCTCTGGTGTGGGCCCGGCAATCAACACCTCATCGAAGAAGGGGGTGACGCCAGGAATCCCTTTAAGGAGAGAGTCCATTAGATTCTGGAATATGCCTGGTGCCACGCTGACACCGAATTGCAGCCGCTTTACCCTGAACGCTCCTCTGTGCGTCACAATCGTCTGTGCCTCTGCTGTGGCCTCATCTACTGGCAGTTGTTGATATGCTTGGGCCAAGTCCAGCTTGCCAAAAATTTTCGACCCAGCCAGGGTGGCAAGGACATGGCTGACCACTGGCACTGGGTATGCATGGGCCGTGAGGGCCTTGTTTATGGTACATTTGTAGTCTGCGCAGATGCGGACCGAACCATTCGGCTTGACGGGTGTGACGATTGGGGTTTCCCAGGGGGCATTAGGCACCGGCTCCAGCACGCCTTGCTCCACGAGTCGGTCCAATTCCTCGTCTATACGGGGTTTCAGGGCGAACGGGACCCGGCGGGCCTTGAGCCTGACTGGTCGTACTGCGGGGTCAAGCTGTAGAGCAATGGGGGGGCCCGTATACTGTCCCAATTTCCCATCAAAAACCCCCGGAAATTCCTTGCATATGGCGTCCACGTCCACTTGTAAGCTCGTGTGGTTCACCCCGGTGACGGCTAGCCCCAGTGGTCCAAACCATGCCAATCCCAGTAAGCTAATGTAGGGGCCCTTGACCACAAGCAAGTCCAGTTGCCGCGTCCGCCCTCGGTATTGCACCCTGAAGGTCCCCACCCCCATTGTGGGGACCTTACGTTTCTGGAAGTCCCGGAGGGTGAATGGGGCCGGCCTGAGTTTGGGACCCCCAGTAGGACACAGTTTCCTTAAGGTCCTTGCCGAGATTATGGATAGAGTTGAACCCGTGTCAAGCTCCATGCGGCATGGGGCCCCCTCTATCTGTACCTCTACATAAATTTTCTCTACGTTGGGGTGGGGCAACTGGTATACCTGGAAGTCCGTGAGCTCCGTCGAGTTGCCTTGGTGTGTTGGGCCCCAGGACCTGGGGCTCTTGGATTGGTCATCTGATGCCTGGCGTCGGGTGGGCCGAGCTCGACACACCCGGGCGATGTGTCCCAATTTTCTGCACTGCCTGCACTCTGCGTTGCGGAAACGGCAGGTCCTCCTCTCGTGACTGTCTCCACAGCTTGCGCAGTTCCCTGCTTCTCGTCGAGGCAGCTGTGGTATGTGGGCTGCTTGAGTGCGCTGCTGTACTCGGTGCACCTCCTCCCTGTTGGATCCTGAGTCGTCGGTGAGGTCTTCGTGGTGGACCCTCGGTTGGGACGGCTGGCTCGGCCGTGCCTCTTGCGTCGACCTCTCGGCAGCTTCCGTTGCCAGGGCCTCCTCCAGAGCGACCTGGAACGTTAGGTCCTTCTTAGCGTAGAGGCGTCGTTGCAGCTTCTCATCCTTCAGGCCACCGACGAGGCGGTCACGAAGCATGTTCTCCAGCTCTGAGAAGTTGCAGAACCGGGCAGCTTGGCGGAGAGAGGTCACAAACCCAGTTATGGTTTCCCCAGGGGCTTGCCGCTTTGCATAGAAGGCATTTCGACGAGCCACCACAGAGGGCTGTGGCGAAAAGTGCCCCTTCAGCTGTTCCATTATTGTTTTGTATGGAACAGTAGCGACGTCTTCGGGTGCAAGGAGAGCCCGGGCGATTTCAAACGTCTCCTCTCCGCAGACGCTGAAGAATATCGCCCTCTTCTTGGCGTCTTCTTCATCGGTGACCCCTTTGGCTTCTAGGAGGAAGGTGAAACGGGAGGCATACGCTTCCCAGTCTCCAGATGCTGGGTTGAATGGCGAGAAGCTGCTGTCGGTTGCCATTCTGAGTTCCTTGTGTCCCGGAGCTGAAGCCTGGATACACGGTGCGAGGCAGCGGTGCGGCAGGTGGCGGTGCTGCGGTGCTGTGTGTGGCAGTCAGCTCAGCGGGATCCCACCTTCGTCGCCAGTGAAATATACTCAGAGTCGCAAAGTGATTTCATGCTCTTTATTCAGCTCATAGTGGTGAGGAGGAATGAATGAAAGTCCCCTCAAGGTATCTGCTTTATATACATTATTTACACAATGGGCTGCACATGATTGGCTAATTCCGGAATTCTACTGTAAGCCAATCAGGTTGTGGATTCACTTCTATCTGGAGCATGATTGGGTGGTTCCTGCCAACCAATCATATTGCTGCATTGTTCTAGGACCAATCTGACTGCTGCATTCTGAATCCTATTGTTCTAGGACCAATCAGACTGCTGCAGTTTGGATCCTATTCAACTCAGTACATAACACTGCAGTTCTCAGAATTCCAGAGGGGGTGCTTTTAATGTATTGTGTATAGACAGCCAAGAACATTAACGAAACCTTTTCTCTTATTATATATCTATAAGACATTAAGAAAAAGGCCTTCTCCTAGCTGAAAGACGATGCAAGGATAAATATTTAAATGTGCACTTCTAAAACTGGCTTCAAAATTTATTTCCACATGTTTAATGGAATATTCACTGCTTTTATTCAATTTAGGACAGGACACACATTCACTGTCTTCTAGTTGCACACATTTATAAACTATTAATGTTTTAATTTGCATTTTCATCAGGAAGACAAAAGACATCCTCACTAAATAAGACTTCTTTTCTAGACACTGAGTCATTACTTAATTAAGTACCATTTATCATTACATTATAGATTATTTCCTACATCCTTACTGGGGTGCCATAATGGATGATTACCCATTTGTCCATTTGGGGCCTGTGCACGGGATCAAGGATAACAAAGGGGTTTTTTGGAGTTTGTTGGTTTAAGTTAAATAGCTGAAGGGGGGGGAGAGACTTGGAGCAGCCAGGTTAGGCTAGTTCATTTCACAGAAATTGCCAGTGGTGGAGGGGGAGGGGCCTCACATTTTGGATTATACCCTTTTTTTCCTAGAGCATTTAGGAACTCTTTAAAAAAAAATGAAACATAAGAGTCAGGGGCCTGTGCTGGCTTTGGGCCCTGTAGAAGTCTACCCATCTTTTGGAGGCCCTGGTATAAGCTGGCAAGCTACTTGAGCCCAGTAACTGCAGCTGTCTTGTGTACTGGCTGATTCAAATCCCATGAAAAACAGATCTTCCCTTGGGGGTGTTCATTCGCCTGCTTTGTCGGTACCATTTGGAAGCGGAATGGACTTGAAGTCCCTGGGAGATTTCCGTACAGGGAAATTATCCTTCAGAAAGTTAAGTTATGTCTGTAAGACCCCATTACTTCTCTGATCCAGCCACCAGATGGCTGCTCCATTTCATTATGGATTATCTCTTAATTGAAGCATTAGCACAACACACTTCAAAGGAATATGTAGCCCTGCCTTAAGAGCCATAAGCCATAGATTTAGAGTCATGGGGCTAATGTTGTCATACTGCGTTCTTAAATAGTACAGTGAATGACAATGTAACTCCTTGCAGGGTGTAGCCACATGCTTTAAAGATCATTCACAAAACCTTATATTCTGGTGTTTCATTCAGATACCTAATGACCCCTCACATACATAAAATGTTAACACTTTGTATATGTGATTCCTTCTAAGTTGTGGACCACCCTGAGATCTTCTGGTGAAGGGTGGTATATGAATTTTATAAATAAATAACTACAAATAAAAAGTTAAATCGCAAACTTTTTTGAGAAAGTATATCACGTAGTATGTTTTTTTTTTCAAACTAACCATAATTTTATGGCATTTAGGGGCCAATATTGTAGTTTAGTCACAGGGCACATGCTTTGCATATAAAGACAATTGGTTTCTGACATCTCCAAACAGGACTGAGAAGTCATCCTGTCTAAAACTCTGGAGAACATAACAAGAACCAGCTGGATCAGGCCAGTGGTCCATCTAGTACCGTGTTCTGTTCTCACAGTGGCCACCCAGATGCCTGTGGGAACAATCAGGATGTGAACAAAACAGCACTCTTCCTTCATATGTTTTCCAGCAACTGGAATTCAGCAGCATACTGCCTTCAGCTGTGGAGAGAGAACATAGCCATCAGGGTTAGTAGCAACTGAGAGCCTTATCCATTGCAAGAGTTGTTGCCTGTCTGCTAATGTAGGAAGTACTAAGCAAGATGTTCTGATGTGGTAGCTTCCTATGCCCCTATGGCTTACTATGGGGGATGGGGCGGGGGGGCACATTTACAATGTGATCTAGAGAGGGGGAAGATGCAAATCCTTCTCGTAAATAACCCCTTCAATCATTCCTAGCACATGCAGGTTAGGCAAATGCCCAGAACCCATTAAATTTAGAATGGCTAACAGAGCCCACTGAAGCTGAGGCTCCAATACTTTGGCCACCTCATGAGAAAAGAAGACTCCCTGGAAAAGACCCTGATGTTGGGAAAGATGGAGGGCACAAGGAGAAGGGGACGACAGAGGACAAGATGGTTGGATAGTGTTCTCGAAGCTACCAGCATGAGTTTGACTAAACTGCGGGAGGCAGTAGAAGACAGGAGTGCCTGGCGTGCTCTGGTGCATGGGGTCACGAAGAGTCGGGCACGACTAAACAACTAAACAACAACAAACAGAGCCCAGTCCTAGATCCATTACTATTCCTGATGTAAGTGGTTTACTGTTGCTAGAAAAGGGACATAATTCCTAATTTTCCCTTCCCATTACTTCTAGGCATTTGATGTTTCAAAGTCCAGCAAAGAGGCTCACAAACTGTTCAATGTCAATGGAAGGGTTAAGCAAATATTTTGATGGGAGGGACCACTATGCCGCTTTCTGAAACACATGTGGACCCATGCTATTTTGTATGATCTCTTGTCTACTGATTGTAGCAATGTAGTGAGTTGGACAAACTCCCTACATCCAGGTCTGTTGTGAGGCATAAGCATACCACATAACTACAGTACATACTAATGCTGATAAAGTTACCTACTTCTGCCATGCTGATTTTTAGTCCACTCATTCAAGTTTGCTGTTTATAATTCCATGCTAAAACAATTGCTTTGGGGGCACGTATGCATAGGTCATCACAATTGTTTCATCTTCTCAAATTAGTCATTATAGATTCTCCCTGGCAAAGTCAGGGGGGGAAAGATCACAGACAGGTATGTAGTGGGCTATTAATCATTGACTCAATTTCCACCAAATTAAGCTTCAACTAAGGCCATAAAATACTAATGAATCACTAATCTGGAGTTGTAACCAGTCAAAGTGATGAGAGCAAGAGAGACTGCAGTTATAATGCGGGGGGGGGGGACATCTCTTGTGAAAGATGCATTGAAATGAACAGGAAATTCCATTTGGTTCAACGGGGCTTGCTCTGGAGATATTCCAAGCGGATTGTGTCCAAGCATTAAAATATGACCAATATGTGCCAAGTGAATTAAATTCTTCCTTTTCCCTCTCTCACAATAAGTTTTCTCAGCTCATTGTCAAGATGTGAAAAGCCTACATTTCCCACAAAATACCATACCTTGAATAGTTCCAATTTTAGTCTAATCACATTGTCCTAAAGATTTCACTCTGCCTGAATAATGAAAAAAGGTGATATAAAAATTGTATGAAACTAGCATGCCCCAGGACAGGTTCTGTTGGATGTAATTACATATGCTTCAACAGCTGGAGCAATGCGCTGTGAGAAAGGCTTTTAAGGTGACAGAAGTTAATTGCACAGGTTCGAGGGCAAGAGAAAATGGTGGGGGGTGGGGGGACCCGGACCCTGAGAGGCTCTCTTGGATTTTTCAACTGGAGAGAGCAAGAATATTGTTAAATTATAAATGGGAGGAAAGTGGCAAATGGGGGATACATTTTATCATAGAGAAGGAACAGTAAAGGAGACTCTTACCTAGGCAAAAAGCATTGTGTCCCTAGAAAGCCTTTCAGGCATGAAGTTCTTTATGATGTACCTGCATATAAAATAAGGCAGTCATCTATAAAGCAGCCTGTGATATTTCCCTAGTGGCATTGGTCTACAAGGCAGCACACTAAGGGGAGAAAAAATCATTTTTCCCCCAGCTCTACCAGTAATGACAGCATCATAGATTTGTAATGAGTGGAAAGATAACATTATGTTCTCTTTTCCACGTGGAATACACAGAACTTTGGAAAGGACCCTTTGGCTGGCATTTCTCTAATGAAGGCAATGCTTGCTTCCTGGAGCTGTGTCAGAGTGTCAAAGGGAGAGGATTTGTAAAAATGCTGCTCGGTGTTGTAATAGAAAGTTGGGTTTTTAAGAAAGAATAATAATTTGTCCGTATCCTATTCCACAGGGTGCCTGCAGTTATCTCTCCTGCTGCTGCTGGGGGAAAATACATTTGGGTGGGCTGAAAAGGCACAAGGTAAGTGAGCCTTGACCCACATCAGATTTCTAAAAGAGAAATGACTATGTATTTCACAGTTATGCTCCCATTGTAAACATATTCTCTGCGGAAGTCCCATTGATTTTGATGGAGTTAACTTTCAAGTCAGCATGGCTAGGATTGCAGCCTTGTCTTAATTTCCAGTTCATGTTTCCATTGAAATTGGTTTGTGTAAAGCAGGCATCCCCAAACTCTGCCCTCCAGCTGTTTTGGGACTACAATTCCCATCATCCCTGACCATTGGTCCTGTTAGCTAGGGATGATGGGAGTTGTAGTCCCAAAACAGCTGGAGGGCAGAGTTTGTGGGTGCCTGGTATAAAGCGTCATTTCTTCAGGTAATGATATGAATTCATCAGTAAGAGAGATGATGGGGAAAGCTATATCTGGAGAGGCATTCTCATCTTTGGATAGCCCATGATATAATCCTGCCTCCCAACAAGATGGTACACCAATCCCATTCTGTGCACTGAAGCTGATTGGAGAGGCAGTTGGATTTTATTTCAATAGTGGTATTGAGATAGTAGCTTCTATTCTGAGGGCTGTTTGGCACCCGTCACCCATATTCCTGAGGTATGGGGGTGCCAAAAAGGCCATGTGGCACATACAGCTCTGCTATCCATAGAAAGGTGGGGTGCTCAGGAGACATTGCCAGAGAGCGGCCACCAATTACGCAACAACAGCACAGATACTACTGGCCCAGAGATGGAAAGAAGATAAAATCACAACCGTGGCTGATGAAGACTACGCTGAAATGGCGAAAATGACCAGGAAAATAAAAAACCAGGAAGAGAGGAACTTTAATAAGGAATGGGAGAAATTTACAAATTATCTAAGAGAACACTGTAAACAACTAAAAACTTTGACAGGATTTGAGTAACACTTGTAATGTACTATAAGTTAAGCTAAAAATGGATTTTTTTAAGAAAAATGGAGAAAATACATGATGCAGTTGAAAAAGATTGAAAATGGAAACCATGGAAGGAAGTCCAACGATTCAGAGAATCCTAAATGTTAATGATTATGTTTAATGTTTGAATTTAAATATGTACTGTAAAACTGAATAAAAAAAGATTATGAGAGAGAGAGAGCAGCCACCACTATCTCACATCATTTCCCATCTGAGACAGTTTCCCCACTGGTGAATATTCATGAGGACTTCTTAAAAATAATAATTTACAAACTGTTGTGAAAATGTAGAGATATGAAGATAATAGGGTGAAAAGTCTTGTCTTATGTGATGTGAAAGGAAAGTGGAGAACACATTGTACTTACACAGGTCAACACCTCTTGACCAAGAGATCCTAGAGTGTCATGGACTGGTTGAACACAGAGGAATGGTGGAAGGAACCACCTGGGGAACTAGCAAGTGGAGAAGGCTCAGAGCCTAGAGAATGGTGGTGGGACAATGATGAGTGGCCACAGGGAAAAGAGGGAGAAAAGTGGGACAAGGAAGTGTCAGAAGCTAAACAGGGTTTAGTGGGGCAGGAGAGTCTGTGGTAGGAAGCAGTCCAGAATCAGATGCAGAAGCTGAAGCAGGAGAGGAGGAAAGACAGGCACTCATGTGCAGTCTTTGATTACTTGGGGGGGGACGGACCCTGGAGAGGAAAGGACCCGGGCAGCTGTGGAGAGGTGAGAGCCTTCAATCTCAGCAACTGCTTCATGAGGGACAAGACCTACCAGAGATGAGTTGCTGTGCTCCTTAGGCCTGACACTGCCAAGTCTGTATGGATCATGTTTTTGCTAATAAAGAGTTAACTCCAACTGCACAGTGTGATTTATTGCTGGCTCAGTTCTGACATGGAGTACTTGTTTGATTTGTTCCACAGTAAGTGTTTAATATTGTATCCTGCTTGAGTCTTCAGGATTTTGTCAAAACAAAACAAAAATTTTCCTTCCAGTAGCACCTTAAAGACCAACTAAGTTAGTTCTTGGTATGAGCTTTCGTGTGCATGCACACTTCTTCAGATACACAGTGTGCATGCACACGAAAGCTCATACCAAGAACTAACTTAGTTGGTCTTTAAGGTGCTACTGGAAGGGGAAAAAAAATTTTGTTTTGACTATGGCAGACCAACACGGCTACCTATCTGTAACTAGAATTCAACTGGTATAAGATGCATTCTAATCTATGTATCTAATCTATATATTTTTATGGCTGCCAGAAAGTTGAATAATTTTTTTAAAAAAAGAAGATTTCTGATGCAAACTGCATGGCATCCAATGCTGCCATTCTGTTCGTGGTAGGGATATTGATAGCATGTGGCCTATACTGATTTCCCCTGTTTCCCCCTGAATCACTTCCCACACTGCTCTGGGGGAGAAGGACTCATCAAAATTTACCTTTCCCCTTCCATGCCCACCCCTGCATTAGTGGAGGCCTCCACGGGATCAAAAACCCTTCTGAGAATGGAAAGACAGCATTGGATGTTCCCCTTCATTCTTTCATAGAGAAGCACTTATATATTGCAATATTTTTTCCCTAATAGGCTTGGTCTCGTGTTGTAGCCCTTTCTCAAGGATATTGTCACCAGCTTCTTAACAGCTGCTAATAAATGGATGATATAGCATTGAATACCTTAATAAGAATACTGGCACTTCTTTTGTGTGGAATTTTATTGTCAACTCCAAATATATCAATATTACAGCTTATTGTTTGGCATTCTATGGCCACTTGATTTTGATTAGCTGAATGTGTGTTTTAAAAGCCCATACAATCTTTTTTGAAAGTCAGGAAATCACTTTACATAGGAGAATGTAAATATCGATATGCCAGTTCATTCACAAATTTTGTTTTTAAGAGAAGCTCTTAATAATCTATGACTCTCTAGGGTGCAGGGCTACTGCAAGAATTAGCTTCTTCAAGACTAATACGGTCTTTGTTCCTATTCTAGCTTTAATTTAATCCTGATTTCTCATTATAAGATATATTTATAGTAACATGGATAATCTGATTTCCTGATTAGTGTACACAGGAGCTAGTAAACACAGCTGTTCATAAAGGTACAATTCATCTCATTTCCTCTTAATTGCCTTAGAAAGTCCCCTTTCATTTTTATAGCTGAGCAAAGCCTCTAATTTCAAATGTAAATCAGATAATTTCTTTTCACTCAGTGTGTTATGCCACTCACTAGAGCTATAAGACTAGTAAGATACCAGAAATGTTAATTAAAGTGAATCATAGAATGTAGTGTACCTGGCTTTTTCTTTTTAAGGGACTTCAGAAAAATGAAGAACATGGTGTCATAGTTGGGATAGATGAACCTGTTGATTTCAGTTTCTCTCATTCAGTACACTCCATTTCTGCATCAGCTTGCATGAAAATCCATACACATTTTACATCTGTTTCCTAATATATGTATTTTGGAACACAATTTTTGCCTGATATACACATTTTTACAACCAATTTCCCAAGGATCACTAACATGGAATTTGCCTTTTTCACAGATACAACACAATGGGCTGACATTTTCACTGAGCTAACTAGCACAATTCTAAGGTCCCTCTCTTGATCAGTCATGCAGTGATGGAGTCTGAGCCACTGATGACAGACCGAGAGAGGGATCTTAGAAATGTGAAATTAGAACATACAGTATATTTATTTGACCCATTACACATCCCTTTACACTTACTGCATTTGCCAGTTTGAAGCCAAACCACCCAGTTTGGAAGCTCTTCCAATCCATTTTTGCTTTTTCCACCAATCTGATGCCATCCACAGACAACTCGCTCCAGATCATTCATAAACAAATATAAAATCACCTGTCCCAATTCAAAGTCTTGGAGTACTCCACTTCTTATACCCCTTGAGTGACAGCTGTCCATTAATTCCTACTCTTTGCTTCCTGCTCTTTAACTCATCCTCTTATCCTATGATTGCTTTGTTTGCTCATAATCCTTGGGTGAAGGACTTTCCCAAAAGGACTTTCCACTGCTACACAGTGTACCAATGCCTTCCCCCATCCACTTGCTTGAAGACACTCTCAAAGAACTCTAAAGGGTTAGAGATGAAAGCTACCAAGAGAGCTTCTGTCCTTTTGGAGATGGGAGGCAGGTATCGGGGGCTATGGACAGGGACCAAGACATTTACCTATTCAGCATAAAGACAATGCTTCCTGACTATACATTGTCACAAAGACAGATATATGGTGCCATCACATTGTCACACTAATTGTGATATCTGACTGGATGGAATTATTTGGCTAAGAGGAATTCCCAGGTTTTTGGTGGTGGTGGGTTTTTTATAAGTCATGGTGTCCAAGTATCCACTTAATGGGAAGCACACAGTCTCCAAACTGTATCCAGCAAAAAAAAAAGAAAAGGGGAAGTGAGATGGGGAATTTGGGGAGATATTTTACCCCTCCCACTAACTTCTATGCAAAAATGTCTGTATGTGAAGGTTCACTGCAGCCCTAGATTTGAAACTTAGCTCTTAGCACATACAGTTGGCTTCCAACTTGACATGCCAGTTTGGATTCTGGCTTTTTAAAAAATGTAGTGACATTGTGATATTTCTACTCATCACTAACTGAAACACAAAAAAGAGAAACCCCCTGGGCAGCGTTATCCCTAATGAACACAGCGCTGACATTAAAATGTGACAGGATGACAGACAGAATTGTAAGAAAAAAGCTTGAAATATTCTTACCGCATAAGATGATGTGAAAGCAATGTATGAATAATCCAGACTGAGTGCTGATAGGCGAAATAGTTATCTTAATTCATCTTTGTCAGGGCTGATTGTACTGCATGTTTTCACTCACTTGTGCCCGATTGAGGAAGTTTATAGGGCTATCAAGTTTCGTTCTCCCTACCTGTATGATCCAACTCTCATTTCAGACACATATAACATAGGAAGAACATAGCAAGTGGCCTTATACTGAGACAGACCATTGGTTCATCTTGCTCAGTATGGTCTACACTGACTAGAAGCAGCTCTCCAGGGTTTCGGACAGGGAATCTTTCCCAGTACTACCTGCAGATGTCAGTGATGGAACCTGGGGTCTTCTACATGAAAGTTCGTGCTCTGGCCAATGAGTCATGACCCTTTCCTTCAAACAATAACACTGTACCTGCATGGAGCTGATTAAGATGCCTCTTGTCTCCATCACCCTTTCCCAGTGCTTAAAGGGAATAGTAGAAATTCCTACCCTTCATTGCCCCACCACAGTGGCCAGAGAGTCTGTCTTCGCTGGTCCCTAAATTGATACAACTGCTGATGGACTTGATAGGGTGACCATGTGTCCTATTTTACAGAGGACCCCAAGCTACATTGCACACAAAAGAAGCTTTGGAGAGCAGGGGTGGATTGTAGGGTAAGAATCCTATAAGGTTTTTCAACAACTCCACAACACTGTAACTGTGCGTTGGGACGGGTATGTGGAAGCTCAGGTTCTGGAATGACACATTGTACACCAGAGTCAGGGATAGGTTGTGAAGAGGCTAAAACCAAGTTTACCAAATGCAACATTCATGGTGTTCAGGGCTGCACACCCTGTGAGCATTTTGAATGCCTTTGTGCCAAATCACAAGGATTCCTTAATAGTGTTCATGAAGCATCTGTCACAGATGTCTAATATAATTATTATTATTATTATTATTATTATTATTATTATTATTAATTATTTATACCCTGCCCATCTGGCTGAGTTTCCCCAGCCACTCTAGCACCACTGATGCTATGAGATAGCATCAGTCTGATGAGTCATTACATGGTGGGGGGGAATAATACCACTGGCAATGATGAGAAGAAAGGAAAATGTGGCATGAGTGTATTTATGGACATAGGAAATCTCACTAGATCAGCATTCTTCCCAGCTCTCTATATGGAAATGCTATAAAGAAAATCAGACTTTCCTTGTTCAAGGATGCCAGCATGAAGTCCCTAAGTTTACATCATTTGTAAGCCATGGCTAGGGATGGGGGAGAAATTCAGTTCTGCTGCTTGTATTTAAATGGAAACGTCCCTGATTTGCATTTTCCAAAGCACACAAACCAAAAGACAGCTACCCTTCAAAATTTAAACACCTCTGAATTTTGCTATGCAGTTCTCCATTGAAGTAAAGGATGCATAAAAATACACCAATTAGTGAAAGTAACACAAATGCATTATATTGCAGGAAATTGCTTTGCAAAAAAAATATTTGGATGGTTTTTCTATAACTATGACTTATTCCCAAGTAAATGTGAGGATTGCAAGAGGGGTGGTGGACTTGTAACTCCCATTAGTCCCAAATCAGTGTGGCCAGTAGTCATGAATAATGGGAGCTGTGGATCAGGCCACAGGTTTCCCATCCTGAATTACTATCTTAAATACATCCATCAGTGTCCTGGTATATTCACCATCTCCCTGTTATTCCTCTGCTGGTTCAGAGGTCCTGATGCTGCTAAACAACACATCCAGTCTGCTTGCCTGTATCCCCCATCC
The DNA here is from genome assembly GCF_964270895.1 of Podarcis filfolensis. Classification (NCBI taxonomy): domain Eukaryota; kingdom Metazoa; phylum Chordata; class Lepidosauria; order Squamata; family Lacertidae; genus Podarcis; species Podarcis filfolensis. The sequence continues at coordinate 49,597,879 of NC_139603.1, forward strand.
CCATTCCTGCAAAGAATTGTTTTCTTACGGCCCCTAAGCACTTTGCTGTTTCTCAGGCATTTGTATCCTTCATTTGACAGATGTCGATTTAATGTACTATATAAAGTGTTGAAATAAATGGCAAATGACAGATAAAATGTTGAAAATAACATGTTACTTCAATACTTTATGCTTCATCAGCTTTTTTTATTTCAATGCTTTATTCTCAGAGTGTGAAAATGATAGGGTTTATCAAGGGCATTTATCTCTGAGTAATGTTAGCATACAGGGCTGTGATATAAAACATCAACATGGCTTGCAGCTAAAATATGCCATGTTCCCAAAGTATAGTTTGCAGGAATTTGCCAGATCTTGTCTTGTTTTAGGCACTTTCTTGTTGCTGTTTGTTTGCAAAGCCCTTGTTGTCAACATTCACCGTCTCAGCTGGGAAAGGAGAAAAGGAGGCAAATTGAGGTTAAAAGAGATGCTGAAATTGTTTATAGCTGAGGGATTGCAGAATGATTTTGTTTTGTCTTTTAAAGCAGAGAGGGGCAGGAAAATTTGAAAGAAGTCCCCAAATTAAATTCAGTGGAGATGGCCAGGCTGCCAAGTTATTGGGTCAGTGTCGGTCTTGTTTCTTCAGAGTTTGTTTGAACTCCATCCACAAGTCCCCTCAGCTTTCTGCAATCTCTCCTGAAATCAATTCACACAACTCGCTGATATTGCAGCTATCGCATAATACTTTGGTTATATGAAATGTCTACCCAAATTAAATGTCAGAAACAGAGCTTCAGCACTTGAACACAGTCAGCCCAGTGGAGAGAGATTATCAGGCTATATCATCCCTTCAACTGGTGGTATGAACTGGCAATCCTAGTGCTATCCACGTACTAGTTTGTGCACAGCTAGGTTTTTCTTTCAGGGCTAACTTCCATGTGCTGCTAAATACATATTTGCATTTAACATGCAGGTTTTTAAAATGCAGATTGCATCATCTGTGGTTGACTGACAATCAACAGAGTTAGAGCAGGCAAAGAGAAGGAATTAACCGTTTCCTACACTGTGGAAAATACCTCCCCCGAAGGAGGATAATTTGTATTGGGAGGATGTGTCTCACAGGTATTGGTGTGGGATTTCCTCCCTATGCAAACAACAGCTATAGAAAATAAATTTTCTTCAGGACCACAGCAGGGAATGAAAGGGTTAAATTGCCCTTCCATGTCTGCTCTGATCCTGATAATTATCAGCCTCCCATCACTACTGCAATCTGCTTTTTTAAGAAAAACAATGCTGCAAGTTAGATGCAAAGATACATGTAGTTTGGTCCTCAATCTCAACAAATTTATTTTTTACCTGTTTGCTTCACTTGCCAACCCTGTCCTCTCCCTTTGCACCTCACCATACCTTGCCACCTGTGTTCTGGAGGTCCGTTCTTAACCTGAAACTGTTCTTAACTTGAGGTACTACTTTAGCTAATGGGGCCTCCCACTGCCGCCGCACCACCACCGCACAATTTCTGTTCTCATCCTGAAGCAAAGTTCTTAACCCAAGATACTATTTCTGGGTTAGCGGAGTCTGTAACCTGAAGCATCTGTAGCCCAAGGTACCACTGTATATGTATATATATTGCTGCCTTAGCACTTATAATATTGGATAGCTTTAGCATACTCAGGAATCAAAGTGCCACGTCTCTTTGTAGGAAATGTATCCTTTTTGTGTATTCTGCATATACCCACATATCTGTCCTCTGATTCCCTTCTTCTCACTTCACCTGGATCATTCACCTGTACTGCCCACCTGCCCACACTTCCATCCTCCAAATGCCTCATCCTCTCTTTGCCTGGGCTGTTTGCCTGCTCATGTGCTCCCATCTCCATCCTCCAGTTCCCTCCTCTTCACATTGCCAAGCCAATCCTGCTGTGTTTAGGTGATTTCTTGCACATACTACTGACTAAGGCCATGTACCCAAATCATGACCTGGTGGTAACATGCACAAACAAATTTGGCCATCTACTGCACATACACACAGAGCCAGGAAACCTTCCATCCACACAAACACACACACACACAAATACGCAACCCCCACTGGCATAATGTAACCTGTACAACATAAATTCTACTGGGCTGCTTGTGTCTGCACTCTTTAAGGGAAGTGCATAGTCCCCATCATCCGTTTTTCCCAGCGAACTCTTCCTTTTCTGATACCTTTCCCTGGAAAATCACTATTCTCCCTCCAAAGTCCTGATTTTGAGGGCTGCCTTTATGCATCTTCAGTTCCTAGTGGCGATATTCCTTAACTCGGTTTTAGGGAACCTTTGGCCTTCCAGATGTTTCTGAACTGCAATTCCCATCGATCCTAGCAAGCATGGCCAATGGCTAAGGATTATAGAAGTTGTAGTTCAGCAATGTCTGGAGACCAAAGGTTTCCCACACCTTCCTGAACTGTTAGCATCAGCAAAATTTGTAGGAAATGCTCTCTCTTTTTTTGGTACACTTCTGCATTTAAGGCACTTGGGGGCAAAAGCAGCTGTTGCCACACATGGCAGGCTGTGGGAAAGGGCAGCAGCAGCAGTTTGGTGTGTGACAGGAGATTAAAGCATAATGTTTGGGGGGGAAGCTATAATTATTATTTTTCCCACTTCTCATTAGTAACATAAGCAGTTTTGTTTATTTTACACTTTCTGGTCTCCTTGTCCATTGTGTACTGTTGATATCATTAATTCTTACGAAACAAAAATATTTGAATCATTTCATTCAAGGGATTGGTAATTAATTTTCCATTATCTCCATCTTTCATATAGGCTGCAAGAATTCATCTGTACAGCTATCTTTTTCCCATAAGGCATTCATTCAAAGACTCTGTTCATTATAAGTAGATAAAAGCTTCTGAATTTAAAAATAACTGTTCTTATAGGTAATGTATGGGCAAGCATTTAGAGATGCTAAAATACATTTAGACAATTTGGCTTGACAATAGGGATATAGATATTTCTGCTGGTTGTGGAATTTAATCCTGATAAGGAAGAAATACTGTCAATTAAGATTATTGCTGATCTAGATAAAAGTTTGCAACTAGCTTTGGATGGCTTACACACACACACACACACACACACACACACACACACCCCAAAAAAGAATCACATACACAGTTTAGAGGTAACCGTAGAACCAGTGGCCTCAGTGGCAAAAATGCTTTTTGTTCATCTTTGACTGGTTTGCCAGCTGCCACCCTATCTGGAGAAAGAATATCTGGCCTCAGCTATACATTCACCTGTTACATCCAGCCTAAACTACTGTGAAACTCTCTGCATAGGTCTGCCTTTAAATACAATCCACAAAATTCAGCTGCCACAAAATTCACCCAGTCACCTGAATGCTTGTAGGATCTAGGTAGGAGACCAAGTTGACTTGGCTACAGCCGCCAAATAATCAAGGCATTTGATGTGTCAGAGATAGTTAATTATATAACATTCTATAGGAGATTTGTCAGAGTTTGGGCCATGTTGCCTGATCTTAATGATGTTTACTTAGAAGGGAGTCCCATTGATTTCAGTTGTATGCTTAGACTTTGGTTCCTTCTGCAAAGGGGGAAGGGAATGCCTGTGTTTTTTGAGTTGGGGGTATAGGTTTATTACACTTGGTGTCTTTTATCTAGTTTTACTTCTAAAAATATTGTTACATGCCACTCCAATCTCTGAGCGGTGAGGGATTCCAAGGGTACCAAGTACATACCCAGGACTTGGTTTCCCTTGGATTAAGGTCTGTGGAAACTGTAATATTTTTTGGATATATAGACAGAGGGCCTTTTCAATAGTGGCACCCACCCTGTGGAATGTCAAAGAGATGAGTAACTATGTAACTTTTAGCAGCACATGAAGTCAGTCCTGTATAGGGAAGCCTTTCAAGGTTTAAGGTTTCATTATGTTTTATATATGTTGAAAGCCGCCCAGAGTGGCTGGGGCAACCCAGTCAGATGGGAAGAGTACAAATAATAAATTATTAATTTTATTTATTTATTTACACATATATATGCAACCTGAGCTAAAGATAGAGGGGTTGACAGCATTAACAACCCAGCTACTGCTATTATTATTATTAAAGGAGGTTAACAGAGAAAAACAATAATTACAAAAAATAGAAAAAAGGCATATTTAAAAAACAAACATTGATAGATTTAAAACTATCTAATCTGTGTTATATGTAACACACCAGTAATTACAATAAAAATAGCATGGCATAGGCCATGCTGCAAATCAGAGTGGTGGACTGTATGTACCAGAGGGTCAGACTGATATCTTCCCCAACTTTGCAGAGTTGCCACCTTTTTTTTTTTTTTTTGGCCTGCATAGCTTGAAATCAAACCACTTGGGCAAAACCAGTCAGCCAACTGCCAACAATCAGCTGATTGTCAGCTCTCACAAAGCTCCTTGCGGCCCCACCTGGCTATCCACTTCTGTTCCATTAACAGGATTGTAATACAGCTGTTACTTTTCTATAAGCAGGGTTCAAACATTAAGTAGTGTTGCCCCCAGAAATGTAAAGGAAATGTCACAAACCACTGCGATATGGAGGTTTTTCCCAGTCAACACAAACATCACCTTTGAGAAGGAGTGACCAAAGGGCACAATGTAGAATGGTGTATTATAGTGGGGAAAGGCAATCTTAGATAGAAGTAAAAAAAAATCCCCTGATTTACAGTGGTTTTATGTTTCCCTAAAGTCATCAAGACCTGTCCTTACATATTAATGGAAGGATACAGCCTTGAGACACCAGGTAGCAGAGACTCATACAGGCAGATTTATTTATTTATTTTCCTTCAACTCAGCAGTTGCTATAGGGTAAGTACAGTACATGCATTGTGGAAATAATGTTGAAGGTTTCCCAGTAATATTTGTAATTTTTAAAGAATATGAGTTTGAAATGGGGAGAAATGGCATTCATTCAAAAGCCTTGTGGGTGTGCGTCTTTCAGATAAGTGAAGCGGTACAAGAATAAAATATTATGATATGCCACTGGCGCGGAATGGTATTGCCCGTGTGCAAGTTGTTCGACGGTGAAAATGTGTTGGGGTTTGTTTGTTTGTTTTTAACCACGCTGATAAATTTGCAATGGTTCAATGTGTGCTTAGAATTTTTAATCTGGCTTACTTGTTTTGTGTGTAATTTGGCTCGTGATTGGACCTTAAGCTGCTAAATCTAATGCTTCAGGAGGCATAACAATAATGTGCTTTCCCTGAATGAAGCAATATTTTGTGTGGTTGGAAGGGAGAAAAGAGGAGAAAGAATAGGGCTCCGTATGTGGAAACTTGCCCTCTGTGTCAAGCTGCACAGTTTGCAAGCTGACACCTGCATCATCCAGGGAGTTTTTGCAAGGAAGCATTCTTGTCAGCTAAGGTTTCCTCAGAGTAAGGAAGGCACTACTGTGATTGGGACACTGTATCTACACTGTCCCTCGACTGTTTTCCGTGTTACTACTCTTGCCTGGGTCAAGTTGACTCTGGCTGCATTTCAGATTTAATAATGGTCAGGTTAAGCATTATCGGCTGTTTGCTCTCTCTAAGTTCATCCAATGAGTAAAGCATATCAAATGAGAGTTTTGCAGGAGTTTGAGGTCAGAAATGAAAAAGGGGGGAAATTGGATGGACACAGCTGAAGAGGCGTTTGTTCTCATTGCTCTTGAGGAACAAAATCCAGGGGCTGGGGGCAGACTAACTCCTATTGTACGATATACATAACTACTGGCTAAGAGATTGAACTGTGAACCAGAGAATCCGCAGTTCAGATCATAACTTTCCCATGAATTTACCAGGTGGAGTTATGAAAACCACCTTTCAAGCTCACTCACTGCCACACTCCACTTGCAAAATGGAGATGGTCGTAAATCTATTGTCCAGCAAGATTGTTGCAAGGCATATTGACAGCCCCAACTCCAGTTTTTATTTCATGGAGGGTAGTGAGAGTCTGGACAAGCTGCCATCAGTTGCCTGGCACCAGCAACCTCCCCTTGCCGTTTTTTATTTAGTGGTGCCAAATGGAGCTCCCAGCCCACTTGCTTGTATTGACCTACACCACACAAATGTTGGGAGTAGGGATGGTGTCACTAACACGGTGCATGTGCACAGGCCAGGATCACTCCCAGGTGCAACCTCTGGCCTACCCCCCGTAGCTGCTGCCCAATGGTGGCAATGGACAGAGCTCCACTTTTGTATACTGGTTGGCACTGCCACAACACACCCTCCCAAAAGAACTTTTTCCATTGGGAAAAAATATTACTAATTTAAAAATGTTGGGAATAAAACCCAATCAATTCAGGGTGATTATTTTCTGCTTTTTTGTATTGAATGATTACTCTAATTGATCCCTTCTTGTGTGTGTCTTCCACCTACTACTTGCCCCTGATAGTTCTCTGGGTCTAAAGGCCCAAGATTGGTATTGCTGAATGTTCTTAGGAGTGAAGATAGTTCTCAGAGAAGGACATTCAATCTATAGTCCTTCCACTCTCTTCTCTGATTTTTGAGAAAAGGAGGAGCTTACTTTCACTGAAAAGGATTGAGTTCATTCTTAAAACTGGGTCCATTGTGAAATGTCTGCCAAAATGCTATGCGTTAAAAGCTGTTCTGTGAATCCACACTCACCCATATTTCTCTCCTTTTATCATCAAATTGAAATATTAAAAGGTTTAGGCTTGAATGGAGCACAACTTATGCAAAATAAGTAATCTTCTATCCTTTTACAGTAGCTAAAGGTAAATTGGCTCAGAATTTTTCTTCCACAATGAGGTGGACAGCTGTCCTTATCAGATGTCCTTGTTGTCATATTTTGCTGGTATAACTCTTGCCTCTGATATCATTGCTATCAGACTACTTAGTGTAATTTTCTTTGAATGTTCTCATTTGAATGTCCCCCTTTCTCCCAATTTGCAATACATTCTGAAAAATTACATTTTTTAGAACCGTTTAGCATGAATTGCCGAACAAAGGCAAGAAATTCTGTACGGTCTTTTGCTCACATCAAATAATTATGCTCTTCCCTTATTCCAGAGCATGAAAGGTGTGCACACGTTTGAAGCACACAATGTCCATAAGGTTTAATCTGCAATCTTGTGTTCAGAGAGGTTTGTAAATCAATTCTTCGCTAGATGTTGTGAAGCTTGTGGATTGAAGATAAATTGCTGAATTCCAAGAGAATACCATACAAAGGAAATCATTAGTCTTGACGATTCCTTAGCAAAAGGCTGTTGTGCACTCTCTCTTCTCATAATATAATACGCAGGTTTTTCAGAAGCCAGAAAAGATGCTTCTATAAATCACAGCAATTATTTATTCAAAATGAGTTTGCTTATGAATAAATGTGCCAAAAAAAACCCATCACCTCACAATGCTTTCTTTCTTTCTTTGAATTGGAGTTGGGTACCACTGGTGGGAGGGAAAACTTTCTCCATGATCTCATCGCAACAACTGTGTTAATAGCTGAGCTTTTGTTTCCAGGTTTTTTTTTATTATCTCACTCTTCCTGACCTTTTTTGTTCCAATGGCAGAAAATGGTATTTGAGACACATTGAATGTGTGTAGGTCAAAGGTTTCCAGGGCCTATGTGCCATGGTGACTGTCTCTGGAGAATTCTGACCAATAAGAGCTTTCACGAATCTCTCTCAGAAACTCTAGGGTTACCAGAGGGTACAGCCTTTTCTTTTCTCCTGACGCAGTTCTCTCCAGCCTTTGTAAATTTATGATTCCTCGGATCACTTGGCTTGCCTAGCTCTAGAAATTAAAATATATTTTACTTTACTTTCTGTGACATTAAAAATGCATTGCAATGAATAATATAGCAGGGCTGTGTATAAAACTAAAGCTTCTGCGTCCCGTTTAAATGTTTGTTCTTCAGCACGGATTCTCTGAGGGAAACTTATTGAAAGGATGGGAAGGATGAACGGTAATTTAATTTTTTATCATAAGCATTAGTGGCAAATAAAGGACAAAAGTGCTTTTGCAGGGCTCAAGAAAAGGAAGAGATATTTATCATGGGAAAATATTGCATCCAGATTAAGTCTTTGGCAGTGCATATTCATTTGCTCTTCAAAGAGAGGCAATAAGGAGATTAATATGCAGGCTCTTGAAACATTTCCTATTTATTTCACAAGCAGCAAACGCGGAAGTAACTCACCATGAAAGAGTGCTTAAGCTGAGGTGCTGTAAATAGATGCCTTTGCAGGAGAAGAAGTTACTGAGGGGAACAGTCCAGGAAGACAAATCCAGTCATTGCACGATACGGGCTACTACCTGTGGGGCTCCAGTCACCTGGTGCCCCTGGACACGAAAGTGACTTCTGTTTTGGTAGAAAATGACACAACAATGGCTGAACTGTGTGCTCTACTGGCCTATAATAAACCAGAAGGCAATCTGAAACCTTACAGTAAATTATTTTATTTGCAATTTGAAGGCATTCTTGAGATTTGAGCACCACACTTGCAAGTGGGTTCAACTGGTTTCCAGTGTGTCAGAAGCACCAGTTAGAGAGGTTCAAGGGGGAAAGCCTATAATCAGTTGCAACCAGTGAAGTGGAACAATGCCACGCCACACCCTCCCAACAGCTGCTGCTTACTGGGATGGGGCGGGGCTGTGCAGGCACACCAGCAGAAGCAATCTGACACTCCTACTGGTGTACCAACACAGCCCAACCTCACCAATGTCATTTCCTGATACCCACACTATTCCAGCAAGAGGCAACAAGACCCCGGTCAGAAGGGCAACAGTGCAGCTCCTGCCTATGATGGTTGCCAAATAAGGTGAGAGAAACCCTATTTAGTTTTAAAATCCATATTGTTTGTTGTTTGGTCATTTAGTCGTGTCCAACTCTTTGTGACCCCATGGACCAGAGCACGCCAGGCACGCCTGTCTTCCACTGCCTCCCGCAGTTTGGGCAAACTCATGTTAGTAGCTTCGAGAACACTGTCCAACCATCTCGTCCTCTGTCATCCCCTTCTCCTTGTACCCTCAATCTTTCCCAACATCAGGGTCTTTTCCAGGGAGTCTTCTCTTCTCATGAGGTGGCCAAAGTATTGGAGCCTCAGCTTCAGGATCTGTCCTTCCAGTGAGCACTCAGAGCTGATTTCCTTCAGAATGGATAGGTTTCATCTTCTTGCAGTCCATGGGACTCTCAAGAGTCTCCTCATAATTCAATCATAATCCAAAAGCATCAGTTCTATGGCGATTAGCCTTCTTTATGGCCCAGCATGTGTCTCTTAATTTCATGACTGCTATCACCATCTGCAGTGATCATGGAACCCAAGAAAGTAAAATCTCTCACTGCCTCCATTTCTTCCCCAGCAGGTGATGGGACCAGTGGCCATGATCTTAGGGGTTTTTTTATGTTGAGCTTCAGACCATATTTTGCGCTCTCCTCTTTCACCCTCATTAAAAGGTTCTTTAATTCCTCCTCACTTTCTGCCATCAAGGTGTGTCATCTCATATCCGAGGTTGTTGATATTTCTTCCAGCAATCTTAATTCTGGCTTGGGATTCATCCAGTCCAGTCTTTCGCATGATGAAGTTAAATAAGCAGGAAGACAATATACAGCCTTGTCATACTCCTTTCCCAATTTTGAATCAAAAATCCATATATTTAGGTAGGAGGCCAATCAAAAATTCACACAACAATGTGCAAGCTTTCAGGGTGTCCAGAACTCTCCCATCATGCTAGGTGGGGTGAAATTCGCTAGTGCTGTACACATTTGTATCTGCAACTGGTAAGAGTCTTAAGATGGAGTGTGGGAAGAGGTAGCAGACATTTCAATGAGGCTCTTTAAGTTGCTATGCAGATTGCAGGTTGAACACACAAACACACATGCACACACACACACACAGAGGCAGATTTGTCATCTCTGGAAATATATAAGCCCGTTGTTGCCCAGGTGTGTCTCCATCCTTAGGTTCCTAGGTAACTGAAGTAAAGAGAAAGTAAGTATTCTTTATATTAACAGAAGTTTTGTATTTAATAATGTGAACCATTTTAAAATGATTTGCATACCTTCATGCCTTGAGGGTATTGGGGGTACCATAGCCATTGATGTCAAGTTACAGCTGAAGCTACCATAGGAACAACTCAGTTTGGGAAAGAAGGTGGACATGAAACGAAAACATCAAAACCTATAATGAGTGCTATAACAATGTGCTTTTTGGTGGCATGTCTGCAGATAACAGGCATGGGGTGCAGACACTATCATCTACGTCTGGCACAACTCTCACATGTTACCCAAAACAATTACACACAATAGATGGTGAGAGATCCATGGCTGCCATGGTGAGCTGCAATTGTCGGGCTCCTCACCTCATGGACAAGAACTCAAGAATGCTCTTTGTCAATTGACAGGTTGTGGAGATAAGAGTTTCATATTGCAAGCGACCTGAATATTTAAGGTTTCAAATAACTGAGATATACATGTGGTCCATGTAAACCCATTTATTTTGTTGCCTGAATGATATTGTGCTTATTATTTCTGTTAGAAACAATCTCAGTGATTATACTGTATTCCTTACTCATGACTTCCAAAGTGGTTTAGATAGTTCCTAACCTGCAGGCATATGGCAACACTGAGAAAGGATGATACCAGTGAGTGTGAGTGTGTGTGTGTTCACAAATCAAGCTGTAACTCTGCAGCACTAACCAGAGCATGTAAAATATTATCAAAGATTCAGCTCTTCAGATCTTTTCCAGAAACTGCTTGCATGTCTTATTTCAGAAAGCAGCACCCCAACATTTGTATATGTAAGTTGGACCTGAGAATTTTGTTGGCACAGAAGAAATAAGTTTTATTTCTGTCATGGAGCTTAGCAGTACCACATCTGAACTATTTTTCTCCCAACAGACTTTGAAATATGGTGACATTTTACAATCTGAACTTTGAAACTGATATATTTAACTTCACATTTAAAGATCAATTTTGATGTGAAGTTATGTGGATTGAATAGTATGGGTGACAGATAAGAGCCATGATCATTTATGTGTTTACGTAACTGTGTTTGCACCAAAGTAATAACATTCAGGTCAATCTGTACACAGTTGGGGGACCATGAAGAATTCTGGGCAGTCATGCTTGGCATGTCTGCGATTTTATATGGATTTTATGTGCAGAATCATAAAGGTAAAGTAAAGGACCCCTGGAAGTTAAGTCCAGTCGCAAACAACTCTGGGGTTGCAGTGCTCATCTCACTTTACTGGCCGAGGGAGCTGACGTTTGTCTGCAGACAGTTTTTCCAGGTCATGTGGCCAGCATGACTAAACCACTTCTGGCGAACCAGAGCACCACACAGAAATGCTGTTTACCTTCCCGCCGGAGCAGTACCTATTTATCTACTTGCACTTTGACGTGCTTTTGAACTGCGAGGTTGGCAGGAGCAGGGCCCGAGCAACGGGAGCTCACCCCATCGCTAGCATTTGAACCACCAACCTTCCAATCGGCAAGCCCTAGGCTAGCCTTGGTCAAGCATTTCCTAACTGAACTTTTATGTCAATGTAGATTTCTGTATGTCCTGCATATGGGTATCTGAGTGATTTTCAAAAGCCTTGTTCTAAGCACCAGGAAAAGTTGTAATTACTTTTAGAATTGGTGATACACAAGCCTATCTTGCCTCACCCCCCAAAAAATAATAATAACTTGAGCTTTCAGAGCATCTGAAAAACCTCCATGGGATTTCAAGTGATGTGTTGGCCTGTTTAAAAAGCCTGAATGGGAGAAGCACATTTCAAGGGGTCTGGAGACAACTTGATAAGGATATAGGATATAGGATATTATTATTATTATTATTATTATTATTATTATTATTATTATTATTATTATTACAGCAAGAGAATATATTTAGCCCCCCCCATCCAAAGTCTCACACCAACATTATTAATTATTTGTTTGTTGTGTATAAGATGTATGATAAAGTATCCATTGAGGCCAAAGAAGCCTAGATGGGCAAGAAGTGTTGTTAATTTCAGGTTTGAGCTTTGAATTTTATATGGATATATTATTTTATACTCTGCAATGGCATAGTGGAGAAAATGTGTGTTTTGGTTCTTATAAGATTTACCTGTCTTTTTATTCTGAGCTTAAGGATGGTATTCAATGCCAGCATTAGCTGAATAGTTAAGATCAAGGCCAACAAAACATTAGGAGTTTTTTGGGGGTGGGGAGGGCGGAAGGATTTAGTCAGTTGGATAAAACCAGTTTTTCTTAGCCAGAGTGGTGCTGTATCAGGAAGCAATTGTCTAACAATTAGCTCCCATGGAAACACATCACCTGAATATCAAGTAAAATCCTTTGGCCAGATATTGCTTTAAGACAACACACAGCGATAGTCCTGTTCACAGAAATCCCATTACACTATTTTATCCTGATAACTTGGACCAATATACCCATGCATTTATCTGTGGGTTTTGGCTGTGTGTGTGTGTGTGTGTGTGTGTGTGTGTGCATGTGTCTCCATATGTGCACAAGCTGACCATGGATTCATGTGCAATGCTATGTTCACATAATAAAAAAACTTGAAACGGTTTAAACATGTTATAAACATTTTCTCTGCCTGTCCCTTGCTCCCACCCTCCCTCTCTCACACACAATAATGTTGAAGCCAATTTGAGAAGCAGAGACACGGGTCACAGGGAAAAGTGGAAATGAGTGCTGAGAAGTAGTTGAGTAGAGAAATATAAGGTGATCCTATTTTGTGAAAGCACTTTAAAGCACTTTGAAAAATAACAGCAGTCTCAAAGGATTCCTGATGGAGCAGTCTCACATTTGGTAATTTGCTCTGAAGGCTCTCTGATATGTGCAGTGCCTTAAAATGTCACCATTTTTCATCTTTACTCTCTAGAGGTGTCCAGCAAAGCATCTGGGGGCAGGTGGGGAGATCTCCCTGCCACACAACTCTTTTATAACTGAAAAGCAGAATCTGGCCACTTTTCCCAAAAGAAAAGCTCTCAGTAATTCATTCCTCTATTCTTGTATAAAACGCCAATCTTAAAACACATTACTTGAATGCATCCCAATTCAATGAGAAATATTGCCCCATAATTGGCCACAATCCAGCAGAGAATTAGATGTCTATTGAAATCATTCTACATAATGATTTCCACCGATTTACCTGGGACAGGAGGTGATATAGCTGACACATCTGTAATTTTCTTGGATCCATTTCCATGCCAGATTGTAGCCAACTTGCTTGAGGTTTGTCTTTTTTGCTTCATTGTGCATTTCGTTAAATTAAATTAAAATTTATATATTTGTTCCTTTTTGTTTATCTTGTAACACACAGCCCATGGAAAGGATTGTTAGATCAAAGGGGTATGTAAAAAGAACACTGAAGTTAAGAGAAATGTCTCTAATAAAGAGCCATAGCTATCCATACAAAACGTCCAGGTGCAATCCCTGATGTCTTCAGTCAGAGCTCAAAAGTACTCCACTTCCAGTCAGTGTAGACCAGGGTTAGCCAACAAGATATCTGGATGTTATTGGGCTATAATTCACATCATTCCTGATTATTGGCCATGCTGGTTAAAGCTGATGGGACCTGGAATCCAACAAATTCTGGTGGGATTCACATTGGCTACCACTGGTGAAGACAATGCTTAGTTGGATGGACCAAATTTCTGCCTTAGAAATTTGCCACCACACCATTTGGGAGGTGAGAGCTGGCTGTGGGGCGGCAAATCATGTGCTCTTCCACTGAGCTATGCCCCCTCCTCAGTCAGTCCCATAGCTGTTAACTTTTCCCTTTTCTTGCGAGGAATCTTATTCGGAATAAGGGAATTTTCCTTTAAAAAAGGGAAACGTTGACAGCTATGACCTAATGAAAAAAATACATAACTGAAACATAACAAAAGTAGTCATAAACAAATAAAACATCAAAAAATACACAACCAAGTTGCACCATTTCCACATAAATTAGAATAAGATATAAAATAAAAATAAAAGGGTGCAAAAAATTATTATCAATACCAGAAACAACCCAACAGAAAACCCTAAACAATATCCCAGCCCAAGCGTCTGGGGCATACATCCATATTGACCTCAATGGCCACTCTATCTATGCAAAGCCAGCTTTATCATGTAGTATAATAAAAAGCAATGTGCCTGGCTTGGCAGATTATACAAGTGGTGCCTTTAGCTTCCCTTCAACCCTGTATCTCTGCATTGTAAAAAAAATGAGCTCTGATCCAAGCTGACTTTTCACTAATCTAAGGTTGACTCTAAGGCTCTGTTTAAATGTAGATCAGCAGGCTGCTTTTACCATTGCCACCAACTATCTTCTGCCATTGCTATGGTGGCAGTGACTTCCCCTGATTCCTAGGGTACCTCAGGCAGTTGATAGCATCTGGCTGTTCCCTCACTGAGTTTATGCTCCAATGTTCCCCTTGACATGTTACTATGAACTGCTTTTTCCCATTAATGGAAGTTATCTGCTCAAGGGCATCCTATTATGGGAATTATAAGATCACAGCTAACCACCATATTGGCGCATCAGAGATAACTGATGTTTCTGTGGTAAAAATCTGTAAGCAGCCAAATATGTTCAACTGTGGACATTTATATAAGGATGGGGAGCTTGTGGTCCTTCAGGTGTTCTTTAATCACAACTCCAATGAGCCCCAGACAGTACACAATTGCTATATGGCAAGGATGAGGAGCCTGCAACTCCCTTCACCTGACTGGGGCTGATGGGGGTTGAAGTGGTCATGGGTTTTTCTCTAATGTATGTGAATGATTTTCAGAAGTGGAAATTTAGAGATCCCTAAATCATATATAAATTGGCCAAATAGCTCAGTTTCATCATGATGTGCTAAACATTCTTTCACCCCTCTTATCTGATACACTTAGGGGTTTTTATCATCTCTGTGTGTCAATATTTCTTTGAAATTTCTTCCAAAGCAGAAGGTAGGAAATCTTAAGGAACTTGTCCTAGCCATTCTTCCCAAATTCTGATATGAACTGACTAATGTGCAGATCAGAATCTCGGTGCATTGGTTTTGGTTAATATCCTGGAATCTGCTCTGGATTTTGTGATGCTGAAAGGTGGACTAGAAGTTTACTAAATACATACATAGCTAGGCATCTAATTTTACATTTCACCAAATGTTGTGACACATTCCTTGGCTCAAAAATAAAAGGTATCAAAATGCATTTTAAAATTCATATTTTGACATAAAATACATCTGGAAGTGTGTATTTTGAGAGAAACTATGTTCTCTGAAAATCAAAAATGAATATTTCAACACATCTCTAAAAGTGAATTTTGTGCTGGCTGATTTTTTTTCTCATTACAAAAAGGGCAGAACAGACTTATAAGTGAATGTGTGTGAAAGTGATGAAGGCTGGAAGCAAACTGATCCAACTAACCCTTACTGAAGGACACACCCCTTGTACGTATCACAGCATCACCAAGTTCATCCTTCTTCTTAGCAAAATGATTTTGGAGACACACACGCACACACATACAGTGGTACCTCTGGTTACGAACTTAATTCGTTCCAGAAATCCGTTCTTAACCTGAAACCATTCTTAACCTGAGGTTCCACTTTAGCTAATGGGGCCTCCCGCTGCTGCTGGTGCACAATTTCTGTTCTCATCCTGGGGCAAAGTTCTTAACCCGAAGTACTACTTCCAGGTTAGCGGAGTCTGTAACCTGAAGTGTTTGTAACCCGAGGTACCACTGTACACACATATCATAGCAGATTGTGAATTTAGTATCACTTAATACTTGAAACATAACATTATGCACTGCTTTACCACTGCTTATTTTTGCTGGCTGTTTTCTCTGATTTACATTAAAAAAGGAAGGATAACATGGTTAAAGCTCTCTGTAGGTCACTGTTAAGCGGTAAAGTAACTGAAGTCAAATACTGGAATAAGTTCCAGATGGCTGCTTCTTTTAAGTTCAATAAAGAATGACTGCAGTGATAGCGAATTGATCATCTCTTCTCTGGACAAAAAGAAAGGGGGAGAGAGAGATTGTATTGTCGGCTGCTGCTAATCAACAGCACCACCTTCTGACTGCAAGGTGCCAGTAAAAACCAATCTTGTTATACAATACAATATGTTTATTCCCTTTGACAAACCATGTACTCCATATTTCCATCAAAATCCCAATTACTGGGCATGAAATGGGAGAATAATCTGTTGCTTTGTGTATTCTAGCAATGGTATTTTCTTGATACATAACTAAAATAATATATTAATGTGTGTGTGTGTGATATGATCTTTAACAATAAAAACACAGCAACAAAAGAAGCTGCCTCACACAGTCAGACCATTGACTCATCTAGCTCAGTACTGAATGGCAGATGCAAGTACTTTGATCTCTAAATCATAACCAAGGAGCAGGATGAAGTACCATATTTTTTGCTCTATAAGACGCACCAGACCACAAGACGCACCTAGTTTTTGGAGGAGGAAAACAAGAAAAAAAATATTCTGAATCTCAGAAGCCAGAACAGCAAGAGGGATCACTGCGCAGTGAAAGCAGCAATCCCTCTTGCTGTTCTGGCTTCTAGGATAGCTGCGCAGCCTGCATTCACTCCATAAGACACACACATTTCCCCTTACTTTTTAGGAGGGAAAAAGTGAGTCTTATAGAGCAAAAAATACAGTAGTTGACTTTGCATTAGAATGCGTACAATAGTTCATATTGGGGTCAATGTACTTTATTCCACTACCAAGCTTTTAAGAATAGTTATTTATACCTTTTTGACAGAGCATGGAAGGAAGGGAAGACATAAAATGAAGTTTAATCAGTTTTGAAATCTCAGAGTCTGATTAACACAAAAAAAGATGCTCCAGGTGCTATTGATTGCTTTTCGCTTCAAAATGCTGTCAAGTGGAAGCCTGGACCATTGCTATTGTTGCTTGTAAGGAATAATCCAAAAACAATCTTCACAATAAGGTTTGTGTTTCAAAGCTGGTATGCAATGTCTCATAAGTGGCATGGTTCCATGTTCTCTCTAGAAAAGGCCTAGTGGATCCCTTTTTCTTCTAGTGGAGTAATCCTGGTGGACTGGGGAAACTAATGAGAGCTGCAACAATTATAAAAAGGAGGAGAGGTATAATTTAAAGGGAAACAGAGTCAGGGGTTGAACTGGGAGGCAGCATAGGCCTATTCACTCACACACCTCAAGACTACCACTGCTGCAGCTGAATATCCAAGCCAGGCCGCTAATGAAAGGCTGCAGCCTTTGACCCCCCCCCCTCATGCTCCCTACAGGCTAGGCAGGGAAGTGCTGAACCACCGCAGGTATAACAAGTTAACACAGCAATATCTGAAATCCGCTCTCCAAATTAGCATGTATGGAGGACAGAACTACATGATCTGCAGTGGCAATGTCAGTGTCAACAGGATGCACATAACAGAACACGGTGCAGACAAATCTGCAGGAAAAAAGAGGCATATTGATTTAATCTCTCTTTAAATGGCTGCCACGATAGACGCCATCATATTTGTAGCTGCAATGGAAGCAGTGAGTAGCTAGGTTATAAAGCTATTTTTACAATAGTCTCTAGGGTAGAGGAATTAGTGAGCTCTGCATGATTTATATATTCCTAAATCTGTCACTCTCTGCATTCAACTCCCATTATAAAGTTCCGTAGAATAACATTTGTAACACTGCCATTTCCCTACTTACATTAACCCTTGTTCAAATGGCTTTTGCTGTCATTAGTGCCTGCTTAAGTCTGTCTTGCACGAATAGAGTTATTAATAGGAATGTAATACATAATTTCACCAAAGGTTTCCAAATGACCTCAATTCCTTCATACTACTTAGTTTAAGGGGGGGGTCTTACGGACCCTAAAGAGACGATTTCTGAAAAGAAACAGATTTCTGTTTTCCTCCAGTAGCCAGCCATTAAAGTAAAGCTTTAATAAGCCTATGGTGACCTATGTGATGCAACATGTCCAAGCTGATTTACTGAAGTGGTTCTTGCTCTAAGTTAGTGCTTGATGAGCTTCAAGGTCTTGGGTCTCTGAGTATAGTCTTTCCCTAGTCAATTGTTGGAGCACAGGCCACATTCTAAAGACCTAGAAAGTACACTAGGCCAACAAGATCAGACTTGATGTAGCCTTTATTACATCAAATCCCCATGGCAGGGTGAGCTCCCGTTGTTCGGTCCCAGCTCCTGCCCACCTAGCAGTTCGAAAACACCCTTAAGTGCAAGTAGATAAATAGGTACCGCTTTATAGCGGGAAGGTAAACGGCGTTTCCGTGTGCTGCTCTGGTGCCGGTTCGCCGGAGCAGCTTCGTCACGCTGGCCACGTGACCCGGGAGTGTCTGCGGACACCGCTGGCTCCTGGCCTCTAGAGTGAGATGAGCGCACAACCCTAGAGTCTGTCAAGACTGGCCCGTACGGGCAGGGGTACCTTTACCTTTACCTTTACGTTATTACATCAAATTAGCCTCTACAAGACACCTGTCTCCCACATGTGGAAAAGATTCTATAGACAGCAAGTCTACATTAATATCCATAATGGCACGATGTTATTAAGACTGCAATCTGAATGTGTTTAGGAATGGGACCTAAAATGGTTGAGTGGGAGAAAAATGGCAGGTCCCCATGTAAAGTTGAGCAAAGGACAAAGGCAAGTAAGTGCAAAAATGTTTTCCCCATGATACGTTTTCATAGAAGATCAGACAAAATTGAATAACAAATATATGACTTAACAACCACATTGCCGAATGTGGCAACTCAGAAGGAAGTCCCACTGAGTTTAGCAGAACATCCTTGCAAACATTCTTATGACTGCAGCCTAATTTGAACAGTAGCACCAACCTTCCTAAGTAGCTATCTGTTGAATGTAATATGTGGAACATAACATGGATTAATGGCATACTGCTCTCTGTTCAAGCAAACATAGCTAAATGACCTTTTATTACAAGGGTAGTCATTGAGCACTGCCAGCTTTCACTTTAATTCTCAAGTGTGCTTTTAACAGTATGAAGTGCATGATTGTGCAAATAATACAGTGTTTTATTATGTAGGTATTATAATATCAGCAGTTTGCATATGTATCAAAGCTTGAAGAAAAATCTCTGCAAATCTAATTGAGGGTCAGAGAAGAGTGTGTCTGTGGAAAGAGGCCCATTATAATATATCAAGATTATGTGGTATTGAATTTCAGTTTATTGATTGATTGATTGATTGATTGATTGATGAGTCAATGATTAATTAGCAAACATAGTCAAGTTAATGAATCTGAAACTATAACAGATTGGCAGTTATAGTTTAAGTATGGGGTAAAATGGGGTAAAAATCTGAGAATGAAAATAACAAATACCCTAGAAAAAGTCTGATCATTTGGAACTTTGGTGCATAATGGAAGCAAACAGTTCAGTATTCCCCTTTTGCTGTAGTATTCAGAAACATCAATATTCATTGCCTCACAGATACAATGTGTGCTGTATAGTTAATTCAAGGGACAAAAGCAACAATGTGATTGGCCACCCATCAAAGCATCCTGTATTCTCATTGGTTTGGGAAATGCTTGTGTGTTACTACTGTAAAGCAACCGTCTTTGGAACATAGGAATAAAGGAAGTTGCTTTGCACCAAGTCAGACAGACCATTGTTCCATCTTGCTCAGCATTGTGGATACTGACTAGAAGCAGCTCTCCAGGGTTTTACACAGGGTGAATTGCTCTATGGAAGTGAGTCTTGGACAACTTGCAACCTTCAGAAGCAACACCTCAACACCTTCCATAGCACTGCATCAGGAGACTTTTGTGTATTACGTGGCAGGACAGAATTCCAAATCAAGGTGGGCTTTCCCAAGTTCGCATCTCACATGCCCAGCATGTTCACACTCCTTTTTCAGCGACATCTATGCTGGTTTGGTCATGTCCACAGAATGGAAGATGGAAGGCTCTCCAAGGTGTGCTCACCAGGGACCAGAAGAGAAACGACCACTGGGAGGAGTGTAGAGAAAAGAAGCACCAGGCCGCATCGGTGGCAGCACAACTGGACCCCTTTATCTGCCCCACCTGCACATCTCTCCCTCATCAGTCTCTGCAGCCACAGCAGGTGCTGCAACCCATCCAACAGCTTGACCTCACCCCCCAAAGGTGCACTCCTCCATTGTCTCCCAAGGCAGATGAATGCCAACAACATTTCCAGCCTTACATGAAG
This sequence comes from Podarcis filfolensis, assembly GCF_964270895.1. Taxonomy (NCBI): domain Eukaryota; kingdom Metazoa; phylum Chordata; class Lepidosauria; order Squamata; family Lacertidae; genus Podarcis; species Podarcis filfolensis. The sequence goes on from NC_139603.1 coordinate 49,618,006, forward strand.
ATACCGGGGATTGAAACTGGGGAGATCTGCATGCAAAGCCGATGCTCTCCCACTGCGCCTTTCCTTTTGCTCTTCCAAAACTGAGACTTCTTTCTGAGGCCAGTTATTCTTTTATCTCTTTCCAGATATCCTAGAACAGTGGGATATTAATAAAAACCCTGCTTATAGTATTTCCTTAATCATCCTTGAGAAGATTCCAGGGGTGTGCTAAATAGTATGTGGTGCTTTTAAGGTAGACTTCTTATTTTTATGCCAGCTGTCTATTCATGCTAAACCGAATTGCACAGCCTTCCGGCATTGTAGACCCTGCTGCCATCCTTTGGCTGGTACAAATACAAGGTTATCTACTGTGAAGCAGGTAGAAACAACTTGCCTGAGACTTATCTTCAAAGTGTTTCCCTTTTATAACCAACCACAGCTGTGCAACATGTTTCTGTTCAAAAGTAATTCCAATCCTTTCTAGCCTGTTTTGTCCTTCTCAGATGGGTCTGCATCTACTTATCCAACCACTTTCTACTGTTCCTTCTCCATTTAACCTGCAGAAGGCATAGGATTTGACTCCTTCTTTATCCCCTCAAATATAGGTGGAACCAAGACATAAATCCTCCTAATCGTTTAAATCCATTCCTCAGAATGGATTTGGCAACTAATGTGTTACCATAGGGCAGCAGGAAAGCAGACCTTTGCACTTCCATAAATCACTGCAGAAGAGGACTGAGGGGGCTGTTTGTTTAAGATTAGCTGATAATAAGGAGTCAAGTAGCATGGAATCAGGGGATAATTTGTTCCTTGAAGGGCAGAAGCAGCAGGAATCCACAAAATTACTAAAATGTATTTTTCCCCCATTGGAGAATTGTGAGGCTAAGTCATTAACTTTGTGCATTAGCCATGGTTTCCCCAGAAGCCTATTCAAACCTAGTTTTTGTATCAAAGTGAAGCCCAATCTGTTTATTGGTCTAATAGCAGAAATGATCACTCATGCATCGGAGAGTGACGGGATAGTTAAAGTGCCCATGCTATATCAGGGTCACTTTGAAGCAAGGTAACCTACAAACTCTACAGCAATACCAGCATTGTGCTCTCTGATGGACTGTGCCTAGCATTTGAGTTTATGCGTAAGCAGAGACCCACTCAGAAACAATGTCTTATGGCAGAGAAACAGGTCTTCAACCATTAATTTCAAGGGCAACCACATTAAAAAAATATGCAGCTTAAGAGACCATGCCAACAAAGATTGACGGGAATGCGTAGGGCCATTTTAAAGTATTTAAGAGTCGGGTAACAAGGTTGATTTATTTGTTTTTCATCAGTAAGTTCACACAAAACAGTCATGCAAGCAGCGATCAAACCTCACTGAGGATGTTGCCCCTGAAGGCAGGTATAATCAGACATGCTATGAAAGAGAGATATTACTTTCAGAGGTCCCTGTCAGCTAATCTTCAAAGAAGCATTATTAGCGTCCACAAAAGGCGACATACGTATAATTAGGCTTGGGTAACCAGTTCAAGGGCAGCAGGCTATTCCAGAATTAGGAGGTGACTAGCTCTTCCACACTGTAGGGCATCCAATTAATGATCCGACACTTATATAATGTAATAACTCTTTTGTTCTTTCAATGTGCTGCTGTTCCCTTTTAGCCTGCAGTTCTTCTTTCCCAAACCACATCAGATAATTTTTCTGGCTAATTTTAAGCCATGATGGAGTTTTTCTTTCTTTATGCAAACAGGTATGGGTACATTTTTAGTATTTCATTTTTTTATTTATCTGATCTTCTGAAAGACCAGTCATGGACTCATTTGCTTGGAAGGCTAAATTCAAACATGATGCTAGTAGTATGTCTATGCCCTAAAACACAGTGTGGGGTTTTTTTTTCCTACTTAGAACACCATTGTTTCAGAACTTGGAAGAGCTATGCATTTTCTTTAACATGAGCTGTGATAACTGTACGGGGTTCCAACAGAATGGATACATTTTAGAATGGTTTTTGTTTTAACTGGAGATCTCAGCTGTCACTCTTTTGAGTTCTGGAAGAAGGATTTTAATGTCTCTGGTAGGGTTGCCATATTTCTAAAAACCCTTAAAAAAAGATTGACTTGCCACCTTTCAGAAATATATCCGATATATGACTAGCTAGATATTCTAATGTGACCAGAAGCTTTCATTTCATTCATTTGGTAAGTTAAAAGCCACTTTTCAGAATTAAACCTTTTGGATTGCTCATTGGCTAATAATTTTCCAGTAAAAGCCATACAGGTTTGGGAGGGGAGATTATTGGTTTGTTTTTGTTCTTTTTATGTATTTTGTGTTTTTGTAATTTTATGTTGTGAACCACCCTGAGATCTATGGATAAAGAGTGATATACAAATTATAATAAAATAAATAAAATAAAATAAAATAAAATAAAATAAAATAAAATAAAATAATATAATATAATATAATATAATATAATATAATATAATATAATATAATATGTGGTGATAGAATTTGTTCATAATATATTCCAATTCTGAGTTCTTTTCAATCCCCATAATCATCTGCAGGTACCCAATATGATGTGCACTGGGGAAATCATTTATGTACTATACATCAGCCTCATCAATCTACTATCTTCTCTTAGCAATAGCTAATGGGTTTGGTGGGAAGGTGTGGTGATGGTCAGAAAACAAACATTTGGAACAGGTTATTAATAAGTCTTTCTCTAATATGGTTATTTTGTAGAACAAAGGATGCTACCTGATACCAAGTCAGACCTTGGGTGCATCTGGCTCAGTATTGTCCACACTCTGACCAGTAGTGGGCCTCCAGGGTTTTAGACAGATGACATTCCTGATCCTACCTGGAGATGCTGGGGTTTGAACCTGGGACCTTTTGTGTGTAAAGTCTTGTATGCTCTACCACTGAGCAACAGCCCTTTCCTTACTGCTTATGATCATATGTGGCATCTGATCTTAATTGGTCATGATATCTGGCACTAATATTTCATGCACTTTGCTTATTCCTCATAAATGAAAGCAAGTCCTTCAAGTCTCTAGGTGCAACGTAAACTAGTATTTGATTGAAAGCTGTCACTACACTCTATTTCATTATATGGGGAATGTTTTCTATTCCAACCACACCACGTAAGAAGTTGTAATTATGTCAAAGGTAAAATGCCAGCAAATTAATATTGCATTTGCATGAAGAAGCAGCAGTTGAAGCCCCGTGGTCTGTAGCGCAAGTGACTGCTGCATTTCATTTATACACCAGCGTTCCTTGAAAGCAGAGCACTTGGAAAAAATGAAAATAACTTTCCCACGAGCCTCAGTCCCTCTTGAAAATGGGGGCTGCGAGATGTGCAAGGAACAACCATCAAGAGTTTCATTTTTTAGCACCCAAGTAATAATGTTCTTCATGTACATGCATTTAGATTATACCTTTGTGAAAAGTAGCTTTAGCTGAGATTGCAAAAAAGAAAAGTGCTAACCTTTTTTTTCTTTTTGCCAAGGACAGAATCCATAAGTATAAAATGCTACAGTGTGGAGTGCTCCTATTTATGGCTGGTTAGGTGAAACACTGCCCTTTCCTGAGATCCCATTTCTTCTCCTTGCCCCTCCCCTAACAGTCAATCAGCATTCCATGATCACTAAGCTTGCTCATGGACCTAGTGCTTTGTTTTGGTTCTTTTGGAAGGGGGAGTTTACCTGAGGGTCTGTTTTCTCTAAGGCTTTTGCGTGTTCAGACCCAGAAACCTCCCCCCTAAATAAATTCACACTTGACTCAAATTTTGGTTTTTAGCAGAATTTAGGCCACAACTTTATGGATTCAACTAGCTCCCTATCATGCAGGTAGTGCTGACCCAGGGTTCCAGCATAGGTCAGCCAAGGGTGAACACCTGGATAAGTGAAAAGTCGGGAACAGACTATGTCTGCCACCCAGATGTCCCCCTGGACTCTGGCACAGGTACAACCCCCTCTCAGGGGTTGACCAAACCATTTGAGTCCCTGGATTCCTTTAACAGAATACCCTTCACATAGGGATGGCGAGAGCATTCTCCCATCCCTATCACCTGAACCAGAGCCTATCTGCAACCTTACAAGTTGTGATTATTTGCTATGTGGCAGGCGAAACCCAAATGGCAACAGCCAATCAGCCAAGTGGGGGAAATTCCTGCCCGTGCCCCTGTCCCAACGACAGATGATGCATGACGGCATAGCAAGGTCAAGCATGCAAGCCCTAAATATAGGGGGAGGTGGGCGGGTGTCCGGAATGCACGCGCCGAAAGAGGAAGCTCTGGGTCACATGCATGGGCATAAATAGGTCCCTTGAACTGTTTGGACTGCGTCCCATTGACCAGATTGCACCCAGCTACGAGGGACCTACCAATCGGGTGTTGTGGCTGACCAATCGTACCCACCCACAACACAGGGTGTCGGTTTCCAGGTCTCACTGAAATATGTGCCCTCTTTAAGGGAGGACCCTGCAGGAGGCTCCTGCACCCATCGGAAGCTGCAGAAGCCCCGTCGGACATTCAGCTTCCAAAAGTAGTTCACAGACTGGAACAGTCACTTCCAGGTTTTCGATGTTCGGGAGCCAAAACGTTCAGGAACTAAGCTGTTCAACTTCCAAGGTATGACTGTATGCATAAATAAACCATAAATAATAAAGACACCACAGTTGCTGCTGTACCCCATTCCAAAGGAAACACGAACCCTGGGTAGGCACCTGGTGGAATCTTGTGCCACTCAAGATTGGGGTACCGTGCAACCATGTGTATGTGTAAACCTCCCTGTGATCTCTGGATGAAGAGTAGGATAGACATTTAATAAATAATAATAATGCATTTTGAATGTGTTTTAAATGGATGGTATTGTAGCACCCTGCTTGTGGTTAACGCTTAGCTGGAATGAAATATTCAATGCAGCAATAGAGAAATTAAAATAATAATTTATTTGTCAGACAAATAAATGATAGGCACAGTTGTATATGGTTACCAAAGCTCTGCCTATGCTCCAGCCCTGATGGCCAGCACTTATATTTCCTCAACCCAGCCCCCTTGCTCCTCCTTTGGCTGCCTCTGTCCAATCAGCCTGGTTGAAATTCCTATTGGCTGTTTGCTAGAACCAATCATAAAAGATACACCCATTTCCTATTACCTTTTATGGGAGACAAAGAGCTATATTTCCTTCTATCCATAAATGGCAGACAAGTAGCCATATATCTTACATTTGCCTCGACAAGGCACCTTAATTACCAGATCACCTTTTGCCCTTGTTGCCCCTCCATTCCAAAATAGATGGCTAAAACAGATGGCTCATGGTCTTACATTTTGTCTTAAACAGAGATCTTGGGTTCACATTCTCACACACCATCAATGAAATAAGAATCTAACATAAGAATCTAACATTTCTTACTTTCTAAATCCTTTGCATAATTACATTTAAGCCAACAAATCTCATACATTAACATAGATCCTTTTCAAAGTAAAACCTCTTCAGTTTACACCCCCCCCCTTTCCCGGCCAGCTGCTTTTCCCATTAGCTCTTGCCCTTTAACCTTAGGAAAATGTGGCTAAATCTCTAATGGGAGGCACATGGTATTATTTTCTGTTAAACAATAAATCTTACTATTTACCAACCCTTAATTAGTGTTTTTGCAGGTTGATTGTATTCTGTAATATGTAGGGTCAATGTAACCTTTGCTCCCAGCCTGTAATTCCCTTTTACAACTTTGAGAATTTTGGCTCCTGCTATAAATCAGGGGGGCCCTTGTCCAGGAGGATAAACATCTGCCAAAGTCCTTAGCCAGCTGGTTTTCTGCCTGGCATAAAACATTTGCAAATCTTTAAGCTCATTTTAAAATACAGGCCTTGATCAGATGCCTCAGTATGGATCTGCTTATGCATTTAAAGTGGATTAAAGTGTTCTGTCGCCCTAGTGCAACAAATCAACTTAAAAACAAGCAGGTCTTTTGCAGTTTGCAAAGTAAGAGACTGGAGGAACCCAGAATATAAAAATTCTTGCACCCTGGTAGTATACTGGAAACCACACAGGACTGTGAAAACCTGTTTTACTGCATGACAGTGGTCAAGGCCCAGACATTTCATTCAGCAGCTGATATTTCTTAAAGTGTTGCCAGTCATTGTTAAATCAACCAATCCAGCTAGGTGGACATGTGTGCATAATCAGTCAACTGGCACAAAAACCACATGTGCAAACAGATGTTGCCCATGTGGTCCAAACACCAAGGCTATACGTGCATGCAGTTCTGTTGCTGGATTGGGACCCTTCATTAGGCAAGACACCAGTGGAGGGAGAGTGGGCTCATTGTCCCTAAACAGATGACTGCTCAGTGGATGTGGGGTCCTTGTGTCATAAGAGGATGCTGTTTAGGAGATGTGCTCCACATTAAGAAATCTGGACATGAAATACCTAGGAAATGAGTGTGCTGAAACTCCATAATTAAATTATAGTATACAGCCATTGTGCATCAGATATCTATTGATCGGTGAAAGACTATTCTCTTGAGATTTCCTAACCACACAAAGCATAAATTAATTTGCCATGTAATTAACTCAGAATGACTGCCGAGGGAAATTAATATTATGGAATTTTTTCCTGCATACTGTGTAAATGGTAATTTTAATAACGATATTAATTTATGTGTCAGGCAGATCTCGTAACAGTGGTGCCATTTAGGTAGGCTTGGGGAGGGAAATGGTTGCCCTTTGTGTTTTGTATACACATTGATCACCCAACAGGACTTCCTGTAACTCTGCCCTTCCTGGTGACTCTCTTTCAGCAAAACTGAAAGTTTCATGAGCAAACACAGCCAGTACTAAGTAGTGGTGGTTCTGCATTTTTCATGGGAAATGCATTACAGATATATATACCCTAAAAATTAAATGTATTTTGCATTTTCCAGGTCTTTCCCTTCCTTCTTCTAACTTCTGCCTCCTCTCCATCCTCCTCCCTGCTTGAAGCTACTCAGCAGAGCAGAGATGTGGGGAGGGAAGGAGGTTGAGCACATCAGGCCAGGTTGATGGACAGCTGCTAAGGAGACGTAGTCTTCCATAACCATGCCCATGCTCAGACACCTCCTTTGGGTACGCAGGGCCTTCCATTCGAGTGGCTTAATGCTAGACCAACATTGCACCTCTGTAAAGAGGGAAGAGGTGTTCATTGAAACCTTGGAAGCTGCCTTAGACAGACCATTGGTCCATCTAGCTCAGTATTGTCTGCAGTGACTCACAGCGGCTCTTCAATATTTCAGACAAGATTCTCACCCAGACCTAACCGGGAGATGCCAGGGATTGAACCTGGGACCTTCTGCATGCAAAGCAGATGCTCTACCACTGAGCTAAGACTTGTCCTTCCCCCAGCTTTTGTTGCATCCCTCTTTGCCTTTCTCAAGCAATTTTACTCCATTGGATTTCACCGAGGAAGTAAACAGGCTATACTCCACTGGAGATTAGTAGGGCAATGTAGAGGGGGACAAGGTAGTTTCCTTTGCCAGGTGATAGGCTGCAAAGAAGTTTCCACAACCTAGGACTGTCTTTTGCAGGGACTCACTGGGGTTGCAGAAAGTTGCACCTGAGAGAGAGAGAGAGAGAGAGAGAGAGAGAGAGAGAGAGAGAGAGAGTGTTTCCCTTTCAATCCTTGGGTACTTTCAAATACTCCATACTGCCTGGAGAACTGCTAACAGTCAGAGATTGGGAAACGATGCAGGTTCAATTCCTGGCTTTAGGTAGAGCTGGGAAATGCTCCTGCCTGAAATTCTGGAAAGCTGCTTTATCTTAATCTCCACACATACAGAGACTTGAACCCTCCCACCTCCCTGGGAGAGCTTCTCCTTCCTCAGTGTCCCACCCTGAGAAAAACAACTCTGGCCTGCCTCTCATACTCTCTGTCGGCTCCCTGTATGTATCTCCATTTATCACAAATGATGTATTTTTTTAGACGTTAAGACATACATCTAGTTAATACTACTAGAGAGTCACCAAATCAAAGATCACACAAGAAACCAAATCCCCTGGCTTTTTAGACTCAAACTAAACACCATACTCCGGCAGACAGCTACCATGTGGCGAGTTGGGCCATCCATGTCTTCAGATGTCCCTCTGCTGTTTCTGTTAATTCACTGCAAAATGTCGGTAATTGGTATTGGCTTTGCTTGAATCTGCTCATTATTTCTGCTAAGCGTTATCAAGCACAGATGAGATTTCCTGATGCAACGTGACACAGGATTCCTGTGTTGTTAACAGCTCAGTGGAAGACAGAACTTGGAGTTGTTACTGCTTTCCTGTTGCAGCAACAGGAGGGAGAAACTTGCGCCTGCCACACTCTTCCTTCTGTGTCATTATTTATGTGTAAGATATCCTGTATCGCATCCAAAAACTGCTCTCTATCCAAAGATGCTCTGAATGAAGGTCCTTTTTTTAGCCACCATGTTTTCGTACAAGTATTTTCTGGCACAATCTAGAAAGGCATTGAGCTTGTGCCAGAGTGTTGGGTACCATAAGCAAATGACCAACAAGTTTCATTGTCTGGAAAAGAAAGGCTCTTTGATAATCCTGAGTTAGAATATGAACAAATTGGTCTTAATAAAGGGAGGAAATTATTATTATTATTATTATTATTATTATTATTATTATTATTATTATTATTTTGTTTACATATTTTTAAGTAAGATTTTATTAATACTGTTTATAATACATTACAATAAAAAACAAACTAACCTAAACAATAATAAAAGCAAAAGAGAGAGAGAGAGAAGAATGCTACTCTCACAGGTAGATCTTAACACGTGTCTCACAAAGGAAGAAGCTGACCCCCCCAGCTCTCTCCCAGAAGTTTCCCTTTCTTCTTCAGTTTTCTGCCCTAGGAGAGAAATAATTGTTATTTATGTGGCCTTAAAAAAAGGGGGGGGGCCGAGAGGCCTGGAGCCTGAATGTTCATTTGAGCTGCTGCTTCCTTCGTGGCACCCTGTGTTGATGGGAGCTACTGTGTTGGTGTGGTAGGGATAAAGTGTGTAGTTTATACAAGTAAGTTGAAATAATAGCTGGTTTTATTTGGTCACTAGATGGCAACCACATAAACATATCTTAAACTCCTCCTCCCTTAGTTTATACTGCCAACATATAATCTATATAGCGGCAATAAGTACAGAGAGAGAAACGGAAAAAACAAGTAGTAATCTCTCTCTGTATATATAGATATATCAGATACATTGGTCTCAACACCCAAAATCTCTTGCAGTTATAAATTCAGCCTCTCCCTAGGCTTGGAGGTTCTTTTTAAATGGCATACTGCAAATATTCCTGGATCATCCACAGGTGGCAATGGATGTTCTTTCTGAATATGGCTCAGCAGTAGTATGATCTGGTTCAGGGACTGTGGACCCTTCATCTCTCTGGTTGTGTGAAAAGAACAGGGTAATAGCTCCACATTGATTCACTCATCCATCTCTGCAGGAAGCTCTTCTTCATGCTATGAATACACTTGATCATGACGTCACTGAATTTCATCTGGCAATTCCACCGCCCATGAGAAGAGGCTTTGTCTGTGCTGTGAGGCAACCTGCCACTCAATGAAATCCATTCCCAAAACTGAGGGCACCAACTAGCTGCTCCACTGCTCGTCTCCTTGATGTTCCTTTTAATCCATAGCAGGATTTTTTGTTCTCCCTGTTTCTTGCACATCTTAACAGCCTCATCAGGGTTTATGAGTGTCTCAGTGTGTGTGCAATTTCCTACCCATTGGCAGTTCTGCTGGCAATTTCCCTGTAGTAGAATGTGGTGTGACACAATACTGAAAAAAGAATCTAACTTATTATTTAAGGTGCCACATGCCTTTTTTTAAAGTCCCTCTTAAACAGTTCATGCTGTTTTTTTCTTCTAGGTCATTGGAAGCTGAGTGATGTGGTGCAATTCTTATATTGTATTCTTGATGTGCTTTTTCTCCATACATTCTTGGAAAATTGCACCTGTAAATTGTGGCCCATTATCACTGACCATTACCTCCAGTAATTCAAAAACAGAAAAAGAAAAGTGGAATTGATCAACAGTCACTTAAGTGTTACGAAAAAGGAGCAATGCTGCTGAGTGCTCCAGATGGCTGGAAAGCCAAACAGGATGTTGATGTTATGGGACTGTACCGTGGGAACAAAGGGACAGTCTATTATGTGCACTGAGCACCGGATGTTAGCTCAGAGTGTCACATGACCCTGTACTGGAAGTACATGGGAGGAGTTTTTTTCTCTCTCTGCTGTTGCTGTAGAAAGAGTGCAGACACGTTTCTCTGTACTGCTGGAAAGACAGAAATAAAGGCATGTAAATACATTTCTGTCTGTCTCTCTCCCCTCCCTGGGAGTGAGGGAGGAGGGATGGTTGTGTTCTTCTCACGTTGGGAAGGATCGCCGATAAGAGATCTTGCCTTGTCTTGCCGGGAGTCGCTGACGGGGGAGATCAACAAGGAACTCAAGCCGGGCACCTGGAGAGTGGCCAATTCCTCTGACTGATATGGCTTGAGATTCCAACAATTGGTAATGGATAGCATTATATGAACTTCAAACCATTTGGAAGAATCAGTTGTTATTATTATGAACGTTTCCCCACAAATGGGCCAGCATAATAAATGTATGTGAAGCAGGGGTGCAAATTTCTCTGGATGATTTTGGGGGCCCAACATGACATCCTGACATTGCACATGAGACCCTCTGAATATTGAGGAAGCCCAGCCACTTCAAAAAAAGAAAAGAAAAAAGTTGGGGGGCCATAGTGCCTCAGTCCCCAGGAGCCAGCGCCCTTGATGTGAAGCCTTGACCAAGATCATGGTGGGCATTCTCATAGGTATACGAGTGCTTTTGGAGCAGCATGTTGTGTAGATCGACAAGCCCCACATTATCTCACGACAGACTCAATCCACTGGTCTCTTTCTGGCCGCCACACATAGCTACATACTAATTCCTTCAACCATACCATGCAACAACTTCACTACAGCAGACCAACTCCCTGGTGGTACTGCTACTTGAGACCCCATCTTTCTTGGATATTCAAGGATGCCCTGCACTAATAGTAAGGTTGTCATTCTGTGTTTCCCCACGTAGTCCATCCTTTTGTTGCCATTCTTTGCACTTGCTCATTCTCCCATTTATTCTTTGCTGCATCTGTCAGGGATGTGGACATCAGTTCAACATGAACAGTTTCAGGCCACTGAGGTACCAACTTTGGTTTATCTGGTAGTGGAGGTCTGCTAAGGGCATCAACATTACCCACTGGCTTGACCTGGTTCATATTCAAATCTGTAGTCATATGCAGACAACATCAAGGCTCATTTCTTGATTCTAGCAGGTGCCCTTGGGTTACTGGCTTTGTCTCTCCCAGCAGACCCTGGAGGGGTTTCTGATCTGACTGTATGACCAAATGTCTGCCATAAAGATATGAATGGAACCTTTCAAGTTCTAATTTTGAATAGGGTTTTTTTTTTCCCCACTGGGGCCAGTGATCTTGATCCATAACTTATAGAGTGCTCTGTTCCATCAGGCATTTGGTGGGCAAACGCTGTTCCCACTCCAATAAGTTATTTAGGACTATCTTATGGATAGCCCTTGAAGGAATCAGATTAAAGAAAGAGCAAAAATCAAGAATAAAACACTAGCTGGGCAGAGAAGCAATGCCCTACGCAGGCATAGGCAAACTCTGGCCCTCCAGATGTTTGGGACTACAATTCCCATCATCCCTAGCTAACAGGACCAGTGGTCAGGGATTATGGGAATTGTAGTCCCAAACATCTGGAGGGCCAGAGTTTGCCTATGCCTGTCCTAACGTCTTCATTTCTTTCAATATTATAAAATTTGGCCCCACTGAGGCCATCATATGTCACTTGGCAGCGGGAACTTGGCTGGGAATAAATGGACAAGTATACCAACAAACATACTGTAACTCAGGTTTGTGCTGGTAGGAAATTTCTTTTCCTGTTTTTGTGTGCAGTTAATTAGCTGCACAATATGCCTTAAACATCCTAATATGTCCACAGAGTCTCCAAATTACTTTGCCTGCACATACTAAATTACTGTAGTGTGAAGTGTGTTTGTGAAGATTTTTTCTGGGGATAGTGAAAACCTAACTAGGTTTTCTAACCAGGCAACCTAACTAGGACATTTTCCATGTTTGTACAGCACCAAGTACTCACCAGCCCCCAGCCAACATAGCTAATGGTCAGGGATGGCATTGTTAGAATTCCTGTTCCATGATTGCAGTCATGGGATTTTTGTCTATCACATGACGATATGTGTTTTGACTCCACAGAGTGGGAAGTGACGGAGACAGGATGTTTGTGTTACTGTGTTCTGTGAAGTGGGACTGTTGTCCTTTGTTTTTTCTCTTTGCTGTCTGATGCTAGAGAGAGAGGGAGCCATGTTGCAGTGCTTAGATGTAAATAAAGTAGATAAGCCAAAATGCTGAGTTGCTGAGGTCTGTTACGCAACTGCGCAGACTCTGCGGATCCCTAAGTGTGCCGGTGTCAGTTGGCATCGGTCACTGTGATGTTCAGACAGAAGAAAGCTTTTGAAGCTCCTGAACGAATGACCAGGAGGGAGGGAACATGCCAGTCGGGCATGTGTCTCTGCCAGGGTCCTACTCGAGTGTAGGCTGAACTCCTGACAGGCATGACACTGAAGAGCCAGTGTGGTGTAGTGATTAGAGTGATGGACTAGGGCAGGCTTCCCTGACCAGTGGTCAGGTATGATGGGAGTTGTAGTCCCAAAACATCTGGAGGACCAGGTTTGCCTATGCCTGGACTAGGGGCTGAGAGACCAGAGTTCAAATCCCAACTCGGCCATGAAGCTCACTGGGTAACCTTGGGCCAGTCTCTCTCCACCTAAACCTACCTCAGAGGGTGGTTGTGGGGATTAAATGATGAGGGGGAGAACCCATGAGATCCTCGGATAAAAAGCTGGAGCATAAATGCAATTAAAAAATTGTAGTCAGAAACAGGGCAGCAGCAGGATGGGATGCTTCGTCTTCTTCTTCTTCCTCTTCTTTTTCAGTGCTGCCTCTCAGGTGCTGCCAGGGTGAGAGTCCTCGCCCTCTGCTCTAACCACACTTCCCCTTTGATGTGGACCTCTTCATTTGCACAGGTGTTCTGGGCAAGAGAAACTTCCCAATTGTCCAATCCCATTGTGCATGCTTCATCTTTTAGTTTATGGGCTGGTCTTCTTTGAATTCACAGCTTTAGTATTTCTGGGTTGTAGAGCTGCAAAGGCTCTTTCCGCCTGTTATTTTAGACACAGCAGATAAACAAGAAACCATTTTAGAATGAGACTTGTCAGATGGTCAGATGAATGTTGGCTTAGTCACTGGCAATGCCCGTTCCCAAGTAGGGTTGCCAGGGTTAAGGTAAAGGGAGCACCAGGTGCCTTGTCTCCTGCCACATCAAGAGATTTGGAAGTCTTATTTGCATATTTTTGGACTGGGAGGTGGTAACCTTAATCCCAAACCAGATCTGAAGTTTCCAATGTTTGCTATTTTGCCTGACCAGGGCTTTTAATTTTGCACTGAGATGCTATAGCCTTGGCTAATGCTATAAAACTGATGGTGGTGACTCAGGGTATGCTGCTATGGCCACTCTGTTTCCTACAAACTGCAAACCTTCTTATATGCCTAGACGAAAGTATACTGTATGGATTGGTTCCAATGTTTCTCTCATAAGAGATGACCTATAAAAACAATGGATGTTCCCTCCTTGTGTCCCACTTGCACATTTTATTGTTCCAAATTCTGCTACAAACATTTCTGTAATTATTAATGACCGAGAATTTTTTTCTTTTAGGCTTTAAGTAGAGCAGGGGTGGTTGGGAGGGGAGGAGATTTTTCATCCCTCTGTGAACATCTTTTCATTTGTTCCTTATTCTGTTTAAACAACAAGATGATTTATAGCTTGTAAACCACACAGTGTAATCTATCAAGTGCTAGATCTGAAAGAGCAGAGCCATAACAATATTAAAAAGGCCATGTGTTTGTGGCATTAGGATGGGATTAATGCCTTTTGAAGTTGTGTGCAAGTCTTACTCCTTTCTTTGCAACCCATGAATAGGTATTAAAATTCTGCCATTCTTGATGAAAGCTGAATGTAAAGAAATAGCGGGCTCAGTGTGAGGCTGTGGAATTCTTTCTTTTTAAAAACAGCTTTAGCAATACAGTAATTAAAAGCACATTAAGGCATCAAATGGCAGATGACACTGCAGGCGTGATATTTTGCTCTGCTAATCCATGCTCATGAATATTCTTTACAGAAGTATACTAAGGGCTATGCCTCCACCTCTCCACCCCTAATACATCATTAAATATGAGAGATTAACAGAGTCTCCAGGTTCAGAGGAACTAAGCCTCTGAATGCATGTTGCCAAGGGTTAACTCTGAGGCCATGTTGACCATGCCATGTTGATGGCTTTCAAGAAGCAACTGACTTGATGGACTTTTGGTCTGCTTCAGCTGAGCTTTTTGAAAGAGAGAGAGAGCACATATCCCCAAACTCTCAACAGGAGAGCTAAAGCTACCTGTGTAGATGTGCCTTTGATGGATGTGTCCCCAGTTCACTATACATTCAATTAAATATGTTGTTGTAAAACAAAAACATTGTGTTGTTTAGTTCAAAAATCAGGTCTAGCTATTTTAAATATTCATTGCACTTTCCTGCAGTGGTAGCTGGTAGATTTAACCAGAATTCCAGGTAATACGCTTGATTCAGTAATGCTCTAAACGCCACAAGTTCATTGCAACTCATTTATCATTCCACTCATAGCCCCCAGCACCATTTAGCAAGGTAGCAAAGACTGTGTGTGGACTAAAGTCTATGTCATTTCCTTGCCCCAAAGTAATCTTTCAGTATTTTCAATGGAATTTGGACAATATAATCTAGTAATAGGATTCCAGGGCAGCAAAACAATATTGCTGGGTGTTTTGACTCCTCCAGCAGATTGAATTGGTTGGTACTGATCAGCGCCTTTTATTTTAACACATGAGGGAGTAGGTTTAAAAGGAACGGTAGGATGAAAGATTGCCCAAAATACACTTTTTAATATAGCTTCCTTGAGGAAAAATAGTGCAATTTATTCTTTTTTGATTATGTGTGCTTAATCACACCCTTGGCAAACTTCAAGGTAATTGACTTTTTGTTCCTTCTTAAATACCTGGAGGGGGGGGGACATAACCTGAATTATGAAACAAATGTTACATTTTATTTTCGCATCAGGATATTTTAATGGGAGAAAGAAAAGGTTTATTTAGAACGGCAATAAATATGCAAAGGATTCAGCAGCAAAGACAAACATTTCAATAAATAACTTAATTGAACTGTGCATATTCAGTGATTGAAATCCGATTACTTTGTGGCTTAATTTGTGTACTGCTTGACTGCTCTGCAGTTGCAAGCCATTTAACAATGCCGGCAGTACATGGAGATGGAATGTTAAACAGTGACTCCGGTGGTGCACAGGAACAATGTCTTAGAAGCAAATTTTATTTTTAATTTTTAAGCATGCAGAACTGCATGGGATTCTGCCTTTAATGGGAAGCCTTAGAAGTGAGTTGGTGTTTTAAAAGGTATTGCCTAAACTTTAGGCCCTCAAAAGATCTAGTTGTCTGCAGATTGTCTCATTGTGCTTGCAAAGATTTATAGCAAGTAGTATATAAATGATATAATGTTATAAAAATAATAGTGTGCTGAAGCACGTTCACTCCTGCAGCTTCAACTCCTGTAGGTATAAATATTAATTTCCTGGATTTTAACTGTAAATTGTAGCCTGGAGCAGTTCTTCTATTACAAGGTTCTTCACATTGTCTCAAACCCTTTGGGTTAAAGCATGAAATTGGCGCATGTGAGATGGAGCTTGCCTTCTTAGAATTAAAGTTCCCTCTTTTTAGCAGCAGTCCATGGGGTGAGGAGCAATAGCAGCACCCATCCAGCAACCCCCCCTATAATCAGGGCCCCTGCTTAATTAGTGCATTAACAATGGTTGGCATCTCAAAAGGATGGGACATTTTCTGTGGTTCAGGATATTGAATTATTGTGCCAGAATTAACAGGCACTGACACCTGAACTGCATTCTCATAGGTATGGGATCAAGATTGAGAACATAATAAGAACCCTGCTGGATCAGGCCCAGGGCCCATCTAGTTCAGCATCAAATTCTTACAATGGCCTATGGGACTTGAGCACAACAGCACTTGGGATTCCCAGTTGGGATTTCCAGCAACCGTCATTCAGAGTACTCCATTGCTTCCAACAGTGGAAGTTGAACATAGACATGAATTTGTTTACTCCTCTTTCAGAGCTGTCCATGTTGGTGGCCATTACTACCTCTTAAGGGAGTGTGAGATACATAACACAGGTCCCAAGACTCAGGGTCCTGGAACCCTAAAAATAAGATCTGAGCAAAACTGGTGAAGCAGCAAGGAGTTTATTGATCTACCGACGTTTCTTGCAAGAAGCAGGTGTCCCAAAAGCAGGCACACTCCAGTTCAGTGAAACACAAACATATATCCCGTCAACCGAGTGCAAAGTTCCCTTCCATGCCTCCCCATTGGTTGGGACAGCCTATCACAGCCGCCTAATTAAAATACTAAATTTTCCACCTCTTTTGACATCTCCCATCCTCTGAATTTAGGGACCATCACCCTTAATTACTTTTGCCCAAATAAGGAAGCATGTTCCTATGCTCTTGCATAAAGGGTGCGATAAAGTCACACCCTGACCACCCCTTAGGTGTACACGATTCCTATCCTGCTGAAGGGTCTAGATAAACCACCTTCTAGCAGCAAGCCACCCTGTTTTGGGGCATTCTAACCCCAAGCCAGTAAAGATAAGTCCCCAAGCAAGTCTGTGGGGGGTTTTTTAGCTGTTGCAATTTCTGCTCAGATACTGCAACTATCTGAGGCCTTTTGACCCTATTATGAAAAAGCAACAATCTTCATTCCTTCCAGAAGCAAATACCATAGTTTGACAATGAGCTGTGTAAAGATGTGAACATGAATTATAGGTCATTGTTTGGATGCATTTGTGAACACACTGCATTCTCCTTGGCAGCTTCTGATGTTACAGCCCCAAGCGTTTAAACTGCTGCCTGGCACCAGTGGAGTTCAATTTCCAGTTGGGACACTATAAACATCAGACGAATGAAAACATGTTCATTCACTGCTCCTGTGTGAATGGCCAGAAGAAGCAATGGGAACAATGAAACCATTTATTTTATTTTATTTTATTTTAAGGTATGCTTTATTTCCATAAACAGCTGAGTGGCACTTCAGGGAAAGCCTTCTTAAATAAAAACTTATTCTGTAAACATCAAGATGCCAGGTGGCAGTCTAATTCATCTGGTAACTGGTTCACATTTAATCATATTTGGATTAAGAAGCTAACTGGTAGCTTGGCCTTCATGCAGCTCTTGCCAGTGGTTCTTCAGATGGAGACAGAAGAGTTGGCTGAAAGTGCAGTGCAGCACCATGGGAACACAGACACTTTCACTTGGGATCTAAAGTGTAGCAGCAATTCTAGTTGTATATTTGTTAATAAAACAAATACGCTTTATTTAAATCCCCAGTGCGCTCTCATCCAAAAGAAACTCAGCCCAGTAGCACTGCCCCTGAAAGCCTCCATCACTCAGAAAAGCAGGGAGTATATAACAGTGTGAAATGTTTAGATGCTTGTCAATAATAACCGATAACGATGCAGTTTATTAATAGAGCAAATGGTTTGGAGAAAATAATGTGAATGGTATTAAACACTAGTGCTATTCAGAGTAAAGGTAAAGGATCCCTGGACGGTTAAGTCCAGTCAAAGGTAACTATGGGATTGTGGCAGTCATCTCACTTAAGGCCAAGGGAGCCGGTGTTTGTCCACAGATAGTTTTCCGGGTCATGTGTTTGGCAGGAGTAAACTGCTACTGGCAAACGGGGGCCTGTGACAAGTGCCAGAGCACACGGAAACACCATTTACATTCCAGGGGTGTGACTAGTGGCTCCGGCACCCAGAGCGGTGGGGGCAGGGCAAGCCACCCACGGGGGCGCCACATGGGGATGCCACTGTGATTCGCCCAGGGAGTGGCGAGCTGCCAACGTAGTCTGCCTGGTGGACGCAAGCCCCACACTGCCATTTGGGGCAGCGCAGAGCCCTGAGCCACCGCATCACTCCCGGGAGAGACATGTGGTTCGGGCACGCTGCAGGCCAGGCCCCGCGGTAAGTGCCGACCCCTGCGGTGTGCCATTTTGTCACCCCCTTCAAGGATGACACTCAGGGCAGACTGTATCCCCCGCACCCCCCTTCCTACGCCCCTGTTACCTTCACGCTGCAGTGGTACCTATTTATCTACTTGCACTGTCACGCTTTCAAACTGCTAGGTTGGCAGAAGCTGGGACAGAGCAATGGAAGCTCACCCTGTCACATGGATTCAAACTGCTGACCTTCTGATCAGCAAGCCCAAGGGGCTCAGTGGTTTAGACGTGTTGTCTAAAAATGGCTAACTTTGGTTCGCTGAGTTCAATGAGTCTCTTCTGAGTACAGCATAGATGAATACATGGGTTTCATGGGTGCAACTGCTTATTGTATCAAAACTTTTTGAGCTAGGGGGGATTAATATTCAGCTAGAAAGAGAGTTGCATGAACTGTTCAAGAGCATGCCTAACACTCCCTTTGTTGTATAGTTTCCCCCAGCAGCAAAGTGAAAAGATTAAGTAATCTTCCTCTAAGGCGTTCCATCACCAAAGCAGCCCTCTCTGGAGCACCTGCTAGCCCTAAGGAAATTTTTAGGAATTTTATTTGTACAGCTTCTGGGGTAGCTCAACGGATAATCCCTGGAGAATATTGGCCTTCGATTTGCAGGGTGTTCTTAAATAAAGCTGCCATCCCAGCTGATTTTCTTGATACGGTTTGCAACCTGTGGGGGAGGGGGGTGCTTTGAAACATTGCAGTTTTGCATCCCGAGGGACACTCTGAGGCAAGGCTAAATGATTGGTGGTTTTCATGACTGTCAAGCTTTATAAAATGTCCAACTCTATGACTGAGGGGAGAATTGTACAACTGTGTTTTTCAGCATGAATGAACTTTCCAGCCAGCTTGCAATGGACAAGCTGAGGCTTCAGTGTTCATAATGACATAACGCAGCAGCCAGGGGCAAGAGAAGTCACTGGTGGGCACCCAAGAGAATGTGCATATGTGCCCATACCAAGCTTTTCTTTCCCCTTTCATTTTTGTTTTTGTGTCTCGCCAAACTGCAAGCAGGATTTGAGAAAAGTGATTTGACAGTTTAGTGGAGAGGGCTGGGCTTCTCGGAAGGAAAGCACACACACAATAGGCGTGCACACATAGATGGTCTTGAGAGGCATAGATGGTCTTGAGGACTAGAACCATGTTAGACTACATTTAACAAACACTTTCCATGCCATGGTGAACTGGAGTTGTTTTTTGTTTTGTATTTTAAAGGAAAGAACCCTGAAAGACAAATGCAAAATATTGTGCCATGAATTCTGCAACTTTTTGCTTCTAATCCACCAAGGAAGCAGAAGCCTGTTCCTCCATACATAGGTACTTCCTGTTTCAGAGTGACTGTTGAGCTGTATATTTATTTATCTAACAAGATTTATATGCCACTTGATCAGAAAAGAGTGGGTTCATGAATATAAAATGTTCATAAGGAAATAATGATAAAAACAAACTTTAAAAACAAGTAAACATAATGGAATTTAGCACATATAGATAAAAACAACAGGTTTTTTTATTTTAAAGAAATGCACGCAAATAGACAAAATCAAAATAAATTACCTGCCTTAACTAAAATGTTTTCAACAGGCAACAAAAACTGTACAGCAAAGGTGCCTAAAACATATTAATAGGCAGAAAGTTGGTGCTGCTGTCCTGAAGCTGTGATTCCTTGCAAGTGCAGAATGAAAAATACGCCATGCTTGTAAAAGTGCCAGTTGATTATTGAATTGACACATATGGAGTGAGGATTTCCTTCAAGTGCACTGGTCCCAAACTGCTGAGTTTTACATACTACTAGTAACTTATTGAATCTGGCCTCTTTTTGGTACTTTAGTTGCACCTTCATATATGTCATAAGTGGAATCATCATCTTACCATTAAACTTACCACTAACCGTGACATTAATCGGGTGTCCTTGATTTGCTCATTATTTGATCATTGCATACTTGGGGTGGGGAAAGATGCTCCAATCCTCAGATGGATTCTGGTGATTTCACTTAAGTTTTCTTTAAATATTTCACATGCTATTTCTTGGTTCATGATTCCAAGGATTGTTTAAAATTGGGGGGGGGGGGTTCCAAATGAAATAGAACAGAACACCTTCTGGCAAGTATATTCTAATGGGTGTTTACTTTTAGTGCCCCTTTCCCTCCCCAGCAGGTTTGTGTAGGCACATAGCAAGATAGGAAGTTCTAGTATAATTATGATTTTCCTAAATGTGCCATTACAAGCAAATTAATATTTTATCACAGTAATGTCTAGCATTTATAATCAAATTAGTGCCACAGTAAACACAATGGTAACTGCGTAATTACTGTGAGTAATGTGAGCTAATAGTTAAAGCTAATAGTGTACATCCTCTGTATATTCTGCAATTGCAGTTCAGGGGGAACTTAAAGAGGATTTAAGCCCTTTTTGAGACCTTTAAATTAAATAAATTGTTTTCTAGGTGACTGAATGTTGCTAATATGTTGTGTTAGCTGCATGTTTGGTGACTCTGAATACCAGTAGAGGCTATTTGTGGATTACAAGATGAAACGATGGCATCTGCTGTCTAGGAAAAATGGTGGAACATCTCACATCATGCCAGCAACAAACATGTCTGACCCACTGTTAGTCTCATCTGGGGTAGCTGAATCACTTGGCAAAGGGAGAACCTGACTTCAGTGTAGAGGGAGAAGAAATGAGAGGAAGTTTGGAATGTTAGGCTCTTATATGTGCTAGAAGAGCCACAGGAAGATACCAGGACAAGACAGCAAAAACAGACCTGTGTTACAACAGTTCAGCAGGGATTGAAACAGAGGTGAAACTTAGCGAGGCTTGACTGGGGTGTTATATATTTTTCTTGGCATTTTCAATATTGTTTTTAGTAATTTGAGCAGTATATTTTCTGTGTTATATTGATAGTACTGCAGTTACAATG
The DNA here is from genome assembly GCF_964270895.1 of Podarcis filfolensis. Classification (NCBI taxonomy): domain Eukaryota; kingdom Metazoa; phylum Chordata; class Lepidosauria; order Squamata; family Lacertidae; genus Podarcis; species Podarcis filfolensis. Next base: position 49,639,159 of record NC_139603.1, read on the forward strand.
TAGGAATCGTTGAATAGCAATACAAAGTATTCAGGGGTTTTTTTTGTATATGGTACAATGAGACCATTGTATCCTACTTAAAGTGGATTTCAAAATGGCACTCACATGCTCTGTATTTCCAAACCATGTGTATCCAAAATTGCCCCAATACTGCTCGCGGATGCATGTTTATTTTCCAAATTGTTGTTAGCATTGTCTTTATGAGAATGGGTCACACTTGAATGTTTGTAGAATGGTGACTCTAATGAAATTCTACAATCACATGAAACGAAGGGAAACTAATGAGAAAATAAAGTGTCTGTTATTCATTATTCATCTTTTTTATAATGCTTCATCTACTCAATGAGGTAACAAACAATTTTCCATGACTTACTTAGACGGATTGGGAGTACTAAAGAGGTTTTGTAAATAGATCACAAATAAACAACAGGCAAGGTGAGTTCATTTCACCGTAATTTTACAAAGCGTTTCAGGGCTCAAGCAACACAGGGAGGCAGGTCACCGGTATTTCCATTATGCAGTTGGATAACAGATGCTAAATATTCCTAACAACATGTCATAGGAGATTAGAAGTTTTATCTTCTGTTTAGCAGCAAACCATAGTTTGCCACTGTGTCTAAAATAGCAAACTATGATTTGCAACTAACCTACATTCCACACAGGAAAAGAGAAGGAGGAACTAGCATGTAGTAGCAAACCATAATTTGCCATTACATCTGAAGTTACTTCAGTGACTTCAGACAGCAGGATACCTGAGCCCAGGAATATGCAACTAATTGAAGTCTTGGAGGCTACTGCATTAGATTTTCTGTTCTGATTGGTTCAGCCATTTAGGTCCCCATCGGAGTTTTTCTAAAGTTACTGAACTCCCAATGGCATTAGACTCAGAGGTTTTTTATTTGCAATGTTCACATGCCCATTTCCAAAGGCCCTGAGGATCTCACAGATGGAATGGATGAACTCCCTGCAGTTCAGTTCAGAACCATGGTAGTGTACAAATTAAAACAAACAGAGTAGGGTGGTTGGTTTTAGACATTTCATTCCGGAGCCATCGTTTTTTTTAAACTCTAGTTTAGATCATTGAGAGTTGTTCCAAGAAAATGTTATTTCTATGAAAGTCAAATGCATGTTTTTAAGTGGATCCATGCATGCACTTCCACTTCTTCAGTTCAGGGAAGAGACTCTGACCCATGGAAGAAGGGAGGGTATGTCATTTGCCAAAGGCCTCTAAAGTCATGCCATACCCCACTCTGTTCTAAAAGATCCCCAAACTTCTGAAGAAGGTTTTTAGGAGACAGAGAGAACTTCAGGGGGAAGGGAGAATAGCCAAAAATAACCCCATTCCACTGATGGGAGCATCCAATGGTTAGTCTGGATCCAACTAATTTTTATCTTCTGAGTCTTGATTCCTTGTTGTTGTTTAGTTGTTTAGTCGTGTCCGACTCTTCGTGACCCCATGAACCAGAGCACGCCAGGCACGCCTGTCTTCCACTGCCTCCCGCAGTTTGGTCAGACTCATGTTTGTAGCTTCGAGAACACTGTCCAACCATCTCGTCTTCTGTCGTCCCCTTCTCCTTGTGCCCTCCATCTTTCCCAACATCAGGGTCTTTTCCAGGGAGTCTTCTCTTCTCATGAGGTGGCCAAAATATTGGAGCCTCAGCTTCATGATCTGTCCTTCCAGTGAGCACTCAGGGCTGATTTCCTTAAGAATGGATGCGTTTGATCTTCTTGCAGTCCATGGGACTCTCAAGAGTCTCCTCCAGCACCATAATTCAAAAGCATAATTCAAAAGCATCAAAGCCTTCTTTATGGTCCAGCTCTCACTTCCATACATCACTACTGGGAAAACCATGGCTTTAACTATACGGACCTTTGTTGGCAAGGTGATGTCTCTACTTTTTAAGATGTTGTCTAGGTTTGCCATCACCTTTCTCCCAAGGAGCAGGCATCTTTTAATTTTGTGACTGCTGTCACCATCTGCAGTGATCATGGAGCCCAAGAAAGTAAAATCTCTCACTGCCTCCATTTCTTCCCCTTCTATTTGCCAGGAGGTGATGGGACCAGTTGCCATGATCTTCGTTTTTTTGATGTTGAGCTTCAAACCATATTTTGCGCTCTCCTCTTTCACCCTCATTAAAAGGTTCTTTAATTCCTCCTCACTTTCTGCCATCAAGGTTGTGTCATCTGCATATCTGAGGTTGTTGATATTTCTTCCGGCAATCTTAATTCCGGCTAGGGATTCATCCAGCCCAGCCTTTCGCATGATGAATTCTGCATATAAGTTAAATAAGCAGGGAGACAATATACAGCCTTGCCGTACTCCTTTCCCAATTTTGAACCAGTCAGTTGTTCCATATCCAGTTCTAACTGTAGCTTCTTGTCCCACGTAGAGATTTCTCAGGAGACAGATGAGGTGATCAGGCACTCCCATTTCTTTAAGAACTTGCCATAGTTTGCTGTGGTCGACACAGTCAAAGGCTTTTGCATAGTCAATGAAGCAGAAGTAGATGTCTTTCTGGAACTCTCTAGCTTTCTCCATAATCCAGCGCATGTTTGCAATTTGATCTCTGGTTCCTCTGCCCCTTCTAAATCCAGCTTGCACTTCTGGGAGTTCTCGGTCCACATACTGCTTAAGCCTGCCTTGTAGAATTTTAAGCATAACTTTGATAGCGTGTGAAATGAGTGCAATTGTGCGGTAGTTGGAGTATTCTTTGGCACTGCCCTTCTTTGGGATTGGGATGTAAACTGATCTTCTCCAATCCTCTGGCCACTGCTGAGTTTTCCAATTCCTACTCTTCTGCAAAGAAGTAATTCTTATCAAAGGGCTACATTACCTTTTTATTATTCATTTTTAAAATTAATATTTTTTTAAGTTCCATAATACAGTAAAATTATAACTAAAACAAATACATAGAGCACAGAGTCCTCTCTTAAAAGTAATTATTTGCCCTTACCACCCACAGAGGAAAGTAGCTGCTCCCAGACTCTCACCCTGGGGTACCAGCATTTCCCTGTCTCTCACCCAGGGTCCTCCATCAACCATCTAAACAGATATATTTCCAAAAGGGCAATCACAAATAAACTGATTTCACAGATTCAAATCTGATTACATACAGAAAACTTGTTGTGTTCAAGTGAAGCTCATGTACATCCATAGGCTAGTCTAAAATTCCAGAGGTTCCTTTTTTGGTCCATTGATGAACCTTAATGATTATGAGAAAACATTAACAGGGAGAAAAAATGACTTGCATAATTCATTTGGAAAAATTAATTAATTTCATTTAGGGAAGCCAACTCAGTATAGAGATAATTGAATCATGGGTGGGGAATTGCTTTATGATGTTTATTTTTCATGCTGCCATTTAGTGCTTTCATTTCCCATTGATTTGGCAGGGTATATCGTATTATTCCTCCTGCAGTAAAAAAAAAAATAGCCATAATGGATGAGATGCCTGCATTTTTGTACACACAACCCAAACTCAGTGGGCTGCAAAAGGGGTTTACATTACTGAAGTTTAAGCAGTGCCTTAAGCAGAGAAGATGGGACAGAGCCAATCAGCAACCGACTGTTTGCTTGCCATTACAAATCTTTGCACGCATCCCAGTTCTCTGAGTGGTGAGAACTCCAGAATTAAAACATTCTGCTTCCTTGGAAAGAGGTTACTGGAGTCCTGTGCCATTTTTGTGATAAATTTTATTTGCACTTACAGACCATATCCACACCATATGTTTAAAGCACTATCATAGCACTTTAAACAGCCACGGCTTTCCCCACGGAATCCTGGGCACTCTATTGCGTGGCTGAGAGTTGCTAGGAGACCCCGGCAGTGCTGCATTATCAGAGTGGTTTAATAGTCAATCCATCTTCCTAGGGAACTCTAGGAATTGAGGGCTGAATGTATTTATAGATAGGTCAGTCAATTGGGAGAAGGGACGCGGGTGGCGCTGTGGGTAAAACCTCAGTGCCTAGGACTTGCTGATCGTATGGTCGGCGGTTCGAATCCCTGCGGCGGGATGAGTTCCCGTCGTTCAGTCCCAGCTCCTGCCCACCTAGCAGTTCGAAAGCACCCCTAAGTGCAAGTAGATAAATAGGTACCGCTTTATAGTGGGAAGGTAAACGGCATTTCCATGTGCTGCGCTGGTGCTGGCTCGCCAGATGCAGCTTCGTCACGCTGGCCACGTGACCCGGAAGTGTCTTCGGACAGCGCCGGCTCCCGGCCTCTTGAGTGAGATGAGCGCGCAACCCTAGAGTCGGACACGACTGGCCCGTACGGGCAGGGGTACCTTTACCTTTACAGTCAATTGGGAAGGTGGTGGGATAAAGCTGTTTTGGGCACTGGAAGGACAATACAGCCCTTTCTCTCTCCACTCTGCAGAGAGGCTCACTGAAAGGATTGCCAGCATGTTGAATAGGGTTCTTTTCTGTAAGGCTCCTTGATTTGGGGGTGGTTTCCATTCTGATTGTATGAGAAGATGAGCTTCTGCTCCCTGCATCACCCCCTTTCCCATGCCTGTAACTGCTGTTGGCATCTGTCTTACTTGAGAGACAATGGAGTGCACCTCTGGGGGTGAAGTCAAACTGCTGCATTGAGCCATGAGGATGAAGGTCCTGGGCTGCCCAGACGACAAGACCCCTCTCTCAGCTTTGCTCATCTTGTCCAAAGGAAAGCAGAGCAATACAGTTGGCACCAGCTTAGCTGCAGGAGTTGCCAGAAGGAGGTGTGCAAGGCACCATCCAACTGTCTTAGGGACTGTATTCCAGGTTTGTGTAGGGTTTACTCCTCAGCCTTTTCTTCTCCCAAAAATATCCTGCAAGACAGTAGAGGTTTAGGACCAGAGTTTTCCTGCATAGCTGCACACTATTAGGCTTGCCATACATCAGGAAAATTCCTGACATGTCCTGGTTTTCCCGTGTAAAAATGGCATCTGGGGAGAATTTTGGCAAATTTGCAAAATGTCAAGGGAAACCTGGATGTATGGCAACACGATGGGAAAAGCAACAACTTTGCAGTTGTCAGGAATTTTACTTTTTGAAATATGGCAATCCTACATACTATGTATTAAGCAAATATCTTGTCTGGCCTCTTAGCAGTCCTGAGAACAATAAGCCACCTTCCTTATGCTTTGGCATGCAGTTGTCTCTGATGAGGGCTGTGGTAATACACTATCAATAATTTTTAGAATACTTTTTATTTTCTTACATTGGAGAGTGAGATCTGAACCAGTTACTTAGTCTGAGTTTTTCTTCTCAAGGAAGTGATGAATAAACAGGGGCAGATATAAGTGGTAAATTTGAGTTCTTGTATCTTACATATAAAAAGATATATATCTATGATGGAAAGGAACAGCGGAGAAGAAAAATACAGCTCAATGAGACTATTTACACAAAACAACTTGATGATTATTTTATTTAGCAACAGAGAGATACTGATAAGCAACCATCATTTTATATAACACATAATGGAAGGGGGTGGTGTAGTTCTGCCTAAGTAAGAGAATTTGTTTAATATCTGAGGCATGACTTTGGCCTAATTGTTCTGAAATACTGTGATGGCCTGGGACTCAGGCTTGGACTCAGAACCAGAGGAGACTCAGTCTGCACCGGATCATAGCTGTCAACTTTTCCCTTTTTTAAGGGAAATTCCCTTATTCCGAATAGGATTCCTCGCAAGAAAAGGGAAAAGTTGACAGCTATGCACCAGATCCTTTGCCTCAGGCGTCATCTGAACCAAGTCTGGGGCCTGATCCTGAAGAGTCCTAGTCTGCAAAGGTTCCCCTGCAACAAACACCAGCTGGGCCGAGTCAGGGGCCTGAGCTTGCCCTGGCTCCAGGTGTGGGGATTACCTTGTTGCCTTCAGCTGGGCCATCACTTACAGCTGCTCCACTACCGGTTTGGTCAGGGCAGGCTGAGGCCGCCCCTGAGTCTAGTAACCCTCGGAAGTCTCCTAAGCTGCAGAGACTAAGGTCTGAGAGAAGGAGATACCTGAGTACTCGCAGGAGGAGTGCTCGCCTTTGGGCGAAACAGGGAGGTGAGTCACCGGGGGATCAGGACCGGCCACTACCCCAACAAAGATAAAAGGCTGCCGGACCCTGCCCCAGGTTGCTGGAGCAACATTGTTGTATGCTAGATCCTGCACCTGTCCTTGTCTAGTTTCCTGCCTCGTGTCCTGCCTTGGCCCTGTTGGACTGACTCCCAACAGAACCTTTGGATTCTGGACCACTCCTGGACCGTGTTTCATGGGCTACCCCCCCTTACAAATACAGTAAGAAAACCTTCCTTCCTTCCTTCCTTCTTTTTTACCAAGCCTGCAGGTGTCTCTTATCATACACTACACAAACATGTATTACCACAGAGCTGCAATATTTTCAGGTAATTTTTTTATGTAGGTACAAAGCCTAAATGGCACTCCAAGAGGGAATTCCAGCTGTTACAGAAAAATAAGGTAGTTAATGCAGTTTAAGTACAAATTAGCACAATCAACCAAAAACCACCTTACCTGGACTGACAGTTTCTTTCTGTGACAAAGACACAGAAAGATGGAGATGAGGAATCAGCTCCATTATTCAAATACACACCAGCAACCCATATGCATACATACAGACAGACAGTGCTTTTGGGGGGGCAGGGGTAAGCATACCCCTAAACATTTTGTGAATCTTTGTACTTTTGTCCATTTACTGTATTTATTTTCCCTGATTTGAACTATAAAATGGTGGTTTTCTTGAGTCAAAATGAGAGTACCCCCCCCCAAACATTTTTTAGAAAAAAGTACTACATACATATTGTGGATCTACTAAAATAATACTGGCCAAATACGTAGGTTTTACATGCTATTGTTCTGCAGAATCATGAAATTACCACACGATGGCAGTACATCCTATATATTGGCTTGCTGTGGTAGAATAATAATTGAAGCCATTGAAAATGGTGAAATAAGTGAGTAATAGTAGTAGTGATAATAATAGTGCTTCTTTTGGTTGACAGATTATGCAACTTAAAGGTTTTTTGATGCAATGCACCATGTTCCCAATAAAATGTTAAGAGAGACATGGAGAAACTATAAAATATATAATTGCCACTCATTGTCTTCAGCGCTCTTGTAGTCTTACAATCAGACATCTACCATGAGGGATTAAAATTTTGTCTGTAAAATTCCTCCTGCATTCCAGTTCAATATTGTTATCAATTGGCAACTAGGGAAGGGAGGCGGTTAAACCACTCTCTCCCCCTTCACCCCTTTTGTTCAACACCCACATGAAGAGTTCTGAAGAAGCTTGCTTAACAGGTTCCTATTTCATTGTTTCAAACCCCATTATGTACAAGTCAAATTTGTGTACCAGGCTTTGTGTACCAGGTTTTATCTTTCCCTACAGTTGGGCTAATTGTTTGGCAAAATGGAATGTGCGTCTGGATCTGTTTGAGAAAGTAACTTTTTCTTCCTTGCTTTATGTAAGGGAGAGTTATCTAGATCTTCCATCTTTGTGATGGTGTTTTCTTTTTCTTTTGTCCTGAAAGCAGCATGATTCTCTGTATATAACTTCAGTTCATTTGGATGTTCTGTCTTTACTGATCTTAAAGGTGAGACCTGAAAAAAGCTCTTCGGGTGCTTCTGCTTTCATGTCCCATTGATTCCTGTGATGTGATCTCCTCCAGCAACAGACTCCACAGTAGTTCATGTCTGTGTTTGTGTGCTGCCATGCAAGCATGGAGGCAGCAGTGCTCACGTAGACTCTGTTAATGTGTACAACTCCATGGGAGTGAGTTGGAACTAGCAGGGTTGGCAGAAAGCATGAGAGATCCAGTAACAAAATAGATGAAATTAACCAGCTAGTCAGTCCCATACATCCCCCAGCGTCCAGTCAGTAGGAGCTTGAAAATGGCCTGTGGTATTTTTGAGAGCCCTCCTTATATATGTGGCTGCTTGCCTCTCCATTTATTTTTGTGCTCTTATCTCTCTAGTGATAGGTACCCATTTCTCCTTTTTTCAGTTGACCAAACAACAAAAATGATACTGTAAAACTGAAAATGTTGCCATCAAAACAGGAATCTGTATTCTATTTCATTTATGTACCTGGGCTCTCTGGCCCCTATTGGCTAAGCTGCACACATTTTGTGACATCATGGCAATTCAGAGATGGACTTGCAACAGAGATTTTTAGTCTACTTCTACAAGGGGAAGGGAGGTTTCAAGTTTTTATGGGATTAATACCTCACATATAGATAGGAGAGTTTGTGGTAAGGGCTGGAGCTGAAGAAATTGACTGAGGAGTAGTCACCAAAGGCAGGGAAGTTAAGGAACAGCAGGATTCCCAGTGTGAGGGTAGCTGAAGGAAAATGTCAAAGTAGAAGGTGAGGTAAAGAACCTAGTAGAAGTTCAGGTGGATGAAAAAGGAAGCAGTTGGAAAGGTCTGGAATTTGAGTTTCGGAATTTGACATATTGATTTAAACTATTCTCCCAGTCCTTCACTTTGGGCTTTTTAGTATCAGGTAATGAATTTACAATTCTGCTCATAAGTTATTCAGACTCGTGGTTCACAATTTTGTGTGTGTGGTCATGCATATACCTACTCTTCTTTTTTAGTCATGGCTATAATGTTTTGGAAAGAAAGAAGGGGGAGGAAGCCTTCAACTTTGTATTATGTGCTGACATCCTGTGGCCAACCCTTGTTATAACAGTGTGTGCAGACTGGCAAACTGTGGTACACCCAGGCCACTCAATCATCTTAGGATATTCCTAACTATACTTAACAAAATCATCATTCAGTTCTACTAAATTATTTGAAATTCTGTTTCAGGGCTAAGCTAATTTGTTCATTTAAAAATAAAAATAAAAGGATACACCGCATTTAGTTCCACACACAAAAACTCTAGTTCTTTTTAGAGTGTTCCCTAAATCTATGATCAGGTATGTGTGGTACCCTAAACAGTGCTTCTCAGGAGCTTAGCAAGATGCAGTCAAACAAACAAAAAAGGTTATATAAATAACTGATAAAGCAAGCACAATCTTAAGCACGTTTACTCAGTGTAGTCCTGCTGAGTGTCATAGGACCTACTCCCTAGAATTCATGCTCAGGATTTCAACCTTAGCTAAATCTCTCAGCTTCCTCCTTTATCTCTAATTTCATTGGCTTTCCAACCAAGCATGCTGTCCAGTGTGATAGACCTAAGTAGGATGAAAATGGAAAGAACTCTCCCAAAGATAACATTTGCTAACCAAGTGGGGGAAAGTTTTTGATTGTTTTCATTTGTTTTTATTTTTGCTTGCTTGTTTTAAGAATCAAAAGTTTAAATATTATCCTCCACATTAAGAACATGTGATGTTAGGTTGTTGTCTGTAAACATCCAGCCATTTTTTCTCTTCACATTCCAATAAACCAGTAGTGGATTTCTTTGCAGTATTCACATCTGACAGATGACGGCCACCTCCATTAAAACTGAAAAACTGCCACTTTCCAACACAGACTGACAGGCATGATAGACTATCACTTGCAAGCCCAGGAATGCAGTATATGTTATAGAATGCAAAAATTCTGGATGCCAGATGCAATATGTCGGAAAAACAACTGCAGAATTTCATACATATTTCCAAATTCATTTGTGAGTAAACATGACCAAAAAGGGCTGGAGCAACCTGGTGCAACACAAATTATGATGATCATAAACTTGGATATATTCTCAACAGATAAAACATGCAAGCCTGGGGATCCCAGTGCCTTGGTTTGAAATCCACAGGTCAGATGCCACAGTTGGTATTATGTACTAACCTAGGATCCTAGAACAATAGGCAAGTAGGATCCTAGAATGCAACAACTGCTTGGCTTGCAGGAGAAGACCAATCATGCTCCAGGAAGAAGTTAATCAGCCTATAAGGCTGGTAGGATCCTAGAATGCAACAACTGATTGGCCTGCAGGAAAAGACCAACCAGGCTCCAGGAGGGAAGCAGAATCAGCCAATCAGACAGGACTCATTGTGTAAATAATGTATATAAAAGCCTGAGGTTTGGGGGGCAATTCAATCACTATTTTACTAGCTGCAATAAAGAGCATGAAATCACTACAGGACTCCGAGTATATTTCAGTTAGCATGGAAAGATAGCCGCAGGGTGCATAGACCAACATAGGAGTTCCAGATGTTTCTCTTGTTTAATTTATATGTTGTTTATATGATCTACAACTCCTATCAACCCTAGCAAGCATAGCCAATGACCAGGGATGATAAGAGTAGTAGTTCAATGACATATTGTGAGCCAAAGGCCCCCCACATATGGTGCAGATAGTATGTCTGTACAATGCTGACTTTACCTTAATGCACAAATCACTCAAATTAAAGATGAGGCAATTGTTGTTTTTGACTGAAAGAAATCCCTTTAAAGGACGTTTACTAGGGTCTGACTTTTGAAAGCCTCCTGCCTTTGCAGCTGTACTACTTTGCCTGCTATGAATTATGAAGTCTAAGCCTTGTCCTAAGCTAAATAGGCTCAGCAGATTATATTTCTATTGTGGAAAATTTCTGTTCGAGAAGAATAGCTCTGCAGGGTCTCATCAAGTAGACTATCTATCGGAGCTTCTGTACCGCTTACAGGGCATATGTTTCATATGTAATTCAGAGAAACTGCTATAACATCTTGACCCAGCGGATTTTTTAAAAAAATAGCTAAATTTAATTTTCATAATGTAAATATAGTATGTAAAGTATAAAATATGAAGAATATGGCATTGCATATACATGTGGAAGCTTGGGGTATCAGTTTGGGGCAGGTGAGTAACAATGTGAAGTTGGGTTATTTGGGAGTCTTTCCCCACTCCCAGGTCAACAATCCACCTCAATTGGAACAGGGCCTCAATGAAGCCTTATTTCAATCCGTTCTTTCTGTGCGCTTCTGCACCCTACAGCTCTATATTGATCCATGGGCTTTACAACAAGTGAGACAATCCCACCTGTTGCCTGCAGAGCAATGGATATTTTTCTTCTGTATTAATAGTTTTCATCTTTTTTAAAACGCAGCAGTAAAGGGTTGAGTTGTACTTTTTTAAAAGTTAAAAGCTTCATTTCATATGTTTTAAAATCTTATGTTTCTCTGCTTTAACAACAACAGCAAAACAAGAGCTCTTCATAACTCCATAGGAAAAAATTTGTACAGTTTCCTGTTTTTAATCATTTCAGAGGTCTGTAACACCTATTAAAGAACACAAATGGGTACCAGAAAAGGAGTGCCACTGTGAAGCTACAAAGTTTTTTTTTAATGTATGAGCTAATATACATACCATTTGACTACCTCTAAATTATTTTAAGGTATCTTCAGAAATGGTTGTCACTTAGGAAGAAATATGTGTCTTTTAAAAAAGAGAGAAAGAAACTATCCCTCCCATCCAAATAATTTGTTCATGCATGTTGTCAGTCAGTAGCTTTTTCTCAGGCTTATAGAGCTGCTGAACAAGAAAAAAAAATAGCATGTATGGGCAGAGCTGTGGTTGCCTAACTCTCTTTAAGGCTTTTCCCAGCGTTGCATTAAGGCCCATTTCACACCCAATGAATTTTAACTTCTGCAGAGAAAATTGCATGAATACTGCATGTGTATAATACACATTTATCTGCTTTTGGCACATTGGGAGTCTATAATAGAAAGAATGAGGTACTCTCATCATATGTGATGGCCTAAAAGAAGTTATATAATATTTTCTGCATGGAAATGGCTTCCTTGTGGAATATTCAGCTTGTAGAATACGAAGCAGGCCTTTTACAGCAGTAATGAGGAGCGTCTCAAAGGTGCTAATGTATCTCTTACTCTGAGTCTACATGAGCTATCATTTTACTGAATTTATATGAACCTGGGAAACGGTCTGAAAGCAAAATACTTCTGAAATAAATGGTATAAGATTGAATCTGGGAAAGATTCATCACATGCTACCTGCATAAATGTGGATCCATCCAGCACTGCCCTGAAGGGAACACTTGCAGTGTGTGAGATTAATTTAATATCCATGCACGTCCTGCTCTTACCTTCCCAATGTAGCCTTCCAACAATGAATTGGTTTCCTTACGAGTATGTATTCTTTGTCTGCTACTGGTTCAGCTTCAAGATGGCAGGTTTGAATTGGCAAGTAAACCCGGACCTTGAGAATAGGCTTGACCAAGATGCCTCAACACCACTTACATTGTTGTTGGCCTTCTGTTGCTATGTATAAGTGACGGTGGGTGGGATCTCATGAATGCCCTTGCATTCACTCTATTGGAAGGTCCTCTAACTGCATGGGGAAAATTTAGGGGGCACCAGGTGAAAGAAAATTGGCCAAAAATAAATAAATCTCTTCCCCTTTTCCGTTAGCAGAGGCACCCACTGGATCACCCTTCCAATAGTGCAACAGCATCAATCCGATCCCACCCTGTATGTGCATTTGCAGTTACTTTAGATTGAACCCCCAAACACCAGGTGGAGACACATTTTTGCAGAGCAATTTCACCTAAAATGACATTTTGTGCGTTTTCCCTACTCATATGTGCATTTTTATGGACACTTCACGCCACTATATGCAATTTTGTGTGTTACTTGGCTGGAGAAGTGCATTGCTAAATTCAGAGAAGTGTGAATTTCAAAGCATGGCTGTGTTTCCATCCCTGTATTGTTTTGATAAGTGCACATCCAAACAGTGTGGTGTAGTGGTTAAGAGCAGTAGACTCATAATCTGGGGAACCAGGTTCGCATCTCCGTTCCTCCACATGCAGCTGCTGGGTGACCTTGTCACACTTCTCTGAAGTCTCTCAGCCCCACTCACCTCACAGAGTGTTTGTTGTGGGGGAGGAAGGGAAAGGAGAATGTTAGCCGCTTTGAGACTCCTTCTGGTAGTGATAAAGCAGGATATCAAATCCAAACTCTTCTTCTATCCCTAATGCTCCCCTATCTCTAGTTTGCCTGCTTTAAAGGAGGCAACTGAGCAGGGCACTATGCTGCCACCAGAACCTGCTCAGGCAGCATCCGCCCTGGAGTATCCAGAGGCAGATTCTGAAGATCCTGAACATATGAACATCCTGCCCTGGGATTAGGGGTGGGAGAATGTGACCCAGTCCAGACCAGGCTGTACACAAGCTTCCAGATTGTGAGATCCCTAAAAGTGGAGCTTTCATATCAAGGTATTGTGAGTGGGAACTTATGTATATGCACCCGAAACCACTACTGGAGCCAGCAAAACACTGATAGAGTAAGATATATTGGCACTGATGAAGTGAAAGTGAGGCGGGTGTTAATGATACCCATTTGCATTTGAGCAAGCTAAGGCGAAGATGTCTATGCTAATTTCAGTCTATAAATTTAGTGTGTGCGCACGTGTATATATACATCAGAAGGTCTCCTCCCTTTGCTCAGTTGGCAAAATTACATCAGTTTCTCTCTTTGTCTTTCTGAACTCTTCCACACCCAGATTCTACTGAAAGCCAGAAATATGTTTGGTCTTCTGTCCTGTTTTCCAGACCTAGCATTGACATGAGAATCTTAGAAACTGGCATAATTTAAGGTTTAAAAAAATGCCTTTGATAAAAAAAAATCTCACGTGGCAGTGGGTAGAATTAGTTGCTCAATGCTCACACCCGTTGCTCCTTCCTTTGAGTCTGTTTGAACTTGTCAGCAAGTGAGTCATGTTGAAATGTGTTTTGCAACCCTTGCTCAGAAATTTTGCAGTGCAACCATTTGGGTTGATAAAACATGTTTGAACATTCCCATGTGCCTTTCCTCTGGTGACAGGATTGAATCATGCTGAGCATGAAAAATCATGTACCGATACCTGCATCTTAGAACATGTTCTGCAAGAATGCATCACTCTGAAACAGAGTCTGGTAGATTTATATATGACTTATTTCATTTCATTTCAATTCCGTATTTGTCTGATGACCTCTTTTCTCAGCCATTCCACTGTGTTGAACATACTGCTTTATGTAGTGCTTCACACAAACAAGAGTTTGAAAAGAACTCTTCGGTTCTTCGTTCTGTCTTGCATCCTTGACTGTACTAAAATGCCTGTGTAAGATCGCAGCTGCAACATAGAAACACTATGTTGTGGTACTGTAGCCAAGGTTTTTTGTAAAACTCTTGCCCTTTTTCAGGCATTCAGTTTGACCTTATGAGCAAAAATGCACCAGTAAGGCCTGACATGGGAGACACGGGGCAGACTCCCAGGTTAATGTATGATTGGCACTAGTCTAAAGCAGAGCTCTCCAAACTTTTCATATTGGTGACACACGTTTTAGACATGCATAATTTCACAACACAGTAATGCAGTTTTACAGTGGTACGTCGGGTTACAGACGTTTCAGGTTACAGACTCCGCTAACCCAGAAATAGTACTTCGGGTTAAGAACTTTGCTTCAGGATGAGAACAGAAATCGTACGGTGGCGGCAGCAGGAATCTCCATTAGCTAAAGTGGTACCTCAGGTTAAGAACAGACCTCCAGAACGAACTAAGTTCTTAACCCGAGGTACCATTGTACTAGCAAACCAGAGGTTAAACTCCTTTCCAGCCATGGGAAGAACATGGGAAGCATTCACGCGACACACCAACACACTGCAGCCGACACACTTATGTGTCACGACACACCGTTTGGAAAGCTGTGGCCTAAAGCAAGCTGGCTTACATGTAGGATTTCCAACAGAGATGGGAATCCTTGTGAATGTCTCGCCATATTTATAAAGGAATTCTGAAACACCCTGCAAGTGAGGGAGAGAACAAAATCAGAAGCCTCTTTTAAGCAGGAGAAGAAAACCCTGGAGAACTTGGAGGACAAGTTTTGGCAGATCCCTAGAGCTTATGCCAGCATCATTATACTTTTCCTATGAAGTGCTGCCTCAGCAGAACAGCTCGTTTCAACTCAGGGAGTGGGGAGTTGGTGTGGTGTGGAAGTGAAGGGAAACACCTGGGAACTTCAGTCTGTATCCTGAGCTTGTGTTTCTTCCTCCTACCCCTCAGGTATTTAAGTGGGAGGTACCCACCCAGATGCATGAGCTTTGGGGTTCTTGGCCCATGGCTCTTCTTGAGGGCTTGATTTAACCCTTTTAAAAAGTCCCTTTGATTATGCCTTATCAGGCTTGTATTGCTGGATTCTGTAAACAGCACTAGATATTGTCCAGAACAGCATTAGAGAGATCCTACTAATCAAGAAAGGGATGCGGGTGGCGCTGTGGGTAAAACCTCAGTGCCTAGGACTTGCCGATCGTATGGTCGGCGGTTCGAATCCCTGCGGCGGGGTGAGCTCCCGTCTTTCGGTCCCAGCTCCTGCCCACCTAGCAGTTCGAAAGCACCCCTAAGTGCAAGTAGATAAATAGGTACCGCTTTATAGCGGGAAGGTAAACGGCGTTTCCGTGTGCTGCGCTGGTGCTGGCTCGCCAGAGCAGCTTCGTCACGCTGGCCACGTGACCCGGAAGTGTCTCCGGACAGCGCTGGCCCCCGGCCTCTTAAGTGAGATGGGCGCACAACCCTAGAGTCGGACACGACTGGCCCGTACGGGCAGGGGTACCTTTACCTTACTAATCAAGAATTACAGCTTTCAAAGCAGAGACATTTTCTCTTATCCACTTACTGGTTTTTTTTCTCCATATAGTAGGTGGTGCTACTTTTGAAGTTGTCAAATGTTTGAGGTTTTTGGGATACATGCAGTTTTATGTTCTGAATGATTTAAGGTTGCAGCAATTGTATTTCTGGTATAGAACTATACAAAGTTGGGAAATATCCTTTTGAGGCTCCCATGTGTTGTCTTTACACACATCCATCAGTTTGCTGCAATGACTACTGTATATCTTCTCCATCCTATCTGTTCCATTTACTTCCAAATAGACAGTACATTAGGCAGCTTACCATTTTAAAAGCTTCTTTCATCATTGTGATGAAAAGTGTGATCTAGAAAACCTGCAGGACTTACAAACTGCCCAACCATGTTGCCAGTGGCTAGAAACTGGGCCTAGTAAGTCATTATATCTGAAAAACAAGGATATTATATGGCCCAATATCTATGAAATGGGTACTGGTTGTCATCTGGACAACTTAGAAGAAAGAAGTAGCGCTATAGACTAGGCAATGAATGAGCCCCTGGTGAAACTCGGCCCATATTTGCAACAGTACCTGCCAATGAGCATCAGACAGAACACATAAGAAATAAGCAAATTCTATAGTAGGTCCCTTTGTTTTTGAAATAAAAGCAACTTTATTACTCTTGTACAAAATGTATTTAAAATACGAAATTAAACAAGATGTTTACACAATAAGACAGTTCTTGAGAAGAACGTCATTGGGAAGAACAAATCATTTTTCATTTTGAGTCAAAGCATTTTGTTGGTGAGGTAAAGAACAGAAAAGATGATATACACCTATAGCCTGTAAAGTTATAAATACTTAATACAAATCTCTCAACTTTACATGATAATCATACGTTATTTTACATTTTTATCTCTCCAGGCCAGCAAATTTTATAATTCTGTGGATTGCCTGGTACAGAGGTTCTCACAATTTCTGCTGTCAGGCAGCCTTTCCATATCAAGCAGACTGCCACAGAACCTTGATGCAGTTTAAAGAAGTGTTTGGCCACATTCTAGGGTACACATGTAATTCATGCAGGATGCAAACAAGGTCTGTTATGCTCCATTTCAGCTGCACACTGCAATGGAAGATGAATAGTGGTTGACACCCTGACTTTTAGAGAGGCTTATCCACCATTATTGGTCCTCCAAGACTCTTTGATAAACAAATGCAGCTAGGAAAGGCACCATATTTGCACACTGTAGTAACAAAGAAACATTACAAATAACATAGTTAAATTCGCGCTTTGCTAAATTTAAACAGATACTTGTCATCTTTGGGATTCTAATAGTTTGCACCCAAAAGCAGAGCAAGCAAATAGGGAGTAACTGGTTGAAGAGGCAGAGGAAATAACCCAGTGCAAAATGCTAAAAACAATTACCTATTAATATGTTGCATTACTTTACAGCACTTTGCCTCAGTGCTCAAAGGACTTTACACAGAGTGCCTCAGCAGTAATATGGAGGGCACTATTAGCCCACCAGTTGTAATCTAGGGATCTGAGAGATATTGGGTTGCCTCTAGTAAATTTACAGGTAAGTTAAGCTTTTAACTGGGCACATCTCACTTCCAACTGCTCAGAGCAATCCTAACCCCAGATCCACTGCCTTGAGAAGGTCAGGACATGTGTGTGCAGATAGATAATCTACACCCAACCCCTGCCCAACAGCACAAACCAGCAAAGGTTTGCTAGTGGCATATCATCCACTACTTCATTCCCCACTTAAGATTGCACTCTTCATCAAAGAGAGATAGCTTAGTTGGTAGAGCATCAGACTCTTAATCTCAGAGTCGTGGGTTTGAGCCCCACACTGGGCAAAAAGATTCCTGCATTTCAGGAAGACCATTGTGGTCCCTTCCAACACTATGATTCTAGGGTTCCTTTTATAAACATGAACTAAATTAAGGAAACAGAAAATATAGTGTATGATTTGGAGTTCATATTTTATTTCATGGCATTTCATATTTAGAAGAAAACCAATAGAAATAGCAGCATTTTTCTTAGTTTATACTGTAATTGGCTTTTTGCAATTTATATGGTTTTAAAAAACAAAATAGATTTGTAAGACTACCTTGGTTTCAATAAATACAGTCACTGACACAACTCAGGATTAGCGGGGGGTGGGTAGTGACAAATTAGGGACCCAAAGCTGGTCTCCATTTTAAAACCACAGAAAACTTCTCAAAGTAAAGTATTCTTCTGGAGACTTCCATCTTCTCCAATAACTTTGAACAGGTTCTTCTTAAATGTTTAAATGTTATACAAATGAGGGGAAAGAGCTGAATTGAAACCTTCTGTGATAGCTCATCAGTTAGTACTTTTATGCCATACTGTGTTTTCTTTTCAGCAAAAGCCCCTGCATCAGATTTACAGCTGTTGTGACTCAGTGCAACACCCATTAACATTGCAACATTACTTAGGCAGATTTAAACTGATGGGTAAGCTAGCCCAACATACAAAAACTCTTACTCAATAAGGCGTAGCTGCTACTTTTGCAAGCTTGCAATTTAGCAGAATTAGTTCAGAATACTATATACTTAATTTGCTCTTAGATTTTGCTTTATACATTGGTATATGAATTATTTGGAGTGTAAAATACAAACAGAGAAGCCTGTATTTCTGTTTACTTTTTCTCAAAGCTTAAAAGTAAACCACAAAACCCATGATTTCTCCATTTTCTTTTTATATTATTATTGCCAGAAAAAAATACCAAGAATGTAGTATTTGGTACAGCCCATTCATTCATCTTCTTTCTGTTCCATCAGTTTTTACTACTTTTGCTTTGTCTTTTGTATGGGGGCTACAATCTACCTAAGGTTAATCAGTCATCCATGTCTGACCCACTGAAGCAAATGCAAGAAGGTACTCATGTGTAAATTAAATCCCAATTATTTCAATGAGACTTCATCATGATTGTAACCTGGTTAAGGGCTCTGATGTTCAAAGTAGGGCCTGTTTTTTAATAACACACCCATGTAAGCCAGTGAGTGTTAAGTGTGAAGAAGTGACTTCAGAAGTCTGTGCATTAGAAACCCAACCCCTGAAAGTACCCTGAACCTAAAAGCTATATTATTGGTAAGTTAAAGCCTTGTAATGCTTTGCAACATTTTAAATATCTTCTCTGGATTCTGCAGATCTAGACAAATATGTCTATAGCATAAAAGGCGAGAAGACTAATATGAGATGTACTAGGAAAAAAACCTATTTAAAATAGACTATATACCAATTTCACCAAAGTAACAGGATCTTCAGTGTTTAAGATCCTTAGTGCACCAGAAGAATCAAATTCGTTATTCTCTGCTCAATGGCACTGACATGAGCATAATAAAGCACAAAAGAAAAGCCTAAAATACCAACTTGATGAGAATAAAAACCTTTCATTTTAGGTCAATTAATTTCTAGCAAAGAAACAACATCTGCTTTATTAAAATCAGTTTTTTAAATGCATATCTTTAAATCCACTTGATTAAAGAGAAGACTATGATGTGTAACATCAAAACAGCAGCTACAGCACACCTCCTTCCCTTTATTTACAATTCAAAATTTCCAATACATTTCTCTTGAATTCCCAAACAAACTGTATGTATACAGATGTATAAAAAATATCAGTCAACGTTTATTCCATCAGAACCGTATACAATAGGCACATTCATGTATGTTAAGTGCAAAGCACCAGTCACTACGTGATAACAGAATCAGCACAGATCATACCTTTGTTGCTCCAAGTTCAGCTCCCCACTTTTCCTGAGATGGGAGGAGTCAACAATAAGTTGTGCCTGAATACTAGCAATTTTCTCCAGTTCCTGCCGTAGTATTTTAACACTCAGCTGTATTAGAGTGGCAAATACAAGTATTATACTTTGAATTAATCTAAAGTCTTTTGGGTGGAAACTGTGGCCTTGGCAAATGTTTTCAATGTCACATTTTAATTTCTATACTTATTCCTTTTGAACATACAAACTAATGCTGTCAGATTTGGTGAACACAAAAATTCAGTACAAAGAAAAATGTGTACATATATACATTAAAACATTTCACTCTCTTCCTTCTCTATTTACTAATTTAAGAGCTTTGGCCTAATTAAACTCATCTAGGCAGTCCATACAGTGTAGCCCTCTCAACACCAGTATCACTGCAGCTGGTAAGGCTGGAGCTGTGCCAGGTGAGCTTTGCCAGTGCACCTGCACGGACTGACCTCACTACCACTGTGCTCCATTCATGTATGCTAAAGCAATATTAGCGTTCGCAGGGCCAGCTCCCCTCTGCCATTACATATATGCTAATAATCAGTGCTATTTTTTTAGAAAAAGAGATGCCGGAACACACCACGAACACCTCCCTCATTCTCATAGAATGGCAATGGTGCCCACCTGAGAGGTGACAGAACTGAATTCCGGCGAGTTCAGGATGAAAAAAAGCCCTGCTAATAATGAACGCATTCTATGAGTATCAATCATTACATAATCAAAGCAACACTGTCCATACTCAAGGAGGAGGTGCTCATTAGGTTAGTGAATATGCTTAAAAAGAAAAATGTAAAGGGAGAATCAAATCGGCCCAAGGCATGCATGCTCAGTAGCCACAATAAGCTGTGTTTCAGGGAAACTGGGACTGTAGGGGGGTATGTATGGAGTATTCTAGAAAAGGTCATGGCTGGCTGCAAATTTTGTTACAGATCCCATTTTAAAAAATACTTAGAAACCCTGTTTTTCTTAAGAATGTAAGAAATGAATAACTATTTTAACATTCAGCAGTAGTATTTAGCGTTTATTTCTATAAAACTAAAGGAAAGATTCATATGAATCAAACCATGCTTGCTATAACCCAGACCCAAACAGCCAGAAATTTTTGAAGCTCAGTTCTTAAAATTATAAAGAATGCATTTTGCTTCCCTGTAACGGTAGATGCAGAGAACACTAGAAACTCTGTTGCTATTTTGAAAAGTTATGCGACTACAATATTGACTGTACATTTGGTTTAAAAAAATACTTTTTGGTGTAAATCTAAGGCAGTACACATGTAGGTAGGTCAAATAGCACAGAGTATCCATAGGTTTAAGAACAGAAAGTTTGATACTGACAAACCTAATGTCAGAATGTCTTCTGATTAACTATTCCCACGAGAAAAGTGTGGGGGGGGGGACATAAAAATATTTTGTATTCAAGTTGCTATCCTGTGGAAAGGGCGACAATTCTCTGCATTGTTGTTGTCAGCACATTTATCTCTTTATACAGGTTTCTGCTAATGTCCTAAACTTTGGTTCCAGCTGATCTAAAAAGTCAAGCGCCTCTTCATCTTGCTGATCAGTGCAGCAGCCTACAGAGCCAGCCAGCGATCCTCTTCCTTCATAATTATATGAAAGGACATAGTCTTCGGAATGCTTATGCTCTTCATCTTGTCCACAGAGATATACCTTCTGCATAGGGGGGAAAAACTGGGTGTTACACGTTTTCTTAAACTAACCTGAACATGACATAAAAATGATTTCGTGGATTTACCTTTCAATGTTTAATTTTTAATCAGAGTGTGTCCTCTAATGGGTTCCTATATACAAAAAATGCACATGATTGGTCTATATCATTCATTCTATGACGAATTTAACAAAATCAGACCTACTGATCACATACGTAATAATCAAATGCAATGAACTTCCTTATCAGGTTTTTTTAAAAAAATGTTCAGATAAATTGGGGGTGGGGACACCCTAGTTATATATTGCTTATTACAGGGCAGGCTCAGATTTAGGAGCCCAGTTCATAACATATACAGTTTCTTGGGCGACATTACAGCCATTACTATCAACCGTGGTCAATACTGGAGGAGTAATGAGAGATGAGGTCAAAGCAGGAGAGAATCACTACAGGAAAAACAAGTTAAAACAGCACAGATATATGAAACAAATACCTGGTCAGGTTACCTTTTCTAAATCCAAACACTAAAACTAAAGGATTGCTTTTCACATTCCAAGCTGCAGGGTGATTTCAAAGTAAATCCTAAACATTTGCTCAGAAAATATCATCTATAGTTGCAGGCCATTAATATTATATCCAGCTAAGAAGATGTGAGCTCTGAATAAAAGTATGTTTAACAGTGCTTACCTCAGTTAGGCGAGGGTGTGTAAAATTTTGCCATTCTGAATAATTGTATCTATATGCATCCATCGCAGATTGTCCATATCCTCCTCTTTCTAATGTCTGATGCCCCATTTTAACAGAGTCTAAGGTGTGGTGTCCTCCGCCCTTGACTGATTCCAGTGTCTGGTGTCCCTTGACCATCTCAAAGCTTTCCTGTCCTCCAGTTTTCACTCCAAGAGTTCCTTGATCACAAGTAACCATGTTTCCTGTTTTCACAGGAAGTATATTGGGGTCCTAAAAAGAAAAAAAAACAGCAAAAGAAATACATTAGGGTGCTTGGGAAGAAGGAATTGGATATTATGAGAAACCATGAGAACAAGGAATGCCATTTGGATTTCTGTATTTCCTGCTGGGTATTCAGTCTTTCCAGTAGGTATACAATGGAAGCCAATCCAATTAACTATCCCTGATTTTGCTTGACATCAAGTAATAGCTCCTGTTTATCCCCCTCCACTTACATTTGTGACAGACATAGGCCACTTCTGTGGCCCTGGGATAAATGGGATTCAAAATACCCCAACTCTGAAGTCCTCCCTACACACACAGATGTTCAGGACTGGAGTAATTGTTGTCTGTTACCCACTGCAAAATATCATAACTATTTCCCCAGTGGAGAATGAACACTCAGAAAAGCAAATGACTCAATTAACCTTAGCCTAGAAAGTGCAGGTCAACCTGACCTGTTAAATTCTGGCTAAAATGGGTGTATGTGCATAAAGAAAACTTGAACTGTTCAGTGTCTCATTTTCTTTGCTTGAGCCATTGAAATACTTTTAACTGAAATAATAAGCAGCTTACCTTAAAGCAAAGATAGTAGGTAATGCTAAGTACACTTAATATTCTATAGTTGTGTGCATGATGTAACATTTCGCTAAGTTTAGTTCTCTCATCCAAGCTAGTTAAGAATTAAGTATCAAATGCTTATTGCCATCCACTATAAGAATAAGAATTCACTATATACTGTGGTGTATATATGAACTTAAACTCCGATTTAAAAATTAACACAGTAATCAGCAATACATTACCCCTATTTTTTATTCTTGGGATTAATTGGCTGAAATACCATGGGATTTATATTAGTTCCAGCATTCAAACTACAACTAATATTTTTTCCCAGCACCTTATATATAGTCTCTCCTTTTGTCCCATTCTCCTTCTTTATCTCCCTTAAAAGCCAAACTAACAGCTTTTTAAAAGCATGTATATTGGCAGCATTTAATTTCGAACATGAGGCAGTCCTGATGCAGTGCTGCTTTCCCAATACAGATTGAGAACCCAATGCCAAAAATTGTCTTCCCCATTACTATTTGTTCCCTAGGATTGTGACATCATCTTTAGGGGTAAATAGCAGCCAGAAGGCTGATAGAATACCAGTGCAAGGCCAGTTTTTGTTTTTTTAAAAAAGTTGTTTAACACAACATATAGTTTGTTATGTCTTGTCATTCCACATAATTACAATGCCTTCACTCTCGGATCTGTTCCTATCTAGCCCTCTCTGCTTCAGCATTTTAACAATATTAAAATCTTTTCACTTTCTCAAATCAAGTTCCCTCCCCCTCCTTCCACTTGCTCTGAAGCTCTGTGGGTGGGTGGGTATGGCATCTATTGCCCAAGAAATAATGAGCAGATAAAACAACTTACCATTACTTCTTCACCAGGTGCTTCAGTGTTTGAAATGATCAAGTTCTGATTAGCTAAATCATCACACACATGCTTACTGCTACTCACAGGTGCAGCACCACAACAGCCGCAAAGTGTTATCAGGATTACTGGAAAAGCGGATGGGGAGAGGAAAAAGAATCAGATACAATAAGGCATCAGGGCATCTACATATTATTATTAGCCTTTTATTTCTTAACAATATTTTTACCACCCTCTTCCTCCAAGATGGCGTCATCAGCAGTCTATGCCCTCCCCCCACATTCATCCACACAATATGTTCATGAGATAGTTTCAAAGAGGATAGAAAATCAGTGGCCCAAAGTGACCTAGCAATCCCCCAGTGGATGATTGGGGATTTGAACCTGGGTCTCACCAATCTAAGTTCAGCACTCTTAACTACAATCCACACAGGTTTTCTTTATGAATGCTCAGACCCAGTGTTTTGGGGTAAAAAGTGAGGTGCTGGTATTCATAACTTGATAAAAGTGCTGCGGGTTCATGCACAAAATGTCTGCCACGGACAGCAAAAAAGAGGTGTGACAGTACTCCATACTAGTGAGTACCATCACAAAAACCCGCTACTTAGACCTAATAAAAAAATATATGTGCTTCCAAGAAAGCTCCAGACCAGCTTCAGTTGAACTTGCTTCTAAACAGTATGTGTAAGAAAGACATAGAAGTGCCATTCACTCTGTTAGTATCATTTCAACGCAGTATTTAATGGACAATTGTTTACATAAATGAATTAAATAAGCCATCTTCACAGCTTTGCAAACTTCAAGTGTCCAAAGCAGTCTTAACAATCTTATAACATAGCCCTTCAACTTGACATTCATGGCAAATGCTACATTTCATATATAACATACTTACATAATAGCAACAAGGATCCCCCAATCATTGCAAGGATGGCCCAAAGACCAAGAGTCACATTAGGAGTCTGACGTGCAACTGGTGGCCCCACCCGTGGCCAGTAACGGCAATCACTAGGGGTGGTGCAATCACACATAATTACACGAACTTCAGTGATTCCACCTTTGCCTGCACGATCAGTTACCATCACAGGGATCTCATAAGCGCCAAATGGCAAATTCTCTGCTGGTACCAGGTATGCAGAGTTCTCTGCCAAAAATGAAACAAAAACACAACTCAGTGACGAGCATTCTTTCAAAATCATTAATTACTGCAGATGCAAGAAATTTAGGAATGCAGCACACACCATCATGTTGTGTCAATTTCCACTGTGGGATCATGCGGTCAGGAAGAGTAAAACTGAAAGGGGCTCCATGTTCAGGTAAATCAGCATCCACAGCAGTAAGGCAAACTGGTTGTCTGTCTCTGCAAATTATGTACTCTTTCTTGGGAATCACTGGGAAATTGTCGTTCTCATCTAATAGATTAACCACTATTACTCCAGTGCCTGTTTTACCACCTAGGAAATAACAAAGAATGAGTTATAGCCTTACAATTTAATGCTGTTTCCATGATTTAACATATCTTTGTCCTACTCATAAGTTACACTTCTGAAATTATTAATTTTACTATTTCCAACAGCAGTTCATAACAAATACTTGCAAGGAAACTCACTCAAACAATGGAATCTGAGATGGGCTCCATAAGATAGCCTGTGCCCAAGATGGATCCCACCCCTACATACTCAATGTTAATCACAAGGCATTTCCAGGCTGATGTTCCATTTTTCGACTAGCATTCATGAGGAAAGGCAATGCTTTTTTCTGGGGGTACGCATTTTGTGAATCTAAGTTTGGCCTCATTGAGGGACAGTATTTCAATATGAGTAGGAAAATATGAGTACCCCTAAACAATTTTTTAGGAGGGAAAAGCACTGAGGAAAGGCATTGCTTTTTAAATAACAGAAGAGTGAACCAGGTCCTTCCTTTCTTTGACACAGAGGCCTGGGAAAGTTGTGTGCACCCCTAAGAGCAAGGCATGTGTCCACATCATGTAAATGGACTGAAAGCAAATCCAGAGGCTTGGGATATTCACAAAATACTTTGAGCACCCATGCCAGCCCCTCTGGAAACAAAATAATTAATTCCTGAATGGCAATATTTTCTTGTAAAGGATGGCAGTTATATTTTTATACCGATTTATGAGGGGAGCAGTGCTGGCTGAATCTTCCCTTGCTGTGTGGATTTCATTTTAATGTGTTTCATAGTTTGTTGATGTTGTGTAATATTCTATGTGGCCTTATGATATACATAACCCGTGTACAAATTTGTTTTGAAATGTCAATTTAATTAATGTATATATAAACATTAAAAAACTATTAAGAAACCTGCTTAAGAAAATATCATGACTAGCTTCAAACATAGTTAACACTGGTCCCAATGTTAAGCTTAACCATGGTTAATGCTGGCGGGGGGAATCCACAATCAGCAAAGAAAGGCCAAGGAATGAATGCATGGGTCTGTAGGTTAATCCTAATTTCTTAATTGTGGTTAAGCATTCAGAGGCACGGCATATTGGCTCTAACTGTTCATTATTTAACTTAGTTTGAAAAGGGTTTGATAGTATAGACAAAAGTATTATAAAGTGATCATACTGAGCAATGGTACACCCAATAAAAAATTAAAATAAAACAAATAAGCCCCACCCCTGGCAAAAGAAAAACAAGACCCAAAATGATGAGCTCTGGGACTAGCAGTGTGATTTCCCTCTCTCTCACTGGTCAAGAAACGGTTGAGAAAGAATAAATGGAAGAAAAAGCTTCCCCCACATATAGACACTTCCCGCCCCAGCTGAAGCTAGCAAACACAGCTTGGGATGTGGTATTTGCTCTGCCACATACATATTCAGTAGTTTTGTAGGCTACTTAATTGAACTTTGTAATCTATTTATAGTATGTAATACTCACTCCTGTCCGTTGCAGAGACTGTTACGTTACACTGGTAGAGCTGCATTTGTGGTTGCTCCCTGTCTAGGAGTCTAGTGGTTCTGATCTGACCTGCGTTGTCAATGGTGATCCAGTTACAGGGATCATTTATTATTCTATAACTGTTAGGAACAAATACAGCTGTTAGAAACAAACACCAAAATATATGCTTCATTATATCTTAATGGTTTTTATGCCTGGTGCAGTTAAATAAGCTGGTACAAATCTCCGTGTTGCACCATCACACAGCAATGGATTCTCAAGCAGCCTCATACTAGGTAGTAGTCTTTAGTATATACGTAAGACATTTCTACAGTTCAGAGCATTTCCCTGCTGTGCTGGTGTCCGAGAAATTTAGAGTATACTTAGCTCTTCCAACCTGATCTGTTCCCCACTGGCATTTCTGGCTATACTCCACGAGAATGGCAGTACCATCAGACCAGCATAAAACTCACAGAATGAACCCAATACCCACATGTACTCCTATGTAACAGAACAAGGTTTGTTTGTGTAATGTGCAGATAGCCCCCAGTGTAGTGGTGCAACAACAGAGATACAACAATGTTTATCCATCACCAGTAACAGCTGGCAGACTGGGATAGAACAGCACTGCTTGCCTGGCTTCCCAACATGGAGGTCATTGCTTTTAACAAAGAGGGGAGGGTGAGGTAGGAGGGAAGTTTGGGCAGTGCAGGTACAGTGGCAGAGCCAAGCCAATGCTGCTGCCATTGAGCTTACACCCACTGACCTCATTGCCACATCACCCCTCTCCCCTGGTTATAAGCGGCAAACTCTCCCTTGGAAAGCACTGCACTGCCTGCTCCCACCCTGCTCTGCCAGCTGCTACATCTGTGAATCAGATGGTTGTATTAATACTAACACTGATAGTATAACATGAATTAGCCAACAAAATACTATACATTATGCCTTCAGAATTTCCAGTTTCTGGGTCCCTTGCTGTGTACTGGCCAACCATCGTTTCAGCAGGCAAACATTCCTTGATGTTCAAAAAAAATACACAAGGATCAAATACAGGGCCTTCGTCCATATCCCGCACTTTGACAACAACGACGCAAGTACTTGTAGAAACTGCTCTTGAATTTGGTGGAAGGAAATAAGGTGCTTCATTATTTACAACAATTTCCAACTTTCTCTCCTTGTTTCTTTCGTAGTCTAGCCCCTGGAAAATAAATAAATGTGTGTGTCAATTGCAAGATTTTTCTAATATTCACAGCAAAAACAGACAATTATGGAGGGATGATTCCCTATTCAGAAGCAGGTTGTGGATGGAATGTCTCTGCCTCCCAGATAGTTTTGTCAATGAAGTAAGGGTTTTTATTGGCTCTTTGTCTGCTGGACCAGAAGCCCACTTCTGGCCCTGAACCTTTTCACTTGCCTTAAAACAAGCATAAGGGACCCACAGCCTGCAGGCCAAATTAGGTCCATGAAGCCATTTTCCCACAGATGACATCATGGACTCAGCTATACAGCTGCAAATAAAACGATTTAAGTGTGTTTTAATTGCAATATACAATGTGACCCTAGGTGGCGATGGTGAGCCTTATGGAAAATTCAATGTATTTTTGTGGTCCACTCCCTTAGCATTTTATGTAAAGATTTTGTGCTTATGAAAAGCCTGTTAATACCTCCCTCTTGTACAGAGGTGGTGGTATTTTGACAACATAAGCAACGGCACTCAAAACCTGAACACTGGGAATGATGGTACAGTTTTACGTAACGCAAATGCATTGTGAGTTTCTTACTTTCCCACACATCTACTTTAAAATGAAAAGAATAAAACATCTACAATGGCTTGGTTCACATAACATGCTAAACCAAATAAATAATAATAATAATAATTTTATTATTTAATATGCCACCTATGTGACTAGGTTGCCCCAGCCACTCTGGGCGGCTCCCAACAAAATATTAAAAAGCTCAAAAATAAAAAGACTTCCCTGTACAGAGCTGCCTTCAGATGTCTTCTAAAAGTCATATAATTGGTAATCTGTTTGACATCTGATGGGAGGGTGTTCCACAGGGTGGGCGCCACTTCCAAGAAGACCCTCTGCCTAGTTCCCTATAACTTCACTTCTTGCAGTGAAGGAACTGCCAGAAGGCCCTTCGAGCTGGACCACAATGTCTGAGCTGCACAATGGGGGTGGAGACGCTCCACTCTGGCTTACCACAAACAAGTAAGCATCTAGGCTCTCAGAGAGAAGCTCACAGCTGCTTTGTTTCTACCCAGCACTTCTTGCTGCTGTGCGACATTAAGCTAAGTCAAGGTTTAACATAGTGTGTCTTCTGAACCATGGCTTGTGATTATGCTCTTAACTGTAACCAAGATTTGGCTTAGCGTGTCATGCAACCACAGCCACTATGTGATCAATATACAGATTGGAAAATCATTGCTGAGAAATAACTATAAATTTAAATTCAGGGATCTCGGTGCTACCACAGAAGGTCAGAGGTGTTAAACTCTGCTGAAAATTATTACCCACTTCTGTATTGCTCAGTATGATTGGAATTATCATAATACTTATTAAACTGTATTCAACTGGATATAGAGAGGCTGTGAAATGTAATTACCTTTTCAACACATAGTGTACCAATATTTGAATCAGGATTTTTTACAATTTTGAAAGCACCATCTTCATTTCCCTTTATAATGTTGAAGGTAGCATGCCAGGCAGGTGTTCCAGGTGAATCTTTGTCTACGACACCGATGTCCATTACTTTTTCGCCAACTGTGTTTTCACTAACATATGCTTCATACTGAAATGAACAAGATTTTCAGAAATTTGTTTCAAAACCATATGGTCACCACAACATAGTTTTCTATGCACATGCTGTCATATATGTTTTTGCAAATTGCTATGGGTTGATAAATTATAGCCTTAAAATATTAATGCTTAAGATATAATGCAATGATGAGATTAAACCTCTGCCAGCAACTGAAACAAAGTGTGTGTCTTCATCCTTCTTATTGATAAGGAAACAGAGTCCAGCTTCTTAACCAGGGCTGATGCAATCAGAATAGAGTTAAAAGCTGCAGGATTGGACACATAATTATGAAACTCATGCAAATGACAAAAACAAAATAAAAAAGAGAGAATGCAGAAGATCTTAAAATGAAGAGTAATGTTCTAAGAAGTGTGAAGGCAGCAAACATACCATGCTGTGCTCACACATGGGTGCATGATCATTTGCATCATCAACTTCAATTACAACTGTTGCAGTATTGCACAAACCAAAGGGCTGACCTCCCATATCTCTTGCTTCTACCAGTATTGTGTATGTCGTTATTTTCTGAAAAAGAACACAGCAAACAGTATATTAATATAGTACAATATAAACACAGTAATGGGAGGGGAAGGCCAATGGAACACAATATCCTCTTAATACTGATTCTCTTTAGTCATATTGTAATAATAATAATAATAATAATTATACCCCGTCCATCTAACTGGGTTTCCCCAGCCACTCTGGGCAGCTTACAACACATATAAAAACATAGGAAAACGCCAAACATTAAAAACTTCCTGATACATGGCTGCCTTCAAATGTCTTCCAAAAGTTGTGTAGTACTTTATCTCACCAACATCTGATGGGAGGGTGTTCCACAGGGTGGGCACCACTGCCAAGAAGGCCCTGCATGGTTCCCTGTAACTTCACTTCTCGCAGTGAGGAAACCACCAGAACTTCACCAGAGGGAACCACCAGAGTTCCTAGCTAAACAAATGCTTTTAAGGCTTCTTATGCAGAAGTCCATCAAGTACCCTTTCTCTCATTCTCACTGCTGCCTCCTGCAAAAAAGGGATGGAAAGAGAGAGAACCTCTCCCTTTTTCCCCGTTGATGAAAGACAAGATAGGTCACCTCCTTTTCTGTTGTATTTTTGCAGGACTAAGCAGCAGCTTGTATCTCCTGCAACAACCTGCCACTAACACAAACTCTCTTTTCTGCATAGGATTTAGAGAAGGGAGGTGTCAACGACAACAACAAAATAATGAATTTGTCAAGCAAGCAAACTATAAATTTCCCAGAGATTCATGCGTCCTCTCCCCGCCTCCCCATCAAATTATGTCTTACTCATAGGCATAATGCTAAATAACAACATTAGACTTTCAATAAAATTACCTCTCTGTCCAGAACTGGATATGCCACAGTAATAGAACCTGTATCTGGATGTATACTGAACGTATTGGAACCTTGAAGCGGCATAGGATTCTGGCCCACAATTCTGTATTTCAGTTTAGTGTGCAGTGTACCAGGTTCATCTCTGTCCGTTGCAGTTATTTGCCCAACCACGGTACCTGCATACACAGATTATCATTGTAACCTTTTTAAGATTATACTATAAAATACTGATCAAATTATCGTTGGAGATCTAGCCTAATAATACGGCACACATGCAACCCCCTCCTAAAGTACTCGAAAAGAAAATACAATGCATGGTTGTTAACTTCACCCTTAATAAAGCTTATGGACTGCTGCTTTGCTTTGAAACCTCTCCTTACTTCATTTGGGTTAGTGCAGGCCTAGGCAAACTCAGCCCTCCAGATGTTTTGGGACTACAACTCCCATCATCCCTGACCACTGGTCCTGTTAGCTAGGGGTGATGGGAGTTGTAGTCCCAAAACATCTGGAGGGCCGAATTTGCCTATGCCTGGGTTAGTGCAAGGGATTCCAGCCCAAGCCCTGGTGAAATGAACAGAAGATATGCAGCAGTAGATGAAGAAGCCCTGCACTGTTTATGTGATTTTTAAAAAGAAGTAATTCTGAGCTTTCAGTTAATTACATATATTTGTAATGATCTACAGATTTTGAATCACAGAGATTCCTAATGGAGGACATTGCCTAAGAAAATAATCTAGGTTTCATATTATCATATTCTGATAAATCTATGCAGGCCGATGTCTAAAAAGTGGTCTTACAATCACTTGCTCCCCATGTATACCTATGGAAATGTGTTAAGTTAACAATTACATGAAATTGCACCGAGTAAGCATGTGCGCAATTGCTGCTGTCAAACGATATTCTAGGTGTACAGTAGGCACAGATCTTCTCACTGATGCTGTTCGTGTTACATCATTTTGTTAATGACCGTCTAACATTTATCCGTGTCTTCATAAGCAGCAGTTAAATGCTGAATGATGAAAACATGTTTTGATGAGATACAACTTTTATTCTACATAGAAAATAATATCTTCACTATTTTGGAGCAAAGGTTTACCCAGTTACAAACATACACAGATAAATGAAAACACTCTTCAAACTGGACAGACCAGTTATAAATCTGACTAGCATTTATATCAAGAGTCATTGAAATGAATATGGCTGCAAATACATGGTCTAATCTGAAAGCTTTTGAAAAATGTGATGGAAGGATTATAGCTCAGTGGTAATGCATATTTTGAAAGCAGAAGGTCCTGACTCCCAGGTTCAATCACAGGCACCGCCAGTTAAATGATCAGGGAGCAGGTGATGGGAAAGATTTCTGCTTCAGTCCCTAAAATGCTGGTGCTAATAAGAGTAGACAATTCTGGACTAGATGGCCTAGTCATTTGACTTGGTGTATGTTCATATATATCAATGCTCAATATAATAATAATATGGCACATTCATGCATAATTAGTGAAATTGTATGTATTTGTGTGTTTGCCCATGCATTTATTTATTAGATTACTAACCTGCCCCATTCCAAGGGGATGGTGCAGTCAATACTTTTAAAATCCGACACAGTATAGTAAAACAAATTAATATTAACCTACACTGGCTTAACATCTGCCATTATATAACATCCAAGTAAGAAGATTACAGATCTTAACACTGGGCCACATTCAATGACAGGCAAATAGATGTCTGATTATACATCCAGGTCTTCCTCTTTTTTTTCCCTTCCTCTTTACTGCTCCCCCATCTGCTCCAGATGGTTTGCCAATCCTTCAGCAAATATTTTGGGAGCACACAGAGGTCTGCAGGGAGGAGGGGAAAGAGAGCAAGTCATGTTGCACATGTGAAGGTTCATTCCACTGGTGGAAGGGCACCATTAGATTTCACTCATTGGATAAAAGTAATTGAAATGATATTATAAAATTTCTAGCTGCTTACCAGCTCTGCAGTTTTCTACAACATTAAAAGCCCAAGTAACTGGGTCAAACATTGGTGGGTTATCATTATCATCCTCAATTCGGATTACATGTCTAAGTGGTACCTCTGGAGTATAGCCATCTAATGTCCTTGCATTGCAAATTATCTGTAAAAAAAAGAGGGAACACTTTTAGTAGCTACCTATGTAAGGATAATTGGTTTTATTGCAATGCATTGCTATTTGCTTCTGAACAAACACAAGAACTTCCCATGTTTTATGTTTCTTATACTTTAACAGTGAAAGACTGACAGGTTTACAGTTTCCATTTTACCAATAGCCATCTTTCTGTAGAATTGTTAAACTCAAGTACATTTCTGTGTTTCATCAGAAAGACATCCAAACTTTTTACTTTATACATTCTTTTCCCTGTCAAACTTCTCCATCATTAACATCTATCAGATAAAGTTCTATTCAGTATCTCAGAAAAAGCTTTGCTTAGCAAAAGCAGAACAAGGTTGCAGATCCTACCATTCCAATTCAAATACTCAAAATGAACAAAGTGTCAATGAACACTACTGATCCATTGTTTAAAACACATCATTTTATACTTACAACACATTTGGCTTCATATTATAATTGTTACAACTGACAAAGTTTGCATTCTTACCTCAAATTCTGAATACTCTTCCCGATCTATTGGAACAGTAACAAAGAGATTTCCTGTTTCCCTCTCAATATAAAAATAATTTAGTGGTGGTTGGTCGACTCCACGACCACTTATAGAATATGTGATGTTGTACTTTTGGGCTGTATCAGAAGACAGCTGTATAAAGAGAATGATGTATGAAACAGAAAAACGTAAGTCATCATACTATAGCTAGTATCTCAGAATTAAAGTATCAATTTGTCTCTTAATTTTCTGGTACCAAAGTTAGTTCAGACTCCTGAAGAACATGACAAATATTTGTTCATTTAAAATCCTTCACCATTTATACAGGAGTGTAATTTAGTACACACTGTTTAGGCTGTGAGATCATAATCACACTGAGGCAGTAAGTCCTGTTTTAATAGAACTGATTTTCAAGTGTGCTTAGGATCACTCTATCTGGTACAAATTACTCTCCAGCAACTACTTAGTCATTAACAGTATTGATATCATTGATGTTTCCTTTTTCATGTTCAAGGCGTCTCAAAAAGTCATTAAAATTATCCTAAGATCATAACTTACATAGGTTTCTTCTACTCATCTTATTCATAAAACACATTTGCTAGAGCGTAGAGTGTAATCAGGCTGGTTTATTAAATGTTACCTGCTGAATTTGCATTGGGAAAGGTCCTAGTGAGTTTTCCATTATTAGGGTTGGAAGAGGACTCCATCTTCGTTTAGTTCGTCTAAGAACAGTCTCTCCTGTTTTATGAGCCTGTGTTCAGGAAATAGAAATGAACATTAGTAACATATTCTAGTAATTCCTTACTTTTTCCATTCTCCTATACTGTGTTGTTCCTATTAACGTTCTCCAGCATTTCACCATGGTATCCATCTTTTTCTCCATGAATTGCTATAACATTCTGGTATGGTGATTTTTGAGTACTTCAACCCTGCATAACTGTTTTCAATTTTTCATGCCTCTATTTTCATTATGTTTGTGTGTGTTTTTGGAATTCTAATGTCCTTGATGAAGATAATTCCTTTTTTGCTACATCAGTTTTAACTGGGCAATAAAGAGACAGATTCAGCCCTCCTCTTCACCTGAAGTGAGAGCTTAAGTTATATGCTAAATCAAATGTTCTGTTGACAGTCAATTAAGGCCAAAAATAGACATTACAGGAACTGCACAGCTGCTGTCAAAAGAAGCAGAATTATGTATCCTCCTTCTCTCTCATCCATACTGGAATGTATATATGACATAATCATAATGTTCTCACTCGTTTTCAATGGCTGAAGTTTGCTTGCAGGGGCAAGGAAACTTTCAGTGCAGTTCTGTCATGTCAAGCATTACTTCTCCCCAGTGGCGTAGCGTGGGGGGTGCAGGGGGGGCGGGCCGCACCGGGCGCAACATCTGGGGTTAGGGCAAATCCATGGGTTAGGGGGCGCAAATCCACGGGTTAGGGGGCGCAAATCCACGGGTTAGGGGGCACAAATTACTTGCCTTGCCCCGGGTGCTGACAACCCACGCTACGCCACTGCTTCTCCCCGCCCTAAAACCCCACCTCTTTTTCAGTACCTATAACATCTATATTTGCCTAACGAGGAAGATAACTGAAATGTACTTTGATCTAAAAAAAATTGCATGCCACTTACCTTTTTTGGATGTGATAGCAAATTGACATGTATTTTCTTTTGCAGATGACCTTGCAAGTCATTAAGCGATATGGTAAAAGCTTTCTTCTCAGAAGACAAAGAAACAGCATTTGTTGTATATACAGAACCATCTTCTAGTACTATGAAATCAGGATCACTTGAACTGATCAGGTCAGATGTCCTAAGATACTGTCTCAGATTTACTGTAAAACAAAACAAAAACAGTAAAAACTGTAAACCAAGAAACAAAGCAGCAAAGAACAACTCCCAATTTCATGTCCGAAATTTATATTTGCATGCTTACAATTTTAAAATTTGTACATAGTTGCAGTGTCAGGGTAAAGTTTCTAGAGCATGATCATGACACTCTAGTATGAATGTAATAAGTCGATCTTATCCACCCAGAGCCTTCACAACTGGGGAAAAAGGCTATGACTCAAACTAAGAACAATTAAATGAACAAATAGCGAATAAGCTTATAAATAAACTGGTTACAGATGAGAATGAGATGCAAAATCCAAAAACTTATTTAGTAGTTTTGTTGGTTTAGGATTCAAAAGCAAGCTTTATTTACAATCAATAATGAAATACATATCCCATGCTGCCTAAGGCGTGGCAGAGTGCAGCACAACTAGAGGCAGTTCATCTGCTTCAACTGTAAGGGCAGAGGAGCCCTCTTGCACTCCTCTGTCATTTTCTGGGGTTGGGTTTAGGGCAGGGGGTGTTTAGTATGCTTAGGGGGCATGTTAGGAGAGCAGAAATGCATGTGATCCTTCAAGTTCAATACTTCTACTTGTCTACCCCTTACACCACCACTGATGTCTGAGCCCTGACACTGAGTCAATGAAGTTTTCACAGTGGTGTGGGTGGGGGAATCTAGCATCTGATCTCCTTCTCCAAGGTCAGAGCGCTCTCTCTGCCTTCAGAAAGTGAGATCCAATGCTTCCTATGACCCCATGGGCACCCTCCTAAGGACCATAAGATTTCAGCATAGCAGCACAATCCAATGCATATCTATTTGAAAGGAACCCCATTCAGTTGGGGTTTGCTGCCCATTAAGTGTGTCCAGGATTGAAGTTGTAAGCTTATGCTATACTGTAACTAAGCATAAGCCCCACTGAACACAGATAGGCTTCCAAAATAATGTGCATTGGAGTGCGCTATAAATATGAGATGGATTGCAGGGAGAAAACAGAACATCATTGTGAAAGCAACAGAAAGAGGCTCTAGTAATTGTTACTCACATCTGCCAATTAATGTTCCTGCTTCTAGTTTGGAAGGCACGTTAAAAGTCACTTTCTTGCTAGCTTCACAAAATAAACTTAGTACCTGAGGAGTAAAAGAATCGCATTATTATTTTTTGTTATTTTTGTATATACAGAACTATAAACAATAGGCCGAAATATAGCATAGTGATCTAACCTTATCCATGAATTAGATTGTAATATTCCTTAATATGACTGAAATTTGCACATATACATTTCCAGGTTCCCCCATTAAGAATGGTTGACAAGCCTTCATACTATCTGATGTCAATATGAGGAAGGATTTGAGATTATTTTGATGCAACAACATCTAGGCCATATTGCACTGTTATGTGCACAAGATGCATTTCAGTAAGCCATCTATAAGGTTATGTTCTGTTGATAAAGCATCTTCTGGTCAGCAAACCAGAGGAAATTGGCAGCAAACCAGATAATTGAGACATTAATTAATGTATTCACCCAGAAAATGAAGTTAGGCTCATGTGGTGCCAATCAGATGGCTGGATTTAGAGACAGTTTTGACAAGCAGATAAAAAGATATTTGACAGAGGGAAGTGCTGCAAGCACCAACACTATTAGGCCCTCTCTCTTCAGAAGGAACTGCTGGAATGTTAATGACATGCAATTCTTGAGAAGTGCTCTTTTAGGGAAGTATTTATGATGGGAATACTGATTTTGAATTCAAAGTCTGTTGTTCCAACTGTCTCACAGCTCTTGGCACTGTACCATTGATTTAGCTTGGGGGAGGGAGAATCACTAAATGGGAATCTTGGTTGCAAGGTGAGTTGCCATCTTGGCAGCTTGGGCAACCGAATTTAATTCCAGCATGTCCAGGAACCCAGCAAAAACAACATGACATTTCTCTAGGCAGTCTTCAAATGGGAAAAAAGACAAAAAAATAACAGATGTAAGCTATAGCTGAATGAGCCTGTGGCTGGAATTAACCATGGGAATTAGTTCAGAGATAGTTCAGTGGGAATCAATGAGATTTCAAAACATTCCACAAATTGTTGCATATAGTCTGTACCAAGGCTGTAAGGAGTTGGGGTGTAATATGCTCCAATGCTCAATTTAATTCCCCAATAAGCAGGATATAGTTTCTTCAGTGCAAACAGCTTTGCAGAACTGTACATTATGGAGCCCCAAATCTAGTCTGGAGTAGATCAACACCCTGTAGATTTGCAGTATATAAGTGTAGTCTGTTCCTGAAGTGGTTGAAGAATGCAAAACAGGACATTCAGTGCCTTCATGTATAACACCTTTAGGAAGTTAATGTGCAGTAAGAATGTGAGCGTCTTGTTCAACCCTAGATACATACATTCTGAAACTACTAGGTATGAAACTACTAGGAATTTCAATGTAACTTCAGGATGTAAGCTACACCTTCAGCAAAAGTACAAACAAATGATTTTGGTTTGAGAAAGGTATAGTCACAAAGTACAGCCGATATATATTGAGAGAGCGGGAAGCTTGTTGTAGTTATCTTTCATTAAACCATGTAACAAAAGACCTACATAACATCTGGAAATTATCTGCGAAAAGGCAACTGTATACTATAAGATATGATATCACACTGCAACAAATCTTTACAGAGAAGACAAACACACTGAGAACACTACCTTGAGGGACACTTTTCTCCCACTTGAAAGTCAAAACTAACATGAACCTGGAATGCACATTTCCTCAAAAGGATCTGTATGAAGATGAGGAGATTGCTTCTTAATCCAAAATTATAAGACTTTCTGTTGATTTCATATTTCATAAGCCTTTCCTTCTTCTTTTTAAGTGAACTATCAGTTGATCTGATTTCCACCTTAATCAGGTGATAAGTGTCTGCAGAAACTATATTGAGTATTTGCCAGTATGTTGTTGGGTTCATGAATGCTGATCATGCATTTCAGAAGCTTGCCAACACGGCATGTCAAAACAACAGGTGGATATACTAAAACCTTAGGATTCAAACCACGCTTCAAAGGAGGTACTTTTTGATAGTCTATATTCTCTATAACAAATCTAGATACACATGATCTGGTTATAGAGGGTCAGCAGCAGATCAAACCCATCTTGAGGCAGTTGTTGTCATCCAGTCCTACCACCATGTTATCAGATGAGTGTGGTGTCACTTATACAGTGGTACCTCGGGTTAAGTATTTACCATAATTCGTTCCAGAGGTCCATTCTTAACCTGAAACTGTTCTTAACCTGAAGCACCACTTTAGCTAATGGGGCCTCCCGCTGCCACCGCGCTGCTGGAGCACAATTTATTTTCTCATCCTGAAGCAAAGTTCTTAACCCGAGGTATTATTTCTGGGTTAGCGGAGTCTAACCTGAAGCGTATGTAACCTGAAGCATATGTAACCCGAGGTACCACTGTAGTAAGAAAGGCTCATTGGCTGTTATATATTAAAAAAAATAAATACAAATTGAGGA
This sequence comes from Podarcis filfolensis, assembly GCF_964270895.1. NCBI lineage: Eukaryota > Metazoa > Chordata > Lepidosauria > Squamata > Lacertidae > Podarcis > Podarcis filfolensis. The sequence continues at coordinate 49,677,497 of NC_139603.1, forward strand.
AGCTTCTGTCCTAAGTTCAACAGGCAAGAATTCAGCTTGGTAGTTAAGAAAACACACCTTCTAAGATAATTTCCATTATGATACTGATGGGGAACCTGTGAATACAGTGCCCAGAAGTTTTCAGAATTTTATTCCTAACAGCTTTGAGGCTAACAGCGCTGGCAATTCCAAAAATTGGAACCCTTACCATATGCCCCCTTTCACTGGAATCAGCCAATCCCCTGAATCAAGCAGTCTCAAAAAACAACAAGACACAAATAAATGTTTTTAATTATTCATCTCCTCTTTTTATTATTTTTACATCAGTAGACATTGCCTTACTGGAGCGACTGATGAAAGGTTTGGCATTACTAGATGCATCTCTGAGCATATCATTCTTTTCAAGTGGAGATTTCATTTGATAAGGAACAGATTCCACTGCAACCTCTTCAGTGCCTGAGGATTGTGCCATTGCTACATGGCTAGGAGAAGCTTTGGAGGGAGCCAGCACACGGGGCTCGGGGAAATAAATATTCACCTGTTGGGACGTTTTTCAGTCTACCATTTAACACAGAAGCATTACTCTCATGGTTCCTCTCCATAGTGACTTTGCCCTCTGTAGGAAAGCTGTTAAGCATCATGTTGTATTAAGTCCATAAGACCAAACTGAGAAACACTGTGATTGTAATTTGTTTTAAAACTATTTTTAATGTTGTGTTTTAAATTGTTGTGACCTTCCCTGGGGCAATATAATAGAGACATAAAAAGATAATAAATTAATAATAATAAAGCGGCAGATATAACAGAATCTGATAATAGGGGCATAAAAGGAGACTACTTGATAAATTGAACACCTACAGAGTCACAATCACAGAGTATCGAATGTATCTGCTGCTGCAGTAGATTTATCTATATGTACAATTATTATTATTATTATTATTATTATTATTATTAAATTTTTACCTCATCCTTCCATGGTGCTCAGGGCAAATTATAAATAATAGTAATTCGCATGGAACTACTAATATTTGGGCGTGGGAAGGAGGGATGCAACAGAATACAGATTAGGAGCACTCCTTTATCAAGTAGCAAGAAAGTGAAAGTGAGGTAATTAAAAGGTATTACTGGGTTTCTAACAAAAGTGCCCAGGAAAATAGTATGTAGATTAAATTACCACTTTAAATCTAAAATGGATTAAAGTTTTTAAGAGCAAAAGAGCTGACATTTTTCCCGCATTCCAATTTTCCATTACTGTCTTATACTTTTACAAAAGTCTAGTGACGTCACGTTGCTTCATTATTTCTACTCTGGAATAAGTGGGTTTATGATCGTTGCAAAAGGTTGTTAAAGGCACTACAAATGGTCTTGGAATTACAGGAGTGTCAATAAATTCAGTATGAGTAAGTCGAAGAGAATATGTCACACCAAACAATAACCAGTTAAAGTTAGTGTAGAGTTGTCTTATTGAAAGCAATTCATGTCAATTTGAGAATCAAGTGTTTCAGATATGCAGCACAGTTCCATTCTTCCTAGCTATGTTTAAAGAACATTAAGAATAAGAGAGAAAATAGCCGTGTGCTTCTATGCATGGCCTTTTAGAAGGAAGTCCTACTGAATTCCATGGGATTTACTCAGAGGTGTGTATAGTAGGATTGCAGTCTAAAAATCACTTTGCAGATTTTATTTGTATATTACAATTCAGGTAACACATTCAGCACACTTTCAAACTGGTTTACCAGTGCCAGGGATGGGATTTACAGAGCTCTGTTTTGTAAATCAAATACTTTAACTCATTGTTTTATTTGTGAAGTTCCCCTATTTTCATCCAAAAAAAAGATAGCAAACTTTTTCTGAAGTGTTTGCATTTTAGAACAATGGAATTCTGTCCAATAAGATAGGCTTTATTTATTTTAAAGTATTGTGTCACAATGAAAGCATTATAAAAATGGGACTTGGGTGGTATGTATAAATCTTATGATTTCAATGAGATTCAAACATATTAAACATCCTGTTCCTAAACACCTTGTTTGAAAACAAGGTACAATTACGTATATCAGCAGGCCTTATAAGTAATACTGTATCTAAAATTGTGAAGTACTTAGATGGAAGAGTGCAAGTTTCTCTATACTGCAACATTAATTGAAACAAGTGGGTTCCATGGAAGTCAATTTGATACACTGTCAACTAATTCACATAGAATAGGAGTGAGTGTAAGCAGTTACTATACGTTAGATATCCCCAAAATAATGAAATTAATGCTGTAAAGGCTAGAGTGCAGATTGAATACCATCAGTAGCAGAGGACACTTAAAAAAAAAAAAAGCAGGAAAAGTCCATTGAAGGGGAAGTAAAAACAATCATTTAGGCAATCAAATTACTTGTTATTTCTGGCCACAAATGTCAAGCTAGAAGAACCACCAATTAATAGTTATATTATTATTAATGTATTGAAGGCAAGGGGCAAGTGGACTATTTGCGTCTTGAAACGAAAATCTGATAAACGTGCAGGCTCTCAAAATAAATCTGAGCAGCACACTGGTTGTGCTTTTGTATGGATTACAGAATTAGGTTGACGAGTTTGAAATAAATTAGAATGTTGATTTAATTAGTTTTTAAAGATATCAAAAATAATCCAGAGTGGGACTTAGTCTGAAGCAAATGTGCACATGACTACAGTCATTACTCCAATTTTGTTGATGTTAAGAAATGATACAAACAATTGTGAGAGAAAATTCCGAACAGTAACTCAATACTGGTAGCCACAGAAAGGCTATGGGGTCTATAAAGATCTCAGTAACAAAGGAAGCCCAATGTTTTCCATAAGTCTAGCGTGATACTGGTCAAAGGAAGATTATTTTAAAGTAAGGTACATTTCTTAAAATAAAGCTCATATAGAGACTCTGGGCTGTGTAAATGAGCCTATTCATATTAACTGGCCTATTGCTTACAAAGGATTAGAAGCTCAAATTTCAACCAACATGTCTATGTCTGCACAATCGCTAGTTTTTATAGATTTTAAAAAGGATGTTCACACTGTTAATCATGTTCCCCATTTGTGGGTTGGATCCAGACAAGCATACAGGCAAAGCAGGCCTATTGAAACCAAGGGGACAAGTTAGCCGTGGCTTTTATTTCAATGGGTCTACTCCCAGCATGACTAAATCTGGACCCAACCCATTGTCTGTATTTGACAAAGGGTTGGTAATTTATATAAGCTTCTTTTTTTCTACTAAACAGCCAACACTTTGGACAGCTTTAAAGGGGAATTGTACAATTTCAAGAAGGCTATACCCATCAATGTCTTCTAGTCATGATTTCCGTGTGCTCCTCCAGCTGATATGTGACACCACCGTCTGGGGAGCAGGGTACTGTCTCATGTCCTGCTTGTGGGTTTCCCATAGGTGCATCTGGTTGGCCACTGTGAGAACTAGAAGGGGACTTTGGCCTGATCCAACAGAGCTCTTATGTTCTTAGATGCAACCTTAGAATTATTATTTGAAACATGCAAATCAAATTCACTGCAATAAGAGTGTACCGCAGCTGTTATTTCCTACAAGACTGACAAGGGGGGGAAATATTTCCAATCTCCTATTTGCTTACAGCTTTTCTGGTGAACATAAACCCATTGGCTACAGAAGCCAAACTCAGAGAACAACAATAGTTTACTGATAGCAAATGGCTAGAAAATTGTTATTTTTTATTTTTTATTAAATCTGTATACCGTCCTATACCTGCAGGTCTCAGGGCAGTTACAACATAAAATCACAATATGAAAACACAAAATACAGTGGTACCTCGGGTTAAGTACTTAATTCGTTCCGGAGGTCCATACTTAACCTGAAACTATTCTTAACCTGAAGCACCACTTTAGCTAATGGGGCCTCCTGCTGCTGCCGCGCTGCCAGAGCACGATTTCTGTTCTCATCCTGAAGCAAAGTTCTTAACCTGAAGCAATATTTCTGGGTTAGCGGAGTCTGTAACCTGAAGGGTATGTAACCTGAAGCATATATAACCCGAGGTACCACTGTACATAATAAAAATGAAAAGCAACCTAAAAGTCGCCTCCTTCCAGTCTCAAATAATCCGTTTCAAATACAGTAGAGAAATGTAGGAAGAGGAGGTACTGAATTTCCTATGCCTCTAGAGAGTTTTGCCCCCACTTCAGGACCTCTTCCAGGCAAATATATTCCCAAATCTAATACTGATATGTAAGCACACAGATTAACCATCTCACAGGTATAATAAAAGCATGCCGTCAATTCTTAACCAGCACATTTCCTTTTCAAAGTGGGAACCATCCCGGGCAAGACTAAGGCAGATCAAAGGCACGAGTTAATAAGGGCAGGGCGAAACCCGCAGAGCACACAAACGCCACTTAGCCAAGGCGCGTCGCCGATTTTAAGAAGCCTGTCCCACGGTATATTCCATCGGATCCTAACTCTCCCCACCCCCCACTCCAAAAAAACCCCACAGCAAATTCCAGGACGAAACTTCCACCCTGAACGCCCCTGAAGTCACCGTGTGAAAAAAAAGCTACTTGGAAAAAAAACTGAGCTCACTTCCGAGTAAACGCGTCTCTCCTTTTTTTAAAGGAGTCCATGCATTTTCTCTCCTCGCCACACACAATGAAGTCTCCCCATTCCCACTTTTAAAAACTTCAGAGTTTCGCAACTCCCCACCCATTTTCTCTCTCTCTCTCTGCGAATATGCAAGTCGGAATCTGGGGAGGGGACGCTTCTCCCAGCTTCGAGCCGGTTTCGAAAGCCTAAGAACGAAAAATTACTTTTCGGTGTGCGCAAATAGCATAAAGAGTCCGGCTTTTTGTTTCTTCCGAAGAGGCGTCCCTGGAAAATCCAGGTGGGCGCTGCCCCCTCCCCCTCCCCCTCCCCGCCACAGCAGCCCCTCCCGCCCAAGAGCCCCGCGGCACGTCCGCCAGGCCGAACCCAACGAACTTCGCCCCGCAAGTTCCCACTTCGGCGCCGTTACCTGTCGAGGCCGCCGCCGCCGCCCAGACTTCCCGCGCCTCTCTCCCTTCAGCCCACCCTCTGCCTCCCTTCTCCCGCTCCACAAGGCTCAACTCCTACTACTACTCACCAGGAGGCCGACGAAGACCCGGAGGCCGGCGTCCGTCCAGGAGCCCCCCCTGCGCCGCGCTCTCGCTAGCGGGGCCATGCTGCAGCCGGATTGGGGTCGCGCGCGCGAGCGAGCGAAGGTGGGCTCGGCGGGAAAAAGAGACCGGCGGAAACGGCGGCGCGCGCGCGCGCTGGACGAGCGACCAGGTGAGTCTGAGGCGACCCGCCTGTCTCCACAGCAGGAGCTGCAAGGGTGGTGGCGGCAGCGATAGTGGATCAGCAGAGAGGCGGAGACGGTTGTTTTCTCCTACTCGGGTGATTTTTTTTTTTTTGTCCTTCTTCTGTTAACTCAAGTCTCCTCCCGTCCGCTGGAGGATTTGCCTCCGAGCGAGGGTGTGGGGCGAGGAGAAGGGAGGCGAGTTTACCTCAGCGGCTCTTCTGAGCGAGCACCTTTAATTAGGTTTCCTTTTCTCTCTCTCTCTTCCTCCTCCCTCCCTCCCTTCGCCCCGCCCCGCTTTCTTTCTTTCTACTCGGCCAGGGAGTGGAGCGGGAGACACCCTGGTTGGCCCCGACCCCGCCCCGCTGCTGGGCAGATAGGAGATGCGCGGAGGATTAACACACGCCGTTCCCAGCTGCTTGGCCCCTGACTGTGCCCGGAGAGCGAGACTCGCGCGCAGGCAGGGCAAAGGTGCGAGGCGGGCCGCGACGTCACGGCCTCTGTCTTCAGGTTGCCCTGGACGTCCAGGGCCGCCTCTCCAGGCAAGCCCGGGCTGCTTCCATGGACGTCTGGGACACCAGCAGAGCCTCCCACCAGGGGAGACCCTGCAGAGGCAGGCGTCCTCGCCCACACTCAGATCAGGAGTTCACATAGCTGTCTTTAAAAACAAACAAACACCTCATTCTGAACAGGGAAAAAGTCCCTACGAAGTCTAGTTTCGCTTTGCTAGACCCGCTTTCAATACGTCCATTCCTCTCTCGCTCTCTGCTTTCGCAGGCCAAAGCGACGTCCTGCAGCCGCGCCCTATTTTCTCTCGTGGTGCACAGATTGCTGAGCAGAGAGCATGCAAGTCTGCGCCTGGCTCATTTTCTGTTATTAATAACAGAATTATTTGTAAAAAAATTATTTGTGGACTGAGTAGTACTAAACAGGATTACTCTCATAACAGACGAGCATAGGCGCCTTCAAAACATTTTATCCAGTACAGATGGGATTTTTTTTATTGAGGAGAAAGAAACACAATAAAGAAAAATGGGGGTACCCACAGAGAAGCACCTTTCGGGGTGGCAGAACACCACCTGATTTATTAGGAAACGTTTTAGCATTTGGGAACTGTTGCACAAGCATGCATTCTGAATGGTATGGAGAAGTGTATGTTATACTGTAATCTGGAAACATTTTTAAGGGATTCTGCCTATACTATTCTACACCACAGCTCACTTTTTTAGATTACTAACTAACCGACCACCACTGTTTACTTCTGTTAATACAAGTATACTTATTTTTTTCCTTGATTGCATGGAAAGGCAAACCAGTTGCTGCAGAAAAAAAGTAGCTATCACTGAGCAATCATAAGTTGTTAGATTCCTGGGTTGTGAAATACCAGCTACTATGACAGGGGAAAAAACTTTTCAGGGCGATCCTCTGACACTGCAGTCGTTAGCATACAATAGGTGTCATATTTGGCACAACAGGACAGTTCAAATTGTATTTCACAATGAGACTACCCAGTGTTGGTGTGAGTGTGTGTGTGAGAGAGAGAGAGAGAGAGAATAAAGGAGTAATGTGATTATGTGTATGAGAAAGAATAAATGAATAGATAAAATAATGAATAGAAGAGAGGAAGGAACTAAGCAGAGGCTGGAGGACCCAGAGGGAGGCAGGTGTTTGTGTGTGTGTGTGTGAGAGAGAGAGAGAGAGAGAGAGAGTGCACAGTGAATTAATGAGAGAAAGATTAAGGGTGAGTGGAAGATAACCCCAAAGGGAGATAGGGAGGCTGGCCAGTAGGGTTTGGAAAAGCCTATGTGTGAGAGAGGGAGGAGATAGATGGATGGAGAGAAAAGTGGTGCATAGTCTCTGATCTATATAGCCCCTGACCTCTTTCCTCTGAAGGAATGTGATTTTCAACTACAACAAGGTTGCCCACCACCCAGAATTTTGTATTGACAATAATGCTAATACAATGAGAGGTGCCATATTCCCCCAGTTGGGGCAAGTCCGTATTTAAAATAGATGTTGCCTATTCCATATCATCACAGCCCTGTCAGAACAGGATGGCCAATAATGCAAACCTGTAAGGCCCTCTAAAGATAGCTATTTCACCCAAATAAGATTATCCAGATCTGAGTTAGATTGGAGTTATGGTACCATAAGAGGTTCATGTTAACACATACAGTGGGAATTAACCATGGCAATGAGAAAAATTATAGGGAAAAGTATTTGGCCCTCTTACAGTTCTGTTGGGAACTCTCTGTGTGTATGTGTCTATTTGCACTTGCCCACCATTATACAGTAGTTTGCATAGCTGGTAACAGATGGCGATGCAAACTACAGTGTGTGTGACAAGAAGCAGTGGATGGGCAGCCATGGGGAGCTGCAGAGGGGCAGCCAGAATACGCAGCTGCTGACTCCTCCACTTTCCAGTGTCAGCGGCCCTGCCCCAAGGATCCAGATCCTCAAGCAGGCTGGCACCACTACTGACTGCCCTCATCCTTTGCAGCTGGCCACCAGTTAGCACCAGTTAGTAGTATGAGGAGTGACATGGGAAAGAAAAAGATGCCCATAAGCACTGGTCAGCCTCATGATCCATAGTGGCATGAGGTGGAAAACGACAAAGTGGCAGCCAGCCAGACTCAGGATCCATAGTGTCAGGAGCAGAAGGTCTCAGCTCCCCTGCACTGATCCTTCCAATTGATGCCTGGTGTTGAAAGGTTCAGTGTGGGGTGGGCTTGCAAAATGCAAGCTTTCTCACTTTCCACTTGGGCAGCAGCAGGGGGAAAGAACACAGTTGCTGTGGGAAGCAGGAGAAGGAAGCAGGGGGTGATTCAGAACCTGGGAGGGGGTTGATGAGTTTAGCGACCAAGGGCACAGCCATGTGTGTGTGTGTGTGTGTGTGCGCGTGCGTGTGCATAGAGTATTATGTTTGTAGCATTTTAATGGCATTTCGTATATTGCTGGTAAAGCTGCCATAGGCATCATCAACTTCCATATATCGAGGCATGAAAATGAAAAGTATGAAGTAAAATGTTAATGAATAAATGAACATGCTTTGGAAGACATGGCGGGAGGTGATGCAGGTGTTTGTGTGTGTTTTTAACTAAATCATCTTTTTTATTCAATACTAGACTCAGGCTAGACCAAGAGAAGCAGGTTTTCAAGTTATATTGGATGCATGTGAAATAGGTAAGGCATGATACTTCCAATATTGTAATTCTACATTACTTCTTACTTTTTATTTTAAAAATATCTATGATTGTTAATTTATCTGAATATATACTGCTCACTGAAGATACAAGGACTAAAGTTTTCAGTCTCCATGGACGTGCAGATGTTTATATGTTTTTAGTGTTACTATTGATTCTGCGGTCTGTTTGCTGTTTTCTCTCTCTCTATATATATAAAACACTATTTATAATTTCTTCAGAGTTCAGTACATTTGTGTTCTTTTACTGCCATTTAAACAAGAATTTAGAATGCTTACCATACTCAAAACTGGTACTTATATGCCTGTTTTTTTTTATTTCTGAATTGATTTTTCTCTTTTGTGGGCATATTGTTGAAAGATTCCCTTTTATTTAGAAGGTAGACCCATATACAAAATGAAAACCGAATAAACAATGTACAAATAAATAAAGTCCTGCCTAAGAGATTTGCACCACTATTTATTTCTCTTTTTATTTATGGTTATCCCATCCATGTAGATGACACACAACTTGTATTTTGTTTTGAGAATAATTACCCATAATAACCTATGTGCTATTCAGTTATTATTCATACTTTAGACTCCATGACCGAATAGACCATGGAATTGGCACAGTGATTTTATAGCACATTCTTTTTTCCTGTCCCGATGAACCACATAGGATTCACATTCCATATAGGAATAGTTGCACTAGAAAGGAGTTGCACTAATGTATCTGCAGAACAATCTATGATCTGTTGTGCTATTATTTTCAATCCTATTATTAAGTACCAGTCAACTACCTGTTATTAATGCAAATGTGGTATGGGTGGGAAGCTTCAGAGTATGAATAGCGTTGCCTGAGCACTATTATATTGGGCATGGATGCAATGTCATAACTGTGGGGTAGCCAGCAAAGGGCAGAGGCAGTTATTGCAAGGGAAGACCTGCACTTGGGTCCTGCTTGCCTGCTTCCTATAGGCATCTGGTTGGCCACCATAAGAACAGGATGCTGGACTAGATAGGACTTTAGCCTAACCCAACAACATTCTTCTTATGATCTTATGAGGAGCTTCAGCCACTGCAGCAATAATTGTTCCTTATTTTAAACAATTATTTGCTGGTTCAGGGTTGTGGTTTTGTGAGCCCAAGGGTTTTTCCCTCAGAGAGAAGCCACCCATTCCACATGGCAAACTGCTTTTGAAATTGGGGTTTTCAAAGCTAATTTATGATATCACATAGGAGTCACTGCTAAGAACATAGAAGAATTACTACCTGAATAAAATTTGTGTAAATGTTGTATCCAATTCTGCCTGCGTACATGGTGCTGTTGTCATTGAGATATATAACAAAGTGTCTTTAACAATATTTTATTGCAATGTTTTTCCAGTAGCTTGTAAGTCTTTCGATTGTATACATTTTTTTCAAAGTATTGTTGCAATTTCTCTGTAACCAAAAAGTATATCTCTTTCATAATTGTTCTCCTAAAACAATACATTGGGAATACATGTTATAGGCATCTCAGAAATCACTGGAAATTATCTGTCTTATATTCTCACATTTACAATGATGGAAGACACTAACAGTGCAATCCTGCATGTTTCAACTCGGATCTTGAGTCAACAGAGCTTATTGACAGGAAAGAGGATATTGACTTGCAGCCTAAAAGTCTGTACAATGCAACCTGTAAGACATGACCAATCATAAATGGCAGCTATCACATACCAGTTTCTGCAGCCATGATGCCTAGGGGAGAGAGGGTGTTACAGGAAAAGAGTCACAAAAGCTTGTGTGCTGTAGTGGCTGACTTGTTGGGTTTGAATGTGGAAAACCCCATAATAAATCCTGACGGCTAGGAAGTGCACTTGATGGCCTTTGGTAAACCATTACCTTCCAAATTTATCTCTCTTTAAGGGTTCTTACTAGGTTATAAACACTTTGGATGATGAGTAATATACAAGCATGAGAAGAAAGAGGTGACTACATACTATAATGACTGTCCGACACTATGGTGGTTTCGCACAATGGTTGCTGTGTTAATTGTTTGGGTGACAACAGGGACATTTAGCTAGCTGCTCACCTGGAAAGCTTAGGTGTATGTGTAAAACGGTGCTGAATAAGCTCTGACGTGTTTTGTGTAATCTCATTTATATGCTTTACCTTTCCCTTCTCTGACCAGTTTTGAATTCTAAACAAACTTTGGCATTAATAAAAGGCAGTCATGGGCCTAGCTGTCATGTAGAGTAGATGGGCTAGTGAACCTATATATGAAGACTGCATCTCTTCAGATTGACGGTAGGGGTCCACACGACTGAATGTTCTTTCCTACACAAAAATTCCCCAAATAGCTGTACCATCATAAGAAAAACAGTAGCAGGACTGTCAGCTTGGCTCCAACACAATCTGCCCCTCTCCCCTCCCCTCTTCCTCTCTGCAAGGGGCAACTAGAACCTTTACTCCAGGCATCTCCAAACTCAGCCCTCCAGATGTTTTGGGACTACAATTCCCATCATCCCTGACCACTGGTCCTGTTAGCTAGGGATGATGGGAGTTGGAGTCCCAAAACATCTGGAGGGCCAAGTTTGGGGGTGCCTGCTTTACTCCTTTGTTTTCTACATACCAGACCCTTTTGAAGAGGATTAATTCACATGACACATCTGCCCCAAATGTGTCCTTATACCACACAGTCTTAGAGAACTAGGCCTCATTTTAAAACATGAAAGCTTTAATATATAAAACAATATATTCTTATAGCAGAAGATCAGAGAAGCTAAGTGTGCACAGGCACCCTTTTTATCACAGCAAAAGGATCCCAGCTGCTTTTACGATCAACTATTTTGCCACAGATTGGGGCTATATTACTACATTTTCCTGCCTTTTATAGGCTATCATAACAAATAAGCACAATTTTGTAAAGATGCAAAACAGGCAGAGATTTTAATGGTCTACTTAGCTATGTTAGTCCAAATAGCTGTTTTCTTTGGTAGTTAAAACAAGGAAGCAGTTGAAAAAAATCATGTTTTCTGCACACAAATCACCCATCTGGATTAGGGGCATGGAAATCTACCCCATATTTTTATCTGCTGTAAGTGTAGCTGGGTGGGAGTTTTGCCCACAGCACTGAACAGCTCTTATTCCAGTCATCAGCTTTTTCTACTCTCCGAAACCATCAGCACTGTCAAAGCAGATAATTGGTCCAGCAGGAAAAGCCTCAATTTCAGCAACATGAAAGCAGCCCAATGTAGTACAGTAGAAGAAGACTGCTGCGTTTGCATGCATGTCTGTTAGGGTTGACATTTGGGCAATTAATAAATTACATGTAAAAGTGTGCAAACAATGCCTTAAACATCTCTCAAGGCATCTGGGAGCTACACTTTACCCTGTCAGGGTAGTATTTCCAGTATGGGAGGCACAGTTCTGAGCTATGTTCCTAGAGGCTGCAGGGCAGTGTTCTAATTCCTTCTCACTGCAGAAGTGTCATGAGAAGAAACTTTGTCATATTCTTCTTTCAGCATTTTCCATTATCACAAGCAGCTTACAATCATAACATGTCACTTTCAGTCATACTGTACAACATTAATTCATGATGTGACTATTATACAGAAATATATTAATATTTTTAGCATACAAAAAAATGAGCTCCTGTTTAAATGCCAGTTTATTTTTGAAAGAACAACACTTTATCAGATATTTAAAGTAATCAGCAAGGAAGAAATATTTATATTCAACTAGGCCATTTGTCTTCATCCAGTGGGTCAGGACTCACTGCTGGGTCACAACAGCAGCACTACCATCACCACATAAATGCACTGTATAAAATTAAGAAATGGGCCTCTAAATGCATGTTTAGGTTAAAGGTCTGAAAAGGCTAGCAACCGGGCAGTTCTCAAAAGTAACCTTGTTGATGAAATATCAATAACTCTCTTTAATTTCAATCCAGAACAGCACTCATCTCTGGAATAAATGTATGGAAACAGCCTTAATGCATTTTGGTAAAGCTTAGATAAAATTGAGAATATTGGAATATTAAGAAAGATTATTTCTGAAAGGTTGCTATGCCAGTCTTGCATACTTCTCTTTGCCAACTTGGTGTACTCCGGATGTTTTGACTATGATTCCCATCAGTGTTGTTTGGGAATGATGGGAACTAGCAGTAGCCCAAAACATCTGGAAAACACAAGGTTGGCAAAGACTGGTGTATTCACTGACCTGAGCTTTGCATACAAAACTTCTTGAATTTGATTTCATGGCCTCTTGACCTCACTGTTTATCATGTTGTGTGTGTGTTAGAAAATACGTAATGCATCTGAAATTTAGTTTTTTGCTTGGTTAGCTGATCTTCATTTTATGCTCAAGTTCAATTACCTTGTGGGCAGGATACCAAATATAGCACCAGGCAAATTTTAGACATATCAGTAGTCCTTGTTATTGCTATGATTCTTCAAGCACTTGCCCCAAGCCATATAATCTAATCAATATGCAGTTTCAACATATTGATCAGCTCTGCTGGGTGGACAGAAGCCAGAGGCAAGAGTGAAAAAGGATCTGAAAGCCAAATAGCATGTGACGTGTGGGCCTGGCAGCAGTTTGCACATGCTTGCTCTCATACACACATGGCATGAGGGCTTTATTTTTTATTTCATTGCAGGAGGAGCTACAGAAAAATAAATGGAGAACCTATATGTTTACAACTGCTGTGTGGAGAGAGATAAAGTATGGAGGGCTTTTAATGCCCTCCATATTTGCTAGTGGACTAGTGCTGCTTTCCAATTTAATCTTATTTCCACAGTTCAGGCTATAAAATCTAAAGGTTGTATCCAGTACATTGTTATGCACATGAGTTGTGTTGATTTCAGCTGGACTTCCTAGGCAACTATGCGCTGGCTTAGTTCAGAACCCAGTACACAGATGATATGTAAGAAATTAAAAGAATATAATTAAGCAATTACCGGTAATATAAGTAAGAAACTAAGAAAATACTTTAACATGCACACCAGTAGCATTTCATAGTTATTACTAGAAGTTTTTGAAAAGAGACACTAAACCAAGTACTACTTTCTATTTACCAGACATGTGACAGATAATATTGAAATTGAAATAATAGAGTGTTACTGTTTCCAAAGGGTGTTTTTAAAGATAAGGACGAAACTACATTTTGTTAAAAATATAAAATTAGGCACCTGAGCTTAAAACTGTTTTGTGCAGTTAGGTCAAATTTCAGAATCTCAATTATTATTTTTAAAAAACCCACTAAATCAACTCTTTTAGAGCCTACTTAAATAAAAAATGGGGGGGGGGGGAGAGAGAGAGAATGTGAATGGGGACAGCCTACAGTAGGCCATGCTTTCCTGCTCAAATCCTATTGGGATGAACTAGGGAGGTACAAGAACATTAATTCATTTCAATGGAGTTAAGAAGATAAGACGAGCCTGCTGTGTCAGACCAATGGCCCATCTGGTCCAGCATCCTGTTCTCACAGTGGCCAACAAGTTGCCTTTGGGAAACCAGCAAGCACGTTCTGGGCACGAGAGCACTCTTCTGTCCTGTGGTTTCCAGCAGCTGGTATTCAGAAGCATTGCTGCCTCCAACTGTGGAAGTTAGCACATAGCTTCCTGTAGAATTGTGCAGGTGGGTTTCAGAACCAATGGAAGCATGCTTCTTCATTACAAAGGCTTCAACTAATGTCTTAAAAGCAGGCTCTGGCTCATTTAAAAACTCAAGTTCTTCTGATGATGACTCGCCAGTACAGGAGCTTAGGGAACCAACCAGCGATCCTTTTCCTTCATATTTATATGAGTGTACATATTCGCCGACACGTTTACGTTCTTCCTCCTGTTCACACAAAAACACCTTCTGCACACAAAGAAAGTACACGTTAACCATTTTCTTAAATGCACCTAAACATAAATCAGAGCTTCTAACTGGTTCCTGCATACAAAGAAGAATATAATTCATGTATATGATTCATACTATTTAAGTCCCTTTCTATAAAGTATAACAATGCAGTTTGCATACTGTTTATTAAAGGCAATGATCAGCTTCTTGTGTCAATCTATCCCATACTACACAGGATAGAATCACTGGGTTGAAAGGGATTTTCTAGCCGCCTATTTATTAATATTTATTGTGCTTTTATGTCACCCTTCATTCAACAGAATGCCTGGGCAGTGAACAAAATACCCCCTTCCTGGTCAGTACAGAATCTGTGGGCTTTCTTTCTTTTATCAATTTCCTTTTAAAATTTTGATGGCAAGAACTAGACAGAGGACTTCACATTTGGCCTGACTAGTGCAGACCAGAATGGAACTCTTTCATCTTGTTTTCCGAGCACTGTGCTGCTATAAATGCAACCTAAGATTGCATTAGCTCCCGTTGCTCTGTCCCAGCTCCTGCCAACCTAGCAGTTCGAAAGCACGCCAGTACAAGTAGATAAATAGGTACTTCTGTGGCAGGAAGGTAAACGGTGTTTCCGTGCGCTCTGGTTTATGTCACGGTGTTCCATTGTGCCAGAAGCGGTTTAGTCATGCTGGCCACGTGACCCAGAAAGCTGTCTGTGGACAAACACCAGCTCCCTCGGCCTGAAAGCGAGATGAGTTCTTTACCCCATAGTCGCCTTTTACTGGACTTAACCATCCAGGGGTCCTTTACCCTTACATTTTTTACCTTTTATTAGCCTCCACATCACACTGTGGGATACCTTGAGCATCAGCATTAGGCTCTGCATTCAAATAATGGAAGCATTTGAATAGGTAGGACTTTCTCAGCAGTTGCACCAAAGCTCTGAAACACCATCCCAAAGGAAGGTGGTCTGGTTTTCCCCACTCTTTGGGCTATGTTGTCTTGCTTGATAAGTGACTGGTACTATTTTATACGGCTTGTATGAGGCATTCATTGATGGTATTGACTTGTTTTATGCTATGCTATGCTATGCTGTGAGTGACCTTCGATTCTTTTTTGGAAATAAATTAATAATTGTGGGCCACACAAACACCTCACAAGCACGAACAACATGGATCTTTCCAGTAAAACAGCCTAAGTGTATCAAATAACTAGAGAGCTACAGCCAATATTAAAATCCAGAATATGAACTAACTGTAGCTACTTAACTGAAATATATCACACTACGGTGGATAGTCTTAACATTAATCCAAACATAAACCATGGGAAATCTGTATCAGTATGCTTACTTTAGCTAAATGAGGATTGGTAAATTCCTGCCATTGTGAGCACAAATCTCTGGAGGAACTCCGTATGGGTTGTTTGATATTGTGTAAAGATGCTGTCAAGTGATTTCCTCCACCTTTGAATAATTCTGGTTTGCGATACCCTCTGATATCATGTAAAGATGCTGCCAATAGAGTTCCTCCGCCTTTTACTAATTCTGGTTTGCGATGCCCTCTAATATCATGTAAAGATGCTGCCACGATATTTCCTCTGTCTTTGACTAGTTCTGGTTTGTGATGCCCTGTAATATCATGTAAAGATGATGCCAAGAGTTTTCCTCCTCCTTTGACTAATTCTGGTTTGCTTTGCCCTCTGATGTCATGTAAAGATGCTGCCAGTTTATTTCCTCCGCCTTTGACCAATTCTGGTGGGTGATGGCCTTCTCCTTTTATCACTTCCAAACTTTCCTGCTTTCCAGTTTTCTCTGCAACTGTGCCCATGCTTACAGCTGTATTCAGTGTGCTCACTGGAAGTATATTTAGAACCTGAAAAGAAAGATAACAGCAGAATTTTGTAAAAGAAGCAGCAGTTTCTTTTTACCATCTATAGTTTGGGAGATAAGATTCCTGAATTCTCGGAAAAACAGGGCCTGAACCGAAACCAACTATTTTCCCCATTACGTATACATATCCCATACCAACTCAAAGCAGTAACTTGTGGGCCTTACCATCTCCACAACTCAGCAACTCTCTTGCCTGCAGGCCACTCCAGGATCCAGAAATACATTTTGCAGCACCAGGCCACATAACAACCTGTAGGTCCTCTTATAACCATGATAAAGTGCTGCAGCTAACTTACTGCCCACCATCTTATTTGGCAAGTAGAGTTGGCTTAACTTGACCTCCAAACCCAAGAAAATGAATCCCAATCTTTTCTGAACCCGGAAACGTAGCCATGTTCATTAATTTCCATGTGTATATTCCAAATAAAACTTAGTTGAATACCACCTTATGTTTTGGAATTTTTGGGGTGCTCAGCAGTCTTCTTACTGATCCCCCACCTTTCTCTGTCTCTCACTCACACGCTCTCTCACACCCACAGTGCAGGAGTTAGCTCAAAAGTACACACACTAAAAAGATAAAACATTGCAAGCATGTTTTTCCCCTTTTATAGTAACACAGCAACTCTAATATTTAGTGCGCACCCACCCACCCACACCCCACTTTTTAGAAAGCAAATGCAGTACGGAACTTCATAACTTTTAGCCAAAAAATGCTACTTACTGTCATTTCTTCACCTGGTGCCTCTGTGTTTGACATCATTAAGTTCTCAAAAGCTGCATTATTAGACGCTTCTCCAGGTGCTTCTCCAGGCGCTTCTTCAGTATTGGAATTTCTTTTATGGAGCCAGTAACCACAGGGTACCATCATCCCCGCTGTAGAAAGAAATACACATAATCTGAGCTTTAGTTTTTAATTATGTGATTCAAAGTCATGCATGAAGGGAACTGAATTTAATAAGTAAATTGTTACATATTTTCTATAAAGCAAATAGCATCAGAGGCCGGCATGTACCTCAGGAAGTGGGGGGTTGGGGAAGTAAATACAATACTCAAGGTAAAAGGTGGCTCCCCATTTGTGAAATGCTCTCTCCAGAGATGTTCAGCTGGTACCTTCATCATACACCATTGGGCACCAGGTGAAAATGTTCCTCTTCAACTAAGCCTTTGGCTGATTAACATCCTATAGCCTTTTAAATGTTTTGCGGGGAGCAGGAGGAGGTTATTGGTTTGGTTTGGCTTGTTCTTGTTCTTATTATGTTTATTTGTGTCTTTAGCTTGTATTTTTATGCTCTGAACTACCCTGAGATCTACGGATGAAGGGTGGTGTATAAATCTAATGAATACCTCTAATAATAAAATGCTACGCATGATTTTTCAATTCAGGGCATTCCCCCCCCCCCCTTTTCTTCCTTTGGAAGATTTGATAGCTCTGGAAAAGAGGCCTAGTTCTCCCAAACAGCAAACAGTCAGCATGTATGTACAGAATGCAGTTGAGATATGCACGTTTTGCAAAGCCTGTTGGAGATAATGCATATTGGCCAGAGAACATACCTAATGTAGCTGATACATGCACAATGCCCAAAGCTTGTTGTGGATTGTACAAATTGACCGGGAAATGTGCAGAAGTCCATCTTTATGGACATGTGCACATTTTCCATGACACCTGGTGAATGTGCACAGTAGCCAATTGCTATCTGCATTTTCTATTTAACATACCTATATACACAAACATGGGACTAAGCCATCTTAAGTGAACATTTAGAACTCCAAGGAAGAGTCAAGGGAGAAGCAGTTTTGCAACAGACTGGAATTAATGGCTCATTTTGTATATCATCTATAAGAGAGAGATATACTTACACAGTGATAATACTGATCCAAGGACTGTTGCAGCAATGCCCCAGGGACCAAAAGCAGATTCTGCTTGATATGGAACGCGATCTACAGGGATTGCCCCATTCTCCAGAGCGGCGACTGTGCTGCGTTCAGAACAATTACTTGGAATGTCACAGTCACAGTAGTGAACTGTTATTTCACTTATTCCACTGTTACCTTCATTATCATATATCCTAACAGGTATTATATAATAGCCATAGTCAATATCTTCCACGGGTGAAAGCAATGCTGATTCATCTGTAAAACAAATTATTTGTTCTGTTAGCTACAGTTATTATTACAGAAGTGGGACAGGGAAAACCATGTACATACCATCATTCGGTGTTAACCTCCATGTTAAGCCCATTCGATTCTCTATTTCAAAATGGAAAGGTCCAGTGTAAGGAGGTAGATCGGCATCAAAGGCCGTAATACAAATTGGTGTTTTGTCCTTACACATGGTGTAATTCTTTGTCGTAATCACTGGGAAATTGTCATTCTCATCCATGATGTTTATCACAATTTTCCCTTGACCTGTTTTACCACCTGGAAAATGGAAGTTTTTCATGATTTAATGCTGTAAATAGTCACACACTGACACAGTAGCAGGCTTCAGCTAATCTGTGGAAATATGTAGTAGTGGAAAAAAAGTTCTGCCCCAAATATAGAAAATTATAAGCATTCTCTCTCTCTCTCTCTCTCTCTCTCTCTCTCATGGATTAAAGCTAGCTTTTAGACTTATTTCTGTGGCAACAGGGCAACAAACTAGGAATTCAGTTCAGCAACAGAAGATGGAGTTTGTGGTTTAAAAGTAAGATACAAAATACTTTGTATCCTAAATTGTGGTTAAAAAGTAAGATACAAAATACTACTGCAAATATGTAGATAGTGTAATCAGCAGTTTACAAGCATTTGTTACTCACTTTGGTCAGTTGCAGAGACTGTTACAATGCATTGACTGTATTCCTCATTTAATATATCTCTGTCTAAAATTGTAGTGGTTATCAGCTGTCCTGTTTCATCAATGGTGATCCAGTTGCATGGGTCATTTATTATTCCGTAACTATTGAGAACATTTTAGGAGGGTTGTATACCATTAGTACAATGTGATAATATAAACCAGTTATAATTGTTCCCTGTTTTTAACCGCAATCTATAAACCAGATTACTGTGTTATAATTAAAAGTGTACCTTATGCCTGTGCTATCTCCAGTTTCTGGGTCATATGCTTGATAGATTCCAACCACTGTTCCTTTTGGGAAAGATTCCCTTAAAGTTATAATATATTCAGTGGCAAATGTCGGCCCCTCATCCACATCCATAACTTCAATGACAATTGTGGTGGGGTTTCTTGATGGGGCTCTTGAATTTGGTGCTAGGACATAAGGTGCTTCATTATTGACAACAATTTCTAATCTTCTCTCCTTGGAAGTTTCATGGTCTAGTCCCTGGAAACAAACACATTTCTGTTAAAACTAACACAATATTTATTACTGGGTTGCTGTTATAAACTTTGAACAAATATGGTAAAAATAATGAGTGGAATCCAATGGGTGTCACTCTGCTGACAGAAGACATGCATAAGCAGAACAGGGAGGGGAATTTTTATTTGTGTGTGTGTGTGATTTCTCTGGCCAGGGACCCTGCAGAGTAGATTAAGGGGATGTGGGCTGCATAGGGAGTCTTCAAAAATTACCTCCCTGTTGGTATAGTGGATTCCTTCCATTAGTGGAATGACACCTTTTGGATTCCACACAATGGTTATCAGTTGGTATTTTGCAATTTCATTAAGTTTTTTGCCACCCTTCCTTTTCCTCATTCTTGCTTATTTCCCCCAAATTGCATAAACCATGGATAAATTTCCTTTAGGGAAACATTTCAAGCTTGGGAACCCTTGGAAAATAGTTACAAATATAACATTTCAAGAACAGCCTTTCAGGGTTTAAAATTATGTTGCATACCATCAAATAATTTCCAAAAAAACTCTAGATGATTCCCATTAGTAATATACCTTTGTACCATAGGTATTTTTTCCCCATCTGCATTTACCTTTAAAGCAAGTAAACACCCGACATTCCTCTCTTGATCAATATTCATAGAAAAAACATTATCTTCATTTCCTTTTATAATTGTGAATTCAGCCAACCATGAAGGAGACCCAGGTTCATCATTATCTCTTACAGGAATGCACAATATTTCTATGTTTTCTTCGTTTTCATATATTTTCACTTCATACTGAAATGAAGTTTTCAAATAAGCAATTAATAAACACTTCTAGAACAGTGAAATGATTTTCCAAAGGCAACAATAAAATACTTTAACTCCAGTGGTGAAGCTGCAGAGTTTCAAGCCTTGTGCAGATCTGACACTACCAGACTTGAACTGAGCCACAGTTGGGAATGGCTAGCTCACTACAGGATGTGATTGTCCCTTGGTGTTTACATATACAGTGGTACCTTGGGTTAAGAACTTAATTCGTTCTAGAGGTCTGTTCTTAACCTGAAAATGTTCTTAACCTGAAGCACCACTTTAGCTAATGGGGCCTCCTGCTGCTGCTGCACCGCCAGAGCACGATTTCTGTTCTCATCCTGAAGCAAAGTTTTTAACCTGAGGTACTATTTCTCGGTTAGCAGAGTCTGTAACCTGAAGCATCTGTAACCCGAGGTACCATTGTATTATTCATTTTGCTTTTCCTGTTCATTATCTTTGGAGATTAGACACATCCACTCTTGAGTTGATACTTTACCCCTAGGATGGGAATTTGTTTGCATCTATGCCTTGTTTGCATTTGTATCTTAGTTACCATAGTAATAGGACACACGTATCTCTTGTTTTGGTGGCCTCCTGGCCACACATGGTAATAGCATTCCACTCCCGCCTCTTCTTTTTTACCCACATGTCTATATAGCTGCAAACTGAGGTTAACCCTTTATGCATCTAACAGAGTAGAATCTGTTAGACACATACTTTTGCTACTTTGGGACTTGGGCTGCAATCCTATATTCATGTACCAGTGAGTAAGCCCAATTGAATTTAATAGGCCACGCTTCTGGGCAGATATCTGTAGGATTGCACTATAACAAAGCTGTACTTTTGAAAGATTCAGAGAAATAGAATAGTCTGGGCAATGATTCTGTAAATACATGTTCCATCCTGATAGCCAGGGAAGGAATTCTCTATAGTTAAAATGCAAATAATTGTATTTTTCCTCAATTTAACATTTATTATGATTACATTTACACCATAGGAAATACTGGCTGCTCAGGAGGTACCCACGTTTTTTAAAGCTCTGTTGAATTTTAACAATAACAAACTTACCACATTTTGTTCTAATTGTGGAGCATTGTCATTTACATCTCCAACTGTAATTATAACTTGTGCTGTAGTGCACAGACCGAATTCCTGGCCTCCCATATCTCTTGCTTCAATTTGTAGCTTATACTCTGGTGTTGTCTGCATTAAAAGGAATATATAAACATAATTTCCCTGTTCTGATTGAAATCACCAAGATTTTATGAAAAGGAAAACCAGAGACCATGGGACTGCCCAGTTCTTCAGATAGTTACACGTTTGTATAATATTAGCCAAGATGATGGATGCTGCATTGAAAAAAACCAGCTTGGCATTGTTTGAGCCTACAAAATAGCATTTGAGAAATATATGCTTTAAATGATCTGTTTGCAACATCAAACACATGTCCGTATTTTTTTAAAGAGGGAGCAAGAATGACTTCACATTCTGATCCTAAACAACAATTGCATGGCGATGTACCAATTTATTTCCCTTATAATCTATCTTTCCTCTAAAAAGCTCCAAGTTGCCCTTCTTGACAGAGTTTTGGCATGTGAATAAAGGCTAGGTGTACAGGAAATTTACCTCTCTGTCCAGATGTGATGTTACCACCGTAATAGAACCTGAATCTGGATTTATAGCAAATACCCTTAAATTCTGATAACTTTGAAGATCCTGGGACACAATTCTGTATTTCACTTCAGTATGTAAGGTGTATGGCTCATCATTGTCTGTTGCAGTCACTTGTCCAACTAGCGTCCCTGCATGTACAAGACATCATCTTTAAATTTCCAGCTTTCCTTCAATAGATAGTTTTAAAATAATTATTTAGAGGGGGTGATTTTTCACTTAATCTAAACATGTAAATCCAGGCATATATGTCAGAATGCTTTTTTAAAAAATCACTTTTGTATACCTAAGTATACCTGTTTTAAAACATCTGTAGAGAAATATAACCGTTCTTAACATTTGATCAATGAAACAGATATATCTGTCTATCTGTCTATGCATCTTTCTATATTCTTATTTGAAACAGATTGGTTTTCCCCGCTGTTGGGGACTTCCTACTGCATAAATAGTGAAGTTCATTATTTTAGGACTGCATTGTTGAACAGTGGTTCACCAGCCTTTCTTTGATGAGAAACTGAAGTTCTCCTGCTGGTTATAGCAACAACTCATTTGGGGGATAGGTACACTCTGGAGATGAATTTACCAGTATCATGCTTACTCATCATCATTCTCATCAGTTAGAGAGCAATTGTGGGAAGCAGGGAACCTACTGTATTTGTAGGGCTTGTAGACACCTGGAAAATCAGTATTTTAAAATGCATGGGGAGGCTCCACAAGCATAGAAGGCTCCCCATTTCACACAGTTGCCCTCTAACTCATGGAGAGCAACAGGAAGTGCCAACGAATGAAATACTGGGGGGCATGTAAACCCTACCCTGCATAATCATTTCACATGATGCGTTACATGGAAGCCATTTGGATGACAATACCCATAAACTCTAGGGCCCCTGACCCCCTCAAATATTTTCTGGGGGGAGCAAAGACCCCTCACCCACTAGGAGTTGGCTCCTATGGAGGGTAACAAGAATGATGACTATGGAGATGGAGGTAGGCCTCTCATCCCCATATGACTGAGGATGGGGGCTGTCACATGATTACTCTAACCAGAATCAGAATCCTTGAATAGGGCTATATGTAGATTATTATTTTTCTGAACTCAGATATAAGCTCAGAATTATAGCAAATAAAAATGATATGGAGCTTACATACAATTCACAGCACCTCAGTTTTTAATTAGTACTTTAAAACATTGCTGTCTAAACTAAGCATGATTTATTTAAAAAAGAAAAGATTTTTAAAATTACCAATTCCACAGTTTTCAAAGACAAGAAAAGTATAAACGTCCTGCTCAAACACTGGGGCATTATCATTATCATCTTCTATTCTAATTATATGCACAAGCGGTATCTCTGGTGTATATCCATCTGCTGTCATTGCATAGCAAATCAACTGTATAAAAGAGAGCAAACAAACAAACAAACTTTTATTTGCTAGTTGATCTGAAGCAGAAAAAAATATATTTTTAACAAATCAGGATACAATTACTTCAGTCCAAGTTTCTATACAGGAATCTGCCAAGGTGAACAGGCGGTTATATGCTGTGTGTGGCCATTGTGGTGAGCAGTCCACCTGTACATCCAGAAAAGCATGGGACATTGTGTCTCCATGATCTCCCAGAGAATATGCATTTAAAAACAGACATAAGGATAGGCTACAGTTGAGTTGGACTAAGAAGAAGAAAGAAAGGAGGCAGGGACATGAGGTAAAGTGGCATAAGAGGAAATGGACAGAGTCCAAGAGCCATGTGAAGGAGGTACAAAGGAGTTGTGTGTCATACAAAGTGAAGTACAGAGGAAGCAATGGTCAAATAAAGTAGTCCATTGAATGGCCTGGGAAAGAAGGACTTGTGCAAGGCAATTGTGTGCCTTGAGGCAAGGGGCCTGAGGCAAGGAAACAAATAAGGGACTAGGCACAGCCATTTGGGCCATGGAAGGGAAAGATGAAGGAGGAAGGAGATATGGGAAAGATGGGAAAGACCACATGAGAACAGTGAAGGGAAGGTGGGGCAAGCACTTTTTTGCTGGTTCAACTATAATCCATCTTTGTGGACAAGTTTTCTTATATATCCCCATCAATTGCCGGAGCACCTTGAGTGTTAGTATTTATATATTTATTATTGTAGTCTCCTCTTTACTGAATGGTTATAGGAAGCACAATTTTCATTGAAATCATAAAATAAAACCACAATACAGCCAATGACAAAATATCAACAAAGCAGCCCAGAACCACAGTTTAGGAGGAAAGACATCTAGTCAGTCAAATGCCTGGTTCAAGCATCGTGTTCTTTGTGTCTGCTTGCCTGTTCACCTTTTCCTGAACTGTTTCACTAGTATGAGTGGGCAAGTGTTATCAGAAAGCTGTGAAGTAAAGGAAGATAATAGGCTGGGGTAAGGACAGGCTGGTTGCTATCTTTCATCTGTCAGAAAACCCACAAATGCCTTCTCAGGTTTCCTTGAGTGCCTTGGTACTGCTAGTAGCCAGTAAATCAGTCTTCTCCCCCCACCTATTTACATGTACAGGAACATCTGGCGCTGATTGGCAAGTTGGTGCTGTGCATGGCCTGCTGATGATTCTACATGTTACTCACCAACCAAATCCCTCTCACCTTCTATTGAAGAACTGAGGAGTAATGTAAACATTGCGAGGCTACCAAAAACAGCTTCTCTGTAGTGGATACAGTGTTTGAAAACTCACTTCCCTGTGTGTTTCCCTCAATCATGCAGTTACCTGTCAAAAAAGTAACATACAGACAGCTGCAACAGATAATTGTTGCATCTGTTCATTCATTTTTAATTCTTTACCTTGAGGAGACTACACTGCAGAGGGCCTTCTCGGCAGTGGGGGCCCTCCCTGTGGAATGCCCCCCCATCAGATGTCAGGAAGATAAAGAATTACACAACTTTTAGAAAACATCTGAAGGCAGCCCTGTTCGGAGAAACATTTAGTAAAAGAAATACCATGGATCTGTCCAATTGTTACTTATCAGTAAATAAACAGAAGTCTGAAACCTATACCTGAAATTCTGGGTATTCTTCCCGATCGATTGGACAGGTAACAAAGAGATTTCCAGTGTCCTCCTCTATGTAGAAATAATTAAATGGTGGTTTGTCAACACCATGACCACTTATGGAGTATCTGATATCGTATGCTAGGGATGTGTCGGAAAGCAGCTGTGTAAATGCAAACCAATTTGAAACAGAAATAATAATTAACAAAATCTTATTTTCTTATCTATTTATTCAGAATCCGTTAGCAATCCCAAGATGCAAAAACAAAATATTTACACATCAATTCAAATATTATGGACACAGGAAATAAATGTTTCATGTGATAGTAGTTCCATGCAAAGTCTAAAATGCTTGTGACTTGCTTACCATGTTCCTGGTGAGAGTAGGGAGAATTTATATGATTAGGCTGTTCCACATAGCTAGTTTCTTACAAATGTAAAAGCCTTGTATTGAACTCCTATCAGACCCAAGCTGTTGTTTCCTCCGTACTTCCAGGCAAAAGCTGGAGCATTTAAATGGATTTCCATCTCTGGTGTCAAATAGCTGACTTTAGATATTTACATTGCAATTACAAGCTTCTTCAAAAGATGTGAGCAAAGACAAACTGGTTTCCCTAATCCCATATTTCTGCAGCAATGTATATATCAGCAACAGTGATGCAACAAACAATTCCAGCAGACAGATGAGTTTACCAGATGGGGCAATCATTTATAGACACAAACGATGGGTTTAACAGTAAAGTTCTTGGCTGCTAGCAAGAATTGGGGTGCAGAGAGTATGCTGTGTATCTGAAGGCTGCTTTTTTCATTCATAGTTTCTATTGATTGAAGTTCTCTTACTGATCACTTATAACATATGCCAAGCTGCTCAAAGATCCTTGACTGATAATTTGAAAAGTAAAAATGAAGAAGTGAATTTAAAACATACCTGTTGAATTTGCATTGGATAAGGTCCAAGTGAGTTTTCCATCAAAATAGTTGGGACGGGAGCCCATCTCCGTTTAGTTCGTCTAAGAAAAGTGTCTCGTAAATGTCTTGCCTTTGCTATTGGGACCTAGAAGAACGGGAGAGATAACTAAGCAAACAACAATAGCAATCATGAGCAGTATTCAGCCAAGTCATACTCAAGGCGCCTAAATCCATTGATTTCAATGGGTCTCCTCTGATTAAGTTGGATGCCACCCTATGTGTTGCATCACTTTATTTTTCAGTCCCTCTGTGTCTATCTCTCTGCTAGTATTACAAACGTTTTAACAGTTAATAAGATTTCCTGGCTTCTAGGATAACTGTAGCATATGGGAATAGTAGCATTCTTATGTCACGTGAAACAAATCTAATATTTTTGTCCTTGCGCTATGTCCATTAAATTCTGTTTTTTCTTCCAAGTTGAATTTGTATTATGTCATTGATCAAGGTTATAACTTTCTATTTTTATCTGTGCTTTATCAGTTCTGTTTTTAGTGGAATATTTAGCAGTAATTTGGGAGAAGATTCCAACAATACACATTCAGATTCTGATCACAGAGCCATGTAAATTGTCCTTCAAAGTAAAACAGCAGCACTAAAAGAAATTAAAATAGCAGAAAAAGCAGGATAAGATATATTGATGCAAATCAGATATGTTTACCTTTTTTGAATGTGTGAGCAAACTAATATGTATCTTCTTTTGTTTCTGTTCATGATTGCTTTTAAGGAATATGGTGATGATGATTTCATGGGAAGGCAGGGAAACATCCCTTGTTGTATACAATGAGCCATCTTCTTGAATTGTGAAATTGGGATTGTTTGAGTAAATAATTTCAGAATGATTAAGACACTGTTTCATGTTTACTGTAGGAAAATATAAATTTAAAGGACTAGTTGAAATGAGGAGGAAAAGTAGTTCACAAGGACGTAATTCCAAACAAAGGTGTCTAAAACTGTATTTAGTGCCAAATCAAATTTATGATATACAGGCAGAGGAGTCCCCGCTGCCCTGGCCAAAAATTGCTTAGCTGTTGATGGCACAGGTGGTCTGGGCACTCCCCATAGCCTATTGTCCTCCAGATCTGTACAATTCACATAATATGTAGGATAATTTAGGTAACCTTAGAATTTGAACTCCAGAATCTGGAAACAACTCAGGTTAAATTTTAATTTGCCTATATATTATTGGTTTTCAAATAGTACATATTTGACAACGACAGCAATAACACATTCTTGGATTCTCACCTTGGCCGACAAATGCCCCTGCCTTTAGTTTAGGAGGGACATTAAAAGTTACTTTCTTGCAAGCTTCAGAAGATAAACTCAGTACCTTAAAGAGAGAGAGAGACCAAAACCTTAAATCATTCTTTTTTTTTCATGAAGCAACAAAATTATTTCAATACAAACTTTGTATTGATTGGCTTGTTATTTAAATTCTAAAAGTATTCAGTGGTTAGTTTGCTTTGATAACAACAAACGTCTACATCAGTGGAACTGTAGAGTTCTCATATCCCAATCCTGTATTCCTCATTCCAGCAAATTTATTTGCTGACCCCAAATTCAAAAGACCTGTGAATTGTAAAGGGTTCAGCTGAGAAGCAAAATGTCCATTAATGGATCTCATATATCTTCAAAATATATGTTGCTTCAGGTTCCTTTACACCAAATAAGAGGCTCTACTAAAAGGCTCTACTAAAAGTTAACACACAAAGAGAGAGAGAGAATTAAACATATTAGTAATGAAGTATATTGTCCTTGGAATTTTGCAAACTGCTTAGAGATTTTATTGCAGTCAAGTGATATACTGTATAAATGTAGTGAAATAAATAAACAAACTGGGCTTGGAATATGGAACAGTTTCCCTCAAAACTGGAAAAAAAACTCAAGCTTGATCAACAGACTCCATCACTCATATCCCTAATTATATTTTCAGGAATGCAACAGTTTCCCCCAGCCCAGTGAGCCCCTTAATTCCCTTCCTTCTTCCCATGAATTTGCCATCTGTTTGCAAGCCATCTCCCATCTTCCCACTAACTAGGTTTGGTGTTCCTACAATGGTGAAAGAAGAGGGGTCTTGAAGCAAGAGTGACAGGAGTGTATCTCCCTCTTCACTCTTTCTGTTATGCTTGACTTGCTGCTATGGCCGTTAGTCAGGAACCAGGGAAGAATGGAGAGGGACCCACTTCCTGTTTCCATTCCACCATTTCTGAAGCTGTAAGGAAATTAAGTGGGTAAGGGAGTCGGCAGGAAGCTGGATGTATATTATTCTCCAGACCATATTTTGTAATACTTCGAGAAGAACTTTGGAAGCCAGACTTCTTGTATCATATTTCAGATTAGTATTACAAGCCACCAATATTTGTATTGCACTTGCAAGAGACATCATTAAAGCAAGCAAATGCAGGAAGAGAATATTAGTTCTGGTATAAAGTAAATGATGTATCATTCAGCATCTAATCACATTCAAGATGTGTGAATGGACTGGGGGGAAATATATTGTAAACCATGTATTACAATGTTTGTTTGTTTATTTATTTATTTATTTCATAATATTTATATACTGCTTGCTTGTAGAAAACACCCCAGTGGTTTACAAAAAGGATAAAGCAATGAAATTGTAACTAAAAATTATACAACTGTAATTTAAAACATAAAAAGGTAAAAACCACAATAAAAGACTTAAAATATTAAAACTCTTACAAACTTTATAAACATCTGCACTAGCTGCAGCTTCAGAATCAAGTGTGAGGGAAGCCCCCACATAGAGCACATTGCAATAGTCCAGTCTTGAAGTTACCAGCGCATGAACTACTGTGGCAAGGCTTTCCTGGTCCAGGAATGGCCGTCGCTGTTGAACCAGCTGCCCTTGGTAAAAGGCACTTCTAGCCATTGCGGCTGTCTGAGCATCTAGTGACAGAGCTGGATCTAGAAGCATCCCCAAACTGTGGACCTGCTGCTTCAAGGCCAGCCCAAGTCATTTTGGCACCTGAGGCAAATCACAAAATGGTGCCCCCCTCCCATCACCAGGGAAGAAGAGGGAGTGAAGATCTACATCAGGAACAAGGGTGAGACAAATAGCAACATTGGGAGCAGGGTGGAAGGAGACCAGCAGTGCCTCCTAGAGGAGCCGCTGTGGAGGCGGGGGGGGGACTGCTGAGGAGGAGGAAGATCCAGCTTCCAATGAGTATTCTGCAACTGCCAGTGGCACTATAGCAGCAGCAATAGGTGATGCATTCCTCGGAGCCCAGATCTGTAAATCCTGCCACCCCCTTACTTCTTGTTAAGGGGGAGTGCAACCCCATCCAAGGTAGGCAATTGGCCAATTTCTCAGACCCGGGAACTACTCACCCACAGTGCCTCCACGTTGCCAAGATTCAAGTTCAGCTTGTTCTCCCTCATCCATCTCACCACTGTATCCATGCAGTAGCCAAGAAACTGCATGGTCTCTCCTGATTCAGATGTTATTAAGAAGTAGAGCTGAGCGTCATCAGCATGCTGATGGCACCTCACTCTAAAACTCCTAATGACTGCTCACAGTGACTTCATGTAGATGTTAAATAGCAATGGAGATAAGATAGCCAGTGCTATCTCCCAATGCTACTCTCTGAACTCAGTCCCAAAGGTAGGATCAGAACCACTGTGCAGTGGTACCTTGGTTCTCAAATGCCTTGGTACTCAAACAACTTGGAACCCAAACACTGCAAACCCGGAAGTAAGTGTTCCAGTTTGCGAACATTTTTTGGAAGCCAAACGTGCCCTGTTTTGAGTGTTACACTTATGATTTGAGTGCCACACTTCCATTTTGAGTGTTACGCTGAGGTCTGTCTGCTTTTGCTATTTATTTTGCATTTTTGTTTTTGCAGCTTTTTTGTTTTGTTTTTGTGACTGTGTGGAACCCAGTTCAGCTACTGATTGATTGATTGTGTGACTGCAGTACATTGTTTATTGCTTTCATTTTATGGATTAATGGTCTCATGAGATAGTAAAATTCATGTTAAATTGCTGTTTTAGGGGTTGTTTTTAAAAGTCTGGAACAGATTAATCCATTTTGCATTACTTTCTATGGGAAAGCGTGCCTTGGTTTTGAAACGCTTTGGTTTTGGAACGGACTTCTGGAATGGATTAAGTTTGAGAACCAAGGTACTACTGTAATATGGTGCCTCCAATTCCCATTCCCTGGAGTTGTTCCAGGAGGATACCTTGGTTGATGGTATCAAATGCTGTTGAGAGATCAAGAAGCAGGAGCAAGTCACACTCTCTGCAGAGGTCATCTATCAAGACGACCAAGAGCAACTCGGTTCTGTGGCCCAGATAATCTGTGTCCTCCAAAAATGTGCAGCTACTCCACCACAGCCTCTATCACCTTCTCTCAAAAGGGTGTATTTGCAACTGGTCAATAGTTGTTCCAATCCAAAGGCCCAAACAAGGTGTAAGAGTCAGACACAAACCTGCAGATCTCGGCCAAAACTAAAAACAAGCAACCCCCACCCCACATTCATTCAGAAGTTGTACAGTCATATATGACCTATACCATATGCCATCCTAAAGTGAAGTGAAAGGATGTGAGTCTTTTCCTGGAAGTTCCTAAATGTGATGATGTGCATTACATATTGCACTCCTGTTGTGACCCTGGCATGGCCAGGTTTTCCATAAATTCCTTATCTCCAACTTTTTGTTTTATTTTATTTAGTACAAAGTTCTAATACCGAACCAAATTTCTCCTGATTTGTGGTCTGGCCCCAGTCTCATTTCCTTTGCCTCAGGGGTAGGAAATCTGTGGCCTTTATTGGCTACAACTCCCATCATTTCTGACAATTGGCTATGTTTACTGGGGCTGATGGGAACTGGAGGCACCCTCTCTGCTTTTTCTTCTCCTTTTTTATTTTATGTAAATACAGTAACATAACAGACCCCTTGTTCAGAATGACCATAAATATCTCTATCTGCAATCATATTTTTATTAAATATTACAAACCACTTCCAATACATAGCCAGGATAGGATCTCAGCAATAATTTACTGACCATAAATTCCCACAAGAAATAAATACAAGAGAATTTAACAAAACCAGAAATTGTCCCCCCCCCACACACACACATTTAACTAGGACTTTGCCCAAAGAATCAAATAAAAACTCATTTATTTTAGCATAATCCTTATTATAATATTTCAGTACAGATGCAGAAACAATCCTGCTGATATTATCTGTCACTGAGTATTTCCCCTTCTAAAAAATTCTAAAGAGAGCCAATACCTGATGCAAAGAAATTAATATAGAACACTTAGAGCACAATTCTATTCATATCTACTCAGAAGTAAATTCATTTAAGTTCATTAGGGCTTACTCCCAGATAAATGGGCACAGGATTTCAGGCTTAGACATTTTCTGTGATGGTAACTTTCCAGACCTCTCAAAAGTTTGTTGATATCAGAATATTAAAGTTCCTTAAATCAAAATTAATATCCCTGATGCTGGAACACAGTGATTCCAGTAAACTGTACCAAACAGTTTCATGCATCAATTACTTTAAATGTAATCAGCTTATTAGCATACCGTTTTAAAAACAATAAATAGGACCCCACAATGATCTTTAGACTTTCAGTGTTATTTTGACAATTAGAAAGGCATACTGGAATTGTTGCAAGAAGTTTAAATAATAATAGCAACTGTTTCATATTCAGCATTGCCAAGAGTCAGTGTAAGGGATGTCTCCTGTACTAAGACATGCAACATATTTAAAACTACATCAGCTACATAAAATAAAGCAGTTGTTCTTTATTTTAGCACATACTATTCTCACCATACTCCAGAGAACAGCTCTATAATGTCCGTAGTCTTTGGCAGAGAATAGTTAAATACAAATATCTACATAGATTTTATTTGGTCCCTTTATTTCAGGATGAGTTCTGGCTACTTACTATTGATATACAACCAATTCAACATTCTGTTCTACTCACCAGTAGACTGAAGAGAAGCTGTAGCCAGATAGCTCTACATAAGATGCTGCCTTTACACCATCTTTCAGCTAGTAACACCATTTCCAGTATAGAAATTCAATGGGCTGCAGGGATTTTCCAGCTACTGACTTGCTGGGTCTGGTGATAGTCCCCAGAGGAGTCAGGGTGAAAGGAAACACTGCAAGGCAGCAGCAGCGAGTATATGGTGCAAAAAGTGAATGCAACTTTCTTCCTTTTCTTCCCTTTCACTTAAAGCTTTTGCTGTCTAAGAAGGGCCGGGTTGTTAATTCAGCTCTCTTGCTAAATGTCATGGGGCTTGTCCTGAAAGAGACTTGTGGAACGTGCTCTATTTCATTTCAGACTTTCCTTGCCCTGGTGAAATGCTGGGGGAAAGGGAGAAGTTGGATGGATTGGGCTCCTGGGCTTGCCCTTCCCTTCCCAATTGCCTAGGACTAAATTGTTTTTGGTTTCACAGAGATAATTCTTGGTTTCATAGAATCTTAAGCTGGAGGCTGAAGCAATGAGTTTTCAGCCAAGACCAGTGTAAAGATTCTGGGCTCCCCATTCAAGGACCATGCTCCCCAGTCAGCCATGCCTCTTTGTCTCATCTACCGTATCTTTTTTGATTGCCGGGATCCCAATTAAATTAATATAAAACAATTCTTTTCTATTTATAGAAGAAACTCTAGCCTTCCTTTTCATCACCAAGGGTTTTCAGTTGTCCTTTGTTCAAAGAACATTGATTAATTTAAATATCATCCTTATAAACCTATTGATTTGTAAATGATGGTGGGTGTTCCTTGCTTCAGAAAAGAGGAGCTTCAGAGCACTAACTAAATCAACCTTGGTGATCTTTCCAGATACTTTGGGTAACAACTCATATCATACCTGGCCATTGTAAAGGGACTTTGCATTTGGCAGTTATATTATCAAAGCACGAAATATTCACAATTCCATTTGTTATAAATGTAAGAGGAGAATGAAATTTTATTCATTCATATAAATGCACATATATCCCACTTTTCAACTGAATGATCTTGAATTTGTGGTTGCCATGCAAATAATCATGAATCCTTTTATAAAGAGTGTGAAGGTTTTATAATACACTAGGGGAAACTACTTTCCAGGAAGAATAACTATGGTAAAAATGGTATTCATACCAATATTGGTTTTTTAAAAAAAATCAAGAATTGGACTCTTTCAGTTAGGATAACAAACCAGCAAATCAAAAAGGGGCAATATCTTATATAAAAGTATATCTAAAATAAGAAGAAAAAAACAAGCAAAGGATTTTCATGCTGAAGAAATAGGGGTGGGTTGTTGGTTCTAAATGTGAACATCTTCTATGAGCCATGAATGCTACTTTAGTACACTGGACATGGACTCCAGATTCCTTAGTATTGCAATTTTAGGAGAACCCCTAAAATCTGCATTGCATAAAACCCTGTGAGGGGATAGAACCAATTTACCAAAATTAACAAAAACTGTTTAATTTCACATTGATTAAAGGTATGGCACTGTAATAAGTGGTTATTAAGCATGCACATATCTCCTTTATAACCTGTTTTGGATTATCTAGGTTCAGATAATTGCTTTAAGAACTGGAGAAGGAACAAACACTTCATAAAAAAAATATGACTGACTGCTCTGAAATTAAAAATTACTGTACGTACATACACTTGGCAAAACAATCATGGTTCAAATAGTTTTAGACAAGGGCATTAACATTAGAATACTAGAGAATAAACCACCTGTAAACCACCAGACCCATTAAAGTCTGGTCCTTCTCAGATCTCAGAGGGGATAGAATATAGTCTGCCTCAACCTGTTTCAAGGCAGATTTTTGATGTCACATCCTTAAAAATCTGCCTGGAAAAAAAACATTTAAAAGTACTTCTGTGGTGGCCAAAAGCTTATATGCATCTTTCATCCCTCCCCCATTTTTTCTTTAAAACTTTTGGAATAGAGTGAGCAGCTTACATACAAGGCTTCTTAGCCCCACATGCCTTGAGTGAACATAGAACAAGTCCCACTAGGGGTGATGGCACTAGTTGTTTCTTCACTCCCATGGGATTTGCACAGAAAAATCTTACTTAATTACTTGCACAGATAATTTGCTTACCGTATATTAAAATACACATGGAAGGCTTTTTTTTTCCTCCAGAAGTTAAATGGCCCAGTAAAATACTCTCTTTGTGGCTTACATATCTTGCCTACTTTTTTTTTTTAAAAAAAGATCAAAATTATACAAGGAAGTAAAGAGGGACAAAAGTTAGTTTAACATCAATATAAAGTATAAGTTATGCAAATTTTTACATTTTGAGGAAAGAATTATAACTGCAGTAGTACCTCGGGTTAAGTACTTAATTCGTTCTTAACCTGAAACTGTTCTTAACCTGAAGCACCACTTTAGCTAATGGGGCCTCCTGCTGCCGCCGCACCGCTGCTGCGTGATTTCTGTTCTTATCCAGAAGCAAAGTTCTTAACCCTAGGTACTATTTCTGCGTTAGCGGAGTCTGTAACCTGAAGCGTATGTAACCCGGGGTACCACTGTAAAAGAAACTTGCAAATTACAAGGTTTATCATATGTCCAGTAAGACAATGACCTTTAACTTAATTGCAAATTTTGGTGATGGAAAAATATGTGATATCGTATGAGACAGTAAAGAATAGAATGAATGTATATCATCCAGATGTTCCAATATTTTCAGCTAAGGCATATTATAAATCAAGCTATACTTAAATATAGGCATTTACAAACAGAATCTGAATTTCAGCTGGTAATTACATGCCCTAACTTAATGAATCTTATAAGCAAATGGTGCACAAGCCAACTAAGCTTTACTCAACTAGCACTGATAAATGCAAGAGATGTGATTCATCTAAGGCAGATTCCATGCAAATTTTCCAAGCCATTTGGAAAAATATGTAGAATACACTTGATAGGCCAGGAAGCTTAGTTACCACCACATATTTTTCATTTAAAACACACCCATTTGCTTATTTTGCAAGAAGTATGTGCAAAAGAAAGGCATATATCTCTGAAAATTACTTGATTAACTTGCCATTCACAGATAAGGAGATCTGGTCCAACCCCCTGCAATGCAGGAATCTTTTGCGCAACATGGAGTTCGAACCCACAACCCTGAGATTAAGAGTCTCATGCTCTGCTGACGGTGCAAGCATCCTGAGCGGTACTGTATATGGTTTTCATAGATCAAAAGCAGAACTGTCTATAATCTTGGAAAATTATTGGAGGACAAGAAAGGTCCCAGCAGGCTGGAGATGGGCAAATGTCCTCATCTTCAAAAGGGGAGTGAAAGAAGCCCCAGGTAACTACCAACTGGTAAGCTTAACATTGATACCAGGAAAGATCCTAGAACACATAATTCCACAGTCAGTCTGTGAGCACTTAGAAAAGGATGCTGTGATTACTAAGATCCAACATGGGTTTCTCAAAAACAAGTCATACCAGATAAAGCTCATTTCTTTTTCTGGTAGCGTTACAAGCCTGGTGGATCAGGGGAATGCTGTGGATGTAGTGTATCTTGATTTCAGTAAGACTTTTAACAAAGTCCCTCATAATAAAATTGCAGAGGAGCTGGTAAAATCTGGATTGGATGAGATAACTGTTATGTGGATTTGTAGCTGTTTAACTGACTAAATCCCAAGAGTGCTCACTAATGGTTCCTCAACATCCTGGAAAAAAGGGACAAGTGAGGTGCTGCAGGGTTCTGTCCAGGGCTCATGGTGGTTCAACATCTTTATAAATGGCTTGAATGAAGGTATTGAGGAGGTGCTCATCAAATTTGCAGATGACACCAAACAGGGAAGGGTAGTGAATGCCACAGAAGACAGAATTGGGATTCAATATGACCTTAACAGATTGGAGAAATGGGCTAAAACTAACTAAATGAAATTTAATAGGGACAAATGTAAGGTTCTACACTTAGGTAGGAATAACCATCTGCACAAATATAAGATGAGAGACACCTGGTTTGCCAGTAGTACATGTGAAAAGGATCTGAGGGTCTTAATAGACCACAAGTATAACATGAGTCAACACTGTGATATAGCAGCAGAAAATGCTAATGCTATCCTAGGCTGCATCAACAGAAGTATAGTGTCCAGATCAAGGAAAGTAAAATAACTCTCTATTCTGCCTCAGACCACACCTGGAGCACTGCTTCCAGTTCTAGGCACAACAATTGAGGAAGGATATTGAAAAGCTGGAACGAGTGCAGAGACGGGCAATCAAGATGATCAAGGAAACCAAGCCTTAAGAAGAACCCTTGAGAGAGTTGGGTATGTTTAGCCTGGAAAAAGGGAGACTGAGAAGAGAGATGATGGCCATCTTCAAATATCTTAACGGCTGTCAGGTGGAAGATAGAGCAAGCTTGTTTTCTCCTGCTCCAGAGGGTAGGACCTGAATCAATGGCTTCAACAAGAAAGAAGATTCTGACTAAGCATCAGAAATAACTTTTTGACAGTAAAAGGTGTCACACAGTGGAATGAACTCCCTCGGGAGGTTGTGGACTTTCCTTTACTGGAAGTTTTAAAGCAGAACTTGGATGACCACCTGTCATGGATGCTTTAGTTGGGATACCTGCATTGCAGGGGGTTCGACTAGATAACCCTTGGGTCTCTTTCAACTATGATTCTAATTTCCTGTACAGTCTTCAAAGCAGCCCTACATACAGCACACTGCAGTAATCCAGCCTGGAGGTGAATCTTGCTCATCCAAGGCATCTTGAACAGACATTCTTTATTTGTATTACAACCAGCTAGATAAGCTGGTTCATTTGATTTATTGTTTGAAGAAGAGGAGAAGGAGGTTGAGCTTCTCTCCCAATATTAATTTATTCACTGGAAATACTGTGCTTATGACTTACATAGAACTAAGTGTCATGTATGTCATCTGTATCTGAAGACTCGAAAAAAGGTGTGGTTCTGTGTATATTATTTTACTAGCTTCTTTGACATGTTCTTTGCAATTGATCCATATCCTACCTAAGCTCAAACTTGCCTGTGCATGTTGGTTTCAGCACAGATTTCATATTTATTCATTTAGATGCTTTCTGAAATCATTATGATACATAGTTTGTGCCATGAATTCGTAATTGTTTGATGATTCTTGCTTCCTATCATTTATATGAGACTAGCAACAACAGCAACATTCCTGCCATTATGACAAGAAATATGGGAGGTATTTGCCTGAAGTTCCCTGCCCCAGATTCTCTCTAGTGAGAACTCATCACCTACTGTCAGATGTGTTTTTCAACCTCTACTTCAGTGCTCCTGGGCACAGTGCTTAATTTCCCATTCCCAGTGCTTAAGACTGGAGAGAATAGCACTTCCTTCTTGCAACAGGAGGAATGTATGGGGTACACTAGTAAAAGAGGCCAAATTTGCTCCTTGCTTCCTGGGGATCCCAGATATTATCATATGTTCCTGTCTGCATAGCCCTATTCTTGGTTCTGCATAGCTATATTATGGGCTATGACTCTTCATCATAGGATACTAGAATTGTGATACTTCTAGAGAATGGTGGAATACTGGGGATTGGTGTTATACATATAAATAATACATCTCTTGTGGACAGTCTTTATCATCATTAAAATAATAGTTGATGGCTCTTATTATCATATCTCACTTCTTTTTGTCCAATAAATCTTCATAGTCCATACACAGTACATTGACATTCCACTCATAAGCATATCCATTTCTAAGCAAGTACCATTGAAGTGTGTGTGTGTGTGTGTGTTTTGGACTGAATATGAAACCACAATATTGATTTTAGGATTCTGAGCAAACTAACATTTTGCGGCGCCATGTTCCAGAAGACTTCACATCAGGAAATGATTGATTTGGAGCCTTCTTCCAGGAGAGCCTTAGATAACTGAGACTGGGTGTCGCTAGAAATCTGTTTTCTGTGACCTTCTGTTTTGTGTCTACAAAATAAATGCAAGAAGACATGCATAATTTTACCCATGATAAACAGTCTTTCAGAGTAAGGGGCTTGGAGCCTAACGACTGCAGGCACAATTCTACTTATGCAAAGGGTCTTTTCCACATCTCTGGTGCAGCTCTGTCTGAAAAGACAGAATGGCATGCAATGCAGTACAGGGGGTGCAGCTTATGGGAAGGGGGGGTGGGATCAGCAACAATAAAAGAAGACCCTTGCATAGCATCTACAGGGCTACAAGTTCCCCCAACCCTGGTCTGTAAAGTGGTGGGATGCAGACAACTCAATCAATAATCCACCAACACTGATATATTAGGAAGAAAGCAAATTTAGTACCACTAACTCTAGTAGGACTAAATGTCTGACCGAGTTCAACACTAAATTCAACACTGGAACTTTTTTATTGCTTTCTCTATGGGTTAGACGATGCAGTCTATAGAGCATGTGTGGCTAACCTTTGCCCTCCATGTTTTGCTGGACTTCAACTCCCATCATCCTTAACCACTTGGCATTTCTGGCTGGAGCAGATGACATTGGAGTCCAACAACATCTGGAAGGCCACAGGTTAATCACCTCTGCTCAAGAGCCTTTGGAGCAAATGCTGGGTGAAATTAAAGCACTGAGCATCACTATTAAGGGCATTTGCTAAATATAATATTTATATTCACTTTTCTGTGTGATTGAGCCTGCAATCCTATACACATTTACCTGAGGGACGTTTTTCTAAGTGAATATGCATGGGTTTACTCTGTGCTTAAGATGAAAAAAGAGCACATGAGCCTATTCAGGGAAGAAAGAAAGTTACCTATAAAACTGGTACCCATCTTTAGGTCATGCTTCATCATTAGGTCATTCATGTAAAAAAGCTACTTCTGTAATAGGAGTAATACAATACTTTTTAAATTAAT
The DNA here is from genome assembly GCF_964270895.1 of Podarcis filfolensis. Lineage (NCBI taxonomy): Eukaryota > Metazoa > Chordata > Lepidosauria > Squamata > Lacertidae > Podarcis > Podarcis filfolensis. The sequence continues at coordinate 49,716,267 of NC_139603.1, forward strand.
ACAATACCTTTAGAATTTCCCCCTCTGATAACAGCAGTAGCAACAGCAATGCATTAACTTGCATTTTGCAGCAGTGCATTGCCTTAATATTGTGTTTTACAATTCTTTTAAGGTATAGTTCAAGGATGATGAAACAGGCACAGCATTACTGCAGTTTCATGATCTGGGTTCATGTCTTCTGTGATCCAGAACCATTCTGCTACAATATAATACAGTACCTTTTAGAAAGGGAGCTCATTTACATGAACTCCATGTAAATTAACATTAACCCAGAGGGATTATAGAACCGCCCTTTTTCTTAAACACCAGTCTCACCCTGGCCTGTCTCCATGGATTTTGAAACAGGAAAGTTTCAAATGTACCTAAAAGGAACAAGGAAAACTAAAGCAAAACAATAACAACAGCAACCAATAACTGTCAGCTAACCTTCCAAACTTAACATTACATGAACATTGAGATTTATGTATTTTTAGAATAAGAGGATGGGGACATGACAATACAGAAACATGACAGTTAATAATAATAATTTAAAAAAAATAAAATAGGCTTTAGGTTAAGCAAAGAGCAGAAGAGCAGGTTAGGCCTGCCCAGAGAGTTGCTGCTTCTTTTCCTAATCTGGATTTGTTTCATCTACTGGGTGTGTTTGGATAACTCAGCCCTTAAGGAGATGGGTGTGCCTCATTCCATCCAGTAGAAACATTTCTAAAGGAGCAGTATAAGCAAGAAGGGGTGCTTTTTAGACTGCCTTGCTTTGAAGGACCATGACTTTCAGGTTGGTAGTGTCAAAGCTTGAGAAGGCCAACCTCATGACTCAGAAAATGATGTCTAAGAAAAGAAGGTAGTAATATTTTGGCGTGGCTGCAAAGGAAAAGAAAGACTTGCATGGTATCCAACACACCCTGTGTTCATTGGAATCAAAGGGCAGCTGGCTCAATTCTGCATGAAGATTGCATTTAGGTTGTTAGAACTTCATATGCTGCGTGAATTTGATTGTGGAACCTGTAAAATTTGATTTAGGGCTTTAGAACTTTATCATTGGTAGCCATTTTAGATCATTGAATCATAACCCTCCAACACTTCAAATAGGGAAATAGTGACACACCTGGAGCACCATTATATGAAAAATTGCTGCTGAACAGCCAACTCTCCTTGTAACATGCCTGAAGGCTCTACTCTGCCTGTTTTCATACTGTATTCTTTTTGTGTGTGCAGCATCCTGTCCTTCCATGATTTACAGAGGGTGAGTGTCCTTTGAGTTAAAGAAATACCAGAAGAACATGTGCCCCACAATTCAACACTTTCTATAGCAACTACAGCCCTGAATAAGAAGCTGTGTTATGCTCAATCAGGCCATTGGTCTATGTAGGTCAGTATTGTGTTAGAAGAGTGGCCTTCAGTCTACACCCAAGACCCACTTCTCACTCCCAAGCTGCAACATCAGACCCACCTTCACATTTTCTTCATACATAATAGTGCTAATAATACATATTATTAATACTAAAATGGCAAATCACAATGCAATATACCTTAGCAATACTATTAAATGAAAAACAGTGCTGCAATGTGGCAACGGAAAGGAGCGAGCATGTAGTTTGCCAGAAATATGTATCTTATTTTAAAATGGCTCAAGCTTTTCTCCTGTCACATTGCAGCACTTGTGGACATTGATAAAATGAGTGCATCTTAGTCCAGTCCCATATGCAATGCTCCTTTGGTCTGGTCAGCTGGAATCCAATGTGGCTGTGGAAGCTTTGCTGTGACCCAAATAGTGTTGCCTTGCAACCCACATGGTAGGGCCTCGTGGCCACTGCTTGAAGCCTATAGTCTGCACTGACTGGCAATGGCATTCCAGGATTTCAGGCAGGGGATATTCCCAGACTTTACTTCGAGATGGCACGGATTAAATCCGAGACATTTTACATGAAAGGCAGATAGATGCATTGCAACTTCCCCAAAAAGCAACGTGAAATGGCAGCCTTCTCTATCATGGCACTCTGGTTGTAGAACTCCTTCCCATTTGTCCCCTTCATCATCCTTTTATGGCCAAGCAAAGGCATACTTTTCCCTTCCGGGAAGGGTGAGCTAAATTCTGTTTGGATCACAGCAGGATTGTTTTGTTTATTTGTTTGTTTTTGAACTTCTGAGATGGTAGTGTTTATAGTTTAAATACATGTGTTATATGATGCTGTGCTGTTGCATACCACCTTGGAATCCCTTGGGATGAAGGGTGGTCTAAAAATACAATATAATGTCCTGTATATGTTAATCCTTGCACTCTGATACATCTAAAAAACCCAGCTCACCATTTCTTTGCCTTAGGTCTTCAGGCGTCACTGGATTACAACCAGCATAAGGCCACCTTAGGTAAACCCCAAAGGACAACAATGCCGGCAACTCAAACAGACAACATTTTAACAAGGCATCTCTAAAGGGGGGGATTTATCAGGGATACATAATCAGAAAAGGGGCTGCTGCTTCAATCTTTAAGATAGAAAAAAGTGTGTGTGTGTGTGTGTGTGTGTGTGTGTGTGTGTGTCAATAAACTGTTTCAATCAGTACAAAACAAATCACAAAACATAAAGTAGGGTGAAGGAGTGTTACAAATGAACCAAGCTATTACCTCATCAACTGGAAAATGAGCAAGCAAATAAATAAAATATAGCTTGTTGACAATTTCAAATTAATAAGCATCTTACTTACAGCTTCCAGATTACCCTTTACTTCCTCCCAAACCAACAGTTATTACCATAACCACAAACAAGCATATGCTACAGAGGGGAGGGACAACCAACTCCTGTATGTTCAATAAATCAAAGCCATACAGCAGTGAACTTATCCTGTGTTCACTGTGTGCTTTGTACCCTGGCAATTATCACCTTTTGTGTGAGTTTCTCTACCAGGGCAATGTGCCACAACTTTTTATATCAATATTCAAGGACATTAATTTGTAAATCTTCCCAATGCTTGGCAGTTGTGGTTCTCACTGGCAATGAAAAGCGAATTATCAGTTCTCTGTGGTCCTGCTCCAATCTTATAGAAGAGAAGAAGAAGAGTTTTGGATTTGATATCCCGCCTTTCACTCCCTTTAAGGAGTCTCAAAGCGGCTAACATTCTCCTTTCCCTTCCTCCCCCACAACAAACACTCTGTGAGGTGAGTGGGGCTAAGAGACATCAAAGAAGTGTGACTGGCCCAAGGTCACCCAGCAGCTGCATGTGGAGGAGCGGAGACGCGAACCCGGTTCCCCAGATTACGAGACTACCGCTCTTAACCACTACACCACACTTATACTTTATTATCTGGGAACAACCCTCACTTAACTCAATGGGGCTTGCTTCTGAGTGGACACAAAGGATAGCACAGTGTGTCTAGTGAATAGGAACTCTGGAGATGTACACTGAAAGTTCTAAGGCAGCTGTTCACTCAAAACTTCCATCAGCTCCAGCAATGGTAAGGCATGATGGGTATTGTAGTCCAGCAACATCTGGAGGGTCACAGGCTCCCAATCCCCATCCTAAGGATTTATGTATGAGAAGTTAATCTCAGCAAGAACTTCCAGATCTCAGCTGTGGAACTTGCTTTTAATTACAGGGTTCAGAGAAATGAAGTTAAGGATACAGAATATAGTTGTTCCAAATTCTGAAACACTTTCTCCCCTTTCTGAGTAGCATCCATTTCCCAGTCATCTGTGGTTAGTTCTTCCTGGTCAAAGGATATAGCTTCTCAGCAGACTTGAGTTCCTCCACACCTCCATGTACCTTATTGCTATGTAGCATTCACTTTTGGAGTCACTTAAGCAACAGAAAAGTACTTATGGTTTGCTTGCAATTCCTGAATAATGTGTAATGTGTGGAATGTCAATTCATGCCTCATGAGATGAGTAGGTTCTACATGCACCCTGAACACATTTCAACACAGGAGAGATGTTTGATTCACCATGGCACATGCTGTGCAAGAAGTATGAAAATAAGATAGGCAAGTCACTAGCGATGGATGAATATGTCAGTTTTGGTTTCTCTAAGTTTCTCATTTCTTCAAACTTACATTCAGTTTTCCACATTTCCACATGAGCTTGCAGTTTTGGTTTTTTAAGGGTTCTCATGAAAAAATAATCATCAGTGCAAACTTTTCCTAATATACAAATTTATGTGCAATTTTGCCTAGTATACATATTTTTGCAAAACCTTTTTTTCCTAATAGAGTGCATTTTTTAATATTTTCACATTTACATACACACTTTGCACTATTATATGCATTTTTGTACACATTGCTTGGCTGGAGAACTGCACTATAAAAACGAAGAATAGCAAATTTCAAAGGATTGCTGTGTTTCCATTCACATCTCGTTTCAGAAAATGCAAGTTAGATAAGGTCACCTTTAAATGCAAACTTAATGAAATTTCTCCCCCATTCCTGCAAACACTGCTTGTTTGAATGTGTGAAGTTGGAATGGTTTGTGTGGGTTTTTTAGATGTGATGCCTCTGCTGTATGATGCATATTGCTAGAAAGAAAGAACAAAACAACAAGGTGCAAAGGGTTGTATCCAGTCTTAATCCTAATCACCCATTGAAATAAATGGACATGAATAATTTAGGACTCTTTATTTCAATAGGTCTGCTCTGAATGTAACTTAGTTGGGCACAATCCAAAGTATAACCAAGGGTTTTCTTAACTTCTCAGAAATAAGAATCTGTATATCTCTATTTCTCATCCATACACAAAAAACAGCCATGCTATGCCCACCATATGCTCTCTTTCCTTTACATCAGTGGCAGTGGGACAGTAGTGGAGGTACATGGAGTGATGCAAGGGGTGGAAAATATCTCTTGTCATAGTAATCACGTGAATGATGTAACCTCAGTAGGAAGCATTCCCAGCTTCTATCACAGTGATTCATTTAGTACCTGAAGGCTGTGTGGCAAAATAGTTCAATCCCCTTCCTTAATCATGCCCAAAAAAAGCTTCACAAGCACACAAAACACTCCTCCTACCAGCTAATAAAATTGTCCTATAATAACCAATTGTATAGTGCTCAATTTTAATTGTTGGGCACTCTGTATTTGATCACACACCACTGTATTAATTTTTATATCATCCTTGTGAATAATGTGTTAAACGATACTCTTTATGATGAGTTCCACACAGCAAGTCAGGTCATGCCAATTTGAAAGCTTGGACCTCACCAGTGATGTGGTTTCTGAGGAATTTCAAAAGCATAAAGAGCAAATGCATATAGTTACCTCTAAACCAGCAAACTATTTGATGTCTCTAGATAATTGGTAAATAATGAATAAATGATGGGCATTAAGCAGAAAACATGGAGGTCCATATTACCATCACACACACCCCAAAATAAAACCAGTACAGTGGCAACTACCATTCCTTCTATAGGTGTGGTCCAACTATTATAGGCTGCCAAGAGTTCCTAGTTCCATATGAATCAGATTTATATAATTAAAAACCCAAATGACATTTCTACTAACAAATATTATATTTATTACCAGATAGTTTGTAATTAATTTATCAAAGGTTTATGTCATCAAAAACCAAAAACGAATGGCCATAGCCAATGATACATTTACCAACTTATCAGGGTTTGCATAGTTCACGTAATCCTTCATTAAAATTAGTAATATGCTGTAAAATTCAGGTGGAAGAAGGGAAAGCAGAGGAGGAACCTGGGTACCTGAGCTAAGCAACTGATCGTCATAGTTACTTTATGAAGAAACCACAGTACAAAGAGCTAAACTCTTTTCATCTGTGCATTTATAAGCAAGTGAACAAAACAATACCTTCAAAAGTGAGGACAAAACCCCACCTGTGTTAAATCGATTGTTTCAGACTGTGAGAACAAGAATGAATTGTGCCTTGACCACAACTTAGTGGTTTAAAAAGAAAAAAAGAGTAACATATTGGATGGAAGCTTAGAGTAATCCCAGTGAAATAAATGAGACTCCTCTAAGCATGAGAAGGTTCAGATCTCAGGCAGAGCAATCCTAATGGGATGGGAAGTAGTGGAGTGCTAGACCCCAAGTCCTGCTGGTTCTCATAATATAGAAGGTGGGGGCAGTGTTTTGTTTTCTTATTGCCACACCACCTCCAGGCTGGCATAGTCCAAGTGCCCAAGAATAGGCCCCCTCAGAGGATCTACAGGATCCAGTTATCTAAAGTCACCACCACACCACCCCATCCTGAAACACCCTGTTCCAAGCCTTCCTGCCAGTTACTGCCAGCAGGGCTACCACCAGCAGAAGATTTCTACCCAAGTCGGCAAAGCTGGGGTTTGAAGCTGTCATGACATCCCTCTTTGCCAACAGAAGCTGGAAGAGGGGCACTACATGTCATAGCAACACACTTAGTAACACATAGTAACACACAACCATCTGCATTTCCAAGTGTATCTAATGTCACAATTGCCTTCATAATAAGGGGTTAGTATGTCAATGTTAAAAGGAAATGAAAAGAGTAAGAGATATTGCCGTGTACCAATAAAGAATATTTTAACATTCCTTCTCAGTAGTTAGTAGGGAAGTGTTTTATGGTTCAGCCCTATTTGCTAACATGCAGAATATCATGTTATCTGCCGGAGTACAAGCTTCCATTTCTATCACGGTAGATAAATGGCTGTTTCCAGATCTGGTTGTCTGACTTCTAATCAGAATATCTCCAATTGTTTCCTTATTTGAAAACACAGGAAATTGGTCTTGGCAGCTCCTTAATGCTCTAGCTATGTCAATATCTGTGGCTGATACAAATATGTAGGGGTATTTTTAGTGTGTGTTGTGCTTGGAAAGTCTAGGTGAAAATATTTATCTCATCACACAATGTGGGTGTTGGCATGGGCAGCTGAAGGAAAGTTAAATGTTTATCCAGTAAAAACACAGAAGGTTGTTCAGTAACTGCTGCTGTTCGATTTTTGTTGAACAGGAAAAATAACTGATTTCCATAAATAGCATTCTATTCCTTGTTGATGTTACACTTGGCTGCAGAACTGAAGATTCTGAAAATTAGATTCCACTGAAAATTTGACACTATGACAATACAGTGATCAGGCATTGCTTTATAGCAGCCTTCAGCAACCTGGAGCTCTCCAGATGTTTTGGACTACAAAACAGAGCTGTCTGGGAACTGATGGACATTGTAGGTAGGGATGAAGAAGAAATTGGATTCAGGTTGCATTTAAAGGTGAGCATGCTTACCTTGCAAAACAATAAGAGATGGTTCTTCAAAACTTGCACTTCTCCGAATTTTGCAATGCAGTTCTCCAACCAAGTAATGTGTAAGGTAAAGGTAAAGGTACCCCTGACCGTTAGGTCCAGTCATGGACGACTCTGGGGTTGCGCTGTCATCTCGCTCTATAGGCCAAGGGAGCCAGCATTTGTCCACAGACAGCTTCCGGGTCATGTGGCCAGCATGACTAAACCGCTTCCCAAGTAATGTGTACAAAAATGCATATACCTGGGTAAAGTGTGCATATAGTAGCATACAAAAATGCATTATATTAGGTAAAACCGCTTTGCAGAAATGTGCATATTAAGCAAAATTGCATACAGTTGTACCTTGGTTTTCGAATAGAATGCGTTCCAGAAGTTTGTTCGACTTCCAAAATGTTCGGAAACTAAGGTGTGGCTTCGGACTGTCTGCCGAAACATCTAAATGTAATATAAGTAAATAAATAAATAAGTCAAAAAGCCTGAAGAGAGCTATACCCTCATTCATGTCTTTTGTGCTAAATGTAAAATGTGTGGAGAAAACTAAGCAAGCATCTTGCAGAAAAACATCCTTTGGGCAAGGGTCACCAAAGGTCAAACCAGATTTGATGCCATTTGCACAATTAGCAGATTGCATGAGTGGCTTTCTAAAAGTATATTACAGTTGCAAGGAGCTTTCCCCCAAAGCTAACAGCAGACAGTGGGGGGGGGCAGTCAACCAGTGGCAAAGGGTTAAAGCTCTCCTACCCTCATGCTGTGATCCTGATCTGAGCACTCTTGTTCTTCAAACCTAGCATGAGGATCCACCCTAATTAGCCAGATATTAAAGCACATGTGCTTCTTAAGGAAGACATGTGTGCTAAGCACTTGTAAATTACATAGTTCACACTTTAAGATAGCTGTGAGTTGAAATACACAGTTAAATGCTTTATTGACCATGTTTCACTGAAAACGAAACACAGGCTTTAACAATGCAAACCCCTAAGCCAACCTCTCTGCTATGTGTTGCCAGCATTGTTTATCTGCCAAGTTGCCTGAACTAGCTAAGACTCGCCAACCTCTTCATGAGGGAACATCAAGCACCCCATCCACCCTGCAGAAAACAGGACTATCTTCAAGCACTCACCTGGTCCCTGCCTTTTCCAAGAAAAACTCCCAATGGAACAAGCTTCTCAGACATTTTAATGTGGCAAACAATACAATCTGATATATAAAAAAATACCTATCTCAAAGTAAACCTTTATTTCCCAAAGAGAGAAGATAGACAACATGGTAGTTCTATAATGCAGAAGACAGTCTACTGTTTTTTATGTTTGTAAACTGCATGAGAGTAGACTCACAGGTGTTTGAAGTGACCAAAGTTACTAGTTTACATATCTGGCAATCTGTCTATCTATAGATTTTACTTTTGCATTTTTCAGAAGCACTACCAAGGATATTCATACCACACACCGTTCCACTGAAGCTCCTCCCTTGAGCAATGCAACTTAACTCCTCCTAATTGCTGTGTTATGTTTACTGCACAGGTTTTCATCTTGACTATCTAGTCTTGCAAGCTACCGAGTGCCAGCAGTTACTTTTTTTTTTTAATGGAGGCAAAGAGTCTAGACAAAGCTCCCTTTAAGAAATTAACTTGGATCTTATGTAGAAATGGCAAAGGATTATGAGTCCTTTAGAAAGAATTGACAGATGTTAAGGTAGTGAAACTAATGGGCATTTTCACTGAAGCAATAGATTCCCTCCACATACACATTTTCATTGGAAGCAGATTTAAGTCTTATGCATCTTTTGACACATGTAATACTTCATAGATCCTACACCCAGTAAGTGCAAATGTCAGCTATATATGTGTCCTTACAGAAACTAGTGGCACAATATACACTGTCCAAGCTTGTGCCCCGGAGAGGTCACTACAGGGTTTGACTTCATCCCTGGAGGTACACTCCATTGCCTCTCAAGACAGACAGATGCCAGCAACATTTGCCATGAAATATCTTCTCATTTAAAGCTGTAATTATGGAACAGTCAAATGTCATGGACTGTCATTAGATGCAGAACACATTGTCCAAACCAGCTGATACTAAGTATTTGGGGGAAGTTCATTCAGAAGTTCAAAAGAACAAGAGTTGACCTATGGCTATGCAGTGGCCTGGTATGCAGTTTAGTCTGTATTTTTAAGGGCATATACCTGAGCTTGGTTGGCACAACCAAACCATCTCAATAAATGCAAATCTCAAAAATTCACTTCCATGTGACTTTAAAAGGCAAAAATAAGGTTATGTGAATTAGCCCCCTTTTATAATCTATTCCAAAGTCATGTAGCTTACAAAACAAGTGTTTAAAGTAGTAATGAGCAGAATGGCACTAGATGCACATGAACAGAATCCCACATGGGCAGGAATGCACATACATTGACATCAATGGAATGTATTATTTGGCTTAGAGAAGGAGAAAAAGGAAGAAACCGAGGTTAATCCTTCACATTGTAAACTTTTGTATTTCCTTTGTATAGCTTTATCTCATAAAAGCCACTTGAGAAGATGGTTACCCTTGGATCTATCACTAGAACATGCCTCTTCCTGCTTTCTCATGAAACTGGTGTAGATTTAATGATGACTGCACTGAGATTGGCATTTATAACCAAGCCGAATAATCATTTGTATCCTCCTCCTATCCGTGACACGCACTTGACAAAATTCATCATGTCAAATGCTTCCATGGGAAAGTACTTAGCATAATACAACTCCTTCAAAACAGTCTGCAAAAGATAAACCTTAGTTTAGGCCTTGGTTGATTAAAATACATACTAAATTCCAACAACATCCCATAAATAGATGCAACTGAGATGATACTATTCCATCAGCTTACAATATGTCTAATCCCTCCACCAATCTTCCTTGGTTGCAGTTCTGACTGTAGTTTCCTGTCCCCCTTATCCATCACTGGTAGGGCTGCCATACATCTGGATTTTCCCAGACATTACCAGGATTTCAATGCCAGAAATGACGTCCAGGGGGGATTTTTTGTTCTGGATTTTAGGCAAGGCAATCAAAAAATCACGTTTTTGGTAAGTCTTTGTTTTTACTTTTTGAAATATGGCAACCCTAATCACTGGAACACTGCCAAGTTCCTGCTGTATCTAATGTTTTAGTGAGACTGTTTCCGTAGAAATTGTGCTGTTCTTCTTTGCAGTGCTAGAATGCAGCGTGCTAATTCTCAAACAACTGACAAAATTATGCTTTCTGTGTGTATAGAAATACAATGCACTTCACTTAGCCTTTCAAACTATTTTACTGGACACATAGTCTGCTCCATCCTGAGGGTTCAAAGTATGTACAATGGTAATTAGCCTACTCTTTCTTTCCCTGCCCTGAATTAGTACTTAATACCTCTCCCTGCCCCCAACCTCATAATTTTCAGCTCTGGTAGACTCAGTTCACCCTGTAGTCAGACACATGTTATTATTCATTCAGTTTATATCTTGCCCTTCCTCCAGAAGGAACTTTTCAAAAATTCAAAGTGTTTCACATATATTAGGCTACTGTAATGTACAATATGGGAGTGTCTCTGAAGATGGTTCAGAAGTTTTGGCTAGGCACAGCTTCCTGGCTGTTTGTGGGGACCAAGTAGTCAGAGTATAAGTCACAGTTCTGCATCAGCTGTGTTGGTTGCTGATGCACTTTCAGGCCAATTTAAAGTGCAGGTGGATATCTTTAAAGCCACAAATCGCTTGTGACCTGGGTATTTGATGGTTTGCTTGCATTACAATGAACCTGCCCAGGCCCTAAGATCAGCTACAGAGACCTTTGTTGCCGGCTAGTCATCAGGATCAATTAGATTAGTAGACACAAGAGACAGGCCTTATTGGTGGTGGTCCCATCTCCATAGACCTCCGCCTCTCAGGAGGTGTGTTTTGTACCCCTTTTAGTTGCTTCTACACTAACCTTTAAAACTTAGTATTCCAATCTGTTCTTATTTTGCTATTGCTGGTGGAGTTGTAAAACTGTTGTTGCTCTGTGTTTTACCTTTGCTCATCTAGATCAGGATACTTCCCTGTCTTAAATTTAATGTATTTTATATGTGATTGGTGTGCATGTGTGTGCATGTGTGTGCACCTCTCTCCTTCCATATATACATATATGCACATACATAGATATATCTCTGAACGAGCTGGTGTTTCTTGGCTGATTCACACATTCTTTGCTGCTGGGTCTCATTAAAGATAATTGGCTCCCCTGTGGCTGCAGACTCCCATTCTTTGTTGCTTTTGCTCCAGACTAACAGGCTACTCCTCTGGAATCCTCTGCACAATGAGGTTGCAAGCAGCAGTCATGCAATGCTGTGTCATCTGAGTCCACCCTTGATATCAGAGGAGGAGTTTCATTCAGTTGCATTCACAGAGTTTGTTCCAGGTTCCATAGTTCTCATTACTATATTCCGTGGGCAGATATCAAAGGGCCACATAAATTTCAAAGCACAGTTTTTCAGCCAATCCTAAACCTGTAGGGAAACCATATTCATGGGAGGTTCCCCCTCCTCACCTTCCCTCACATGCCCCACCCACAAGTATGTCCTTCTAAAATGCTAGCACTTATGAATAGCATTCAGTCAGCATTTTCACACACTCAGCTTGCCAATTAAAAGAGGGCTTGGTGCTTAGTTTACAAGTTAATTTAGATACCCCTCCTTTGGGTAAAGAAACGCTTCAAGGAAGGGTGGTGTGCGTACTTATATTGTATCAGATGTCACACCTGCTTGGCTAAGACGCCATGACTCATTAGTTAGCTGGCACTGGGAAAACACAGATTGGTTTCCCTCTGTTTCTGTCACAGCCTGTGATTAAACAATAAAGAAACCAGGCTTCAGTTAAGAGAAAAGGACATGCCTGTGCCTTAGAAAGAAACTGTCTACATGTCACCTGTCATTTTATTTCATTTTTTCCAAGAAGCAGTCTGATATAATGTCCCAACTGCCCCAGGTCCCTCTGAACTAGTCTGGCATAGGGAAAAGGGATGAGGGAGGGAGAGAAGAGGGAGGCAGCTACAACAATGGGCTGTTGTTAACTCCTTAGTCCCTACCAAGGCAAGTCCATTAACCCAAGGCAAGTCCATTCATGAGCTTCCCATATTACTGGTTTGTTGAGTTACTGCTAAACTGGAAACCGGGAAAAGCTGCCCTTTCTACTTTTCCACAACTGTGTAGACTGCAGCCCTCTTCATACTGACTCCACACAGCTTCTACTCTGCTTCTTAGCAAGAAGAAACCCATTTAGTTTTTTGCTTTATGGACACAAGATCCTTTGAAACAATACATTTAAATTTCCAACCCCACCTCAAAACAGTAAACAACATAAAGCTCCATAAAGCTCCAGCATGAAAGGCCCAGGAGTTGGAATTAACCTACATCTGTAATATCCTGCAGATTTTAGGATAAGTGAAGACTGCATGGATACATTGAGGGCACTACTGTAGCAGCATGCAAAATGTACTATCACAGACCAATCTTGTGGGCATACTTCAGCTGAAATTAAAACAAGCTTGTGACTTGTAAATCTGAGCATAGCCCACAAACCCTATATGGTAATTCACCAAGAACCCTCCTGTGGCTTGTTGGCATCCATATGTCTTGGGAGACAATGGAGTGTGCCTCCAGGGGTGAAGTCAAACCACTGCATTAGCAGCACAAAAATGATGTCCTCGGGGAGCAAGCCTGGGCAGTGTGTCTGGAGGTCCTGGGATGCCCAGACAACAAGAAACCCCCTCCCCTTTCAGCCTCACTGATGTGGACCAAATGAAAGCAGAGCAATACATTTCGGACCAGCTTGGCTGATGGAGTTGTCGAAAGGAGGTGTACAAAGTACCATCCAACCGTTTTAGTGACTCCAGTCCAGATTTGTGTGGTATTTATTCCTTAGTCTTTTCTTCTCCTGAATATATTGTGCAAGGCAACAGAGGTTTAGGACCAGAATTATCCTTTTCCTAAATGGGCTACTTTCCCAGGTTGATGAGCCCCATCAGCCCCTCATTTCCCTCTAGTGCAGCCTTTCTCAACCTTGGGTCCCCAGATGTTATTGGACTACAACTCCCATCATCCCTGGCTACTGGTCCTGCTAGGCTGGTGTGATGGGAGCTGTAGTCTAACAACATCTGGGGACCCAAGGTTGAGAAAGGCTGCTCTAGCATATATGCAGAAAGCGCCTTCTTGACCATTGAACCCAGTATTGGTCTTGTCTGCTCAATCTGCCAGAGCTTGTCTTTGCATGCAGAGGAAGTCCTTAATTCACCAGGAGTTTGAGACCCATTAGTTACCCTCACTTCATTTAGTTGGCCAGTCAGAGCCATTCCTGGGATGTGGCCACTGTCACATGCTGATAGCTTCTAGGAGCCACAGTTGAGAACTGCATGCAGAGACCAAAGGTGGACAAACTACCCCAGAAGGAGCATCATGTGCCCCACACCAGAGGTACTACCCTTCCCCTAACACCCCATACACCCTGACTGCCTATCTAGAACTGCAAAAGCTGGGGGCGGGGGTTGCCAAGCACGTGGCTGGCAAGCTGAATGGGGTTTGATGAACAGGGGAGGGCGGGGCACTCACTGCCCCACAAGATTCTGCTGCCCAAGCCCTGGCCAGAGGAAGTGGACTTTGTAGCACCCACATTCTTTGTAGCACTCCCTGTTCTTATGCATTAGTCTTAACAAAAATAGCACTTTTTCCTCCATGGGCCTCAGGGTGTCATATGCAGGGTTATACTAATTTATCCACAGAACAATCCTATGAGGTATCATATCCATACCATGCACTCTTATACCACTTTACCAGTCCTGCCTTCCACATCCCCAAAGAAACCTGGGAACTATAGCTTGTTAAGGGTGCTGGCCTCACAGACCTACAGCACTCTTAACAAACTAAAGGTCCCAGAATTCTCCATGACTCTTAAAAAGAGACCCAATTGTTGCAAGTTCACCCACTGAGCTTCGTGCCTGAGCATGGATTTGAGCTCATGTCTCTGCAGTCCAAGTCTAGCATATTATTCACATCTTACTGGCTGTAAATGTGACAGATTTTCATCTCACACATTTAGCTCTGCAAAAGGCATGGCTGGTTTTTGTATGTGGGATGTCGCGCATTTTTAATTTATTTTTTTAATGTGGGAGGTAACCTGGAAACTGTGTATGCAAACTTATCTGTCCCTGTGATAATGCACCATCCTTATCTAATTTGTCCATGCTGCTGCAGTAAGTGTGAGCACAAATTGGGTCTTTGCACTACTACCTTTAACCAGTCTGACAATCTGGGTTATGTATTTACAATAGACAATTAGCATATGATGCCTTTTGACATTTCCTGTCTTCTCCCTGCCCTCTTTGATCATGGCGACAAAACCTTTCGGACAAGCAGAAAACAGCAGCTTTATTATTTCAGATAATGACACCAATTACTTTGTCTTGTTGTGAATAATCTGATAGCATTTGGGAAATACCACGTTCCACCCATCACTCAAATGACACAAGGTTACCGCTTGCCTTCAGCTAACGACATCGACACTGACAATGTACGTCAACACTTCCCACCTTCTTGTAAAACTTCTCAGGAAGCTTATACAAGAAGAAACCTGCCTTCTTTGCACTGCCTCCCCTCTGCAATGCCATGTGGTAAAATTCCAGACACATGTAAGTTCATGCAATGGAGTTCTCTCTTCGTCTCCTCCCCTCTGCAGTCCCCTGCAACCAGTAAAAAGCCTCTGCAACCCAATGTCCCTGTTGCAAATCACGCAGCACATAAACTGTGGAAATGGCTCCCACAAGAGGCAGTGCTGGCCACTGGCTTGGATGCCTCTAAAAGAGGCTTAGACAAATTAACAGAGGCTATGTTCTGCTTCCAGGGTCAGAGACAGTATGCTTCTCAATACCAGTTGCTGAAAATATCAGGAAGGCAGCTTGCTGTTGCAGTCAAATCCTGTTTGTGGGCATCTGGTTGGTCACTGTGAGAACGGGAAGCTGGACAAGGCGGTCCACTGGCTTGATCCAGCAAGGATGTTCTGGTGTTCTGATGTGCCTGCATTTTGAATGCAATCATTCTCAGGCCCAATGACATTTGTTATTCACACGGCTGTGCCATTTATGTATAAAACTAGTGGTTTTATTCATTATACCTTAGCTAATGGTGCTGGTATAATTTTTACAATAAAGCATGCTTGTGTTAAGAGGGGAACTAGAGTCTCCTTTCCCCCTGCCTTACTGCTTACATGCTATCAGTGTCAACTAGCCCTGCCTTTGACATCATGTGCTGAAACTAGTACCATTTTCTGGGAGTCCACATGTTACAGCACATGCCTCTGCAAGAAGGGGAGCCTTCACATGTACAACTGTGGACGTGAAGGTTTCCACATGTTCTAATACCCCAAGTGTTCATGGAGATGTGCTAAAACTCTCTCCCTGAAGATGCCCACAACGTATTTGAGCATACAATTTTTCTGTAACTGCATTCTATTCCAGGCCTAGGAATTGAGAAAAAGTATAATGGCATGTATCTTATCCTCAGATAACTGTGTAAATAAATTTATCTTTGGAATGCCCTCCTTGAGTAATTCAGGAGGCATAGACAACAAAGAGCTTTAAAGACTTCTTAAAATTGTGAATGCTTACCTAGGCTGTCCCACACGCTAACTCTTAATTCTTTATTTATTTATTTTTCGATTGTTCAACTTCATTTAATTTCATATAGTCTCATTGGATTTATTTATTTTTACTCAGTCTATATAATTTTTACCAAATCTTGTTATATTAAGTACAGTATTGTATTCATATTTAAGTGGGTGGGATGTTTTAATGTATTTCTCTTTCCTCTTGACTTTAATGTATCTAAATGGGGTTTATTGTCTATTTGTTTTGTTGTATGCAAGTCTTTTTGGGTTTCGCTGGACAAGATAAAGTGACTGACAAATATAATAAATAAAAATAAATAAATAATATTGGTATTTTCCCTAATACTTGCCTATGGCTTATATTTTGCATATTTTATGTAAATTGCTTAGAGAACCTGCTATATTAAGTGGATACAAATTGGATGTATGAATCAGTAATTGTGCATAAACAAAGTAATAGCTTTTTCAGGCTTTCACTCCTCGTGTCAATTGAATGCATGCAGGAAGGCCCTACTCACAAGCCAAAGCATGTGCATTCTGTGGCAGGAATTTAAAAGGTTACGGTCAGAGGTTTATCACGTCCATTTTCCCATTTTCATTTATGTGTTTCTGTCTTGCACAATTTCCCAGAAAAAAGTCAGGCCGAAGAAATTTGATTTCTACAGGTTGTCTTCAAATTCATGACTCACTGCTGACTTGAGCTAAAATAGCTACAGACCTAACTACAAGATGTAACAACCTCCCAGACTATGATTCAAGAGGGGAAATCTGTCATTTCTGAATAGTTCAAGGCCAGCTGTTTTCTTTTCTCCTGTGCCTTAAATAGGTTGTCTGTGGTTCTGTCCATTTTATTTCAACACATTCAGGCCAGGAGTGGCAAACCTGTGGCCCCTCAGATGTTGCTAAAGTCCAACTCCCATCATTCCTAGCCATTGGCCATGCTGGTTGGAAATGATGGGAGTCCACATCTGGAGGCCAAAGATTCCCTTTTTACCAGTTTTATCTACTTCTTTGCAAAATAGAAATCCTGAAAGATCAGCTTCAGAATAATAGAAACCATAGTGGTGAAGACAAATCTATTCTGCCTCACCTACTCACCCTCCACACATTATAGGCTAAGTTAACTTCTCTTGATACAATACTTTGGGACGGTGTTGTCTTCTGAGGACATGGCCTGTCTGTTCCACTTGGATTTTCATAGATGTCTGCATTCCTTTTCTTTGTCTTTTCATCTCATAACCATTTTTCAAGACCAAATCAAGCTGCTTTGTGTGGTCACATGATCTTGGCAGGATGTCATATTGGGTGCAAAAAGTACCACACTGGTGGAGAAGCGGCACTAGCATTGGTGCTGACTTCCAGCAAGATCTCACTAAAATATTGCTAGATCTCACCAGAGGTTGGCATCAGTGTTGGTGCTTTGTGCCACTGCTGTGCAACCTAAGCATGAGATGCTTCAACAGGGGTAGCTCAGCACTTCTCATTTTGCCTCAGTGTTACTTTTGTGCTTCTAGGATTTGCAGAACAGCTTGGATTTTGTTATTATTTGAGCATGTATTGTGAGGAAATGATCATTTTTAAAAAATAAATAAATCTGTTTTTATTACTGTTTGTTAGCTACTTTGAGTGCCTTTGGAGAAAGAGGCAGCACGGACATCTTAAACATTTTTATTTATTTATTTACTTACTATCAGGTATGCTTGAGGCTTCACGGAATATAAAAAACAAATTTACACAAATCCTGTCTAAAACACTTATACAGTGGTACCTCATGTTGCCTAACCTCCAGGTTACGGAATCTTCAGGCTACGGCCGCAGCAAACCCGGAAGTGGGTTTGCTGCTCGTGCGTACACAGAAGTGGTCCTCCGGTTACGAAATTTTCGGGATACATCCGGGCCTCCAGAACGGATCCCTTTCGTAAGCAAAGGTACCACTGTAGTGTCTTTTTACAGGTTCAGTAACCACTTTGAGATTGTTGTTTTTACAATTAAGTGGTATAAAAATTTTATGCAATAAAATAAATTCTGATGAATTAATGCCGATCTACAAATCAATGGAAAATGGGTACTTACTTTTTCTATGTAGTTCACACATAATCTAGATCTAGTGCATTATTTTTTTACCCTGAAAGTCATTTCTTGAGAAACAAGCTTCATTTTAAGAATAAAAGCTCCTTGCAGGCAGCCCTCTTTAGGGAAGTTTTTAATGTCTGATGCTGCACTGTTTTTAATATTCAGTTGGAAGCCACCCAGAGTGGCTGGGGAAACCCAGCCAGATGGGTGGGGTATAAATAATAAATTATTATTATTGTTGTTGTTGTTGTTATTATTATTATTATTATTATTATTCTGCATTACTCTGCAGTGTAGTGCAGCTGAAAGCAGATACCAGTGGTCCTTACAATGGAGCTGCATCCATACCTGCCCAATGGTGTTGTAAGTGGGTATATATCAAACTTATGATCATTTATTGCTTCATTTGCCTTGGGCATGGGCAGGGAGGAAAAGGCATGGATATGGGTATGGGTAACCATACCCACTCTGGTGGATAGCACTAGATCAACCTAGAATCAATCTAGATCAAAAGAAGCATGTTGAGGATCAGCATGAACTACGTTTTTGTGCTATAGAAGGGCTGGTGTGTACACAGACTGAGTCTGCTGATGGTACATTAAGTCAGATCTGTTAAGCAAGAGAGAAAACCAGGACGAGGCAGACAATGACATATGAATAACAGGGATGGGCAAAACAAACAAAAAAAATTCCTTCCAGTAGCACCTTAAAGACCAACTAAGTTAGTTCTTGGTATGAGCTTTCGTGTGCATGCACACTTCTTCAGATACACTGAAACAGAAGTTGCCAGATCCTTCTATATAGTGAGAAGGTGGGGAGGGGTATTACTCAGAAGGGTGGTGGGAATGGGTGATTGGCAGATAGCTGTGATGAGCCTGTTGACGACTCTTAACGACTGCAATAGGTCTTACAGGAAAAAGCAAGGGGTGAGAAGGTGAAAAATGGCTTTGTCATGTATAATGAGATAAGAATCCAATGTCTTTGTTCAGACCAGGTCTCTCCATGGTTTTAAGTTTGGTAATGAGTTGCAATTCAGCAGCTTCTCTTTCCAGTCTATTTCTGAAATTCCTTTGTAGTAATACAGCTACTTTGAGATCTTGTATAGAATGTCCTGGGAGATTGAAGTGTTCTCCTACTGGTTTCTCTGTCTTGTGATTCTTGATGTCTGATTTATGTCCGTTTATTCTTTGGCGTAAGGTTTGGCCTGTTTGTCCAATATAGAGAGCTGAAGGACACTGTTGGCTCTCTCATACTTCTGTTTCAGTGTATCTGAAGAAGTGTGCATGCACACGAAAGCTCATACCAAGAACTAACTTAGTTGGTCTTTAAGGTGCTACTGGAAGGAAAAAAATTTTTTTTGTTTTGACTATGGCAGACCAACACAGCTACCTATCTGTAACAGGGATAGGCAAGGTGAGGTAGGCAATAAAAGAGCAGGTGTAGCTTATTGGAGTAGCTCTAGTTCCAGAAAGGCTTTGATTAAATCTCAAGCAGTGACTTAAAGAAGGAGAGGGAAGCAAAACTGAAGGTGTATTAAAGTGGAATAAAATTTGGAATACAGATCCATTGTTTGACAGAGCCACTGATCTTGACGTGAACCTTCAGAGGCAGTTGGTAACAACTTCTGTTCTCCAAGCTGTCTTGAAGAGTTTGTCCCAATTAGTCATGAAATTGCACTGATCAGACTTGCTGGCCTGTTGTCAGCTATGGAATGAGGATGCCTTCTACTTCCACAAGCCCAGGGTCCACCCTCTCCTGACCTCCTCCCTCCATGTACAATAAAAGTAATAAGGTTGCACTCTGAGATCTCCAGTGAGTCAAGGTGATGTTGCTTGTTGGCTCAAGAGGGAGATGCTCCTCAGAATGCATCCTCACATCCCATTCATTTTCTGGCAGAGGAACAATGAATCATCCTGTGATGAGGTCAGACACTACTTCATAGTAACTGTCCAAGTATACTTTTTCTCTTGTAGTAATACTGTGGTGTTTTACCACAAGGATGGTGTGTGTTGTTGTTTTTAATGTGACATTAAAAATTGGATGCTGATTTAAAGTAGCACAGCAGGTAAACTGTACAGAGACCCAATCTTTTTCTGCCAAGAAGCTCAACTAAATAGCCATATCTGGCATTCCCCTCTACCTAACTGCAATTGCATGTGAGGGGAGAGCAGGGATGATTCTGCTGACACCACCCCAGTTACTGCAACCCCACTGCACTCCATCACTCTGAGCCAAACCTACCTCACCGGATTGAGATGAGGATAAAACAAAATATGGCATAAGCATCTTGAAGGACACCATGCAAAAAAAAAATTATTATAATTTACTTCATAGAATTTATAAACTATTTTTTCCAAAGGTCCCAAAGTGTATGCTGACTGTGAAAGAATGTCATCTACAAAGCACAATCAATTAAAATAAAATCCATACAGTACAATACAAATATTAATTACAGCATCAAGGCAATACAGACAGCCAAAGCCCAAAGGCAGAACTGGTCAGTTGCTCCAAAGGCTTTTGAGAAAAGATATTGACTGGACAGTGGAAGACTGTTAGTAACATTACCATCCATGACTCTTAAGGGGAAAGAATTGTAGAGACATGGCACAATCATCAAGCAGACCTGAATAAAACGATGTTGGATAACAGGCCTGGTGCAAGTGTGGAGGACTGCCTCTTCTGCCTCCTCTACACCACTGCCTCCTCATCTATCACTATGCCTCCTTTCTCCTCCTGGATGTTGTGGGTGGCACTGCTGCCATTCTACAACTGTCACCATTGCTGTTGTATGTGTAAGTGTTCTTCCCCAATAGTTGTACTGTAGCAACTGAGACAACCTCTGGAGCATTTGCTCTGAAGAAGGGCTGCTTTCAAGCAATATCATACCACTTTAAACTATACCAGGCATAGGCAAACTCGGCCCTCCAGATGTTTTGGGACTACAACTCCCTTCATCCCTGACCACTGTTCCTGTTAGCTAGGGATGATGGAAGTTGTAGTCTCAAAACATCTGGAGGGCCGAGTTTGCCTATGCCTGAACTATACCATTTTGTTTCCCCCAGGCCATCCTGGGAACTGTGATTTGTTAAGGGTGTTGAACACTGAATTGTTGGGATGCCTAAATGACTGGGAATGTGACATAATTTCTCCATCGATCTGTGGCATCACAGGTACTCAAGATTTTCCAGGTAACATAATGTAAAGATGCCAAGGATGCAACTTGTTCTGAAGCATTTGTTCAGCTGACTTAATGGATAGACTTGACTACATATTTCTTGTACTTAGGTTCCAAATTAGCCATACTAGAGCCGTGTACTCTTATAGAATACAGTTCATGTATACTTATTTGTGAGTACGTATATTTATAATGTAAAGGTCTTTGATGCTTAAAGCGTCACTGTTCTTTATGGGCAGGAAACTGTAATGTTCAAAATCCACATCAAACACTCTTTGAATAATTATTATGCTCCTGGTGTACACTTGATATAAGTAGCAGCCATGAGATATATTTAGAAATTGTCCATGCAAAGTACTTAAATAATTAGTACTAATCTGCTGTGTCTCAGGTTGGACGCTGTAAAAGTAGATGGCCTACTGTCAGAAGAAATCTAAAAGAGACCTCAGTTATATATAAGCAAGGGTGTGATCTACCAAGCATAACCATCATGTGTCTCCATGTGAGGTCCAAATTAGACAGAATGTGAAATGCATTACTGTATTGCACATATATCTGTCAATAAATAGCAGACATGGAAAGTGGTTGTGATCAGAATTGTGGCATGTAGGGAGAGGGTTAACTCGTCCCCCATGCATTGCAGTTCCAATACAAATCCTCCCCACCAACTGCTACATACCTTGGAAGGAATACTACCATTTGCAGGCTTTCCTCCTGAGGTTAATTACAACTTCGATGCACTGTAACTTCAGAGCTGCTATTTTGACAATCAACAGCAAGACAGATATGTATAATGCAATCAAACGTTTTATATATAGGCCCTGTTCACACAATATGGTAAGCCAAATTATGGCTTACCAAGACTACATAAACTCACAGGCTCCCAGAGAGGAGGTCACAGCTGTTTTGCTTCTCCCCAGCCCTTCAGCTTAGCTAAGGTGTGGCATAACTGCATCACCCAAACAGGGGCTTGTGTTTTCTCACTTGGCTGCAGCTTGTGGCTAGTGAAGAAAGAGCTTAACCACAAGCCCGGGTTCAGACAACACCATGGCTTAGCTCAGTGCAGGAGCAAAAAAGGACTGCAGAGGAACAAGCCACTTTGAGCTCCTCTTCAGGAGCCAGCACCATTGGTCATGCAAACCAAGCCATTGTTTACTTTGGCCCTGAGGCCAGTTTTGTCCCTGAAATCATAAGTGGTTGCAGAGCAGCATTCCTTGGTAGATTGCTCCCTTTGTGAGATGTTCATATTTTTATTATTCTAATTTGAATGAAAAAGTGGCTGATGAGCACTGATTTACTTACTTTAATCGACTCCTTGGACAGTATGAAAGTGGCTATGATGTAGGCCCTAATGTTTACGCACTGCATTTTTTTTCCATCTGTAATTTAGGTGTATCATAGTAGCTGGCCTTCAACAATGTAAGTACTTTACTAAATAAATAAATAAGCCTATAGTCTTGAGGCCTTGGAGTATTTTGAATTTAAAGCTTATGAAGACTTAATTATGTAATATTTGGGGCAGTGGAGGCTTCTGAGGGCAGGAGTGGCACCCTGGGAACCTACGTGACAGGACAAACTTACCTGCCTGCTCCTTTTGCGCACTGCTAGTCTTGCACAAAAGGGATGGGATGGACCAGACCCACAATATGGTGCATTCTGTCTAGTATGGGAAAATGTTTGGTTAGACAGTGCCACAAGGCACACAGTGCACATCAGTATGTCATCCGCAACACACATGTTTGCTGAAGGAAACAATGGAGCAACATGCTGTGGAGCTATTCCTAGGTGAGCCCTTTAATGACAATGTGTGTTTTTCCCCCAAAGCAGCTTCTCTGTAATGATCTTTGGCAAGCAGGCAAGCGCCAATAAGAATTAACAACTCTCCGGCAGTTTTATGTTACATTTACAGTGGTACCTCGGGTTAAGAAATTAATTCATTCTGGAGGTCCGTTCTTAACCTGAAACTGTTCTTAACCTGAGGTACCACTTTCGCTAATGGGGCCTCCCGCTGCCACCACGCTGCTGCCGCCGCGCGGCCACCACACGATTTCTGTTCTCATCCTGAAGCAAAGTTCTTAACCTGAGGTACTATTTCTGGGTTAGCGGAGTCTGTAAGCATCGGTAACCTGAAGCATCTGTAACCCAAGATACCACTGTCTTTACAAATTACACCCAGAGTATGGCTCCTAGCCTGCCGCTCTTTGATCATTCTAAGTCATTCTAAGTTAGTCATTCTAAGTCTCCACACCTGTCACAGCAAGAAGGGTGCCAATGTCCAGTCCTTCCTCTTTTGCACATCCATTGCATTTTAACCCTTTCAGCTCTTCTGCCTCCCCCTCCCCACTCTCAAAAGAAGAACTCTCTGCACACTGTTCCTCTGCTGGTTCCTAGCAACCCCCTCAATGCCATATCTCTCTCTCTCTCTCTCTCTCTCTCTCTCTCTCTCTCTCTCTCTCTCTCTTTCTCTCTCTCTCCCTCCCCCTTCCTGAGAGCTGTCCTAGTCTGCTGCTCTGGCTGAGTCTGGGAACTCTTTGTGAAAGGGGGTCGAGCTCACCCACTCCTGTTCTGTCTGCATTCTATTGTCTCCAGAGTCAGACTCTGGCTCTCTTTGTACTGGCAATCCTTCATCTCCCAAGTCAGACTCTTCCCAGGCATTCGATTCAGCCACATCCCTGACATCCTCTCTTTTTCATAAATCTTTAATCCACCAACACAAATAACTCCCTAGTGGCAATATATACGTATGGCAGGAGTCCATCTACCACAAATACTCCTGCACATTATTAACAGTTGGCTTTGGGAAATGAAGAAGGCAATAATGCATTCATAAGCAAATCTGAATGATTCAGGTGCTAAAAGTTCTTGAAACGTAAACAAGGAGATTTGTAAAGAACAAAAGTCATATGGGAAAGAAAAAAGTCATTTTCACCTAGGTAGTCCTAGCGCATTGATTTCTATCTGGGTGTAGTTCTTGCCCAAGATTAAAGGTCATACTTTAACGGAAGGAGGAACAGCTTATTCTAATAGTAGCTCATTATCCTTATTTAGCTATAAGATGAGCATAACTGATAGCTTTTGAGTTTTCATTTATTAAAATTTCCTTGATGTACCTAATGACCCCCCAGGGGTTGCTGTGCCCACTTTCCACACCCAGTTTCTGAAACTTCACGCAGAAGATAAGACTCATAAATGATTGAGAAGGTGGTGACTTATTGCCCTCACAGCCTTAACCTAATATTATGACTGGACTTAAGAGATTAGACAGGTGCAACTACACCTATTTTAGCCTCTAGTCGGCACATAAATATTCTATGACTAGTTCAACATGCCCCAAAGGGATTTTGGACTTTTATTTTCCCAAAGAGCAGACCTCCCATGTGATATGCTAAATTGTTTTTTTGAAACTGTGGGGTGTTTCAGGAAGAATTGTGATATAGCACAGATATTGCCTATGCAAAGGAATGCATCAAAAATCCCATTAGACATAGTGAAGCCCTTGGATACATATGTCTGTGTGTGTCAGAGAGACAGAGAACACTTGTTATGGTGTCTTTATAATATGGGTGTAATTTTCAAAGTAGAGCATACTACAATCAAGATAGACTCCAAAAGCATGCAGCACAGCCACTGATCCCACTTCAGATTTCCTAAACAACAGCATGGGCCCTCACAGCCTGGCTCCTTCCAGTTCAGCTATCTGTAGCTGAAAACTCTCCGTGCTCTCTTGATTTGTTTCCAAATTCCAGCTTCGCCTACTATCTTCTCGACAGCAAAGAGACAAGGGGAAGAAATCATAGGTTTTGTGCACTCCAACAATCAAAGTGTGACAGGCAGGGGCAGAGGTTTGATCGAGTTCCACGCCTTCATTGTGTACAGTTGGAAGACAACATGGAAGAGGTTGCTGCTTCTGTCACATCAGAATCCATCTCACACACATAAGGAAGCAATATGTAACACCACATCTACTGAAAACAGTGGGTGGTTATATACTTTCCCCCCAAAAAAATCCATGGAACAACAAATACCATCAAGCCACTATAAATGCAAGATAAACCTCTCAGTTTTCTGTTCTAGCTAAAAGGGAGGGGAAGTTTAGTTTATGATACCTCTCTCCATTCAAGGAACAAAGAGAGCTTGTGTGTCAGCTAGAACACTTAAGCTTTTCTCTTTACTTTTAAGACTGTCACTGCACAAGCTTATACATACAGTATTTGCTTGGAATAAAGGCTCACTGAGTTCAGTGGGATTTCCTTTAGGTAAGAAGGAATGGGATTGCAATCTAAGAAGCTGCAACAGTTGCATTAATGACAGGGCTGGCCTGCCAAGGTGAGGAGACCACCTCAGGCAGCGGAATCCACAGGGACAGCAGATCCCAGTGTCAAGCTTTCTCTCCCCCCCCCAACCCCCAGTTCCTGATGTGGATCTTCCCTCACACCTTCTTCCCTGGTGAGGAAGGGGGTGCCACTTGTGGTCCACCTCAGTTACCAAAATGTCTTGGTACAGCCCTGATTAATAATTACCATCCATCACAAAGCAACGTAAAACAAATGGAACCTCAAAGTCTCTTTGGTCCTGATGTATTTTCATGTCCAAATGGATATATTTTTCCAACATATTTTACGCATAGTTTTCTGTGTTTGTATGAGATTGAGGGAGATGAAGCTGTGAGCTCTCAGTACTGGATTTTTGTACTAAGAACAAGCCCCAATTTTTCATATCCAAAGTAGATCTGAGAACTATCACTCTGAAGCTAGATATTAAGTACAAAGCATTAGTCTTGACATGTTCAGTGCCTTAGGGATTCAACAGTGTGCACACTGGAAAGAAGAATGCCTTTGTCCTTTAGCCAAGGAAGCAATTATTTCTGCAGCTGATTATTTGTATAATGATTGGTTAAAATAGGGTGTACCTGCTGCAGAAGCTCATGAAAACAAGTGCTTGGCTTTAATTTTGCAGCTTCTACTTTATTTGATGGGTTAAATTCTTCCAGTACGGTTGCTAAAAATACCTGTTTTTGGAATTTTTACAACAGGCAGTGTTTTTATTTACAGTGTAGTCTTCATTCCACTCCACCCACAGAACACACACTACTGGCATTTAATTCACCCCTTAAGAAAAGAGGGGGCGTTCTGAGGCATTAAGAACAATCAGTTGTAAAACAGATGTTACATAAAATTCTTCCCTATCCCATTTCTGACTTCCATCTACTCCATATTTTTTGGAAAGCTGTTAGCTTGTGATGCATTTGGACACCTCGTATGATATCAAAATCAATTTTTGCATGATTTCTGAGATGAAAGAGCAGTTTTGGATATAAGTTGATGCCATTTTGAATCAAGTTAGTGGACTGAGCTTCTCCAAACTGAACTATTTTTTTTTTCACTTCCTGAGTGACACCAAGTATGAGGCTGCTATTACTTTATATATACAATGCTACATATTACGTATAGACACCACTAACCAGTACATCTGTGCATACTACATTCCTCTGTCCCTTAGGAGAGAAATATATTATAGGTGTTTGCAGTGTTCAAAACTCCCATTGTTCTAGGTGCATTTTGTGACAGGGAATTTCATTAGCGCAAGCAGTTTCTGAGCTCTGGGCACAGTACTGTGCCTAAAATTTCAGATTAAAACTGCAGAGTGGATGGAAAGGAGGACCTTTTTCTGCCTCTCTGCTTCCTGCTACTCTCTGGAGGAGAGAGCCTCTTAAGAACAGGGGGTGGGGCAGGGGAAGGACTAGACCATGTGAAAAATTAACATAATATTTTAGCTGTAGTTCATTCATTTTTAGCTTTGTATTTTTGTTATTAAAAAAACACGCCTAGACATTCCATTGTTGTTCCCATAACCGAGGTTTAAGGTGCCGTTTAGCCATTTGTTTTCCTCAAGCACTGTAAACCAAATAATGCTTTAATGAAAAGTATAAGAAGCACCTGAAAGACATTCCCAGTAAGGAAGAAATTTTCTGGGAACCTATATTAGCACCCTCTGCTGTAGTTCATAGGCACTGGCTGATGCGCTGGGAGGGGAATTGCAGAACCAGGGTTCTGCATAGCTCCCTTCAGAAGACGTAAAACTTCAAGTAGCTCTTGCTTACCTCGAAGCATCGAGACCAATGTCTGAGGATTTTCTTGTTGGCATCCCACCCAGTGGCACAGTAGTACATCTTTAAGTTCAGGAGCTCATAATAACAACCCCCATTGCTGTGTTCACAAGGAGAATCCAAAAATACAGGCAGTTATACATCAAACAGCAGCAGTACATAATACCAAATTTATTAGCATCAGCATGCCTAAGGAACCTGAGTAAAGAAAAGGAAAGGAATATCCAACCTCTGCTCAGTTATCTTTGTCATTCTCTGATTTCTAGGTTCTCACAAACAAACTTGAAAGCCTTGTGGTCACCATCATTCACTTGGCAGATCATGAAGGGTCCACCCAGTATCCCAGTGTGGATAATATCACCCATACTCTGAAAAATAGGACTTAGAGCTGTGCTTCTCTATGCTCCACTATTCTCCCTATGCCACCAAATAAATATTCTGAACTGGATAAATAAATAGTAAAATATTCTGTAACGGGATGCCCAGAAATGCCCACAGCTGTACATTTTCCTTGAGCAAAATTATATTTTTTAAAAAGATTAGCCTTGTGGGGTTTCAAGACACATATGGTTAAATGTTAAAAAATACATCTTCTTATACAATACGACATATAATGGCTGAGAACTGAATGTGTGCCAGAAGGTATGGGATTATTTTGCTGAGTGCAGTGCAATCTTGGGCTGCATACACACTGTATCCTGAAAGCATGTTCAAAGCACATTTCCCCTCTCTGGGCACTTGAGTTTACCCCTCGCAGAGCTTCAGTAGACAGCCACCCTCAATGGACTACAGAATTCTTTGAGGAAGGAAATGTGCTTAAAATGTGTTTTAAAGG
The DNA here is from genome assembly GCF_964270895.1 of Podarcis filfolensis. Lineage (NCBI taxonomy): Eukaryota > Metazoa > Chordata > Lepidosauria > Squamata > Lacertidae > Podarcis > Podarcis filfolensis. The sequence continues at coordinate 49,744,313 of NC_139603.1, forward strand.
TACAGTGTCGGCAACCTCATCAAAAACAGTTTGGCTTGGCTGGTCTCCTTTGACAGCTGTCTGCAACACCAAACCTGCCAAGCAGCTTTTCTCGGGTGGGGACTTGGGTGAATAATTAGCCTTGAGCAATGAAACTCCAGAGCCACACCTTGCTTGACTCTCTGATTTCTCCTCTCACTGCTGGAACCACATTATGACAGGGATGCTACAATCTTGATCATTCTCATGATCAAAGCATTGACACTGTTTATTATATATGTGTGTATATATATTTCTTTTGTGCCAGTACAGCTGTTGAAGCCGTCAGCTTAATTGTGCTGGAAGCCCAATACTTCGTTTTGGTGTGGCAGGTTCTTTGGAATGCTTTGGTATTTACCTCCACTATGAGAACTTTCTTATTCTTTTCAGCCCCACCTCAAGAATCCAAAATTGTACGACACATACTTCTGTGATAACGCCATCAAGAACACCTGCAACACACCATCTGAATTTGTCTTATTTAAAGGACAGCCTTATTTTAAAGTGTTAAAGAGAAAGGCAAATCTTTTAATGAGCTATTATGATAGCCTAATCATGATAATGTTGCTAATGTCTTCTACTTCATTAATCTAAGACAGGAATTTAAAAGGGATATAAAGTCTCATATCCTATAATCATTTTTTTCTGAAACTTAAAAGGGTGGCTAGAAGAAAAAAGAAGAGTGTCTCATCACTAGCTCTGGCCCCAATTAATTTTGGCTTTGGCACCACCCACTGATGACTTCAGTCCCACCCATATTTGGTATGTGGCTTCTAAGAGATTTACCACAAGATAATGCAACCCTTTGATTCAAAAATGTTCCCAAGTCTTGTAAGAAAGGGCTGCAGTAAATGTTCATTGGGAAAAACTAAGCACAAAAACTAAGTCAGGGCCGTCTTACCCATAGACGCTAGTGGTGCGGGGCACCAAGTTCTGGAGGGTGCCAGGCGAGAGTCCAGGGAATACCGAACGAGCACGCTGAGTGAGCAAGGGTGCGTGAGCCGCTACCGCCAAGCGTCACCTCGGTTTTTTCCTTTTAGCCTGCAGGCACCGAATTCTGTGGGGCGCCAGAAGGTTAAAGGGGAAAAACCGAGCTGATGCTCGGCAGGAGTGGCGCACGCGCCCTCGCTTGCTTAGCGCAGGCCCGCTCGCTCGATGCTTGCTCGCCCAACAGGTTGAGGCACAGGCATGCACAGTGCCCCTCCTGCTAGCCATCTTTGTCTTTGAGCTGGGTATCAGGCACCGAGGAAATCCACGGGGCCGGCTCCCCGGGCCCGCTCACTGCCCTCACCTGCTTCCGCCATGCCGCGCCAAAGGAGCGTCACGCCCGGAGCCTCCGCCTGCCATGACCATTGCAGCATGAAGTGGCCAGCTGAGCCGGGAGGTGCCACGTCCAGCCTCTGTCTCTTCCCCGCCAGAGGAGCCACCCTCCAGCTGCTGCCCGCCTCCTCCAGCCCCGCAAAGCTGGGCATGTTGCTGGCAGCACCGTCCCGTCCCAAGAGGCTTCCTCTGCCGCTGCTGGTGTCTCCCTAAAAAAAGGTTGACAACTCTGGGAAATGGATGGGGGAGGTGTGCCGGAGGGATCTTTGCACCACAGGACTGGATATGCTTAAGATGGCCCTGAGTAGAATGGTCTCTATAGTGTTTTGTTTCATGGCCCAATTACATGTGTGTAACTTTCCTTTTTAAGTCATATCTAGAGACATAGAGAGAGTTGGATTTAAGATACCTGTCAAAAAAATATAGTTGCAAAAGAGGGGGGCAAACACAATGGACCAAATAATAAAAGAAAGTGTGTATTTGCTTATTCTGTTGCCTGCCCTGAGATCACCTGTTGATGAAGGGCAGGGTATATTTTTTTAATAAATATATAATTATAAATAACCCAGAATATAGGTAAGTAGCTATAAAAGAAGAGTTAGATGTCAGAGGGCAAACCTATCCAATTAACTTTTGTTAAAAGCAACAACAAAAGCCCAAAATATCATAAGCCAGCCAAAGTTACCCCGGTTCCAAACCCTGCTCAGAAGGGAGGCTGCTGAATCGGTTGAAGCCAGGCAGAAGAAAATCAAGACTTTAAAACAGAGTTTGACACACACCATCATTTTTGCCAGTGTAACTTCAGTTGGGTTGCTGGGTCATATGACTGAGATATAAGGAGTTTGGAATAGGAATAAGTCTCCCCCTGCCCTGTCCCACCACTGCCACACACACACACACATCTAAAACGGCCCTTTTCAGGACTTTTGCCAGACTTCACAAGGAGAGATGAGAGCCAGCTGAGCTAGGATGGAAGATGGAAGTGTATCTCCAGCTGAGCCAGGCAGGGGAATTTGGCTGGCATAGCCCTGGCTGAACCCAGGCTCAGCTGGAGATGCACTTATTACAAACTGCCCTTAGAGGTTTGTGAGCAACAGAATGGGGAGGCCATGTGTGGACTGGGTTGAACCCTTTCCATTCCAGACATTTTCCCAGTGGCAGACCTTTGGGTCTCAAATTTCAGCGGTGCCCTGTGTGGTGCCAAAATCCTCCCACCTGCCTCTCACCTTCCATTCCACATCATAGTTGTGGTGCCCCCTGTGGTGCCCCTGAAGCTCCATGCCCAGTGTGACCAAATCACCTCCATTGCTCCAGCCACGTTTTTCTATGGCCCACCCACCACAGATGTAGCCTGGCAGGTTGTCTGTGAGGGAGTGTGGTACTCAGGCTAGAAATGTTCCCCATCCCTGGCCTGCAGCCTCTTTGGTGCCAGCTCCAGCAGCTTATCTCAATGATCCTGAGCTAAAGAACACACCTTCCCCCATTAATATTCAAGTACACTTGCCCATGGCTGTGGCATGTCCCTGACAATAAACACCCTTAACCTTATCTACTCCCACACACAACAACAACAACAATGGGACAGGCTGCTATCATTCCTGCATCTGTAAGCCAGGAGATGCATCTTCTGTTGCACTTCCATATGCCATGCAGTTACTAAAATAATATGCAAATAGTGGCGACTCCAAGGTAGGAACTGAATCTATCTCAAGTTCTCCAGCCTCCTTGGCTCTTGAGGAGAGATTTTATCAGGATGCAACAGCTTGAAGGGTATAATTGGGGATTGGTCTGAGCTGTAGGGTGTCCCCCTGGGAGAGAGAGAGAAAGGTCTGCTGGAACTTAGGTGATGACATAATAACCTTTGTGGCAGTGAGAGGGGCAATTTAATATATAGCATGTAGTGGCACTTAAGCATTTGGGGACATCTTTCTAAGGCTGCTTAGTCCTGGGGGCAAGGCAGGGCAGATGATTTTCATTCCAACCTCAATGAGGGAGTGAAGACAGAAGGTTCCCCTGCCCATGCACTGCCTTCACCTTAAGAATTGGGCTCCCCCACCCCCGTAATTAGTTAAGAAAAAAAACAAGTTATGTAGCTGTCTGAAATGTATATAAGTGCATGCCTAGTTTGGTCCTCAGAAGCATCCAAACAGTTGGTTTGGTTGCTATCTCTTTTAGGAACTTCAGTATTCACGTTTGGGAGCATTTCTGCTTTGAGAGTCTGCAAAATTGCTTTTCTCTCCTGTTCTGTGAATAGCTACAGACAGCATTTGGTGGTCTATGTGGCAGTGGATTAATGATGAATCCTCATAGCATCTTTAGTTTTGTTCCAAGTTCATGGTCCTATTGTTATCATAAAGAATACGAAGCTATATTTGAAACGGTCTGAAAAGTAACAGTGGACAACTTGCTCCCAGTAGTTGCTTGATCCAATTGCTTCAGACAAATATCATGGCATTCCCGTCTAGTTCTGTACCCTTGAAGCCTGAAGTGATGCTCTTCGGGTGCTGATTATCTTTTTGATCACTTCTGCCTAAACCTCCCTGTTTCCATAGCTATTAACATAAGAGGGGAGGATAACACCTTTGGAGATATTCTGACAGAAATGCTTCATAGCTCAAAGAGTTCACAGAACACAGCAGGACTTCCAAACATGAAGTCAAAGCTCTTTTTGCTTCATTCTGGTTCCTAATATAAATTTAAAATCTTTGCTGGCTGGAGAACTGACTTTCCAAATGCATATCTTCTGTATTCTTTTCTGCATTGGCAAGTGACATATTAGCATAAATAGTGTGCAAGAGGCTCAGAGGTGATCTAAGTCTGACATCTGAAAATGCTGTGCAAATATTTGATTACGTCAGTCCAAATCAGAACTGTCACCAAGTTAAATATATCTTAGAGTTGTCTCCAATGTTAGTCCTATTCAGAGCGGATCCACTGAAAATAGTTCATTAAGCATGTTTATTAATTTCAGTGAATTTACCATATGTAAGAGTAACATTGGATCCTCCCAGTTACAGATAGGTAGCCGTGTTGGTCTGCCATAGTCAAAACAAAAAAAATTTTTTTTCTTTCCAGTAGCACCTTAAAGACCAACTAAGTTAGTTCTTGGTGTGAGCTTTCGTGTGCATTCTGTGTATCTGAAGAAATGTGCATGCACACGAAAGCTCATACCAAGAACTAACTTAGTTGGTCTTTAAGGTGCTACTGGAAAGAAAAGAAAAAATTTTGTTTTGACTATTGGATCCTCCCATAAGAGTTGTAGTCAACTAAGCCCTACTCAGAGTAGACTCATTGAAATTAGTAGACCTAAACTAGTCATGTCTATTAATTTCACTGGTCCTAGCATTGAATACCACACTTAGTATTTGAGTGGTATGAATTTTAAGCTGTTATCCTATGCATACTTACCTGAGAGTAAGCCCCATGGAACACAGTGGCCCTTATTTCTGATTAAATCAGCATAAAATTGCACTGTGAATCAAGTATCATGCAATCCTATGCATGTTTACTCAGAAGTAAACTATAGTGAATTCAATGAGACTTAATCTCAGATAAGTGTATCGTATTGCAGCCTTAAATTAATTAAGTCTGCATGTGAGTCAATCTTTCTGAAGGGACAGGGAAAGACTTCCTCCACATAAACACATTGTTGTTGTTGTTGTTAATTGATTAGTCTAACAAATTATTAATTAGCAGCAATTACAAATCATCACAAAGGCACCAATGATTCTGGCACTTGCCAGAATCATTCCAAAGGCACCAAAATGGCTTTGCCCAGGCCACAAATGAGCTGTGAGTGACTAGTGGGGTGCCACAGGGTTCTGTCTTGGGCCCGGTCTTATTCAACATCTTTATCAACGACTTGGATGATGGACTCAAGGGCATCCTGATCAAATTTGCAGATGACACCAAACTGGGAGGGGTGGCTAACACCCCAGAGGACAGGATCACACTTCAAAACGACCTTGACAGATTAGAGAACTGGGCCAAAACAAACAAACTTTAACAGGGAGAAATGTAAAGTATTGCACTTGGGCAAAAAAAATGAGAGGCACAAATACAAGATGGGTGACACCTGGCTTGAGAGCAGTACATGTGAAAAGGATCTAGGAGTCTTGGTTGACCGCAAACTTGACATGAGCCAACAGTGTGACGCGGCAGCTAAAAAAGCCAATGCAATTCTGGGCTGCATCAATAGGAGTATAGCATCTAGATCAAGGGAAGTAATAGTGCCACTGTATTCTGCTCTGGTCAGACCTCACCTGGAGTACTGTGTCCAGTTCTGGGCACCACAGTTCAAGAAGGACACTGACAAACTGGAACGTGTCCAGAGGAGGGCAACCAAAATGGTCAAAGGCCTGGAAACGATGCCTTATGAGGAACGGCTAAGGGAGCTGGGCATGTTTAGCCTGGAGAAGAGGAGGTTAAGGGGTGATATGATAGCCATGTTCAAATATATAAAAGGATGTCACATAGAGGAGGGAGAAAGGTTGTTTTCTGCTGCTCCAGAGAAGCGGACACGGAGCAATGGATCCAAACTACAAGAAAGAAGATTCCACCTAAACATTAGGAAGAACTTCCTGACAGTAAGAGCTGTTCGACAGTGGAATTTGCTGCCAAGGAGTGTGGTGGAGTCTCCTTCTTTGGAGGTCTTTAAGCAGAGGCTTGACAACCATATGTCAGGAGTGCTCTGATGGTGTTTCCTGCTTGGCAGGGGGTTGGACTCGATGGCCCTTGTGGTCTATTCCAACTCTATGATTCTATGTTTGGTGGGGCCTGAGTGCAAACCCTGCTTTGAGTCCATCTGACAACATAGGGCAAGTGGGCATGGTTTGACTAAAATGGCCTGGCAAACCATATTAGATCCACAGGCCAGAAGTTCCCCGTGCTAATCTGATTCTGTCCTAATTCCAGTATATGTATGTGTATATATATATGTATACACACACACACACACACACACACACACACACACAATTTCAAGAAAGAAGTTATAACTATATTTGACTAAGATCAGTATATTTCAGAGTGCTGTAATGAAATTAAATCCTGCTGATGGAATTTAGATATTCATAACATTCTCTGGACTACATCACACATGGAATGTGTGTATGTGTGCGTGATTCTCCAGAAAATCAAGGTTCTGTTTCCAAATTGTCCTGCAAGAGAAACCTCCAATTAACAACAACAACAACAAAACTAAGGCATTTTGGATGTATTTGTTATGACCTGGCAGATAATATCCTGAAATTAAGAGAGGTTATTTTATACGTAGAATGGAAATCATGCATTGAGCCTGCAATTCTGTACCCATTTATCTAGAGTAAGCTCCAATGTACTTGATGGGAGCCCCCTTGGTGTATTGTTAGAATGTTGGATTAGGGACCAGGAGACCAAGGATCAAACCCCCACATGGCCATGAAACTCAATGGGTGACCTTGGGCCAATCATTCCCTCTCAGCCCAACCTCCTGCAGAGGGGTTGTTGAGGAGAACCATATATGCCACTCCGAGCTGCTTGTGGGGTGGGGTGGAAGGTGTGATATAAATGCAATGAATAAATAAATAAATTCTGCTAAGTAAGTAAGTACAACCTATATTTTAGTAATGTTACAGTTAGAAGATATATGGTTAGCTCAAGAAGATACATGTGAACATCCTAATTAGTCAGTGTGAATGTGCTTGTGCAATTTAAAATATAGAATATGAACTATAGTTACCAATGCCTTCTTATTAGTTTGGCTGCCAAAAAAAATTCACAGTATTTACCGTATTTTTCGCCCTATAGGGCGCACTTTTTCCCCTCCAAAAATGAAGGGGAAATCTGTGTGCGTCCTATGGGGCGAATACAGGCTTTCGCTGAAGCTTGGAGAGTGAGAGGGGTCGGTGCGCACCGACCCCTCTCGCTCTCCAGGCTTCAGGAAGCTATCAGCAAGCCTGGGGAGCCCGCGGGAGTTCCTGCAGATAGCAGCCTGCCGCCCGGCGCACGGAACGCCCTGAAGCAGAGCGCCCTGCACACCGGGCAGATATCCGCAGCCTGGGGAGCCCTGCATATGCCAATATGCCAAGCTATTTTATTTTTTTTGCTTGACATCTTTTTTTTCTTTTTTTTTTAAAGAAAGCAGTATGATGTAGGGGTTAGTGTTGAATTAGGACCCGGGCAGCCAGAGTTCGTACCCCTGCTCAGCCATGAAGCTCACATGGTGACCTACGGCCAGTTGCTGTCTCTCAGCCTAACCTACCTCACAGGGTTGTCATGAGGATAAAATGAAGAGGTGAAGAACCATCTACATCACCTTGAGCTCCTTAGAGAAAAAGATATTAATTGCTAAGTGACTGTATAGAGGTCCTCACACTCCTATTTTTTGAAATCTCAATAACACCTCCAGTTTGTGCTTTGGGGTGATCATTCTTTTCGCATATACACATCAGGCTGTATGTGGATGTGGATATTGGTATTGCTTGACCACTCTGCCAGCATTTAAACAAATTCTGAGAGATAAAGAATCTTTCTTTAAATTGGCTGGTAATTAAACTCTTGGTGTAGACATGACGCTGTAACCCAAGTGTGTCTATTTCCTTTGCACTTCCTCTTTCATACTAGAATGCAATAAGTTTTAGTAAGTTATTATCCTCTTATCAATAATTGGGCTGGCTGCACACCCATCATTTGGGGTGTGGTTCTATATTTCAAAAGGAATCAAGTCACCTTTGTCTCCAAACTCCAATTAGTCATCTTTTCCGTCTCCTCTTTGACAGTCCATGCAATTCTTGCAGCATGGTCATTGGAAACTGTGTGATTTGATGTTTGAATATGTTTAAATCTGGTTTTGGTTAGGAATTCTTTAAATATGGAACTAGTGAAGTTTGGCCCATTATTGTCACAGTTATGTATAATCACAAATAAGGATAGTCTTTGGGTAGCAAAGCTTTGTGTAATCCAGAAAATGCTGTCATTATCAATATTCAGTTCTGTACTCCTGACTTTTGAGGTGGCAACAGACTTCTCAAGAGGAAATATATCTGACAGCCATAGACACAGAGAAAAATTACTTTCTGTTTGTCCTCATTTGTGATCTCACGTTATTCGTTGCTGGGAAGAAACTGAAGGGCCAAGTTGTGGCCCTGCCCTGTCAGAATGACAGTGTAAGTTTACTGTATGTTACATTTTTTAAAAAAAATATTATGTTGACAAAAAAATACAAACAAATAAAAAAATGGTAATCATTTATTGCCAACCTAGAGCGCAGGATTTGTTTTGCTTCCCATTAATTTCAACAAAATCCAGACCAGAGCTGCATTCCTACGCTATCAGTAACCTAGTTCAAAGTACAGGACTGAATGTTTAACTAAAGTTAATCCATGTACATTTGGAGCTTCACATGCCTGATGTGTCTTTTCTGTATTTGCTGTGGAAGTCCATTACATGCTTCACATATAAATTGTGGTGGTTTACAAACTATAAAAGATAGAAAAAAATGAATCAAATGATATCTTTTAAGGGAAAAATCACACATTGCATGCTATTACATGAAGCAAAAGCCCCAACGTTTTTGTTGTTGCTGCTGCTATTTTTCATGAGAAGCTGCCTCTGGAGACAGTGATGTTGTTGTTTTGTTTTTAATGAAAAGCTGCCTCGGGAGGCTGTGCTTTGGAGCAGAAGAGTAACACAGAGACCAGGTGCCAAACCCTTTCCCTGCAGGTCACAATTGTCCTTCCATTGTATAATTGTCATTGTAAATATGCACTTGGAACCCTGTGAAGGGGAGGGGAGCAGCAGACTGGGGAGCAATTTTGCATGGGGAAACAACCGGCGGCTAAAAGGGTTGTTTATTTATGAAAAGGTTTTGTCCCATGCTTCCTGTAAAGCGCTAAGAGTGGCATACATATTTCTCCTTTTATCCACACAACAAACCTGTCGGATAGGTTAAGCTGAGCGATGGTTACTGTCCCAAAGTCACCCAGTAAGCTTTGTTGCTGTGGGAGGATTTGAGCCTAAATCTCCTTGGTCCAAGTCCAACCCCCCAACTGCTGTGTTACACAGGCTGTGCAACTCCGTTTCTGGCCATTCAAAATTAGTATACCCTCAAGCCTATTATTTTTCCATTTTGACATATCAGGGCTTCCTTGCACACGTTTGTATTTAACATGTAGGTTGTGTGCATGCCAACTTGTTTCTAATGCAAAATCATTCGTGCTCATCCTCAACGTGCTTCTTTCAATCTAGATTGCTTCTGGAACCTGCCATCCACAAAGGGTGGTCATGGTCACTTGATATGCACTTGGAAACCCTCCCCTTGATTAAGTTATCCAAACCTTTTCCTCCCTGCACATGCTCCAGATGAATGAAGAAGGAAATGGTAATGTGCGCCTCCCACAGCATCATTGCACAGCTGTGGCAAATCCATTGCCAGGACCACCTACATCTGTTTTCAAATGGACACACTGAGATGTAGTGCAATAGATCTAAATTGTGTGAGGACTACATGGGTAAAAACAAGTGCTCAGTCTCCATTGATTCTAGAATAAAGCATCATGTGTATCCTGGCATGGTTCCCCCCCCCCCATTTTAAACAGGTTTTTGTAGCACAGAAGTCTGCAAGATTTAACGCTACACTTGATGCTAGGCCACTGAATGGCTACTAGTAGGGCTGTGCTGACACTTGTTCTCCATTTTCTCAATAGTTTTCTTCCTCTGTGAAAGAGGTGTCCTTTCTTCTCATTCTCGCTTTGGAATTTATGTGAATGTGAGATTTTGACCTTAACGGTTGCACGGTGGCCAGGGGTGGTATGGGTGTGTTTCCTTTCCATCAAACATTTCTCCAGGACTCTGCAACCTCCCTGGCTGCCTACACTTCCTGATTTGAAAAAGTCTAATGGGAGGAATTTCTTCCTGGTGTATTCCACTGGAAGGCAACTAGGAAGGCTGTAGAGTGCAGATCCTACCCAGAAGAATTACACAAAAACCGTTTTGCTTTGATAATTTTCCAATACATTTATTTGTATTAATTGTATTGATGGAGAGTGAAGAATGGCTCAGAGCATTAACATTCTAAAAGTCCTTGTCTCCTCATTAGATTTATGGGGAGAGAGGGAGGGTCCCAGAAGCCAGAGCTTTGGATCCAGCACATATCAAGACATGTCTGTCTTTCCAGCTTCCCTCTCCAGCTTCAGACTAAACACCAAGACTAGTTCCCTGGCTCATTGTTTTCCTAACTCTAAGATTACATGACATCCAGGCAGGTAAGAGGGGAGGTGGCTTACCCCCTCCTCATAACTCACTTATATCTATGGCAACATAGCAAACACTTCAGTCATGCAGTTATTTGTGCCAGCTAGGCCATCAACTAAACACAGAAACTGGTATGACGGGTTTAGCAGTTCCTGCTACTACAGGCCCCCATCTTGTAGATACAAAAAACACAGGTTTGTTGGCGATTCGCAAGCATTATCAAAACCAGTCCGCCCAAATCTATAACAGTACTGATGATGTACTCTTTATATAGCCAAAATTGTACCATCGACACACAAGAGGGAGTTAGTGGCACATTTAGGGTAGCCATAAGTTTTGAAAAAGTAAAAACAATGTGAGGAAAATACCCTAAGAGGGGAACCCCCCCCCCCATTGCCAAGAGCCCATTGAGGACTGGCCAGAGTCAGTGGCCACAGTGTCTATTGATAGCAGTGGTGGGATTAAAAAAAAAGGTAGGAGGATGCAATTGAATATCATTGAAAGGGGCAGAACCTGCAGGTTCCACATGTAAGCAGAAGAATTAGTTCTCTATGTCCTGCTGTTGGGCATCCAAGCCTCTTTGAAATGAATAGAGGATGCACGGCCAGGCTTGTGTAGCCAGAATAAATGTTGCTGTACTATTGCTCTGTTCCAGCTCCTGGTTTTACAGTGTTTGAATACTGGGCTTTGCCAAATGAAATATATATGTAATGAGTATGTTATAAAATAATAATAATAATAAACAGTGTCCTGTGTGTTTTAAAAACTGTAGCGATGATGGCTGATTTATGTTTTCTGCATATTTGTAATCTCTATGGCTGTAAACTATCCTTCAGAGATCATACTATTCCTGGTTGTCTTGATTTAAGAGTTTAGCAAAGCTAAGATCTGCACATATGAACAAACGTACATGCGCAAATATATTAGTAGGAGTTAAGTAAATTGTCAATTTTTTCTGCCATTATTATCTCACTTAGTGGAGGCTGCTACCATCACAATTACTAAAATAGTTTCTTAACATAATTCCTGAACTTAGACCTACTTAACTACACATTGTTTTATACAGATAGTTGTAGAGTTTGGATATATTAACCCTTATGGCATTCTGTTTTTAGAAGTTTTGCTTTGTACTTCGGTGAAATATTGAAAAATAATCCTTTACCTGGGTAAAATAAACATAAGCAAATAAATATTTGCTAAATATTCATTTGTTAGTTAAGAGTTTAGAGAAATGGAAAAATGCAAACAAGCAATAAAAGGACAAGTGTCAAAAATGGTGCCGTGTCAAAAATGACCACAAGTCATATTTCACCTTTTCACCTTTTCTCCACCCTCCTTCCCAAGTAAGCCCATGAAATCCAGTGTCTAATTCCACCATTGCCCAAGTGGCACCATCTGAACTGACAAGTATGGATTGTTTGACCTGCCTATATGGTGCAGGAGCATAATACGTGCATATACTCTGGGGCACTGAGTACAGTTTTTGTTTTATTCGCCCATAGCTTGTTGCACATTTGGGTTATATCTACCCAGAAGGCTGATCCATATATGGAACCCTGTATGACCTTCACTGAATTGCAGTGGAGAGAGCTGCAACCCACAACCAATGAAGTCAAGGCAGCAGAGCTGGGGACAGGGAAGGAACGCCCTCTGGTTTGATTGGTTATAAACTTCACCCAGAAGTATTCATTTTACTAATAGCAATCAACTGCATTTTGATTTTTTTAAATTAAACTGTAGTTATCTCTTGAGTTTCAAAGCACTTTGTGAATAGCAGCTCATTCATGGGAAATAAAAGCTTTGGGTCAAAAGAGTTTTTAAAAATTCCTTTGACTTGAAACGTGGGTGTTCACTTTGGCTGCTTCCCAAGCAAAAAGAACCAAGGGAGCAAATTATAGTCCACACCCAGTTGGGAACTTTCTTCAGGTATTTCACAGACATGCCTTGCATCTGAATTGTTCATATTTTTTCTGCAGAGAAAAAAGCTTCTCCAAACAACACTGGGCAGAATATTTCTCTTTCAACTGTTTTGTTTTGTTTTTAAGCATATTAATTTTGTGTGGGGTTTGGCAATGTGTGAGGCAGGGAACCTATTCATGTTTCCCTATGAAGTATTTTTTCTACAGTTTTGCCTTATTTAATTATTGGATTATTATTAATAACAACAACAACAAATTATTTCATGCCATTTAACTTCAAGTCCCAGGGTGAGTTACAACAATTTAAAATTCAGAATTAAAAATAGTTAAAACAAATTACGGTTATAGGAATAGGGTGGGTCCTGAAAACACACCTCAGGTGTCAAAAGTTGGGATAAAGATCTGCATCTACAGCATTCACCAAAAGCTGTACAGTGGTACCTCGTGTTACATACGCTTCAGGTTACATACGCTTCAGATAACAGACTCTGTTAACCCAGAAATAGTGCTTCAGGTTAAGCACTTTGCTTCAGGATGAGAACAGAAATCGTGCTCCGGCAGCGCAGCAGCAGCAGGAGACCCCATTAGCTAAAGTGGTGCTTGAGGTTAAGAACAGTTTCAGGTTAAGTACGGACCTCCGGAACGAATTAAGTACTGTACTTAACCTGGAGTACCACTGTACCATGAGTATGCCAGATGCACCTCTGCGGGGATGCCTTCTCCTGTGCCTTCTGTGGAACTAATGAGAGCCCCTATTGCAGCTGTGAACATCCAAAAGTATCTGTAGGAAAGGAGGTGATCTTTCAGATATTTGGGGCCTAAGTCATTTAGGGCTTTAAACGCTAGTGTGAGCAAATTAAATTGGGCCCAGAAATGAACTGGCAGTCAATGATGGTTTTAGAACAGGGTTTATATATGAGTTCTAAATAGAACCTCAGTCAATAATCTGGCAGCTACATTTTGAACTAGTGAAATTTCGGAGGGCTTCAAGGACAGCTGCACATCAAACACATTGTAATAATCCAGTCTAGAAGTTACCAAAGCATGGAGTACCAGTCATCTCTGTCCAAAACGGGCCATACCTGGTGAACTAGCCAGAGCTAGAAATAATCAAACCTAGCTACCAAGGCCACCTGAGTGGAATACCCTCAAGCTATGGTCCTGCCCCTTCCATGGCAGTGCAAGCTTGTTCATAACAGGCCATCTTCCTGCCCACATCCTCGACTCAAGAACTTGGAATACATAACACCTGTTTTTTCAGGGTACAGTTTCGGTTTCAATTTCTTGGCTCATACCCAGCACATTGTTGCCTCCAAACACCTATCCAGCTTCTCAGCCACCTCTCCTGATGTAGATGGAACAGAAATAGAGCAGGTAGTCATCAGCATATTGGTGACACTTGGTTCCAAAAGTTCTCTCAGTGGCTTCATGTAAATGTTAAATAGCATGGAGAACAAGAACCCTCTGGGCCTCTCACAACTGCTTTTTGGAAACAGCCCTGGAAATAGGAACAGAACCACTGAAGTACAGTGCCTCCAGGCTCCAATTCCATGAGCCTCTCTAGAAGGGCACCATGGTCAATGATGTTGAAAGCCATCAGGAGGTCAAGAAGAACAAGCAGGTTCACACTCCCCACATCTCTTTCCTTACAAATGTCATCAACCAGGGTGGTCAAGGCAGCTTCAGTGCCATGATCAGGTCTGAAGACAGGCTGAAATGGATCCAGATATTCAGTCTCCTTCAAGCATGCCCAAAGCTGAACCACAACTGCCACCACTCTCTCAAGCACCTTGCCCCAAATGGAGATATATGCCACTGGGCATTAGTTTAAAACTTCCTCATCCAGGGAAGCCCTCTGTGTGAGAAAATGGGGGGGGAGGAGAGAGAGAAAGATTCTGCATTTTTCTGCATGAAATAAGTAGCTCATTCACCTTTAAGAAAAAGATGTCTATTGTATGACTGGCTGTTGTTTTTTTAAAACCAACTATCATGCCAGTATAACCAGTCAGGGATGAGAACTTCTCAGACTTGTGAAGTGAGAGAGGGAACTAGTCGTTGTTGTAGCTTGTCCTGTGGAATGACTTGTGCATTAAGTAGAGGTGTGGCCAGGAATGCCTGAGAGCAAGAAAGATTGAATGATTGCAAATCAGATATTTCAGTTCATGATGAGAGAGCAGAGTAGTCTATGGATTACAACACAGAGAACATACTCTCTGAATCAACCATTCATGGCACCAGAAAATACATGTTTAAAATGGTCGTAAACAGCTAGTGTACCTGCCTACAAACATAAATGCAATGTGGAGTCCCTTCTGCAATGTTCAGTTTTCATGAGGAAGATCTTGACTAGTGGCACCCATCAGTATATGCACAAGTAGCTTCTTTCCATCAGTTGCTTATGAGGAGAGGCAAAATGCTTTCCCCTCATCCCTGACTCACTGCATGATGCTACTTGCAAACTGAGTATGATGATTAGGTGGAGACGTGGAACCACTGTGCATATCCTCAGTCAGCAAAATTAGTCTGGCAGGGTAGTCTACCTTCTGAGGATCCCATGACTGACAGAAAGAGGGTGGCTCAAAATCCCAGGTTCCGCCTTGCTCTGGCCCAGCTGTGTGCTCAGCCTGCCCCCGGCTCCCCTTTCCTGCAAATGCTGTTGCAGACTTAGGGTAGTATTCAACTAAGTATTACTCAGAGCAGTCATGTTCGTTGATTTCATTGGGTCTACTCTGAGTAAAGTTTAATTAGAATACCACCCTTATAACCTATTCTTACCTTTTCAGGAGGCCCCAAGGGCCATACATGATATGTAAAGACGCTGTCAGGAAAAAGTGAAAGCATTCACATGTCAAGGGGCCTGAAATGTTGATGCATTGCTCTGATTAAATCTGCTAAATCCTTCCCAGTTTTCTTGATATCAGATGGAAATTCATATGAGGAACAGGGAATTTTGCATCTTCTCAGTTCTTGAGGCTCTATCAGGAGTGAGGCAGATGCTGTTGGACTCCAATTCCCATCAGTCCCAGCCAGCATTTCCAGTGGTTGGCAATAATGGGAGTTGTAGTCCAACAACATTCGGAGGGTCATATGTTCCACACTACATGAAGGGTTATATGTAGAGTCCATATTTATATGTAATGGTTTTCATTGTTTCTTTCAACAACAAGGCTTTCTTTTAGTACTGCTGCCTCTCGTTATTTTAGCTGTTGATGCTTTTGTTTGAAAGGAATGTGTGGTTTTAATTTTAGTTCTTTGTTAGTTAGTTATTATGAAGTACATTTACATAATGGCTTTTCCCCACATTAGAACTGAAGGTTCCCAAGTGATCTTCCATCCAAGCACTGACCAGACCAAGAGGTGCTTAGCTTAATCAAGGTTTTATTGCATTTTATTGTAAGCCACTTTTTTATTGCTTTAATAGAAAAGCAGAGTATTAATCTTAAAACAAACTAACAGAGCAATCCAAATAGTCTGTGAGAGGTTTGGATTGAGCAGATACATCCCTACACTTGGATCTACCAGCTCAGATGGCCTCCTGTCAGCTGCAAAACTTGTGGGAAGTCTACTCACAGCATCCCTGCTAGGTGGAGCCCAGTGGAAAGCCCCAAGCAGGGCATTTGGAAGGTGGGGCTGAGCCAGCCTGTGATCTGCTTGATCCCAAGATCTTCTCACACCTTTCGTCAGCCAGCAGTAGGACCAGACCAGATCTGATTGCTGCACTAGCCTGATTGTCCTGTTCTCTCCCCTTCCATCATGGCTGCTGAGAAGTGCAGAGCTGCAGATCCGGTGGTGGCTCAGCCACTCCGCAAAGCTCTGACAACCGCAACATAAAGTTTGGATTGTCTCCTTAATATATTAAGAGAGAATTGCAACAATGGACTACAGTAGTTGCTTGCTACAGCTTTCCTTCTGCAACAGTTTCCTGAGAAACTGTCCAAATGGTGACTTTGCTGAGTGTTTGATTACAGAATATGTCTCAAGAAATGTCTGCATTTAAAACACTCTTAAGAAAATACCATTACTGGAGGCCAGCAAAATGACTGTGCATACTTAACATAAGTGAGCAGGTGATTCTGGCAGTATCATTGGGGACCTTTCCAAATAAAGTTTTGACACAAGAGGCCACATCTGGATGTACACCTCAAGAAACCCCATTGCATGGTGACTCACAGGACATCTTGCATCTGCTTCCCACAAGAGCTGTTTTACAACATGGGAGTGTGCATGCCTCAAAATGACTCCCATGTCTAAAAGCTCACATGGGATGAATTAATATTGTGTGTAAAGCATTTTTCAAAGAAGAAAAATGTAGTACCTGGGACTGGTTCCTCAATATTGCAAACGACAACAGCATTACTGTATCCTAAAAACTAAGCATAAGACAAGTGAAGAGATGAACCTGAAGCTGGAAAAGGATGAAGGAATCATAAGCTTTCAGGGAGCTAGACTCTGATTCAATTTGAAACTTTATTTTCAGACTTTCCACCTTGAAACTAGAGCAAATCTTTAGAAGAGGATCCATCTGCTGATTGAGATCAATGTAACTCACATTAATATTTGTTTAAAAATATTTTTTTTTAAAAAAAATGGCTTTAAAAATGGCTTAATCACATACTTCAGCAGATCAGCAGCAATAATGTTAACTTTCAAACAGTCTCTTTCTGCCAGATGTTGGGCATGATCCACCTGAAGCACTTTTAAGTTGTATTGATGGATTTAATTTTTTGTGAGGATGGTGAACCAAAGGGGCCAAAGGTAGCCTTTCATCCCTCTCTTTCTGGTTCATGAGACTCTTCCCAGGACACACACATGCTACATGGAAACATCACTGAACTAAATGTTACTTCCTTGTGCTATAATTAGGAAGAATGTGAAAATAGCACAAAACAAATCATAGACTGAGATTTTAAAGCATCTTAAGATAAAGGCATTGACGAATAAAGTAATAATAGATGGTTATTAGCAATTTCATTGCAAAGAAAATGCCTATTTACTAACATTTGGTTTTACACAGGATCCAGCCAAACTACAGGGCTTTAAAGTGTCCCTATGGTTTCTGAAAGGTCATTTTGAAGATAGCTGGAACTACTAGGGTTTATTGTTTCCACCTTATGGAGGAACTGTGCCTTGGTTTCCTGGGTGATAGGATGCTAACTGTGGATGCATCTTTTGTCTCAGTGTACTATAATGGCCAACCTCTCATGTCTTCTTACTTCTCACTCCATTCCTTGTCTTTGTTGACTGCACAATTATACAAAACCCATGATAACCTTAAGAAGCTGACAAGTGATAGCTTGCAATTGAAACATCACATTTTCCCCTAATGAATCATCAGTTTATTTATAAGCGTCAATAAGTCAGTTAAGCCTTCTAAAATGATTTTGTTTTATGTAGCTGCGTTACACACACCGATGCATCCTTGAATCACTGGGTGTCTACTTCACTCCTGGGGTGGAGGAGGGTTGTGTCAGCATAATAGGCACTCATGGACCTGCCATTCCCATGTGCAGGGCACACTGCAGTGTGCTTAGCATTGTGTGTGCATTGCTGAATGTCACCAAGGGTACTACGGCATTGTTTGGGTGTTGTTTCTCCTCAATTTATTTACATGCCACTTTTCTGTGGTAAACCCTGTTCAAAGCCCCTTACAACAAGGGCAAAATGGGACATGCAATAAAATATAGCGTTTCAAGAGAATTCAGTAGCAATTACAAGACATAGCAGGAAAAAGTAAATCAAGAGTCATGTTAAATACTTCAGCAGACCAATCAATAGGTCCTATGTGATTAGTTACATCATAATTGGACTACATGCTCTATATGGGACTATAGGACAAAGTCTGACCATACCTGGAATGGGTGAACTGGGCAAAAACACCCCTTTGCCATTTCCTTTCATTTCAAAAGAGAAAAGATATACCACTAGAAGAGACACACTAGAAAAACTTGTGTTCTGTTTCCTGGGATGAATCAGCAATTAGTTAAGGACAGGAACACTCACTTCCTTTGGCCTGAGGAGAAAAAGGTCACAGGCAGAGAGACCTTGGAAACCATCATTAAATAAAAATAAATAATTTGATTAATAAAGCAGTTTTTTATGCTATAATTAGGGATGCTCAATGAATTCATTGGGTCCATATGTCAAAGTGAACTCACCTGATCCACACCTCCTGGACTAATCTACAGGTTGAAGCATAATTCAGTTTTATTGGACCACCTCAGACAACAAATTGTCTAAGGTGGTCCAATTAAAAACCCTTCCTGACTGGCAAAAGCTGCTGTGAGTGGCCAGAAAACACGGCTGCTGCCACATGCATTGAAAATAGGCCACTGTAGAAGAAAAGGAACATCATTTTATGCCAACCTTCCCAAAGACATTGTATGGGGTGGGGGACATGGCTGCCCCTAAATGCAGGGAGTGCCACTAATGAAAAAGTCATTGTGCTTATATTGTGCTTACAGTGTGGGGATACCATACCATGGAATGGTGCTTCCAGGGGAAATGTTGCTTCTTTGCAACCTGCTGGTGGTCACATTCGTTCCTGAGGTGACTGTATGGCAGCCACCATGGAGATGGCTGCCTTTAGACAACACACTCAATTGCACTTCATGAAAAGGATCAGTAGGCAAAATTACATCCCACTTAAGCCAAAATAAAGTTAGTAAGACTCAGTGGCCTTAAGTGAGCTGTATTGGTAGTTTTTTAACATCTCACCATTCAAATACTGATGTTGGCTATTTTAGTGTTTTCCTTGGAAGACTTTATGAATGGTAAATGTAATGATAAAGTAAAATGATTGGCTGACTCACGTGATTTTCAGGATGAGAAATTACTGTTATTTTACACCTTGTAGGAAATAACCTGTTAAAGCCTCTGTGACTCTCATAACAACAACAACAACCAACCAACCAACAAACAAACAAACAACAACAACAACACCAGTCCTCTTTATGTAGAAATCTTATGTCTAGGCACAATTAACTCTTACCTGGGTGCATATAATGAAGCAGATGTTTCAAGTCCCTGGGTAAATAACTCTGACAACTGCAAATGTTATAGTCACATGGAAATATGCCAGATAACAGAATTGAAGGATTAAGTTCAATACAACACTGATTCAACCTAGGTTGTTGCATTTAACATTATATTAATATAATTTAGTAGTATAATAATATGTGCATTTAAAGTATAATTCATATTACATGAAAACCTTGGGATTTTCTCCTCTTTTCCCAGCATTGTATCCTGCATTTTCATACTTGTTTCTGGTTTCTTTCTGGTTTCCCTTCCTTCTGAAACTATTGAAGCTTTGGGGGTTTGAAAGATTTTTTAGATTCATTACATTAGCATTGATATATTAGCACAGTTATCGTAGGCTGAAATCCCATACCCACTTACCTAGGAATAAGCCCCATTGAGACATTCCTTTGAGCAGACATGTAAAGGATTGCACTGTAATAGGCTTTTAATTGAACATATTTGCTGTGGTGGTTTCCTCCGGTCAGCTCTATGGTACTGTTCTTTTTTTCAATTAACACGCTTGAAAGTGGGTTCAAAGGAATATATTAGTGTGTATATTCTTGCTCCCAAACTGCAATCTTGATATTACCCTCCAAGTCTGGTATTTAATTTTTAAAAACACATGACATGATTGTTGATGATTGCTTTGTTAAAACCATGTGTATGTAAGCTATGAGTTTGCTGTTAGTATATACGATGTGTTCACACAATGAAAGTATACGTCAGAATTTTGTGTTTACTTAAGGGAGCAAATGTTTCGTTGGTGCCAAATTCACTAGATGCTTCTAGACATTTTCAGTTTTCACATTTAATCCCTGTCTGATTATTGGACTTGCACTAGGAACCCAGCCCAGTCCGAGTATTCATCAAGGGCTTGTCCTTGATCATTTGTAGGCTATATCATTATGAATCTCCACCCATCTAAGTAAAAAGTTCAGAAACAGCTGAAGTCATGTAGCCATACTCAGAGACAACTCACCAGGGTGCAACAAGTGCAACAGAACATTTAATGTGAGTGGAGGAGGAAATAAGAGTTTAACCCAGTTGTCATTGTCATCTGACCACAGATGCATCGCCTACAGTCATTCCTCTATGGCACATCAGGTTGACTTAAATTTATGCTGATACAAAAATTTCTGTTTCAGCTTTCAACAAATACAACACAAGGTGATCTGAGTTCATATAACAATACGTAAACTGTAAAGTAATTTCACCCCATAGTTGTATATGTAATGAAACTGTGGTGGTGGCACTTTTCCCAGAGGCTCAACACTGTACAAAATATGCATTAATATAATGAACTACAGCAAAACATTAATTTAACACAGGGTTGGGGAACCTGTGGCCTTTCAGCTGTTGCTGGACTCCAATCCCATCAACCCCAGCCAGAATGGCCAAAGGTTGGGGATGATGCGAATTGGAGTCCAACAGCATCCGTAATGCCACAGGTTCTTCATCCCTTCTTTAACATTGTAACAGTGAAGAATCTGGTCAAATAGCAAGAGTGATAGCTGTAATAAATGAAATAACTAATATCTGTTTCTAATTGAATGCATACACAACAGTGGGAGAAATTCAATGTTGCACTAAGGTGAACATTCTATGACACATTGCCCAGTGGAATGTTCTTCCCTCTGTTCCCTCACATGCTGTTTTGTGGGTTCTGCTGACCGCTCCTCCCCCTGTCAATTTTGGGGTGCACATGGTCTTCTGCTAGAGGGACTTACTTGTCAAATTTGGCCCAGTATGAATAAAATAGTGAGAATCAGACTTTTGTGACTTTTCAAGATTATTGAGAATGTCTGTACAATTTCCAGTTTAAGATACTTCATTTTTTTCTTTAAAGCTTCTACTAAGAACACGCTCCCCTTCAGAATGTGCAAGAGAATTCAGATTATGAAAGACTCTCATTAATATAAAATGATAAAATTATGTCTGTGTTAGTATTATTTTTTTCATTAAGTCTGCATCCAGATGCTGATAAAGTCAGAAAAGAAAAGAAAAGAAATTTTAAAAAGAAAAGAAAAAAGATGAAGGGTTTTCATGCTGTTTCCAGAATATATTTTTTTTTTAATCCAATTTGTTGAGATTGTTGCTAGATTCAGACCAATGCATAAAAACATGCCTTAATCTTTGAACGTCAGTTAATTTTGTGCTGCCAGGAGAGTAGCGGGAGCTTTGGCTGACTTTGTTCTTGGTTTCAAACTACTGGTTTCTATGGAGGCACTGGAACATAGATGCCACTCCCTAGTTCTAAATCAAGTCAGACAAGTTTCCCAAGACAGATTTATCAAACCTTTCACACTGTAATTGCTCGGTCTCTCAAACCAGCTAATGTGGAGAGGATTATATACCTTTTATAACTCCATAGTCTTGATAAGCATGGCCTCACCTGCAAACAGACTTCTTTTACACTTTGTCCACTAGCCCACGCATACTGTTTTCTGAATTTTTAGCTTTCATGA
The DNA here is from genome assembly GCF_964270895.1 of Podarcis filfolensis. Lineage (NCBI taxonomy): Eukaryota > Metazoa > Chordata > Lepidosauria > Squamata > Lacertidae > Podarcis > Podarcis filfolensis. The sequence continues at coordinate 49,766,286 of NC_139603.1, forward strand.
GCAATGAGATTAAACTTGAATTGTTTAAAATACAGCAATTGTAGACATCTATGCCGTGGCAGAAGGAGGGAGGAAGTTCCCCTCAATGTGTGTGTGTGTGTGTGTGTGTGTGTGTGTACGTACTATTTCTAAAAGATACAGGGATTGTGCTCACTCATCATATTTCCTGGGGAGGTTTCTGAAAGTGATGTTGTGGGTCTATAGGAAGGGGGAGCCTGCGGCTCTCCAGCTTCAATCATTCCTGACTATTGGCCATTCTGGCTTGGGCTGATGAGAGGTGAAGTTCTAGAAGGCCACAGGCTAGCCACCCCTGGCCTATGTAGATGGTCAAATTGCCCTGAGAGGAGTTGTGTCAACCCAGCATAGCCTGGTTGCATTATTACCTTGCCAAGTGCATCAGTTGCAATTGTATAGAGTTCTACAAATATAATAAAGTAGAATTGTATATATAGTAAAATTGTCGTTGGCAGGAGCTCTGTGAAATAAAGAGGGAGTTGCAAAAAAAAAAAGTCTGCAAAACTTTGAAGTCTGGAAAGTAAATGACCATTTTAAAGACATTGCTGTGGTTAGGAAATAGTAGAGAATGAAAGTCTTGGAGCAAATGAAAGAAAGGTAGCAAGGACATACCCATGAACAAATGTACAAGTCTGTGCTGGAGGTAAAGGGGAGAGATGGAGAGACTGAAGGTGTGGTCAGCCTCACAAGATAAATTATCCTCCCTGTAATGAGTGAGGCAAAGTTAGAGAGGTCAAAATGAGAACAAGAAAGCCCATTGAGGAGGCCTAACTGGCCCCATTGATTTCAGCAGAGCTGAGTTATGATTCATTCTAAATTGATCAGAGACATTCATCTATAAGGAATGAGCCCAGATCTTGGGATAAGAGAGACTGCAGGCAAAGGGAAGGAACTCATTTAAAAGAATTAATACTGAAATATACAGGAAGAGTATGAAGAGAGAAGAAATGTTCCAGTTTGTCAAGGGAGACTAGAACTAAAGAATAATGCATGAGTAGATTTTACCATGCTGTACGGCAAAATTCTTTAAGAAGAGTGTGACCTGGGGAACTAGAGGCATAGCAACTAGAGGTGGCTAAACTATGGCATTCCAGATGTTGTTGGACTGTAGTTCCTATCATCCCTGATCATTGCCTCATCAAATACAGGTTAACTACACCTGCACTAGAGGGATTCAGCCAATGAACACTCAAGAAATATTTGGATGATTTGGGAATGAGTGTTGCCTGGCCTAACACATAGATTTGCATTAAAAAGGCCTACGTGTGTAAAGAGGGGGAAATAACTGAAGAAGGATATTTTAAAGACTGGTAAGATACTGAGGAACTGAGCACTGGAAACTGGATGAGATAGTGAGAGGACATTAAAGAGAATGGAAGATTCATTGGATAAATCAGAAATGATTAGGAAAGAACATAGGAAGCTGCCTAACACCAAGCCAGACTTTTGGTCCTGCTAACTCAGCACTGTCTGCACCAGGCTTCCTCAAACTTGGCCCTCCAGATGTTTTTGGCCTACTACTCCCATGATCCCTAGCTAGCAGAACCAGTGGTCAGGGATGATGGGAATTGTCTCAAAACATCTGGAGGGCCAAGTTTGAGGAAGCCTGGCTAACCTCTGGCCCTCCAGGGGTTTCTAGACTCTAACTGCCATTATTCTGAACCACTGAGCATGCTGGCTAAGGCTGATAGAAGGTGAAGCCAAACAACATCTGGTCTTGCAGTGGCTCCATAGGATTTCTGTTGCTTTCCTTCCTATTTAGATTGGCAAAATAGAGTCAGGAGGATACTAGGTGATCTCAAAAGCTGCAATAAGATATAAGGACTGGAACCAAGCTACTTTGAGATGTGTAGGTTACTTTCATCAACATAAATTTTAACTAGGGGTATACACTGAAGACATGACTCAGTTTGGATTCTGCTTTGATGCTTCAGAAAGTGGGTTGATTTGGCTAGGACCACTGCAGAAGACACTTGCTCTGTCTAAATCAGAATCTCACATCTGAACCGGCAAGGCTTCTTACATATTTGCATTGGTTTATATGGGAAAAGGTTCAAATGGCCACACACACACACACACACACACACACACACACGCACGTTGACAGAAGTGGATGAAATTTGCAATTTGCAGGTGTAGTTCCATATTCTGAGGAAATGAAGCCTACCAAATGCAGCTCACACAACTCTCTATGCAATTATATAGAACTTTCCAAACATCAAATATACATATGACATTTTTATTCAACCAAGTGTCTGTTTCTTTAAATATAGCTTTAACCTAATGTGTGCAATACCAAAATCATATCCAAGTGCAATACAGGATTTCTCAAATCCAAAGTTCCATCCAAATATTCCTTCATTCAATAAAGAGAAAAGTATCTCTACAAGTACAGTGGTACCTCTGGATGCAAACAGGATCCGTTCCAGAGCCCTGTTCACATCCTGAAGCGAACGCAACCCGCATCTGTGCGTGCACACACATGCGCGTGACATCGTTTTGAGTGTCTGCGCATGTGCAAGAGGCAAAACCTGGAAGTAACGCACTCTGTTACTTCCAGGTCGCCACGGGGCACAACCCGAAAACGCTTAACCCAAAGCTACTTCAACCCGAGGTTTGACTGTATACTTGTTGTTAAAGGATAATCAACAGACCAGGAAAAAGCTGTCCTGGGAGTGTTGTAGCTTTGCTCTCAGTCACTCAAATCGCAGTGGCCGTGCCCCAGTTGCATGAAATCCTAAGCAGGACTCTGATGACGAGATCACTGGATGCAAATCTCTGTTTTGAATACTGTATCTTCTTCCAGTTGGCCTGCAATGGAATGCTGAATTATATATAACATGCTGATAAAAGCCTTCATACAATATAATAAATTTACATTTGAAAATTATTCAAGGAATTACACTTACATATGACAGCAAAACATATGCTCAAATAGAAAAGTCAGCTCCATAAAATTGAAAAGGCATTCTGCTCATTCTGTAACGGCTGATGCAGACACAGCTGTGTGTTCCGCTTAAAGGGGCCATGACTCCAATGACAATCTTCTCCATCAATAGGAATGATTAATTTAAAAAAACTCAATTCTAAGTTAAAATTTAAGCCCTTTGGAATGACAGTTTCCAAGTGGAAAATCCACTTGGACTCCAATTGTAATAAAGTCTTTTTGAGATCCAATCTGTTATATGGTTGAGGTTTGAAAACTTGTAGGATCTTGGTGTCGTTCTGGATCAGGATGTCACCAGCACTCCATGCTTCAGCATTGGTGACCACACACTTGAGGTGGTAGATGATTTTGTCTACCTGGGCTCCACCATACCCAGCAATCTCTCCCTTGACACTGAGCTGGACAAACATATTGACAAGGCAACTACGGCAATGGCTCACCTCTCCCAAAGGATATGGGAGAATGTGATGCTAATGACCAATACAAAGTTGAAGGTCTACCAGACTTTGACATGCGCTGAGTGAGGAATATTTTGGGCATCACATGGCAGGACAAAGTCTCAAACAAAGATGTGCTCTCCAAATCCCACATCCCCAGCATGTTTGCACTCCTTTCTCAGTGACATCTACATTGACTTGATCATGTCTAAAAAATGGAAGATTGCTGGATCCCCAAGGACATTCTCTACTGGGAGCTGGCTTCAGGCACAAGGCCTGCTGGCAGACCAACTCTGTGTTTCAAAGTTTTTCTGCAAACATAACATGAAGGCTTGCAACATCAACCCTGCCATGTGGGAATCCCTTGCAGATGACCTCAGTGCCTGGAGACGGGTAGTCAGGTCATGCATCCATAGCAGTGACCAATGGAGGAATAACTGCTGGGAGGAGCACAGAGAGAAGAAACACCATGATGCGTCTGCAGCAGCACAACTGAATGCCTTCATTTGTCCTAGCTCTCTCTCTCTCCCATATCGGTCTCTACAGCCACAGCAGGCGCTGTAACCTTCCAGCAGATTGACTTCACTCCCAAAGGCACACTCCTCCATTGTCTCCCAAGACAGACGGATGCCAACCAACAACTGAATTATAAACCCTTGCTTTTGAGACATATAATACCTTCCCTGAATATAATACCCTGTGTTCATACCATTTTCTTCCAAATATAAAAATATGTTTATAGGATGTGTTAACAACCAACCCAGTGTCAGATGTTTGTCTTCAGTAAAATTAAAAGCAGAAATGATTTTTTTGTCAGGTTTTTAGTATCTCTTGCATTTGGTAAGACTTGGCTGCCTATTTGTCGCTCCTGGGGATTTTCTGCACTCTTGCGCTTCTGCCTTTGAGTGGGAGATTACTGTTTGTTCAACTTAGTTTAATAAAATCATATTGTGGCAAAGGTCCCCGAAAGTCCCTCTGACAGTGTTGGATATTCTTGATAGGTGGGCGCCCAGGCTTGTGGCTCCCAGAAGGAAGAATTCTCAGAAGGTAAGATTCTTCACCCACTTTATGCCAAGGACTTTATCCATGGCTGCCACATGCCCAGATTCTCATTCAAGTATGTCCTCCATTCTTTGCTATTCCTCACTGCAATCTAGTGAGAATGGGGCCACCATCACACCATGCATTTTATCTCAGTACGACACCACTTTAAATAGTCATGGCTATCCCCAAATAATTATAGGTGCTGTAGTTTATTAAATGTGCTGAGGGTTGCTAGGAAACCCTTATTCCTCTCACAGAGCTATGATTTCCATAATTCCTTGGGTATTCTTTGTCGGAAGCCATGACTCTTTGAAGTGGCACCATAGCCAAATAAAGCAAATGGGAATTCAACACAATGCAGCAAGAGGCTGGCTTGATCCATTACAGGTCAGTGCTCCTGGACACAAAGCAACACCCACAACTTCAGTTTCACAGCAGTTGGGGCCAAAAATTGCTTCTGCTCCAATTAGGGGCTGCATGGAGGATGAAGAGATGTAGCTAACATAGAAATATCCAGCTTGTCCATAACCTACTGTGGTGCTATGATGCAAGAGTCACATCCATTGTTCTGCCCTCTTTTGCCTCTGGCCCTGCCCGTAACTGGCATATAGGCCCCAAAAGCTTGCCCAAGAAGTAACACAGTCCTCAGGATGAACAGGATGAATGCAGCTGCAAGATTGCTGATACAGAGAAGTGACAGGGCATGACATCAGATCTTCTCACACACTACTGATTCTGCTGTGACTTTTGGAGCCATACCCTTCGGTTTCTTTAAAAAAAACAAACGAAAGAGTACAGAGTAAAAATCTGTCCCAAGAAGAATACTAGGAAGAGTGAAAGCCTTCAGTCAGCCTCCATCACTTTTGTGGTCATCCACACTCTGTCCAAACTGAGTTACTCCACTTGCCTCCATTTGTATCCCACAAATCATCAGTAAGACAGTAAAGTTGTTGCATTGCTCCCTGTTTAACTGGTCAAGGATAGACTTCTGCTTGTCACACCTGTTTGCTGTGTGTGAGATTACTCAACCAAACAAGCTTTTCAATACATTTTAAAAACACTGTTCTTTTCAAAGAATATCAAGCTGATCTAGGGAACTAGATAAGAAATACAATAAGAAACAAAATAGACACATTTATTCCCAATGAGCTATATACTGTGAGCACCGGGCCTACGATGCTTACATAACTCCAAGGACTTCAATGGAGGGGATCAGCTTTGTATATTGAGTCCTCAGGCATTAAAATGAATGGGGAAATCTGAAGGCGAGGGAGCTACTATGAGAACACAGGGGGTTATTATTTTTAAACTTTGCTTTATTTATATGGCGATTTTAATTCACATTGCTTCTCAAAACTGGAAGTAAGCAGAAGACTGCTATTGGCATTCTCTTCAGTTCAGCTGGCACCAGAAAGATCTATATGATCTCAAGGAAAGGGGACAAATCCAAAGTTTGTGTTTGTTCTTTCCCTCTGCTTCTCCAGAGTTCCATCATTTACCAATGGCTGGAGGAACCCATATAAGAATATTATTGGAGGGAGGTGGAAACATGACCTCCAAATGCCCACAGGAAGTGGGCTCCTAGGGCTTAGAGCAGCAATATCGAATCGGTTTGCGAAACTAAGGATTTAACTTGGGATCCTGCCGTTGTGTGGACCTGCCCAAAATTTACAAGTGCAGCTTTTTGTGTAGTGGTAGTGGGTAATTCTGACTTTCATTCAGTAGTTCCCCAGTACAGCCTGTCTTGCTTCTCTCTATAATGCTCTCCTTGGTGCCCAGCAAAGTGTTTCATCGCAAAAAGTATCAAGGTGTGTCTTTGGCTTTCCCCCTGGAGCAATAATGATGTTGTCAAGCATTTCAAGACCTGCCCAAAGGTTTTGGGTGGAGGAACACACTTGGTTAAGCAGCATCTTCAGTGCTCTGATCTGAGGAAGTCAGAGACTCCTCCAAAGCCTGGGTGAAAGAACATCTACGCAGTGTCTTTTTACAGGCACTGTCACAAGGGGTGGGGGGAAGGGCACAGCCACCTGGAGTGTTATCGTCCCTTTCTTGGACCTAAGAGACAACAGATGCAATGGATTGGCTTCCTTACAGAGCAGCTGCTGTGCTGTTCATTTTAATGGTAAGAATGGATTTTAAGAGAATTGTTTTCAAACCCAGTGTTACTTTTCAAGTTCTTGTGCTGGCGATGCTGGTAATTCTCTGTGCTTTGGTTATTCCTGCATTGTAAATCGGAAGTGAAGACTGGGGAAGGGGGGAGGAAGACTTTTGTTACAATTCTGTATTAACTTGTTAGGGAGTAAATCCCATAGAAATTGACTGAGCTTACGTCTGAGCAAACGATCATGGGATTGCCAAGTAACAAAACTACCCATCTACTCTAAATATAATTAAATCCATTTATTTAGATGTTTAATATCCAAAACAGAGAGCCAGGTACTACTGGGAGAGGGCTCACTGCACATTGTAATCAATGGATGTGTTAGTCAAGGGTCTAGTTCAAGTATGACTTAGTTGAAAGCCACTCTGTATAACGAGCAATCCCTTGTTATCTGTTTTTGCTAGTATGCTTTCTAGCAAAAAAGTGGAAACATTTGGACAAACTTTTCAATCTTTATCCAGGCATATATTGTTTTTTCTGTACTGCATGAAGATTGTATAGTTTGCTGTTTATTATTATGATTTGATGCTCAAATCCCTCGGAGTTAGATTTCTCCAGTCTGTCACTGAAAACCTGCTTCTAGATACATGTGCAAACAGGAAAATTCGTCAGCATGGTACTTCTTTATGTAAGAGCTTTGGGCTGCGTTTGTTTTTCTTATACACTGGAAAGTGCTATCTGTGGAAGAAACGACATTTAGGCATGTTGAAGCAATCAAATGTTGAGGGATTGTAGAGACAGAACTTGGTGGCCTTGGAGGCCTTGCTGCACCTTCCATATTGTCATGTAACTCCATTTATCGTAATTTGTATTGCTTTTTCTTGCACTTAGAATGGTTGCAAGCAGGGGGGTTTTGAGCTGGAACTTGCTGGAACAGTTCCGGCACCTCTCAGATGGGCACCTTTGCCATTCTAAGTGAATGGTGGAGGTGTTCGTGAAGAGTTGTGGCACAAAAATGGCACCAGTTGCAAGTGACCTTATAATCTTAAGCGTGCTACAGAATTCTTAGCAATCTGTTCTTAAATAGGATTTCTTCAGACCAAATGTAAATTGGCACATTCCCCACCACCACCACCTTTCCTACTGGTAATGTATCAAATTTTTCTAAGATGATGTGGCAGAGCGAAACTCTGCAGTTCATTGCTCAAAGGAAAGAAGCAATGCCCAATTAACAATTTCACACTTGATAAATTAGAACTAATCAATGAAGTCAGCTGCCAAGTGAATAACTTAAGGGTTGGCAAAAAGCAAAGCAGTGAATCGGTTCCTACATGTTTGGTTCAACATTCAGGTCTCTTCAAAGCCTGGAATGTTGCTTGCTCTTAAAAATTAGACTGGGCCATTGATACATCTTTTTCATTATTATCTGTAGACCAAGACCCAATAATTAAATAGCATGCATTTCTTAAGGCTGGGGTTTAAGTACAGAGATTTATATGTTAGGTGTGCCCTCTGACATTTATTTGGGAAGAGTGTCTCTTTTAGCATATGAAACAGGTCTGTTTTTAGCCATCTTTTGACAAAGCTGAGAAAATGTCTATAAACACAGGTGTCGTCTGTAGAGGCCTTCATCCAAATAACTGTGCAACTACTCCAATGAACCCAATGGGGTGTGGGTCTTTTAAAGTGAATGGGGTTTTCCTTTGAAGTTTGTAACTTTGCATTGCCTGGGTGTGGAGGGGAGAAAGGCCAGTAATCTTACCGGCATTTCCCAAGCTCTTCGGCATATCCAAATCTTTGTTTGAGAGCATGATCACTGAGGGGACTTCACAGGCAGAAGTAAGAGAAATCTCTTCATAATGTGGAGTTTCCCAAACCACAGAATCTTCCCCCCTCCTCTCTCTCTCTCACACACACACAATGTCTATTATGATATGCATGTGAACCAGTGCTAATATTCTAGATAACAGAAGAATAGAAAAAAATCAAAAGTTAAAACTAGCAATTTTATTTTGAGACAAATGTTCTGGTCTGGGAGGGAGTCAGTATATATTTCCCCATCTGATCTGAATTTTCAACACCTGCTTGATCCAAAGAGTACTCACTGCAAAATACTGATTTTTCTGTTTGGGCTGTGTTCATAGTACTTGTACAGGCTTGCTTCGTGAAGGCAGTGCATTTTTTCTTTACCACCTGCCTGATGAAAACTAATTTATGCCATCTCCACTTGGCCAATTCTCTTGTTCATTGTTTCACCCAGACACCTTCATTTTCCCTTCAAATTATTAAAATAAAAAGCTAGATTACTTGTATGTATTTTTAATGAAGTGTCACAGCAAACTGAGACTAAGTAATCTTATCCAGGATGAGGCAATGCACACAGGTTTGTGATGACAATCCAGTACAGTGGTACCTCGGGTTACATACACTTCAGGTTACATACGCTTCAGGTTACAGACTCTGCTGACCCAGAAATAGTGCTTCAGGTTAAGAGCTTCAGGATGAGAACAGAAATCGTGCTCTGACAGTGCGGCAGCAGCAGGAGGCCCCATTAGCGAAAGTGGTGCTTCAGGTTAAGAACAGTTTCAGGTTAAGAGCGGACCTCCGGAACGAATTAAGTACTTAAGTACTTAACCTGAGTACTTAAGTACTTAAGTACTTAACCTGAGGTACCACTGTATTAAGAGTTCAGCATGTTTAAGCCTTTTGAAAGATAGTCTGGATGTTGACCTGAATGGCTACAGTCTAGTGCATGCTCAGAGCTCAGTTACAAGATCACTTGGCACATGGGTGGTGTGTCATGCACCAAAAAAATGGGTTATTTAATGATGCCACCACAAACCTTCCTATTGTGAGCTGAACTTCTGGAATGTGATCAGAGGCCAATTTGTTTAAGGACTCAATTATCCTTAGGGATAATTCCCTATACTGCAGCCCAAGAAAAGTACAATTTATCTATTAAGCAATAATATAGATTCTTCCCATTCACTCTGAATAAAAGTCATCCTAGGTTTCCAAAGCTGACTATTTGCTACATCCATTAGCTCAAAGGGATGGTGCTGGCTTTCTACACGTAACACGCACGTAGTTTTTAGAGGAAGAAAACAAGAAAAAAATATTCTAAACAAAACAGTGGATGTATGATTTTTGTGGTTCATGCTGTGGCCACAGACGTGATCTGACGGTGAGTTTGGGGTAGCCCAATGCAAAAATCCTGAGGATCCATGTGGATCCATGCTTTGTAACCACGTTTTTGCGCCATTGCAGCCCCATGAAACAGTGGGTGCGTGTGTGTTTTTTGGTGCAGGCTGTAGCCATGGATATGCTATGTGATCTGATGGTGAACTTGGGGTGACCCAGTGCAAAAATCCTGAGGATCCATCTGTGTGCTTTGTAACCACACTTTAAGTGGGGAGGGAAGGAAAAGCATTCAAGGGACAAGGAGCACGTGTGGGATGTGTGGAGAAGGATGCTGCTAATAATGCAGAAGAGGGGTTTAAGGGAAGAAGGAACACGCGTGGGGTGTGTGGAGAAGGATGCTGCTAATGATGCAGAAGAGGGGTTTAAGGGGAGAAGGAACACGCGTGGGGTGTGTGGAGAAGGATGCGGCTAATAATGCAGGCGAGGGGTCTAAGGGGAGAAGGAACACGAATGGGGTGTGTAGAGAACGATGCTGCTAATAATGCAGGAGAGGGGTTTAAGGGGAGAAGGAACACGCATGGGGTGTGTAGAGAAGGATGCTGCTAATGATGCAGGAGAGGGGTTTAAGGGGAGAAGGAACACGCGTGGGGTGTGTAGAGAAGGATGCTGCTAATGATGCAGGAGAGGGGTTTAAGGGTAGAAGGAACACACGTGGGGTGGGTGGAGAAGGATGCTGCTAATGATGCAGGAGAGGGGTTTAAGGGGAGAAAGAGCTCGAGTGGGGTGTGTGGAAAAGAAGCTATTAACATTCATGAATGCAATGACTTAGCTTGGATTTAAACATAAACTTTTTTTAAAAGAAACAATACTTGAAGACAGATACCAGGTACCTAGATATTTAGGCCTGAATCATGAATGCAATTACATGGATACACATCCTGTTTGAGTTTTTGATTTCTGTGGGATTTCTAACCATATAATGGTGTTTAGGCTTGGAGACGCCATCTGCCAGGATTTCGACTGCAAAGTTACAGAACTTTGGAAATAAATGTAATAAAAGGAAAGATCTAATCTTCTTCAGTGGGAGTTTTGGCGCAGGAATAAAATGCATAGTCCAAAATGCTGACACAACTGCACACTACAATGGCACAAAGATGACTAATAGTATAATGCGCTTGAATACTCAGCCCTGTTCACAGCAATACCCTGCCTGACTTCAAAGAGACAGGCTCAACTCCTAAAAAGAACATCACTGGGAAAGAGAACAGATCAGGAATTAAGGGCATGTTCAGTCACTTGGATTCAAGTAGGTGGAGCAGGGAGTATGCCATAATTGCATATAATATTGCCTTGGCACTGATAGTAGTTAATTAATTCATGTTTGTAAATGGCTTTGAAGTAGAAGTTGTGGAGCAGCATATTAAAGTAATGGAACTCTGAAGCTGATCTCTTTTGCAGTCTTGCAAATCTGAAATAACTACTCAGACTTTGGGAATCTGGGTTCAAACATTTAAAACATTCATTTTTTTCAATTCATCCCTTAAACAACACATGGACTAATACATGTTTACTTGGAAGTAAGTCATTCCGAGTCCAACTGGGGTTACTCCCAATTAAGCGTGTTTAGGATTTCTGCTTCAAGCATCGGAAGATCAATAACTTCAGAAATCCTGTCTGAACAGTGGAATAAATCACTATACTAGAGAGAGTTGAACAACACCCACAAAGGAATGCACATGCTGATTTAACTTCTATCCACTGAAATGCATGGGAAACTTTGAGAGGCAGGTAGGAATCGGCATGCATCTTGGAAACTCTTGACTGGTTTGCTGGTTTCTAGAGTGTCCACTTTCCTTTCTCAAAATCCACATGAGCATCTTGAATTTACCACTGACCTTGTTGGCATGAGAAATTTTGCATCAAAGCAAATGCAGCAAAAGACTTATTTCTTGGCCTGGTGCACATAATTTAATATGCCACAATAAATCACCCCCCACATTGAGTAAAAATATCAAATATTAAGTTCAGATCAAGGAACATTTCTCCCACACCATGCTGCTGTATATTGCAACCAACTATGCCCTTGATTGATGGCTCACTAATGACCTTTGGTGCATTGGTGAATGTTGTGCTAGGATTGGGGAGACCTGGACTCAAATTCTCAAAGAGCCATGAAGTTTACTGGGTGATTTGGGGCCAGCCAGTATATATCTTAGCTTAACCTACCTTGCAGGGTTGTTGTGAGTATAAAATGGAGGGAGAACCATGTTGACTGTCTTCAGCTCCTTGGGGGAAGGTGGGATATACACATAAAAATTAAATATTAGTAATTACATACATAGATAGATACAATCATTCATCCCTCAATGATGAGAGACCTACAGTGGTCATAAGTAAAAAGAGAAGATAGTTCCACTACATAGACAATGTTCATGAGAAGTTTTGGGGTTTTTTTTTCAATATATACATTCTTCTCCTTTCCAGAAGCAGAACTGGCAGCAAACAATCTTCTTCGCTTTTTGCAAAAGAAGAAATAAACACATATATATTTCCCCAAATTATTTCTTAGCTAAGATAGCAAAAATAATGCATACTCATGAGTTGCAGTTAGTGTGTCTCTGTTGAAAATGGGCAAAAATACCATTAGCAAGATCTCCTATGCAAACCCCACCAAAATCCATGAAAACATTATGATGCTTTTATATGTAGCTCCCATACCTCTCAAAGGAATTTGTGCAGGAAAAGTTCTCGGTTGATTGTTCTCTTCATTATATGAGTTATCCCAGTCCAGTGGCTTTTTACTATAAACTTGCAGTGATGTAACTGTAATTCATAGATTTAAGAATGGCAACATTGGCTATATTATAGACAGTCTTAAAGCTATGTGCTAGTTCCATTGAACTTTCTACCAGAATATTTCCATTAGAAAGTAACACTCAACAGGACTAGTAAGAATGTTTCATTCCAAGAGACACATACTGTATGGATGGGGTAAATCATGTGAGTCTCTAACAGCAGTTGTAGCAATTCTAACGATGACTTCAGACAACTCCTACACTTGTACAGGAAAACCAATGAATGTCTGACAGGGGGCATATCTGTGGAATGGATGATTTGGAATGCACTTTGATGTGCATCAGATCCGTGAAGTCCATGATTATTTGGCATTCATTTGCACTGCACTTAAGGCCTTTTCACTATTTCAGTCCACAGTAGCCAAAGGGAAAAGTCAACCCTACTTGACATCCTTTTGTCTGCTTACCACCACCACACTCTGAATTTAACTCTGAACATATTGCAGAAAATTACTACATATGTAGGCTTTTAAGAACCAGGTGTAGCCTTAGGGAAGTGGGAAGTGGTATTGGTACAAGATCTTCCAGCATTGTGTTGCTCCCAATACCATTTCTTACTTCCCTAAGGCTGTACATGGTTCTCAAAACACCTACATATGTGGCATTTTCCCCTCTAATATTTATTTTTATTGATGATTTTAAGTGGTATAAAAATGTTGTTAAGTAAACAGATAATAAAGTATATCATAAGTTTGTCATGGCAACGGAGCTAAGAAATATCACCATCCATTTTGGAAATAAGAAGTGCTAAATTATTTAGCAGTCATAGCAAGCATTCATGTTGCCTGGACCACAGTAGAAGAAAAGTGGAGGTGCAAACTAGAATTTTCTCATGGGGTGTTGAGGCAAAACCACATGCTGAATTTTAATAGGTTAGTGCTTACTAAATGCAGACCAGGCCCATCTTTATAGGTGGAGTAGATCTGCCTTTGTTCTTTGAGGTAATAAACTGTGTCTGAGTGTCAGTAGTTATCTTTTGTGCTCTGTTCATTCAAATATTTGGAGAAAGTAGTTAGTGCAGACTCAAAAGGGGCTGCCCCTTAGCCTTCCTATGAAGTAGTCATTGATACCATCTGTTGGACTACAGCCCTCCTGGACTGTCTACTTCTTGGCACTCACTCGTAGCTGAGTAAGATTGTCTTCCATAAACACGGTTTTAACAGTGAGTCCGTAAGTCACTGTGGAGGCCAATTCTGGATCCAAACGTCCTTCCACAGTGGGGACATTGGTTTCTGGGTGGGAGTTGATCATGGTGTGGATTTGCCAAGCGTGCCTTCCTCTTAGCACGTTTCTCCCTTGTGTCCTGAGTTCGAGGCCTCTGCAGACTTCATCCGCCTTCACAGCCGTTGTAACATACCGCTTGTTATCATCCGCCTGTTCTGCCATTGAGGACTTCTTGGGTCATTCTTTCTCTAGCTCCTTCCCTTTGACCTTACTTCCTTGGGTGACCCTGCTGGGAGTGTGAGATTCCTGACGGCTTCGCTCACAAGGGTCATAGGAACATGCAAGCCACGACAAGGTGATGATCCAGCGGGTGGGTCCTGGACTGTACCACTTAAGAGTTACCATATTTGGATAATTATTCTCCTTGGGTTGCTTGCAGGTTTCCTGCCCCTTAGTGTTCCCCTCCCCAAAAGTCTTCTGTAGTTCTGCAAATCTTGGGTTTCTCGTAAGCCTGTTGCTAATTACCTCTTGTGGGGTGGTGGGTCTGTTTTGGCGACATAAGCAATGGCACCTGAACATCAGAAATAGAATGAACCTGCAACAGCAACATTTTGCAGTGCTGTATATTTTGGTGTTCATGATTACATCCAGTCACCCATGCTCTTCTCTGTGATACTACATTCCATTTCCACCCCACCCACCCCAACAGTCAGTCAGGATTCTGTGGCCAGGCCATAATTGAATATGCTCAGTCTTATTCATTAGTTTGTTTTGGGGAATTCCCTTGGACTTTCCCTTCTGAAGATTGCTCTTTATAATTCTGCATACAAAATCGCCTCTTGCAAGTGGATATTGACACTTTGGCTACAGAAGGACTGATACTTATATCTCTAATTTGGAAAGAGAGCCTTAACTCCTCCCCTCAATCTTTTTCAACTCAGACTTGCTAACATATCAATAATAATAATAATAATAATAATAATAATAATAATAATAATAATAATAATTATTTATTTATACCCCGCTCATCTGGCTGGGTTTCCCCAGCCACTCTGTGAAGCTTCCAACAAAATTTTAAAAATACAATACAACATCAGACATTAAAAACTTCCCTAAACAGGGCTGCCTTCAGATGTCTTCTAAAAGTCAGATAGTTGTTTATTATTAGTCAAATTGTATTCCCCCCCCCCCACCTCAGCCCACATATTATAAATCAGCCTTCTCCAAATGATGCTTTCCAGCTGTTTTGTACTACCACTCCCATCAACCTCAGCCAGGCTCATAGGAGCCAGCTCCAAGGGGGTGAGGTCCCTTCATCCCCTAATAAAATATTTGACCCCCCCCCAAGTTGATGGCCATTGCCATTCAAATGGTGTGTGTGCTGAGCCTTGTGATTGATTATGTGGGGCAGGGTTTACCTGGACCCCCCAATATTTTATTCAAGTTGGCACCCCTGGCCAGAGTGATGGAAGCTGAATGCACCATGTTGAGGATGATTGTTGGGAAATTACCATCCATACAGATGCTCAGATGACTGTGTTTCTCATAAAGCTAACCTGTATTTTATGTAACCTGTAAAACAGTTTTATTTGACTTTCATTCATATATATTTTAAAAGACGTCTACTGTTGCTAGTTTGCTGTGAAATTTACATTGGGTTCCCCCCATCATCATCTACATTTGTCCTTTTTTCTTTTGCTCCTCAAGTTCCCAATCTTTTTAACCTGCTAAAAGCAGTCTAAGTAAATTGATGATGATGGGAACTTTGAGGCAAATCTGCCTGCCCACGTGCACTCAAATAGAGGAATTCAACATGGTGCTATGTTGATCATTCTGTCAGGGCAAACATATTGCTTTGCCAAACAGAACAATCCTCTCCTAAACATGCTGTTCTGGGGTTTTGCCTGACACCACCCATGTCAAATTTGGAGGTGCAGGAAACAAACAGGGAGATGAGGGGAGAAGCCCCTTATGCAAGTGGAAGTCCAAGACTCAGTGAATCTTGCCCAAAAGAATTTGATCTAAATTTAATTGAAGTTAATAGAAAAGGCAGGAATCCAAAGTATTCTATATACACAACCAGATGCTTCACTCTGAACATCTGTTCATGCTTTGTTGGAGAGTGCTCCCAAAAGTCTTCCACATTTGAGATGTGACTTGTCAGTCAGGAAGAAGGTAGAACCTCTAAAGTGGGGGGGGGGGGCTTTTCATCCCAAAAGCCACATCCCCTTGTGGCAAACCTTGTGGAGGGCACATGCAAGATCCAAAGTGTTGGGGGTAGAGGGGAACAGTGATGGTGATTCTTACTTTTGCATCATAGGCTACATTCCAGCCACACCTAAGGCAGGGGTTTCTATAAGCAAATAACTCCATTCAGGCAAGGAAGTGGCATTTTCACAGTGCAAGGGCCTGTTCCAGCCAGGTTAAAACATTCAAGGAGGGTGTGGAACAGCACTAGTGAGGGGTGTGGCCTGCGGAGGGGTTCTCTAGGGAGAGTCCTCAGGGTCAGAAAGAAGGACCTCCTGAGCTTGAAGTTCTCCACCATTTCTCTAAAGTTTTGTTATGTGCAATGCCAGCATGTCGTCCTTTGGCTTTGGGGCAAAGTTATAACTGAAGGTCAGTAAGAGAATGAGCTGAACAGTTGTCTGAAGACGGGTGATAAAAAGGCTGTGTGTTTCTACTAGTTCACTCAGCAAGCATTCCCTCCAATACAATCTGATACCCCCAGAACAATGGCTTGCGTTTAAAGAGGAGGAAGCAGCTGTCTGAACACGTGTGAAGAACACACAGGGGTTGCTAACCTTTTTGGACCCGTGGCCACATTTGAAAGCTGGGGAAACTGTTGTTGGCCACCAAAACCTCACTGCAACAAAGCACTCCCCACAGCCTTTTCTATTCATTACAGAGTGTCATCAATATGCAGATGACACCCCAACTGTGTTCCAACTGAGTCAAGAGAGGCAGGTGAGGTGTTAAACCAGTGCTTGGAGGCAGTGATGGGTTACCTGTGGACCAATAAACTGCAGCTGAATCCTGAAAAGAGAGAAGTGTTATGTGTCCCAAGTCCTCTGGAAGGAGCAGATCCATATTCTGGGAGCGCTCCTTTATTCAACACTGTCACTGGAGTCTCAGGCGGCCTCGGTGGGTGAAGGGTGACTTATCAATTGGAATTGTTGTTGTTGAGTAGGGGACCCTGTGGGTGCCCAGGATGGTGTGTGAAAAAAAAAGTTCACTAATGAAATTCTTGGAGTTGACTTACTTTTATTTTTGTTAGTAGATTAAGACATGGCTGACTGAAATTTCTATGGTCACATGAGCATGATCTCATTTTCATCTAATGTTTGCATTCTGTAAAAATCTCTGGTGTGACTATAAAGATATCTGTTTGCACAGTGTAGTGCTTTTAAATATGCAGCCAACATGAGGACAGGCCCTAAAAAAATCTGCTTGTAATCTGATGCATATATTACAATAGAGATTTAGAGATTTCACTGACTTGCATTTCACATTCATGAATAAAATGAGAAATTGTTCTTGTTTTGGCTATTCATTATACAGATGCTTGCAAATTCATATTTACATATTGCATTCCCTAGTAGTGATAGGTGCGTGAAATGCATTGTTTTAATTGAAGAGGTGGCAGTAATGTGAAGGAAAATATACAGGAGAGGGAATGGACCTGTGCAAGGACACTGTGGAATCAGATTCTTACTTTTAATCTGTATACATTTTAGCAATATGAAGGCTGAGGATGCAGACTTTGAAAGACATAGATGAGATGGGTTTCTATGAGCTGTATAAGTGGGGGGAAATTAAGGTGAGCATTGCGCTGACTGTTCTTTCTTGTTCCACTTCTAGGTGTCCTTGGAGTTCAGCACTGCTGCTTTTCATGTTCAGGTAACTTAATCACCACAGTGTTATTAGCAGCACAACCATATGCTTGTCTAGTTAGACAATGAGACTTAGGCTCAATGAGACTTACTCCCAGGTATGTGTAAATATCAGGGAGTAGGGTCTCTTTAGTACAGTGGGACTTCTGAGGGTTTTGTTTGTTTTTGTTTTGTTTTTTAAAGTATAGGATCACTATGTAAAGCAGCTATTTGCTGGTGCATCCTACAAATCTATTACATATGAACCAAAGACTTGCAGATGAAACACCCTATTTTGAACCGTTACATGAAATTCAGCCCTCCTCCAGCTCTTCTTACCCACCATACACATCCTTTCCTGGACATGGGCCTTATTTCCACATGTTCCTCCTGTCTCCTCCAGAACCCTGACCCTGAGTCACCCACTTTTCCATCAAACCACATTCAATATTCAGAACAACTGGCCCTCATGGTGTTCATTTAGTCCTTTTAATGCTCATACGCTGTTTATTCAAGGTGAAAGAATGGGATGAAAAAGGCATGGAGAGATGGAAAAGCCACCACAGGCAGAAACGAGAATGGATTAAATTTGCTGCAGCCTGTAGAGAAGGGGAAGATAATTCAAAGAGGAATCCAATTGCAAGGGTAAGTTCCAAGCAAATCAGAAGAGTTCAAGACTTGTAAATTACTAAGCAACACTTGTAGATTACCAAGCAAACAAAGCAGAGATCCTCCCATGTACTGACTAAGTAGCAAAGTCCACTGGCCTTAAATAAATGACTCCACAGTTTCAGTGTGCGAAACTTACAGCAAAGATCTGATAAAGGTTGATAATGAGGAAAAACTAAAAAAAAACTTAAAAAAAACTTAAAGTTGTTTTTACCTGTATGGGCCTATGGCCGTAATAAATTTCTCATTTCTCATTTCTCAAAGTACCAAAAACTGTTTTTTTACAGTCTAGGAGATTTTTTTGGAAAGTGTGGTGTCTAACTCACACACACACTCTTTAAAATCAAGGTTAGTTGTGTGACTAGGACTAAGGGTGCATGGGCATAGCCAGGATTTTTGTTTGGGGGCAGGCTTTTGTTAGGGGGGCAGATTTGTATTTTTTTTAATTGATTGGGGGGACAGCTGCCCCCCGCCCCCCTTTGCTAGGATGGGAGTCAATTACTGTAAGTGTTACTTAGTGTAGGCCTACTTTAATCCATTCATTTCAATCGATCTATTCTGAGTAAAACTTAGTTGAATTGCTACCGTAATGTTTTGTAACAAGACACAGTGCTGGAATCTTCTTCTTCAAGGTTGAGTCTGGGGTGGTGGTGGTAATAATAACTCAAAGTGTCTCTCAACAACTCTGCCCTAAAAATAAGATCAGCATCTCTGACCTCCCCCCCCACACACACAAAAAAAAGCTCAAGAAATCCAGCCTCTCCTTTAAAAAGCTCAGCAACTCTTCCCCCCCCCCCCATGACAATGGGTAGATCACTGCCAGTTGTTTTATACTGGGAGTAGATTGCAGTCTTTAGGGAGTTGGACAGGCGTACAATAAATGATACACCGGCTAACAACCTGAAGTTGCAGCTGCTGACAGGAGAAGACCCTCCAGAGAGTTCCACTCCTGCAGTGCAAGGAGCAGAGGAAACTCTTGTCTGTTCCTCCATCCCCCTACAACTCATTGTGCCCCTTCAATTTACCCTGGAGGCTTGAGGGACATAATCAAAATTAGTGCTACCTCCCCATCCTCTCCTCTCATGCACTTATATCCTGGTTTCACATTTTGATGAATAAACCAGGATGAAACCACTGTTTGCATTTTGGAGATAGCGGGAAACCATGGTTTAAAGAAACAACAATCAAAATGTCATAGCTGGCGTGTGAGGAGAAAGGGGGATTGGAAAGATGGGGATGACACTGCAGGAATGACACTTGCTCCTAGGTTAATAAACCATGGTTTATTAAGCCAAGGTCTGCATCTAAACCAGCACCAAAGTATGCCAGCTGCATGAAACAAGTAGCAAAATCTTACACCCCCCCTTTTTTTGTTTTGTTACTACACTACTGATATGAGTAGGCCATCTCACGAGAATGTTCCTTGAATACAGAGCCATTTGTACACATTTAAATAAATACATAAGTAAATCTAGGGTTGAGAAAAACATAGCTAATTTTTGTTTTTTGTTTTCTGTTGCAGATCCGATCAGATTGTGAAGAAACTCAGTCACTTATATACAAAATCTCTGGAGTAGGAATTGATCAGCATCCTGTTGGAGTGTTTATCATTAATCAAAAGACTGGGGAAATTAATATAACAAAAATAGTAGACCGAGAGGAGACACCAATGTTTGTTGTAAGTACTATGTGTTTGCAAAACTATAACATTTTTCCCCTCTACTGCCTAGAACTAGAATATCTGTCCGAGGCAGTATGCTTCTGAATGCTAGTTCCTGGAAACCACAAGATGGGGGGAGTGCTCTTGAACTTGGTCCTGCATGCAGGCTTCCCACGAGCATCTGGCTGCCCATTGTGAGAACAGGCTTCTGGACTACATGAGCCACTTGGCTAATCCAGCTGGGTTGTTCTTACATCCCTTAACATCGCAGATGCATCTGGTGGGAACTACAGGGCCTTTTAAGGAGCAACACATACCATATTTTTCTGTGTATAAGACGCCCCCATGTATAAGACGACCCAAAATTCTTAACCCAAAATTCTTAACCCAAAATTAAGAAAATGCACTATGCACTATCCGTATATAAGATGACCCCTTATTTTAAACTTCAAAAATTTAGGGGAAAATATGGTAATTTCTGGGATTCCTTTGTTGTAGACTAATGGTGATGATTTTATAAGTGACTACTGGACAATTATTATGGAGGTTTTTTATTATTCATTCTGCTGTTTTCACTCATTTTATTTTTAGTGCTGATTTTGTTGCTTATGCTTGCTTTGTTGTTTCTCACTGGTATTCACCTTGAAAGGCAGACTGTATTTTATAATACATTGTTGTTAACATTATTATTATTATTATTATTATTATTATTATTATTAATCCTGCAGTATTTATAAATTAGATAAATTTTTTTACCTAACAAATGAATGGTTTTAGGTATTTTGAATACTACATACGCCTTCTGAGTTAATCTTTGTTTTTTGTTTTTTATTTCTTAATGCAGATTAAGTGCTTTGCTATAAATGTTGTTACTGGACAATCGGTGGAAACACCACTTGACCTTCGAGTCCGGATTCTGGATGTAAATGACAATTCACCCGTATTTACACAATCTGTGTTTTCAGGGTCAATTTCAGAGGGCAGCATGGACAGTAAGTACATTACAATCACATTGTAGCCATTTCTGCCACTGGATAAAATACGTATGCATCTATCTTTCTCATCATGTTCCATTTCAGTCTGGGATTCCTCACCCACCTCATTCAGTTGCCCTTTCCCCAATTCTATGCACTTGTACTCAGAAGTAAGCCTCATTGTGTTCAATGGGGGCTGCTCTTGGGTGGGTTTAGGATTGCAGGCCAAAACCCTGTGTCTGTAGAGTAGGGATCTGGGAAACTGTAGTCCCTCCAGGTGATTGCTAGACTACAACTCCCATCATTCCTCAGAATTTGCCATGCTAGCTGATGGGAGCTGGAGACATGGGGGGGGGCAGAAGTTCCCTGTCCCTGCTTTAGAGAAATAACCAAAATGATGCATTTTAAAGGCACATCAGAGTTTGCTACATTTGTAGTGCTGCAGATTAGCAGAGACTGGGGAACTTCATTGAAACATACTGTAATGGTTCTAGGGGTTGCTCGTGCGTAAGCCGGTGCCAACACCTGGCTGGGTTGCCTGAGTGAACCTTTTCTGTCCGGACAGCCACTCACCCGTGGCTGTCTCAATCGCTGGCAGAATCCGTCAGTGGGCGTTTCTTAAACTTCTTCCAGCAAAGAAGCTCTTTGACGCCTAGTCTCCTCCTACTCTCCCTGCACGGAAGCCTTCTGCGCAAGGAGGGTGTAGGCAGCGGAGGACCCTTACTCTCCCCGCTGGTCCCCGGCAAAGAGTCATGGGACCGCCTTGCCGATTCCCCCATCTGCCCCCCTTCTCCACTGGTGCTACGCTGATTCTCTTCCCCAGAAGATGGGCTGCCTCTCCCCATCCCGCGGCGCTCTCTGGAGTCCCTCTGGAGCCCGCTCTCTCCCTCCGGCCCTGATGGCAGTTCCCTGACACATACCTAATATTTTGGAAAATGCCTCTTAGTAAGATATTGGAGAATTCACAAATTATGGCATCCTTACAGTTTTAATAAACTGAAGTGCAGCTCTTAAGGTTTTTGTTTGAGTGGTCCTCTCCTTCTTTCCAGACACATTGGTGATGAAAATAACTGCTACAGATGCAGATGAGCCAAATAACCTGAATTCCAAAATTGCCTTCAAGATTGTGAGTCAAAATCCTGGAGGTCCATCAAAGTTTATTTTGAACAAACAGACTGGAGAACTTCACATTGCAAATATCCTTGACAGAGAGGTAAAAATACATTGCTTTTCCTGAGAAATACCGCGTTGCTTTTCCTGAGAAATACCACAGTTTGTATGCTAGGGGAAAGAGCTATTCAGGACTTAAGAAAGCTTTCTGAAAAGTCAGCACAAAATAATTGGCTATTGTGCATCTATTCAAGAAGAGAAAATCAGCCGGGGGGGGGGGAATCAGAAAGATAAGATGGGTTGAAGTGATGGATATGCAGAAAGCTGTAACCTTGTGCATGTTTACCTGGGAGTAAATGCCATTGAACTCTGCATCAAAATTGAATGAGATTGCGAAAAATGATGTCAATGAAATAGAGACGAACAAGACACTTAAAATGCTTCATAACTTTTCCCATTACATCACATCATAGGATCCCTCCAGACAACCAGTTTATTGAGAATTCGTCCTGATTTTCTTGCACAAACCTTACACTGAGGTTCATTTATATCCTCTGTTCTTTATTCAGGCATTATTCTTATTTGTTTGCAGGGCTGTTAAATGAAAATTCATCCTTACACTTTTCAATTCACTTCCCCCTTCACTTTCAAGCACAATAAGTTAGATTCTTTTTTAAAAGGGGGGGAGAGATTTGTTTACTAGTGCTTCAGTCCACTTTAATTGTGGGATGTGGGTGGTGCTGTGGGTAAAACCTCAGTGCCTAGGGCTTGCCGATCGCATGGTCGGCGGTTCGAATCCCCGCAGCGGGGTGAGCTCCCGTCTTTCGGTCCCAGCTCCTGCCCACCTAGCAGTTCGAAAGCACCCTTAAGTGCAAGTAGATAAATAGGTACCGCTTTATAGCGGGAAGGTAAACGGCGTTCCGTGTGCTGCGCTGGTGCTGGCTCACCAGAGCAGCTTCGTCACGCTGGCCACATGACCCGGAAGTGTCTCCGGACAGCGCTGGCCCCCGGCCTCTTGAGATGGGCACACAACCCTAGAGTCGGACACGACTGGCCCGTACGGGCAGGGGTACCTTTACCTAAAGTTCAAGTACACACCCAAATCCCTCCCACAAAATATGGTCCACGATGAGATTAAAGAGCACTACAGTGTAGAAGTGTGCTTTCTCACTAATGTGAATGTTTAAACGTTTGTCTTCCTTCCTTCCCCTCACTTTTATATAGGAACATGCAAGCTACAGTCTGGTTGTGAGAGCCACAGACAGGGATGGAGGTCCAGATGGAATATCATCTGAATGTTCCTGCGAGGTTTCTGTAACTGATGTAAATGATCAGTTTCCAACGTGTGCACAGAGCTCGGTAAGCTATTGACTAAAGCAGTATCACCAGCAACAATCAATTCCACATTCTGCAATACCTTCTTGGAGCAGGAACTAGAAGAGGGGTGTTCAGGGGTGGGTTTATATGCCTTTGGAAGTAGAAATGGAAGCAGTCCAGACTATCAGCCTAGTTTCTACTTTCCCTTCAAAAAAATAAAATAAATGGAGAATGAATCTGTATTTCACTGAAAGGAATACCCTACTAATGTCGTATAACCTGCGATAATGTTAAGCTGACAACTATTGAGGCCAGACTTCTCCAAGCTGGGGATGTTGCTGGACTACAACTCCCATCAGCTCCAACCAACATGGCTGATGGTCAGGGCTGATGGGAAATGCAAGTCCAACAACATCTGGAGGGCACCAGGTTGGGGAAGGTTGTTTTAGACAAACTCTCAGGAGTTGAGCTTTCATAGCGTGTTCACGCAAAATAAAGGATTTTGCACATAAAACATTTAGCGTTTCAACTGCATACCTAAAAGAATAGGTATACAGTATATTTCTAAATAAAACAAAGGAAAATAAAGTTTAATAGTGATTGCATGCTTTGAAACCATATGATTTACGAACTGACTTGTAAATACAGGAAATGAAATACAGAGTTACACGGAAGAGAGCTGAGATTGTCTACACATACTAACTGTTGGTGGGCAACTTCAAGGTTCCTGCTGCCCGTCTTATGGATTAAAATCATATGGCAGAGAAACAAAGAAATAAATAACTAGGAGGGAGTTGAGGGGAGTTACTCTATATTGAGCTGCTGAGAACAACAAAATATGCAAAACAAAAAATGGATCGGTGGGATTACCATAGCAAGCTGAGTTGTGTTTTGATTCATTGCATTTATATATTATAGTTTATTTTTCCCAATTAAAAAAAAATAAAGTCCTCAGTGTGCTTCAAAAGGTAAAAAAGGTAAGCTAAAGGACTCCTGGATGGTTAAGTCCAGTCAAAGGTGACCATGGGGTGTGGCACTCATCTCGCTTTTCAGGCTGAGGGAGCCAGCGTTTGTCCACAAACAGCTTAGTGGGTCATGTGGCCAGCATGACTAAACCACTTCTGGTGCAATGGGACATTATGACAGAAGCCAGAGTGCACAAACATGCCATTTACCTTCCCGCCACAGCAGTACCTATTTATCTACTTGCACTGGTACACCTTCAAACTGCAAGGTTGGCAGAAGCTAGAATAGAGCAATGGAAGCTTACCCCATTGCATGGA
The DNA here is from genome assembly GCF_964270895.1 of Podarcis filfolensis. Taxonomy (NCBI): domain Eukaryota; kingdom Metazoa; phylum Chordata; class Lepidosauria; order Squamata; family Lacertidae; genus Podarcis; species Podarcis filfolensis. Next base: position 49,790,872 of record NC_139603.1, read on the forward strand.
TTTGAACTGCCAAGCTTCTGATCAGCAAGCCCAAGAGGCTCAGTGGTTTAGACCACAGCACCACCTGTGTGTGTCCCACAGCTATCAGAGAGAACTTTGACCTTCTAAAAACACTTTTCTTCAGCTTGCTGTGGTTATCCCAGTCACCCATAGATTGTTGTGCACTATGCCATAAGTAAGCATGATACTCTTTCATTCCGTACAGCTAATGGTATCCATATGAGTGACAAATGATACATATCAGATCATTAGTGTTCATAGCAAGTTTGAAATGAGCAGCAGCCATGTGCAAACTGCCTTTCGAGTTAGTGGGAAACCCATGCATGCGTGTCAACAATTGTTTTCTTTCTTTTCTAGTACGCAATTACCATTGTAGAAAATACACTCAATCAAGAGGCTCTGAGAATACAAGTTTTTGATTTAGATCAAGAGTATACAGATAATTGGTTTGCAGAATTTTATTTTATCTCAGGAAATGAAAATGGCAACTTTGACATAGTCCTAGACAGAGCAACTAACGAGGGTATCCTGAGGGTTATAAAGGTATGAATTTTCCTATTTTCATTGAAAGTCAAATTCTGATCCTATAACTGTTTATTGAAAGTAGAAAATATCCACTCTTTTTCATATTGTCCAAGAAACACAGAGTGAGAGATAACTGTAGTCTCTCAATAAAATAAGCTCTAGAGCAGGGGGTGAGGAAACTGGGGCCTTCCTGATGTTGCTGGACTACAATTCCCATCATACCTGCCCATCAAACTGATGGGACATGTCCAACAACACATGCAGAGCCCCAGGTTCCCCATCTCCAAACTTCAGCTTTGCTTCCCAATTGACTTGCTTTATATAGTGCCTTAATTCATCTCCGTGTTGTGCACACATCAAGTGTGCATGTTTGCAAAGGGGTGTCTACACAATCAGCAGTCCTGCATGGGACATGGCTACATTACTTATCTGCAGACTTTCACACTCAGTGTATGGATGTAGAAGGTGTGGGGTCAGTGATATGCATGATTCTGGGGGTGATATCAGCGGTGCTCCCCAGATTTTCATGCTGCTCTTTTGCAGGTATGACCAAGAGCCAGGGCTAGAAATGCAGTTTTGCCACATGTGTCAGGTTCTTAATCAACCACACAGGACTGTGGACTGACAATGGCTTTTCATGTTTCCTGCATTTTTTGTGTCATCTGTCAACATCTGTGCTCTGTCTGAAGCACATCTGGGGAAACTTCCTAATCTATGGAATTTATTAAACAGATTTTAAAAAACAGAATGATCATAAGATCGTTTGACTGCTTTATTTGGATTTGACTTGTATGTGCTGGCTCTCCTTTTCGCTGCATTCAGCTTTTCTGGAAGAGTCTTGTTATGCAAGCAGCAAATGATTTTAATACAAGATACTTTCCAGCGAATGGCTTTCTAACAATAAAAATGCTATGTGTATGGTTTTACTATCCATAAATGGATGTGCATAATACCTTGTGTAAAAGACCAGAGAACAGCATGCATTACATCCTGTTTCTTTCTTTGTTTTAGGAAATTAACTATGAAGAATTTTCAAGCATACCACTGAGTATTGGTGTGCGAAACATAGCTCCTTTCCATTCTTCAGTGGCTTCACAATATCAATATTCAGCGGCTTCTCAGGGTACCCCAATTACAGTACAAATAACCAATGTAATGGAAGGACCAGCATTTTATCCAACTTCAATAAAAGTGTCTGCACCTGAAAGCTTAACAACTAAAACTATACTTACCTATGATGTTGGAACTTTCCAAGCTATCGACCAGGATACTGGGAAAATTGCCACTAACGTCCGGTAAGATAGGCTTTGCTTTCAGGATTCTTCTTTGTAGCTCACCCCAAGAATTCAGACTTATCAGAGTGTGTGTGTGTGTGTGTGTGTGTGTGTGTGTGTGTGTGTGTTCAGTATAAGCAGGACTCCATCTTTGCACCCACACATAGACATGCATACACACAGAGAGAGAAAGCAAAAGCTCTTGTTTCCAAAAAGGATGGAGGGTGGGGGTCTGCTCTCGCCACCACTTTTAATTGTTTTCCGAGATATGGAGAGAAGGAAAAGGGAAAACTGGGATATTCTGGGATCAAATCAGAAACCAGGATGGCTTCTGTGATTCTGGGACTGTCCCTGCAAAATTGGGACATTGGAGGGTCTGCATTTAGTATACAATAGGTGACCTTCAAAGTTGATCTTTCTCTGCTCTTTAAACTGTGTTTGTCAAAAATGAATTGTGGCTATTATATTGTTGATTTTTAAAGGAATGTATTTACAGTTCTGAATTTCAAATGCCAATGTTTTGTGGAGACAGAAACTTCCAAATGACTGTGATATAAATAAATCCACTAATGGTACTCATCTATAGGCCTCTGTTGAGGCCTCTGTTGAAAGAATATTATAGTTTACCTACATAAAAACCTTAGTATTTAGTCACAACAAATATTTGCTGCATGGTCTATCCCAGTGGTCTTCAACCAGTCTAGACCCAAGAAACATCTCTGACTCCCAAGCTTCCAGCAGAAGAAAGACCCATTTTCACTTTTGATTTATACTTAATGGTGCTAATAATGCACATTATTAATCCTAAAATAGCAAATCACAGAGCAATAAAAATAGTGTTATCTTAGTATGAAAACCAATGCAAGGCAGATGTTCTATTATGGCCCTTCCCAGACATGAGGAGTTCCTGGTGACATGAAAATTGGAGACTCATTATTCTTACCTACAGTGATTGTGCCTGCCTGCTATAGCAGAAGTAGGAACTCCACAATCAGAGGTCTTCTAGGTTGAGTCCAACCCCTGCTCACAACCCTGCAGGACACAGTTACAGCACCCATTACAGATGGCTGCTGAAGTACCTTCAGCAAAGTCTTGTCACCTCTGCTCATTCTGCATAATATGTGGAACCAAAACTCTTAAGATACAACAAAAAGGTTTGCTCTCACATAACAGTATTTTCTCCTATTAAACCAAGCAAATAAAATCAGTCAGTTTGTGCAAATGTAAGCACTGTTACATCTTAAAATGAAGCCCAATTCATTTCTGCTAATCAAAAACAGCTACGTCATGGGACGTGATCCAGCCGCCTGGTTTCGAGTCAACCCAACAACTGGTGCCATCTCTTTCAACAAAGTGATTGATCGGGAATCAATCTATGTAGTCAATGGGGTATACTCTGCAGAGCTGCTAGCTATTACTAGAGGTAAGAAAAGAGCTGGTTTTTTAAATATAATTTTCCTTGCTATTTACAGGAAGTCTGCAACAGCTTGAAGAAATGCAATTCTGCAAATTGAGATAGTTCCTCCAACTATCTCATAGTCCATTGTGAGCTAGTGAAGAAAGTAGCCTTTGTGGGTTCCAATAGCTAAATATACAAATATTCCCCCTTCAACAACTGCACCCAAATGTTGGTGTGGTAGTTTCAAATCCACACATGAAACTGATTCCCCATAAATCACCTCTGAAGACTCCACACTTCTTGAGTTCCTCTTTGTGTAAACTCTCTTCTGTCTCAGCTTCTTCAGCTTCCAACAGTAGAAATTGAAAGCGCAAAATAAATGCATGCTGCTCAGTCATGCAACAGAATGTTTACAAAGATACCCATATTTTCAAATGAATGGAGACACAAACTGCCGCTGAGGGACTTTTGAGGCTTTGGAGCAGGCATAGGCAAACTTGGACCTTCAGATGTTTTGAGACTACAATTCCCATTATCCCTGACCACTGGTCCTGTTAGCTAGAGATGGTGGGAGTTATAGTCCCAAAACATCTGGAGGGCCAAGTTTGCCTATGCCTGCTTTAAAGAGATACAGGGCTCTACAAGATTTCTCCTACTGGCAGTTCAGTGCTGCTGTTCAGTGGTGTTGATCTTGATATCCAAGGATATCCTGTTTAAACTATCCAAATTATAAGAGGCATGTAAACTATCATATGTGAACTAGTACTGATCATATAAGAAGCAGGGGCTGGATCAGACCAAAGACCCATCCATTCCATCATGTTGTTCTCACAGTGGCTAACTAGATGCCTACTGGAATCCTGGAAGCACTCTCCTCACTTGTGGTTCTCAGCAAATGTTATTCAGAAGTATATTGCCCCTGATACTGTTTAAAGAATTGAGGCTGGTGACTATTGATATATTTTGTGGAATCAAATTCTGTAAATCTGCTTTGTGAAGGATTACTTCCTTTTGTTACTGAATCTTCCATCATTCAGCTTCATTGGATGAGCTCAGGTCCTAGAATCCTAAGAGGCTCTAGAATCCTAAGAGAGAAAATGTCTCTCTATCCATTGCCTTCAAACCATGCATAATTTTATATACCTCCACCATGTCCTCTGCCCTTAACTTGCCATTTTTTAAAACTAAAAAGACCCAAATGTTGCAACCCTTCCACATCAGAGAGTAGTTCCAGCTCCTTGATCATTTTGGGTGCCCTTTTCTTCACCTCTTCCAGCTTCAAAATATGATTTTCAAGAGAAAGTGACCAGTGTACAACACTTCAAGTGCAGTCCCACTGTGCAGCTGTATAGCAGTTTTATTTTCAGTTCCTTTGCTTATAATCCCACACACTGAATTCACCCTTTTCACAACTGCCACGCACTACGTTGGCATTTTCATTGAATTATCCACTATTATCCCAAGGTCTCATTCCTGATCAGTCCCTGCCAGGTCAAACCCTTTTAGCACAAATGTCAATTAAGGAACTCTTGCCCTCAGTGTGCAGAACTTTGCCCTTACTTACATTGAATTGCATTTATCATTTTAATGCACATTTGCTCAGTTTAGAGAGCTCCTTTTGAGGCTCCTTGCAATCCATCTTTTTAATTTTATCATCAGAAACAGTTTGGTGCCATCATAAACCTGGCCACCTCATTGCTCAACCCTAACTCCAAGTTCAAGTTTTTTAAAATCACTGTTCCCAATACCTTGGGAGATACAGTTTATTATATCCCTCCATTGTGGGAGCTACCTGTTTGTTCCCACTCTCTTGCTAACCCATTTGTGACACAAAAGCGTAGTTTTTTTTCTGAAGCTGGAAATGTTCCTGCTTGCACAGATACACCATTACTGGGACTGCCTACATTTATTTTCACCAGTTTTCAAATGGACACACTGCAGGGTAATGCAGAATCAATCTGCAATGAGATTTTAGTTTCATAATGAAACCAGTTTCTCAAGAAGCACTTTTGAGGACCAAAAAGTATCCCATAAAACTAGATTGTGTGTGGACAATGTACTAAGTCTCCACTGATTCTAGAATAAAATGCTGTCTGTAGACAGCCTTCCTCCCCCCCCCCACCGCCCCCACCGCTTTTTATCCCATTATCAGCCATTGAGTATTTAACAGCTGTTTAACTTCAAACAATAAAATCAACCACTTGTTTACTTTTCTGATTTGTACAAATGTAGTTTTGCCATGCTGTTTGCTTACCAGGAGTATTTTTCTTCTGCAACATAGACTAGTAAGATGCACCTGATTCCACCCACCCACCATCTTCATATAGATGTCTTTTATTACAGACAGTCCTTTCACAACAGCTACTGGTACCATTGTGCTTACTATTGATGATGTCAATGACAACTGCCCTACTGTAACAGACGAAATCAGAAGAGTATGTGTGGACAATCCAACAGCGGTAATCACAGCTCACGATCTAGATGGCCATCCATATGGTCCACCTTTTAAATTTACAATAGTGGCACAGTCTCCAGGAAGTTCGTGGAACATCAGAATAGTGAATGGTGAGTACATTTATATGTAGAGATCACCTTGCCAGTCAATGCTTGCCTGACTTTCTAAGCTGGTTTTACCTTCCAACACCTCCCTCCTATCCCTGCACCAACCATTTCTTTGTATGGTAAGTTTGTAAGAATTGGTGTGCTTTCTGGTCACTCTCAACTTGGGCATGTGGGAATCCTACACAACAGTTTGAGCAGGCATCCCCAACCTTCGGCCCTCCAGATGTTTTGGACTACAATTCCCATCATCCCTGACCACTGGTCCTGTTACCTAGGGATCATGGGATTTGTAGGCCAAAACATCTGGAGGGCCGCAGGTTGGGGATGCCTGAGTTTGAGCATCTGGGCCACAGGAAGGGAGAAACATCTATTGAGTTTGTAGCAAACAAAGACATTCGGGCAAAGGCATGGTACAACTGTGTAATGTTATGTAATTCAGCTTCAATATAATGCAAATGTCTTGCACTATCTGTAATCAATTAAAGCATCCCTGAGAGTGAGCCTTCTTCAACCTCATGTCCTCCAGGTTTTGGGGCTACATTTCCCATCATCCCTTACTGTTGGCCACGCTGGCTGAGACTCATGGAAGTTGTAGTCCAAAACATCTAGAGGGCAGGTGTGTGAAGGCTGGGGAAGGCTGCTCAAAGCATTTGCTAGAGGACATGTTCTCCAAGCATGACCATCAAATAACCCTCTCCTGCTCTCTGGCTTCTCTGTGATCAACATGAATGTAGCTGTTGGGTACCTGCCCCCATTCACTTTTATCAGTTGATGGCCAATTCTTACAAGACATTGCTAATTAACTTCATCAGCCCAGGGAATGGGAGGGTAAGCAAAGAGAGAAGTCAGTGGCATAGCTGCACTGTGCTGCAGGAAAGAAACTCAAATGTGCTTTCTTAATGCACCCAGATGGGTTCTGAGGTTTGTATCCTACATCGCACAAGATTAGGCTCCCATCAGCACATGAATTTCTGCTTGCTCATCAGGACTTCCCCCTTCTTCCTACCCCCACATGCTCCCTGTGCCCTCCCCAGCTTTGCTCCTGAGGGTTGGCAGAACTCCTAGAACAGATTTAGTGAAAATCCATGGGAAGGAGAGGGTGAGGAAATCCCATTGTGCAAGAGGAAATCCTAACGCTGACAGCACACTCACTCAGCACTATGTTGGAGGTGACCCTGAGAGATTAATGTAGTCTAGGCTGCCCTCATAAGGACTGCTAACTTTATTTAGGAACATGAACTTGACCCTGAGCAGAGATTCCAAAGCAGAATTCTTAATCTAAATTATTATTTTTGTTTCTTCCCTCTCCCCGTCCCAAACAGATACCTCAGCAGCACTGTTCTCCCAGGATATAGAATTTGTCATTCATGAGGTCCAAGTTAGAGTGTTCGACAACAGTGGCAGAAGCTGTGATAGGCCACTGGTTATTCCTTTGCAAGCCTGTCATTGTGACCGCAATGGGAACTGTGTCAAGTCTGCCACTCGAAGAATCACTGTTACTATTATTGGTGGTGGTGCTGGTGGAGGTGGTGCTGGTGGTGCTGGTGGTGCTGGTGCTGGTGGAGGAGGAGCAGGAGGAGGAGCAGGAGGAGGAGGAATGGCAGGAGGTGGAACAGGCGTTATTGGTGGAGGTGGCCAGGGAGGAGTCATTGGGGGAGGAAGTAGTGGAGGAGGAACCAGCGGAGGAGGAACTGGCTGGGGAGGAAGCACAGGGGGAGGAACTGGCGGAGGAGGAACTGGCGGAGGAGGAACTGGTGGAGGAGGAACTGGTGGAGAAGGAACTGGTGGAGGAACCGGTGAGGGAGCAGGCAGCTGGGGAGGAACAGGAGGAGGAAGAGATGACGGAACAGGAGCAACTGGTGGTGGCACTGGTGGTGTTATTGATTATGGTGATGGTGGCATTGGTGGTTATGGTGGCTATGGTGGTTATGATGGTTATGGTTGGGGCAGACAAGGAGGCGCAGAAACTACACTTAGTGCTACAGCCATTGGCCTGATGTTCCTCGGAGGACTAATATTTGTGTGTAAGTATTCTACTGAAACTAAATTAACTATTTCTGTTTTGTTTGTTTGTTTTTTTGAATTCTGTGTGTTTTTTAAAAGGGAACTAGACCGCTGATATTTCTTATTTAATATTCTGCTATCACATTATTGCATTAATGAAAGCTGCTCTGTGCACCTTCCCATGAAATGAGGATTTTTGACAAGAGGAGAGTTGAAGATTTTGGAATCCCATTAACTATATGTTTATGTTCACACACTTTAAAATCACAACCTAGCCTTGAAGGAAGTATCAAGTGCTGCATTTAACACAGAAATGTGTGCTACCATAGCTTAATGCACAAGGCTAAGCAGAGGGACGCGGGTGGCACTGTGGGTTAAACCACAGAGCCTAGGGCTTGCCTATCAGAAGGTTGGCGGTTCGAATCCCTGCGGCGGGGTGAGCTCCCGTTGCTTGGTCCCTGCTCCTGCCAAGCTAGCAGTTTGAAAGCATGAAGTGCAAGTAGATAAATAGGTACCGCTCCAGCGGGAAGGTAAACAGTGTTTCCGTGTGCTGCTCTGGTTTGCCAGAAGCAGCTTAGTCATGTTGGCGACATAACCCGGAAGCTGTACGCCGGCTCCCTCGGCCAATAAAGCGAGATGAGTGCCACAACCCCAGAGTCATCCGCGACTGGACCTAATGGTCAGGGGTCCCTTTACCTTTACCTTTAAGCAGAGTCAATGGCCAAATAGCTGTCTTACTTGTTTCCAAAAAGCCTTAAGATGCCTCATCAACAGATAGTTCTGGGTGCAGCAATGAAAATATAGGAAGTAGCCTTGTGCTGATTCAGACCAGTGCTCCATCTAGCTCGGTAGTGTCTCTACACTGACTGACAGTAGCATTTGTGGGATTTTAGCCAGCAGTTTTCCCCAGCCCTGCCTGGAGACTGATTGGGGATTGGGAATCTTGGGGATTGAACCTGGGACCTTCTGCATGCAAAGTAGATGCTTTACCACTCAGCTATGACTCTTCCCAACTGCACCTGCAAAGCAGATCCAGAGATGCATCAGTTGCCATAGGAGTGCTGCTCATGTAGCTGCCAGGGCAGCTGCTGTATCAGCAATGGGAATGGTGTTAAATTGGATCCCAGCACCAGTGGGCTGACTGGTCTGCTTGAATCAGAGTTATATCCTGGCACCTAATGTTGTCTCAGCCATGCCTGTTCGTGTAAAGAAGGATAAATAGAAATAATGTGTTGTTCGTAATGCTCACCATTGAAACATAAAAGTGGTTAAACAAATAGATTAAGAAATAAAGATGATAAGAGAAAATAATTTAGAACAGTAAGAAAACACAATTAAAAGGACAGTAAATAGGAAACCATGGAAAGAGTGGAAGGGAAGTAAAAGTAAAGATATATAGTAATTTGGATGAATATAGATAAGTTATTATTATTGTAATTTGTGTTTTATATATATGCTGTTATCTTTCTTACTATTTTGTGCATTACTGTAACATAGTATGTGTTGTCGACAAGAAATAATAGAAAAGTAAATAAGAAAAAAGAAAGAAAGAAAGAAAGAAACATAAAAGTGGTTAGAAATCAAAGGATTCTTGGTTCTGTCTAATTTAAAATTCCTCTTGGGTGTCAGAACTTATCATTCCTTGCAAATTAAGTTGCATATTTATATTTGGAGACAAATATATGCCATAATGCTTAAAAATGGCATCAATTTCTTTTACCTCTTCTATTAGTGGTTCCAATTCTGATGTCACAGAGTGACTGTTGCGGCTATTGTGGATCTGGTCCTACTGGTGGCGTTGGGGCTGGATTTGAGCCTGTGCCTGAATGTTCAGAAGGAGCTATTCATTCATGGGGAATTGAAGGAGCACAGCCTGAAGACCGGGTTGGTTCATAACTTTGCAGAAAGCTTTACAGGATCTATCCCATTATCAATATGAAGCCTCTAACACAATGATGGACCTGTCAGACTTCCCAGCACAACCATTATTGTCTGTCCCATCTGTTCGGTTTCAACATTTGTATTCCACTCTTCAGTGTTTTCACTCCGAGCCCACTCCCAAGTAATATAAAAGCAACCAAAATAAGCATAGCAAAACAATATATTACTTGGTTGACTATTTTCCTCCATGTCGATCTGCACAACTGCTAAGATCAGCTGAGGCAAGTCTCCCAGGCAGAAGCAGCTCACCAGGTGGGGTGGAACTGCTGTGCTAGCTTCCTGACAGGTGGGCCACTGTTGCTTACTGGGAGGGAGGAGCAAGGCAGCAGGGAGGTTGGTGCAGTATCATCATCATCATCACCATCATTAAAATTTCTATACCGTCCTTCATTTGAAGATCACAGGGTGGTTTACAATATAAAAACACAAAAATACATACCATAACAACAAGCAAAAATAATTCTCCCCCCATCCACCCCCAGTTTAAAAGGCCATAGATTTTTTAATTAGCCAAATGTCTCAGAGGAGTGTTTTTATCTAGCACCTAGAGATATGTAACCAAAGCCCAGGTGAACTTCCCTGGGGAGAGCATTCCACTAAGAGGGAGTGACTACAGAAAAAGCCCATTCTCATGTTGCAGCCCTCCAGACCTCTCACAGAGGAAGCACACTAAGAAGAGCTTCAGATGGTGATCACAGGGTCCAGCTCACTTCATATGGGGAGAGGCAGTTTTTCAGGTAGCGTGGTCCTGAGCTTTTTAAGGCTTTATAAGTCAAAAGCAGCACTTTGAATTGGGCGCAGAAACTAACTGGCAGCCGGTGCGGTTGAGCCAGGATTGAGCCGTCTTGCCCCAGTGAGCAACCTGGCCTCCGAATTCTGCACCAGCTGATGTTTCCAAACTGTCTTCAGAGGCAGCCCTATGTATAACATGCTGCAGTAATCTAACCTGGAGGTTAACAGAGCATAGACAACTAATGTTAGGCTATCCTTGTCTAGGCAGGGGTGCAGCTGAAGCAGATGGAAGGTACTCTGTGCCACCAAGGCCACCTGAGCCACAAGTGACAGCGGCAGATCCAGAAGTACTCCAAAGCTGCATACCCACTCCTTCAGAAGAAGTGTAATCCCATCACTTACCTGACCTCCTGGTAGGTGGGTTGCTGCTGCTGAGGGGGAGGGGCCAGGCAGCAGGGTCAGCCTTATGCAAACTGGCTCCCCCTCCACTGCCTTGTCCCACCTTCACTCCCTGTGAACAGCAGCAGCTCTGCTGCCGGGAGGCTAGGTAAATGCTCCCACTCCAACCCAACATCTGCTTCTAATGCCTGTCTAGTTTCCCATTATGCTTGTGGTCCTCTGAATCAGGCCAAAAACCTTATATTTACATCTCTTTTTAAAAAATCCATATTTAAACTAGCTTTTTAAAATTTATTTTTATTCACTTCTTTTAGGACGTTTCAAATATTTGCGGGCAAGTAGCAAATACAGGCATGGGCGACTATGGTGACTCCTCAGGTAAGGCTAAATGGACATTGTAAGTTCGGTAAATAATACTTTTCATATTTATTCCTTCCAATGGATTTATGGAGGGATAATACAAAAGGCTTGGAGAGACAGGGCAGCTTCAGAAGCATAACCCAGCTCCACAGACTGTGTTCACCTACTATAGTTTAGATCAGGGTTTCCCAGACTTGGGTGTCCAGCTGTTTTTGTAGCCCAAAAACAGCTGGAGACCCAAGTTTGGGAAACCTTGGTTTAGATCTTGTTAGCACCTCCAACGTTAACTGAAGTCCATACCACTGAAATCCAGAGATCAGCAGATGTTCCTTTGTGCATATGGCGTTCATCCATACAGATAAGCTGCTCGCCGTGTGGCTTTCACAGAAGAAGAAGTAGAAGAAGAAGAGGAGGGGGGGGAGGAAACACCTATACAGTGGTACCTTGGTTTACGAACTTAATCCATTCTGGAAGTCCATTCTTAAACCAAAACCGTTCTTAAACTGAGGTGCGCTTTCCCTAATGAGGCCTCCCACCGCCAGTGCACTTCCACCGTTCGGCTTCCATTCGTAGACCGAGTTAAAGTTCACTAACTGTAACACCTACTTCCGGTTTTGCAGAGTTCGTATACCGAATAGTTTGTTAACAGGGCTGTTCGTAAACCGAGGTACCACTGTATATGAGCAGTAGTAGAAGTTGGCCTATTAGGATGCACTGCTCCAACAACTTCAATCTGCCCTCAACCAGCCCCACTCTGCCTGCTTTCTTGATGGTGGCACTGGCTGTCAGCTTCCTCCTCCTCAGTCTCAAGATTGTCCTTGTAGAACTCAGAAACAAAGAGGATGGGTGCAAAACTAGAATTAGCTAGCTCAGTCTGTCATTACCTCTAGCACTACCTACCGTATTTTTCCGTGTATAAGACTAGGTTTTTTTCCTAAAAAATAATGTCAGAAATTAGGGGGCGTCTTATACACGGATACATCTTCCCCAATTTTCTTAAATCTGAGTCCCCCAAAATAGGGGGCGTCTTATACGTGGGGTGTCTTATAGATGGAAAAATACGGTACCTTTTGCCTAACCAGACCCAAGAGGCACCAGCCACTACTGCTTGCCCATATTAATGGGGTTTAAAGTGGCTTGAATTCATCTCCGCATTGGCTAGTAGGCCAGGATGTTTGGGGACTACATAAATTACCACTGTTCCTCCGAAAGCATCATGCAAAAATAATATGGGTTGTTGTTGTTGTTTCTAATTTTCAGATATCTATGCAACTAAGTATAAAGGTGGAGTGAGTACAGGAGTTGAAGAAACAATTGGACTCGGAGCAGTTAAAGGCTATGGAACGAATGTTGATTATGGAACTACTACAGGCTATGGAACAACAGGAAGAAAAGAAGCATATGGAGGGACCATAAAAGAATACAGAGAGAGTGGCGTGAATATGGCTTTCTTGGACAGCTATTTTTCGGAGGTAACCCATGTTCATCTCTTTCAACACAGGCAGTTTACTAAATGTGCCAGTTTGGGACAAGTCCTTACCATGGTTGTATCCAACTGTCCTTGCCAGTATATGTAGGGCAAATTTCAATCCCAGGTAAACAGGAATATATTCAGGGTCAGAGAAGTCCAAACTGCTTTTATCCAAGTTGCTAAATGCAGTTGCTTTGGCAAATTGGAGGGGTGGTGGGGAAAGGTGGTGACTTTAGGATGCTTTGCACCAAATGTATTTCTGGGTGCAGAGAAGTTATACTTGCTGGTTGTATCTGACCACATCTGCCCCTGCCACATCATTTCCTAGGCACATCAATTTCTCCTTCTGCCCTCAACATAAGCTCTGCATGCCTGACCTTTGGCTAACTGCAGAAGGAATTTATCTGAACAAATCTAATCACTCCAATTGCACATTTTTTAACCACTGATATTCTGCCTGGTGCTCAATAGCAGTGCATTGCATCTCTTACTAATAGATTTATTTTCTTCTCCATGTTGATCACAAGAAAGCAAGGACTTCAATTCTGTCTTCCCCTTTCTTCATTTTTAGAAAGCGTTTGCCTATGCTGACGAAGACGAAGGCAGACCTGCAAATGACTGTCTCCTGATATATGATCATGAGGGTATAGGCTCTCCTGTTGGTTCCATTGGCTGTTGCAGTTTTATTGGTGATGATCTGGATGACACCTATCTAGATACACTGGGACCTAAGTTTAAGACCTTGGCAGAAATCTGCCTGGGTGTGCAAATTGAGCCATTCCCAGATACTGACTCGAATTGGCCATCTTTGCCCAATCCGGATCTCGATATAAGCCTGCCACCGCCTGGAACTACCATCGTTGTTAATACATCTTCAACTATGACTCCACCTCCTCCTGTTGGCAGCACGACGGTTGTTACTGAAAATACCTACACGACTACTTCTGCTGTACAGCCTCCAAGGCCTGATCCTATGCTCCAAGGCAATGTAGTGGTGACTGAGACGTATACAACTGGGCCAACAATGAAACCTCCTACAATGAATGTCGATCCTCTGTGTGGATCAAATGTTGTGGTAACAGAAAGGGTGCTTGCTCCTGGCGCGGTCACTGATTTGCATGGCATGATAGATATTCCAGAGCTACCAGATGGGTCCAATGTGGTGGTCACAGAAAGGGTGATTGCTCCAAATGCAAGGATACCCCCTTCCATGAGTATTCCTGACCTGTCTGAGGGGTCAAATGTAGTGGTGACGGAAAGAGTGATTCGACCTGTTGCAGGCATGCAGGGCAATTTGAGCATTCCTTCTGAGTTATCAGGTGGACGCAATGTGGTTGTTACTGAAAGAGTAGTGTCAGGGGCAGGAATGAGTGGAGGCATTGGTGGCATGAGTAGCATCCCTTCTGAGTTATCAAGTGGACGCAATGTGGTTGTTACTGAAAGAGTAGTGTCAGGGGCAGGAATGAGTGGCGGCGTTGGCAGCATGAGTGGCATCACAGGTCAAATGCTGAGTCCCGATAATCTCCTTAGCCAAACAATAGGATCCGCTTCTCCTGGTACGAGTCGAAGGCGAGTGACAAAATACAGCACTATTCAGTATTCGAATCAATAAGGCCTCTTGCAATTACATATTGCTGCAAAACTCCCTTTTTTTAAGAGAGAGATTTGCCACTGAACAATGTTATTATTTATACATAGCAAATCACATGGGGGGGGGGAAGAGACTTGCCTGAAAACCTCTTAAAGCTATGCAGACCAAAAAGGAAATGCAGAATCACTGCCAATATAGGACCACTCTAGCACCCTGCCCACCCCCCATCCACAAATGGCAGTGAATATAATGCAGGAGCCAATGGCACAGAATTTTAATACATCATTGGTGTTGGAGAGCATTGTGGGTCCATCGTGGTGCCTTCCTAATGTTATTTGCTAAAAAAACACTGTGTTTGCTCGCCACATTATTCAATTGTTTTTACCAGCCTGGAAAGGAAATGGAATTGTGCTCAAGGTGACTTTTAGGAACAGCTCCCTTTAGGAACACTGGCCAGACTGTTTCACTCAGTTTTGGAACTGCTTGGTGTATTTCATAGTGCTTGCATAGACTCTTCCAAGTAGTAACTTCAGATGTAATGCACAGTTCAACTCTCTAGCTGGCAAACATGAAGGCGCTAGGTAACAAAGTGAGGGAAAGAGGAAAGAAACAAAATACATCAACTTTCGTATGACAGACTGAAATCCTGAGTGATATCACAGTCAGAATGGCAGGCTCTTATGGGCTCTTTTAAGGACAACACACAGCCCTAGCAGCAGAGGATTCCAGGTTGTATCTGGTTTAAGCAAAATTATTACAGGTCATTGCAATATTGATGAATGATGCATGTTTAAACCCCCATTGCATGCCATCAGTTCTCAGAACATATCAGCCACTCTTTATGACTTTGTATATGATGAATACAAACTCTTCCTGGCCAGCTACAGGAACCACTCTGGTCATGAAACAACTACCTTTCTGACAGTATACATTACCATCCCTCTACTTAGTTTCCTATAGAGCTTAAACTGCATGGCATACTGGCAGAAGGAACAACATACTTGGGGAAAAATGATAACAAGCGAAGAGCACAGGTACGACTAAGCGAGCCTGTTGTATCATATCTCAAAAGCAAATTTGATTATTGAATGGTTTCTCTCTGAAGAAACCTGCTCTGATAAATCTGTATTTCAACTAAAGCTTAACATCTCCAGCTAAATATTTGCTATTAACTTTTTCAAGCTGCTGCAAAACCCTAAAACTGAAATCCTATGCCTGCCATGGAGTAAGTCCCCACACTGAACCATGGATTACTCGTGGAACAAGCATAAGATTGCACTACTACCCAAATCTTTTCTATGTTGTTTACTGCTTTCATTGAAGCTTAACTGCACACAAAGCTGAGTCAATAAAATACTGAAAATATAGACTATATTGGCCAGAATCCAAAGAGCTTCTTCGGGAACGCCAAAGGGAACCCGTTTGCATGCACCCAGTAGAACATTGGGCTTTTCTTTCTTTCGTCACCATATCCCTATGCTGTATCACAAACTAACACTCATGAAGGTAAAGGCACATCTGTTGGTTCCACTGACAGTTACATGTTTATTGGAGATGTGGCATAGGGTGCTTCACTGGGCATGCAAAGGCCCTAGAAAAGTTCTTTGGGTTCTGGCTCACATGCTTAGTTATTTACCATATGTAAGCCGAAAGTAACTGTAGCGTCGACAACATGCTCTGTAATGTAAATATATTTGTTCTTTTCAATGATTGTTTCCCACCCCACCCCCCTTCAGATTATAATACTCTGTTCTCTTTACCTTGGAAGTGCCTTGATTATATTTGGTAGACATCTAAAGAAATTTAAGGACCTTGGTTTTTATGGCTGCTTAAAGGTGCTCCCAGTGTTTTGTTTCCTTCTGTTGTTTTATAAATGTGTGTAGTGGAACAGCCAGAAAATGAAAAGTTTCCAATTAGCAATAATGATGCCTTGGATTAACCTCATTAACTACCATACCACCACTGTCATGTCAATACAGGATCCATTTCTAATGAAGCTCCTGCAACATTATTTGGTCCTTATATTTGACTTTCCTTGTGTTACAAAGCCATTCCACTTCAACCATTTACTGGCTACTTCTCAACACAGGTTTTTAAAACATCAGAAACAGAACTTAGTTTCTCTTTGTATTTCTTTGGATCTATTCAGTTTCAGTAGCTTTCAGCACTTACAAGGGCAAATGTTCACTATAAATTTTAGACCAGTTTAACTATTATGGTTTCACCCAAAGAATCCTGGGAATTATAGCTGAGTAGGTGGCCTGAGAATTCTCTATTAGAGCTCTATGGCACAAAACTACTGATTCAATAATTCCTTGTAGGAGCAAATATATGGTCACTGTGAGTGCAGTTATGCCCACAGTCAGAGACAGTCACCATTTTGGCATATTTCAATTGTACAAGATAGTTCCATTCTGTCTGAATAATTATGTTGTATTTAAAATATTTAGTTGGCTATTAAATTTGATTTGGTTATGGTTACTTATAAATGTAAATAACCATTGCTGCTGAGCAGTCTTCATTCAACCCACAATTGTACACATGAGGAAGCCTCGAAGAAGCTAAACTTCAAGGCAACTCTTTCTCTTTTGTGTGTTAACAACAAGGACTGCCAGTAACAAATAAGCTTCTCCAAAGTAAGAAACACGCACTCATTTGATAATAGACATCAGCACATAGGTGTTTTTATTTTTAAAAACGTACTTCCTTACACAATATATTTTAAGCTGGTCTAAAATATTAGTACCCTAGAATTGCATGGCTGTAATTAGCACAGTCACTTTTCACTCTTCTCTTCGTGTTTATTGAAACTACTGTCTGGGAATAAAAATAATCCTAATACAAAACCTTTTTTTAATGAAATAAGGGTTTGTTTGTTTGTTTGTTTGTTTTTGTCTGTCTATAGTACGATGCACTGATACGCCTTAGAAATGAACTGTTTAATACTTAGCAAACATAGGCTTTAACACTTGCTTTTTCACTTATCAACTAGCAATAACATTGCCCTTCAAGTACCTAAAGCACTTGTTAGTAATAACCCCTTTTGCTGTTTTCTGCTGTGATCGGGTTTTGTTTTGTTTTTTTAAGAATTGCTTTGTTTGTGAGTAAACTACTGAAGCTCTGTGGTTACAATAAACTGGCAAACAAGCTTATATTTGAAGATGTAAAATAATATTCGGTTTAATAAAAACTTCTGGCCAAACTTGTTTGATTTCTTTACTGACGGAAGTGATTTGTAGTCTAAAGAGATACTTGTGCTGTAACCCTAATGTTTTTTTAAACATTGGACCTTGGGCCACTTGCAGGTGGGCCACAGTACCATATTCTCACTTGCCTGCCCTGCCCCATATATGTATGTCATACATCTTCAGTCAGGCCAATGCCAGCACCAATAGCTCCTTAAAGGTAAAGTGACCCCTGACCATTAGGTCCAGTTGTGACCGACTGTGGGGTTGCGGCGCTCATCTCGCTTTACTGGCCGAGGGAACCAGCGTACAGCTTCCGGGTCATGTGGCCAGCATGACTAAGCCGCTTCTGGCGAACCAGAGCAGTGCACGGAAACGCCGTTTACCTTCCCGCAGGAGTGGTACCTATTTATCTACTTGCACTTTGACGTGCTTTCAAACTGCTAAGTGTGCAGGAGCTGGGACCGAGCAAGGGGAGCTCACCCCATTGCGGGGATTCGAACCATCGACCTTTTGATCGGCAAGTCCTAGGCTCTGTGGTTTAACCCACAGTGCCACCCGCGCTCCTTGGGTGAAGAGTAAAAATGGCTGGAAGACAAAGAAGGGGGTGGGAAAGGTATTCATACTCTAAGGGGAAAGGGTTTGAAGGAAATTACAAAGTGAGATAAGACATACAGTGGTACCTTGGTTCTCATATTTACGGTAATCTGTTCCAGAAGTCTGTTCCAAAACCAAAGCATTCCAAAACCAAAGTGCGCTTTCCCATAGAACGTAAGGCAAAATGAATTAATCCATTACAGACAATTAAAAACAACCCCCAAAACAGCAATTCAACATGAATTTTACTATCTAATGAGATAGTAATTTTATTGATCCATAAAATGAAAGCAATAAACCATGCAATCTACCTGTACTACCCAGTATCAGAAACTGGCAGTGATCTACCCATTGCCATTGGAGGGACCAGACAAGAGGGGGGAGTTTAAGTGGAGGGGTGGAAACACTCAAGCTGGAGGAACTAGGAGCAAGTGGGGTGCGTGTGGGGAAGGAGGTGGCTAACTGGATCCGGGCGGGAGGGGGGAGTTTAAGTGGGGCGGGGAGGGAGGCAAAAGTTCTCTCCCCGCGCCCAAACCAACCCCCCTCCTCTCTCCTGCATGTTTTCCGGCATCGTGATCTGCCCAGTCCCTCGCACGGTGGCACCGGGACGCGACAGCAGCACTGGAACGTGGAGAGGTGGAGGCGGTTGCTCTCGGCTGCGCTCCTAGCCGCCAGACGCTGAGCCAGGTGGGCTAGAGCCTGCTCGGGAATGCGGTGCCCACACTGCCTGCCTGGACCTCGCATGGGGTCGGGCTTCGGACGGGGGGGGGGAGGAGGAAAGGCGAGGGGGCGGGAAGGTCAACTTGCCCAGCATAGCTCCCCCACCACACGCTCCCCCCCCAAAAAAACCACCGCCCCTCTCTGCGCCATGGGGGAGAGTCGCCAACTTCCAAGTCTCCCTACTCTGGAGTCGCTTACATTACGAGGAGCCGTCCAGCTCCACTTTGTACCTAGGAAAGAGGCGCTTCCCAGCAGAGGGAAGGGAAGGAAGCTGCGGCAGTCACTGCTGGGGCCAAGCCGCTCGCTCAAAACAGAAGTGTGCACTCAAATCGGATCACGTTCGGCTTCCGAAAAATGTTCGGAAACCGGAACACTCATTTCTGGGTTTGAAGTATTCGGGTTCCAAGTAGTTCGAGAACTAAGCTGTTCGAAAACCGAGGTACTACTGTACTGCATACACACCTTACAGACAACATGCTAAGCCCAGCCTTGAGCGCTGCAGCAAAGGAGGGGGGGGCAAAAAAGAGAGGGAGAGGGAGAGTCGTGGTTCCAGTCGCAGTGCCACTCCTCCCAGCAAATGACCCAAGTGAGGTGTGATAGAACAACATTTAACAGACAACGATTTGGATTAAAAATGGCCACAACTTTATTGATTATAGGTGTAGGTAGAATTTTTGGTTCAGGCATTGTATCCGTTTCAGTCTTTTGCCAGAGGGCTGAAACCTTTTCAGGGACGTGCCAAGGAATGTGGCCTCCCCAAGACACTGATCTACTGAACTGGCCGACCTAAGGCTGCCACTGGAAGCTCTATGGTCTATCTGCAGCATGCTTGGTTTCTGGACCCCAAGACCCCTTTAAATGGAGCATCAGGGTGTATGTACATGTATCCCTATGAGGACCATGTGCAGGTGAGGCATTGTGAGGGCTTGGGACCAGCAGGCAAACACTGATGAGGACACATATCCACACACACACAAGCACACTATGTTGAAAGGTAGCACACATAGAACATATCTGCGCAGGGCTAAACTGAGGTATGGACTGAGGGCAATTTTGCTTGGGCAACTTCCAGGGTAACTTCCAGGAAGGAAAGGCAATGAGTTCAACGAAGAATTAAAAGGGATTAAGAAAGGTGGGAGCAGGGCTAACATGATGCAATGGAGTTGCATATGCCATGAATTTCAATTGGTCTGAGGATCTCGATGGAGTAATATATGCTAATCCTAATGAGTATGATCTCTTTTGCAAGCCAGTGATGTCCATGGTAGTAGAACAATAGGACACATGTATGGATCACATCACAGGGTGGATGGGGATATGCATACATCCATACACCCAAAAGCGCAACACACAACATGCTCCTAACGCAGCATGTTAGCAATACCTTGGTACCTCGGGTTAAGTACTTAATTCGTTCCGAAGGTCCATTCTTAACCTGAAACTGTTCTTAACCTGAAGCACCACTTTAGCTAATGGGGCCTCCCACTGCCGCCGCACCACCGGAGCACGATTTCTGTTCTCATCCTGAAGCAAAGTTCTTAACCCGAGGTACTATTTCTGGGTTAGCGGAGTCTGTAAGCTGAAGCGTATGTAACCTGAAGCGTATGTAACCCGAGGTACCACTGTAGTAGATAATGTTTGATTGGTAAACAGGCAGCTTAAGCAGCATGTACCAATTCCTGTGCAAACTGAGTGAAAGCAAAATAAATTTTAGCAGTCAACGAAACTGGAAACGGTCCACACATGGTGGACATGTAGAAAGGTGAAAGAATATTGGGAAATGATTTATAATGAGTTGAAAAAATGTTTAAATTTACCTTCCCCAAAAAACTAGAGTCCTTTTTGTTGGGAATAACCCTGACAGAAATTTCCAGGTGCCAGAAAAGTTTATTTATGTATGCAACAGCAGTGGCCTGTGTTTTGTTACCCCCAAAATGGAAAGTGAGCGAGGTCCCTTATAAAGAGGATTGGCAACTTAAGATGTTAGAATACGCAGATATTGCAGGTTTAACACACAGAATAAGAGAGCAAGAAGAATGTATATTTAAAGAAGAGTGGAAAATATTTATTGAATATATGGAAAATAATTGTACACAGCTGAAAACGCAGGCAGCATTAAGATAAATATCTTAATGCTGCCTGCGTTTTCAGCTGTGTACAATTATTTTCCATATATTCAATAAATATTTTCCACTCTTCTTTAAATATACATTCTTCTTGCTCTCTTATTCTGTGTGTTAAACCTGCAATATCTGTGTATTCAACAGAGTAAATAATATTTGATTGATGTAAAAGTGGAAAATTGATATGAATGGTTAGAATAAAATATGCAGGAAAGTATGATATGTAATATGAACCATGGAAGGAGAAGAAGGGAAGTCACTGGATATTTCAAAGTTTGCAAAATGTTTAATTTGAAATGTAAAAAAGGAAAACTCAATAAAATTTAGTTCCAGCATCTCTCAGGTGGGTGCCATTGCCATTATAAGAGAACAAGGGAGGCGTTCATGGTGAGTCCTGGCACTTTTTTCTAGAAAAATAGCAGTGAATATAATAAGCTAGAAACAGGATAAAATAATCATAGAGTAATAAACGAGAGAGCTAGAAGCTCAAATTGGGAATACACAATTCAAGGCACATTCTTTTCCCTCAAAGAATTCTGGGTCCTACAGTTCATCCCTCACAGAGTTACAATTCCAGCAACCCTTAACAAACTACAGGGCCCACAATTCTTTGAGGGAAATGATGTGCTTTGAATATACTTTAAAGGGTTGGTGCGTATGTAGCCCTAGATTAGAACTTTAAACTTGTTTCCCCCCCCCCCCTTCAGAGTCATCAGAATCAGATACTAAGTGAGTCAGTCTAAGATATGCCCCGGTCTTTTTCCCAAGCTCCCTGAGAAGGAGTTACCGGTAATCATATCTACGTGATGGCAAATGCCATTTCTTTGGCTTACTCAGCTAGAGACGGGTGTGGCATTTGTGAATGACGATCTGCAAAAGTTTCACTGAGAATATAGGATTGTTGTAAGCATTAAGTCACAACACAGCAATCTGCATTCGTAAAAGAAAATGACTTCACCATTATGTTTGCAGTTGAGGTGGAAAGCAGGAATTGTTTTCCATGCAAAAAAGGCTCCTTCATATTAAATTTTAACCTGGGCTCGCTGAGACTGGAGAAGTCAGCCAATACAAATGGATCCTTTGGGAAAGCGAGTGAAAAGATGTGGGTTTGGTTTTTGTGCTAGTTTGTTAATGCTAAGTTGGAGGGTATGAGATTCAAGAGGATAGAAAAGGCGGGCATTATAGTTAACAGAAATAAGCAGGGCCCATTTCATGAATCTATCTGAACTTGAGTTTTAAGCCCAGTCTATCAGTGGTACCCTCAGGGTAAGACTTTGGGGCAGTGGGACAAGTAGAACCTGGATTTAATGGCCTTACAGGGAACCCCCAATTCTGGGTAGTGTAGTTTCCCCCTCAGAGTTACAATTCCCAACAACCCTTAACAAACTACAGTGCCAAGAATGATGGGTTTTAAAGGTATAGTGATACACAGCCTTCATAAGTAGCACACATTTTTCTTTTCTCCCCCCCCCCCCCGCCACACCATCCCATGTGTTGCCACTGTTCCTACATTCCTAACATTACTAAACGGTTTGTCAACCCTGACTTTAAAAAAGAAAAAGGAAACACTATGCCCATTTGCAGTTTTTCACTTTAAACTTACCAGGCATATCCATGGCTTGGTACATTTTCAAATAAGCAAAGTGATGCACATGGCCATCTTAAGAGTGGGGCCCTGGTAAGACAATTGTCTAAAGTTACCTTAGTTTGCTATTTACAATAGTATTTACAAATGCTCTTTTAAGTTTAATAACCTGTTAAAGTTCACTAATTCACTCCTATTAAACTTATTTAAGATTCAATCAATCAATCAGTTTATTATGGTAATAGATCAGCAGTATAAAAATGGGTAAAAATGCAATAATTATAACAACAAGGTACAATAGTTATAAGAACAAGCAGGAATAAAAACAGGGAGAAAAGAGTCACTAACCAACTAGAACAGGGGTCAGCAAACTTTTTCAGCAGGGGGCCAGTCCACTGTCCCTCAGACCTTGTGGGGGGCCGCACTATATTTTTTTGGGGGGGGGGAATGAATGAATTTCTATGCCCCACAAATAACCCAGAGATGCATTTAAAATAAAAGTACACATTCTACTCATGTAAAAACACCAGGCAGGCCCCACAAATAAACAAGAGATGCATTTTAAATAAAAGGACATATTCTACTCATGTAAAAACACGCTGATTCCTGGACCGTCCGTGGGCCAGATTTAGAAGCCAATTGAGCCAGATCCGGCCCCCAGGACTTAGTTTGCCTACCCATGAACTAGAGCTTTGAATGTTACTGAAGCGATCCAGTTGAACACTTGTGAAGAAGAATCATGTGTCTGAAACACAAGATTTCATCAACTAAATGGTGGTTAGCGGGTGACTAGGGGAGGGAGTTCACTACTCTGTCCCATTTGTCATTTACGCACCTGCAAATCTCTGAGGCTGAGGCCAACCCATACATTATTCATCAGTCACTTATAAGGAGAGTTTGCTGTGGTGGTTAAGTGCACACGTGAAGGAATGGCATTCATTTCCAAGCACTCAGGAACATAACAGTGAACACACACCAAGGAACAGACACCACTGAACTCAGCCCCCGGCACTTCATTGTGTTTACAGACATGCACCTGGCCCAGGCAAGCTCAAATGCCAGAATAAAGGTGAATCTGCCATGAAGTTAAAGAACTTTATCACAGCCTGCACAATTCAGACAATGGCTGTGAGACTAAACACACTCAGTGATCACACACGGTTCTTTGTTATACATACTACATGGTAACAAAATGATAATCTTTTATTCCAACAGCTTCAGAGTTTATAATTTAACTGATCTCAACTTCGCCTCCTGCAGTTCTGATTCCATGGGGTAGTGAACCAAGAGTGAGATGCAAGCATTGAAAACAGTAGTGTGCATTACTATTGTAATTACTTGCCGTGCACATTTGTGTAAACTTTGGAGGCCTCTTGACTATAAGCTACTGGAGAAACCTGCCTACGTAAGGCATCAGGGGTCTCTGGCTGGGGACTCTGACAGCCTTACTTGTTGTTCCACTGTGATAGCCTGCAAGAGGCACGAACGGCTGGCTTGTTCTCTGTGGCAGAAGTCCTGTGGCCCAGCAGATGGGCAGAAGGTGGCACTGCAGCCACCTTCTAACCACTCAGCTAGGATTGTGTGATACAATACTTGATGAACATTTAACCAATATTATACATTTATCAGTGTACCCTTGATGTGTTACAAAAATGTGACATGCATAATCAAGCACAGTAGCATCCTCCCATCCATCAATATTCCTCACCTTTGTCATTTATATATATATTTTTGAACACCCTTTTTTCCCTGCTCCTCCTCCTCCAGTCTATTCACTTTTCTTCCTCTTTCTTTCATTTTCTATTAATTTAAATTGTGTCTCATACTTCCTCAGATGAGCACTTAGCAGCATGCAAAGGGTTTATCTCATTTTATCCTCGCAGCAGCCCTGCGAGATAGGGTTGGGTGAGAGAGTGTGGCTGGTCCAGAGTCACTCCAGTGTTACCCATTTCACAGCAATTTCTCTGCTTTCTTCTTTCCTTCACATCCTGCATGTTTCCTGGGACTACATACAGTCACAAAGAAGTAAGCAAGCTTCGGGATTCCTCAAAACTCTTCCTCCGGCTGGAAGGTTAAAGGCGAGGAGTGGGGAGGAGATGCCAGGATGTTTCTGGGAAAGATCAAAGTGCCTTAAGCTTAAGGTCTTCTTTTTGTTGGTGATCTGGAATTTGGGAGAGTAATAAGAGAGAGCTGCGTAGGTTTTCTCAGAGTGAGGCTCTGCTGGATGCAGAAAGGTCTTAGGCTGCGAATCCAAGGGCGGACAAACACCCCTTTCCTCACTTTCTCGCTCCCTCGGAAAAAAATCAAAGGCGGGAACGATTCTGGAGAAAGGCTGCCTTCCGGAGCCAAAAGCCTCTGCACCGGGTAGGGCCGTATCACACAGAGCCAGAGGGCGGGGTAGCTCCGCGCACCCTCCAGGTGAACCCTCCCAAAGCGCTACACTCCGCCCCTCGACGGCTCGCCTTTCCTGCCGGAGCTGCCGCCGGCCCCATTTTCTTATCACCAGCACCGGGGGAAGGAGCAGGGATAGCTGGACGCCCGCAGCGAAGAAGGCACCGAGACTTCTTCCTCTCCGGGCGGGCCGCTGCTTCTGCTGATTTGGGATTCGGAGCCGGAGGGGAGCAGCAAAGGGTTCTCGCCATGGCTTGCCATCTCGGACCTGGGATTTTGCTGCTCGTGGTGAGTTATGAAGCCCACCCGGAGTTTCCCCACGATCAGATTTGCCCGAGAAATATATATGGGTGTGTGTATGTGTGTGCGTGAGTGAGTGTGGAGAGAGCTTAACTTTCCCAGTTTTCTTCCGCACTTCGAAGCATAGGGAGGGAAAAGGTCGCCCCGCAGGCGAGTAACATGCTTGGCGGCTGCTTGGCGGAAGGGTTTTTGCTCCTGGAGCGCAGAAGCGCGCGCCACGCCCGGGAACCTAGGCGAGGAGGTTGCGCGGGGGCAGGAATGGCTGCGCGCCCGCCCGGAAACGCCCCTCACCGAGGGGCTCTCGGGGTCACAACCGGCCTGCGGGGGTCACAGACTTCGCCTTCGAGGGAAACGTTGGGAAATGGGTGGCTTGGAGGTTCGGCCGTCGCATGGGGGAAGGGGATTCCCCACGCGCGCGTTCGTTGGTTTTTCTAAAAAGCGCAACCTGGAGCCCTGCTTTTATTTCAACCAACTTCAGGGGGAAGGTTCTATCAAGGGGTTCGACTTGGCGGGGAGGGGGACTTGACTTGCCGTCTGGGTGGCGGGAGCTGAAGCCCTCCAGGCAAGTTGCCTCTAGTTTGGCCGTCTCTCCCAGTTCCGCCAAGAGCCTTTTTGGGTGAGGGGTGGAGCGACAATAATAATCTATTGTCTGGTCGCCGCCAGGTAGCTATGAAGGAAAGTCTTTGTAAATAGGAAAGTAACTGTAGGAGTTTTTGTTGTTGTTGTTGTTTTACTTTGTTCTAGCTGTGGTGTTCCCTGCATGACATGGAGATCTACTGCCAGGCATTAGACAGTGTGGTGTAGTGGTTAGGTTGTGTGAGGCCAAGGAGCCATCTGCCTTGCATGTGAAAGGGCCCAGGTTCAATCCTTGGCTCCTTCAGGTAGGGCTGGGAGAGGCTCCTCCTGCCTGAATCCTTGGAAAGCCACTGCCAGCCAGGGCAGACAGTACTAGGATGAACTATAGTCCCGTTCAGTAAAAGGTAGCTTCTTAGGGTGGAGACGACCCAAGTTCGAATCCCCACTTGGCCAGCAAGCTCACTGAATGACCTCTCAGCCTATCCTACTGCACAGGGTTGTTGTGAAAAAGAAAATGGAGGGGAAGTCTCATGCAGGCTCCCTGGAGGACAGGCAGGATGTAAATGTAAATATTTTATTTTTTAAGTGATGGAATGGCCATATTCAGAAGCAGTATGCACGTAGAGGGCACTGTTGGGCAGAAATCTGTTACCTTCATGCCCTCTCTGTGAGCTGCTTGGTGGAATCATCAGGTTGGTCACTGCAGGAAACAGTGAGTGGTGTTTAATGCTAGTCTCACACAGAGTAGACCCATTGAACTTTATAAACACGACTCAGGTTTATTAATTTCAGTGGGTCTGCTCTGAGTAGGGCTTAGTTGAATACAACCCAGGATTCCAGACTAGATGATGAACACTTGGTCTGGTTCACTTTGGACTTCTCTTAGGTTCTTATGGTTAAGAATCAATATGTGGGCTAGCAACCAGTAAAACATTTTAAGCTAATCATTTAAACTAATACCTGGTTTACTAGTAGTACATATGAAAAGGGGTCTTAGTGAACCACAAGCTTAAGATGAGTCAATAGTGTGATGCAGCAGCAAAAAAAACCCCAAAACCACTAATGCTATTATAGGCAGCATCAACAGAAGTATAGTGTTCAGATCAAGGGAAGTAATACGTAGTACCACTCTATTCTGCCTTTTTCTGACCACACCTGGAGTACTGTGTCCAGTTCTGGGTGCCACAGTTTAAGAAGGATATTGTCAAGTTGGAACATGTGCAAAGAAGGGCAGCCAAAATGATCAAGGGTCTGGAAACCAAGCCTTATGAGGAACGGTTGAGTGAGTGAGTCAGGTATGTTGAGCCTGGAAAAGAGCAGGCTGAGAGGGAGATATGATAGCCACCTTCAAATATCTTAAGGGTTGTCACATGGAAGATGGAGCAAGCTTGTTTTCTCCTGCTCAGGGTAGGACCTGAATCAATGGTTTCAAGTTACAAGAAAGGAGATTCTGACTAAACAACAGGAATAACTTTTTGACAGTGGAACAGACTCCACCAGAAGGTAGTGGACTCTTCTTCCTTGGAAGTTTTTAAGCAGAGTTTAGATGGCCATCTATCGTGGATGCTTTAGTTGAATTTCCTGCATTGCAAGGGGTTGAACTAGATGGCCTTTGGATTCCCTTCCAACTCTGTTTCTACTTTTATGGGCATTTGCAAGATTGTAAAAGCAATGGGCAATTGTAAAAGCAATTAGTGTTTTCTCTGGCTTATGCTGCCCCAGATAGTTCAAGATCTCTCTCTCTCTTAGAAGAAATAATTTTTTCCTCGCCCGCCTACTGCTGGAAATACCAGACACTCAGTTCCACATCTTTTATCTTATTGAAGATCATCTTGAAATAGACAAGTTTGGAACGGAAACCACTCCTTCCTCAAAGTAATAATAATAATAACAATAAACCATTGTTTCTGTCAGCTTTGCAAATATTTATTTATTTTACAAAATTTATATACCTCTTGATTGTAGCATGTGGTTTACAAGAAATATTAGAATTGCCAATTAAAAACAGTTCAAAGCAATTAAAAACATTTTAAAATAATTAAAATTATCAGGAAAATACAGCAGATTAAAACACTTCAGTATCTACATGTCTGGAAACATCTATTGAGAGCCAGTGTGGTGTAGTGGTTAAGAGCGGTAGTCTCGTAATCTGGGGAACCGGGTTCGCGTCTCCGCTCCTCCACATGCAGCTGCTGGGTGACCTTGGGCCAGTCACACTTCCTTGAAGTCTCTCAGCCCCACTCACCTCACAGAGTGTTTGTTGTGGGGGAGGAAGGGAAAGGAGAATGTTAGCCGCTTTGAGACTCCTGAAGGGGAGTGAAAGGCGGGATATCAAATCCAAACTCCTCCTCCTCTTCTTCTTCTTCTTCTTCTTCTTCTTCTTCTTCTTCTTCTTCTTCAGTGGTGTACTTTGCATAGGAAAACTGAACCCAGGCTTGTCCTGACTCATATAAAACTTTGAGGAAATGACAAAGATTCCAGAAAACGGTGTTGGTTCCTACACATCTTGTGAAGCAATAGACACCATGCAACCACCATTCCTTAAATTGTCCCTGGGGGAATTTGTCTGACTGGTTTCATTTAACTTGCCCTGGAACATCATACTGATGTCATGGTTCAGCCCTAGAAAAAATGATGTAATGATAAAGAACAGAATATACTTCCCAACATATACAGAGAATCCCTACCTGTAGACAAGTCACTCTTGCAACTTGCTGATGGGAATGATGATTCTCCACTGCCCTTTGACACCTGAAATGTATATTTTCAGGACCCACCTTATTTTTTGTGACTGCATTTTTGTAACTTCCTTCCAATAGAGATTCAGCAGGTTTCATCCCTGCTTTCTTTTAGATGTCACATAAAAACAGTGTTATTTAGACAGGCCTTCAAAGCATTTTTCATACTTGGTTGGGAGCCGTCCAGAGTGGCTGGGGAAACTCAGCCAGATGGGCAGGGTATGAGTAATGTATTATTATTATTATTATTATTATTATTATTATTAATCTTGTTTTAACATTTTGTGAATGTTTTATTGTAACATCTGTATGGTGTGCACCACCCTGAATTTTTAAGGAAGTGTAGCTTGTAAATATTTCAATAAAAATATGTATACATGATATGGATAAAGTGGGCATAGACTGCCTCCCCCACCCCTTACACTATAATATAATTTGTAGTAGCCCCTTGAAATTCATTGGAAGTAGATTTGGGACGCGGGTGGTGCTGTGGGTAAAACCTCAGCACCTAGGACTTGCCAGTCGTCAGGTCAGCGGTTCGAATCCCCGCGGTGGGGTGCGCTCCCGTTGCTCGGTCCCAGCGCCTGCCAACCTAGCAGTTCGAAAGCACCCACGGGTGCAAGTAGATAAATAGGGACCGCTTACTAGCGGGAAGGTAAACGGCGTTTCCGTGTGCTGCGCTGGCTCGCCAGATGCAGCTTGTCATGCTGGCCACATGACCCGGAAGTGTCTTCGGACAGCGCTGGCCCCTGGCCTCTTTAGCGAGATGGGCGCGCAACCCCAGAGTCGGACACGACTGGCCCGTACGGGCAGGGGTACCTTTACCTTTACCTTAGATTCAGGACAGACAAAAGGAAGGACTTCTTCACACAAGACATGATAATTTTAATTATAATTATTATCACATTCTCTGCGACAGGTGTGTTTTTGGTCCTATCTTTAGCAACTTTACAAGCCAATTAGATAAATTCATGGAGGACTAGTACAGTAGCTATAACTAAATAGAGTCCACAGTTGCAGAGGTATTATGTCACGGAACAGCAGTTGCTGGAGAGCAACTGTGGATAAGCTATTGTAGGGATGGAAAACCTATGGCCTGAATTAGATGGAGCCTAGATCTGCTCCAGTAGACCTCTTCATACATCATATGTTCAGTATTGGAACTGATAATGCTGAGATGCCATTGACTTACTTAAGGGCAAACTACATGTTACATATTGTTCTAGGAATGGATTGAGTATCAGTCTGAGAGAAACAGTATGGCCTTTTTCGCACCCACCTCCACTTCTGCAAGCTAAGCCATAATTTAGCTTCGTGTGTCATCCAAACCCAGGCTCACTCTTTATCTCACTCCTGACAAACCATGAGCTGATTTACAGCTCATGGTTTGTCTGGAGGAGAGTACACTAAGCCAGTGCACTAAGCCAAAGCATGATTTAGCTCACAGCAGTGGCAGGACTGGAGGAGAGGAGCAAAGTGCCTGCAGCTTCCTCCCCAAGAGCCTACATGCTCTCACATTCACAATTGTGCTTAGCGTTAGGTGCAAACTGAGCCTTCATGTAATTTCCCCAGTATTGGAATTCCCCCTTGACTTAAGAGTGGAGAGTTGGCACATTAGTCCGTGTGTTATCTCTAGAGCAGGGTTTCCTAAACTTGGGTCTCCAGCTGTTGTTGGACTGGCTAGCGGGACCAGTGGCCAGGGATGATGGGAATTGTAGTCCAAAAACAACTGGAGACCCAATTTGGAAAACCATGCTCTAGAGCAGCGATTCTCAACCTGTGGGTTCCCAGATGTTGTTGGACTACAACTCCCATCATCCCTGAGCTCTGGCCTTGCTAGCTAGGGGTGATGAGAGTTGTAGTTCAACAACATCTGGGGACCCACAGGTTGAGAAAGGCTGCTCTAGAGAAATGTTGTGATTTCCATTTGCTATATGTTAATCATGTTCATAGATACTTCTTGTAAGGTCAGTGGTTGGAACTTCTTGCTGCTCAAGAGATGTTGCTGATGATTTATTCCATGGCAGCTACTGAGGTCTGATATGTTTATACACAGCAAGAGCATCTAGGCCTACTGTTGGTTACCATGTTGTAGGGGTTAAATTATGCTTTCTTTCACTCTGGTAAAAAACTCAGTTGACCCACACACCCACATTTATATACATATGCACATACACACATCTCTTTGCTCCCTTCTGATATTCATTTCCTGCGGGTTTCTTTGACATTCTTGTTATAGCAGGGGCAGCTTTCAGAGGCTTCACTTGAACTCACTACAGCTTACTCTCGAACTTACAGTAGTGATTCTCATGAGTAAATATGCATAGATGCAAGTCCTTCCTCAGTAAATACGGAACTGTTTCACTTCCTTTTCCACAGCACAGGGTTATTTACTTCTCCGTCTGGTTTTAGTTTTCTGGGTCTAATTACCTATCATTTAGTTATCCCGTAAATCCTTACATGAAGATATGTGGCAAGTGACCTTCATTTAATCCTGCCATGCCATTGATGTAAATGCTTAATAAAACAGAAACTCATATCTTGCATGCCAACATGGAAAGGTCACTCTTCAGGTCAAAGATGAAACTGCTAATGTAAAATGGCAATTATATTCATTTATTTATAAAAGGTACGGTAGTTTTCAGTCGACACTAACATTTGATCTGTTTCTACGACAACCAGTGTTTTCTTTTCTTTTCTTTTTTTGGAAATATATGTTTCCTGCTCCTGTGGTTTTGATATAGAATATCTTAAGTGCCTTACAGAAGAAAGACTTCACAGATCCATACTAGACAATTAGCTTGAAAGTAGCTTCATATCCAGTAAAGAAAGGGTCCCTTTTCTCCTGTTTATTCACATTAGTTTTGTTCATGTTTTTTCATCAGCTGCTGCCCAATTTTATTTTATTTTATTTATTTTTATTTTATTTTATTTTATTTATTTATCCAATTTTATTTTATTGCTAAAGTAATATGTGGGGGGTGGGGGTGGGGGTGGATGAATATTTGACTTTATTGCTGTAATTCTTCCATAAAATGTAAATGTCTCCTCTCTAATTTCTCCTTGATCTTGCCCTCTAGTCTATAGTTTACATCTCAATAATTGCTTGTTTGCTTTAGAAAAGGCAATCCCTAAATGATCTATTATTAACTTGAATTTTTGTTTTATCTTCTAAGTCTCTCAGTTCTTCATCTGTAAGATGAAAGGCTAAAAGTTTTGTCATTTGTATTCTGTTGTCTGCTTAAATCCATCAACAATATTTAAACATTCTATTAGGCTTATTTCAGCTTCAGTATTTGTTAATACTACATCACCTGCATATAGGCAGACCTTAATTTCCTGCCTCAGACAAGATTTTACCTGTATCATGTGAGGACAAGGGGCATGCTGATATCCCCACCCCCAAATGTAGGCATGATGCATAAAATGGAATAAAAGGAACACTTTATTGAACAATCATAAAACTGTAGCAAGGCAGTGACAGTGCAGATAAATGAAGGCTTGAAACTAAATGAGGGTGAGGAGAGAGCACATGCTCTGTGCTCCCATGACCTCCCACTAGGGAGGGAAAGTCAAACACACTGTTTTTTTGTATTTGTTGCATAGTAATGTTTGAATTTATTGAATGGTAATTCTAGGGCTACAGTTATGGCACTATGTTAATAAAGTGAATCAGCTGGTTTGTGTGCCACCATTATGATTAGAGATCGAGGGGGGCATGTTCTATGGCGTATAGTTAGGTTAATGGTTTAGTGGACTGATCTGAAACTTGTCAATGTATGAGTGGTGGGTTTGAGGATGGTCCGTGCCAAATTTGGGGTGGAAAGGATAAGAATTGGCTTATTTTGAACCAGTTAAACATTTGAGACAAGTTGGCAGACGGTGTGTGTTTTACTTCCATAGAATTTGCTGGGTTAATTTTTCTGGAACGATTCCTCCATTTGTGCTGTGTGATTTGGGAAACAAGTGGTTGTGCAAAGTCAAGGAGATAATCTAGTATGTGCTTTTGTCCAATAGTAGTGTTACATGGTTGTAGTTTTTATTTAAAAGGCATTTTTTGTGGTTGAGGTTAATGGGAATTCATAAGGGTGTTCCAAACACATGCTTAGTGTGAACTTGTTTTGAGAGAGGGTTAAGTCGAGGGAGAGGGTTGCATGGAGCCCTTGGCTGAGCTGTAGCTTTTCAGTTGGACCCAGTGCCAGCACTGGCAACTCCATGAATGGTGAGTAAAGGCAGGTAAGAGTCAGAAGTTCAGCTGGGCAGGGAAGGGAGGTCTCCTTCCTTGAGAGCTCGGTAGCACAGCTGATCCCACTGGGGCAACTTGCTGTTAGTACCTTGGGCAAGAATGGCTGCATTCCTGATCAGGAAATCCATAGCACAGTCAAACCCATTGGGGCTGATTCACAATTGTTCTTTTGCACCTGCTTCTCTGTCTGCCCCACACCTATCACGTGTGAGCCAGGTGGGTGTGGTTTGGGCAAAACAGCCTCATGGGCCAAAATTGGGAATCGTGCCAAATTTGACTCATGGAGCAGAGGTGCCCCACCCTTGGCATAACACATGGCAGCATGATCCCCTGCTTGCCACAAAGTATATATGTGCTCAAGACAAAATTGTAGCCATAC
This sequence comes from Podarcis filfolensis, assembly GCF_964270895.1. NCBI lineage: Eukaryota > Metazoa > Chordata > Lepidosauria > Squamata > Lacertidae > Podarcis > Podarcis filfolensis. The sequence goes on from NC_139603.1 coordinate 49,823,970, forward strand.
TGGTTCTCTTCATGTGTCTGATACATTCATTTGTATCATTCGCATCCTGCATTTGTATGTGTACAACCCTTGCTGTTTTTAGAAGGCACCTAAAATTGCTAGGTTCTGTTCAAAAATTAAGAAATAAAGACTTGTATTGCCCTTATCTTTAGCCAGTAAGTCTGCAGGCATCTTAGGAAGGAAAGTAAAAAGGAAGGAAAAGAGAGGGAGGAGAGATGGTTATCTACATGGGGCATTAGAAGTTTCCTTGCATTTAATCTCTCCTCTGCAATTGGTGTTTGCATTGGAAATCCCCCAATGATACCTTTCCTTCCCACCCTGAACAGAAAACTGGCATCAAAAGAGGACTTTTCTGTAGGAATGCAGTACAGATGAAAGTGTTAAATTCTCTCTGTGTGTCTGCTGTGATCTTCATAATTCATCAGTCCACACCAGCCTCATGCTGTTGCTGTTGTTTTTAAAACATGCATGTTACAGACACATTTAACTGCCTCTCTAGATTGGCCCTTCAAGAGCCACTTGCATGTAAAAAACAAAGGAAAAGTGTCAGATGCCAGGACAGTGCATTGAAAGAGAACTGTAGTGTGTGGTGGAGCTTTTATTGTTTCATTGCAAGGCTGCTTTCTGGTTTGTTTTAGATAGTGGAAATACTTCGGAAAGCAATCTGTGTGACAGCTTAGTCTGACCAGCCCATTTGGCATTGATGTTTAGCAACTGTACAAATATTATTTGCAATGTTGACTCCCAAGTTGGTTCAACATGATAGAACACTCCTGCTCGTGGGATTAAAATCCCAATTTACGTCTGCTTTATTTTATCTCATAAGAAATGTCTGTAAGGGAAGGTGTGCAAAGTTCTCTATGTGTGCAAAAAAGATTTTTGTCGTCTGTGTACTTAAAGCACTTCCATTTTGAGCTAAATCTCAGAAGGCTTTACAGAACCTTCTTCTGGTTCATACCTGTACAATCCCGAGAAAATGCATGAATCAGTTTTAACTGTGTTATGACAGAACGTTTAGTAATGCAAGGGCAGGGTAGCTTTCACATAAGACAAAGAAAATGCATTTCTCACCCAAAACAAAGAAATCCACCCTGGAACAGAAACCTCCCCTAGGTTAAAAACACAACTTGAAAGCGTGCTGGGACTTGCAAAACAACGATTTAATATGGACACACAAATGTCTCCATTGAAGTTAGGGAGCTGCCCAAATGAATGCTTATTGTATAGGCTGCCAGTTCCTGCAACACAGTTTACAGTTGCTTACAAAGGGTGTGTGTCTTCTGATGTTAAAAGTCTGAATGTAAAGCATATTTCCCAACATCAGAAAACGTTGATATGGGACTAAGCTCTTCCTTTTTATTTGGAAGTTCTGTTTTCGCCCTGACATGTTTATGATCCCGTTCTGAAAGAAAAGTCAGCAGAACTCATGATCTGAATGAATGAAAGCTGATTAACTTAAATTGTTTTTTATAAAGATGCATGTTGTTGACCATACTGCCATGTGGTAAATGCGACTTGTGCATGGATTGTCTTCCATTCTCTTTGTGAAATCTAATCTTACTTTGCTGACTTGTTGCTGACACAGGTGGCCAGTACACAAACCATAAGGTTGGTGCAGGTTCAGGTGCCACAATAGAGCTTATATTGGATGAAACACTATTTAAGCAAGTATTGCACGACTTGCTGGCTACTAGACTCTCAAACCACACGGAAAATTTCCAGTTCAGGGCTATCCATGTATCAGGAGTTGGCAGAAATGAATAAATGGATTTGATATACAGAATAGGAGAATGTCACTCCTGCAATTTAGCTGGAGAGTGTTTGGCCCCACCCCTCCCTGGAGAAAGGTGAGGGGGTGGTCACATGGCCCCCTGTGAGCCAATAGGATGAGGTTTTTTAAGGCTGCACCTCCACTGACCTCATCCTTTTTGCATTCAAAGTGACTACCCTCCGTTTAAGCAGTGTGAGCTGTAGGCCGAGTAGGATTTGGGGAGCACCCTATCACAGGGTCTCCTTTTTTGCCTGCTCCATACTGTGGGGCAAATTTAATTTGCGTTCAGGAAGAGGTGTGGCTTGCTTGCCAGATTTGCATTGGTTTCGGGCAGGTGAGGAAGCAGAAAAAAGCCTAGGTTTACTGAAGCAGAATTGGATTGGGGGCACCAATTCAGGTCTCTGCCAGTGCATTATCCTGGAAGGTGCTCCTTGAGGCCTGACCAGGTGCACATCTGGGTGAACGCCGTACAGCGGAGGCCAGGTATGCATTTGGGGACAATACCCAAGATTTACTTGGCAGTGAAGGAGTCTTCCCTTCCTGGTTCTTATGTGAGGAGCCACAGCTCAGGGCTACAACACAGGCTTCTAGGGTGGTTACTAGAAGATTTTGAAGAAGTCTTCACCTGCCTGTTGAAATTCAGTTTGATTGGATCAGTTAACACATAGCACCCATGCCCTGTTTCTTACTTTTGGGCATGGAGAGGCAAATGCAGGTTTGTTGAATGTAAAGTTTGCCAAGAGATGGTTATGGAAACGTGGGACTTGACAGGAAATTATTCTTGTAAATAATGGTCTTTCTTTGTTCAGCGCTCTCTCTCTGGGGGGGGGGGGGCTTGTTGTAGGAAGTATACAGCCATAATACTACTGCATAGTTCAAAGTCCCTAGTTCAGATCTCATCTCTGTCTTGATGGCCTCCCTAGTCTCCACCTAAAAAAGGGGTAATAAAATGGCCAACTTTATCTTATTGCTCTGGGTATAAAGCACTCTGAGCTCTCCAAAACAAAACACCATCTATTTGTTTTAAATATTTCTTTCTCATCTACATTTCTAAAAGCAGCCCAATATAGAAATATATGAATGAGGCAGCTATTTTAGACGTCGTTCAGCAATGAAAACAATTCAGTGCAGCCAGTTAAAACCTAGTCTAGTGCAGGGGCTTAACATCATTTATGTCCCCAAAGCCTTGCTAAGCAGAAAGGTTTTAACCATCATCTGGCAGAAGGTCATTAAAGAGCAGCATGATGATGATGATAAATTACATTTATTAATCACTTGTTAGCAATTTACATTTTAAAACATTGATAAATCATACCGGGGTTCCCAAATTGTGGTTGACAGATCGTTAGTGGTCTGTGAGCTTTCAGGTAGTTCACAGTACGTCTGTATGAAATATTCATACTGATTTGTAAATGTATTTTTATTGCTTCTTTTGATTCTTGTGTTCTGTCTTCCTGTGTTAAATTCAAATTGTAATACCATAAAAAATAATATAAGAAAAGCAATAAAAATACAGCCACATATCACACAGCATCTTGCACAGTGTATTACAAATGCTGCAAGTGGCAGGAAAATCATTAAGCATTCCTGGATGGTGGGTGAGAAGTTGCCCAGGATGGGAAATGGCCCAAGGAGAACTGCAGCCTAACAGTGGTGCATCCTGGCTCAGCTTGTTAAGCTATAATCATTCAGTTGTGTGAAGGGGAGAGCCATCCATAATTACATCTCTCTAATACTAGCATCTCTATCATTTTTGTTATAGGAAGGAACTTGGTATAAGGCTGCCATTTTGTAAACTTTTGCAGCAGCTGTTCATTTATTGTAACATGCGTATCAAGCTTGAGTTGAAGCAAGGGCAAAGTCTCCAAAGGTGGTTTATTCATAGAATTGATAAGCCAAATAGCAGTGTTTTGTCTCATGACTCTTTTAAATGTGGAATGAAATTAAATTAAGCCTGTTTTGAATTTGGCCATACTACACTTAGCAAGGCCCAGGAAGCTAAGCAGGACCAGCTGGTACGTGGATGGATTTTAATAAGATAATCTTTAAGCTTTACTGTTTGTTCTATTGTATTCATTTTTAACATTACTGGGTGGACAAACAAGGAGGAATGTATTTGCTGAATTTCTCTGACACTGTGCACAGTTATTTTAACTCTCATGCTTGTTTTGTAGCTTTTAAAAAAATACATTTCTCTATTATTATTTTCAGAGCTGTGCCATCTTTGGGAATGGACTTCACATAGAGGTAGGAGATTGTGTGAAATTGTAATGAATGGAACAAAAATAATTCCAAAATGAAGCTGCAAAAAGGGGGGGAATGAATTGAGCTAGGAGGGAATATATGTAGTGCATAAGGTGTCATCTTGCGTGGATGGTGGTGTTTTTGGTGGGGAAATAAGAATGTTAAATGTCTAACCACTTCCACAAAATAAATAAACACACTGAAATAACACACAGGAAGCTTTTCAAGCCTTAAGGAAAAGTATTGTTGCATTTATTTACAAAATAAGATATTCCAGGTATTGGATACAAAAAATAAAATATATTACTTTTGAAAATAATTTGGCACCACATTCAACCAACCCAGCATATTAGAAGAAGCATAATTAGTACAATAGGGCTTTCCTGCCCCCCACCATGTCTCCCCCAAATCCTCTCTGGACAGTTGTGAGGACCTCCAAAACAGAACATGGGAGGAGAGGGGGCATCACTCCATCTGGAAAGCAGAAATGGAACCATCAGTAGAATGCAACATTGAATTCCTCCCTGAAATTGCCATCTGTAGGGCTTCACTGAAAATGCAATAACATGTCAGTGAGGTCCATCATTAAATTGAAAGTGTGTTCAGTTGGGGGGGGGCTGTGCACAGTGACCCCATCCCCTCTACTCCTGACTTCGCTGCATTCAGCAGCAAGTTTCCATAGGCCGTTTGTAAGTGTGTTCAAACAAAAATGATTACAAGGCCCCTTCAGACCTTACCATTGAATACTAGAGGGTGGAGAGTACATGGCTGGTTCCCTCTGGAAACCATTTCATGGTATTAAAAGCCAGGAGAGGCTTACTTCTGATAAAATGTGCATAGGATTGTGCCGTTAGTCTGTGCAGTATATTAGTTTCATCTGTTTTTTCTAACGAGCCCCACATTATTGTTAAATGGAAAAATACAAAAATGCACTTTTAAAATAGCCTTGTTCATTATAGATGTTCATTCAGGATGTTGACATGCACACAGTGTTCCATCTTTTTTATATTTAACAAGATTTATATGCTGCTTAGTCAACGAAAACCTCAAAGCGGTTCATATAGAATAATATAAAATATTCACTAAAAATACTGACAGAAACAAACTTGGAAAAACTAATGGACATACAATTTATCAAAATATATGCTTTCCTGACAGATTCCTGGAGGTAGAAACAAGCAGCTCCTTCATTCGGATGGTCACATTAGACAGAAGCGGGAATGGATTGTCCCACCTGCCCTCCTCAACGAAGAGAGTGAAAATAAGAACCCAATTGCTAAAGTAAGTCAGAGCCAAATGAACAGAATCCTGAGAGATATGGGGCAGGCTTGCTATGGAAATGGGTATCTCTTTGACATCATCATATAGCACCTCCTTCCTGGTCTTCTTAGCAAAAACAAATACCGGTAGTTAATTTCTGTGGGTTGTATCTAATGCTAGTCCTACTCAGAGAAGACCCACTGAAATTAACATAACTAACTTAGGTTGATTCATTTCAATGGATCTACTCTGGGTAAAACTTGGTTGGCTGTAACCCTATGACTGCTTTATAGTCACCTTGTGTGGGCTTTGCTCTAGAAAGCAGCATAGGTAAACAAAGGAATAGGGAACGCGAGTCAATTGATTGCTGATTAAATACTGGATTTTACATCAAACTGTTCTGTACTGATAGCATTTCAATGGTGACATGAGGTATCACATCCTCCACTAACTTTGTCCTCACTTTAAAGCCTGTTCCTACCCTTACTTCCCAATAAATATCCCAACTATGGCCACCATTCCTCCTACTGTCTCTCTGAGCTCCACATTTCTCCCTTCTACCTAAAGTTTTCTCTGACAATTCCTATGTAATCGCACCTCTTTAGCCACGTTCAGGTGTTTGCCTGATAGTGTGATGGTTGAAAGCAGGAGCATGTGCTGTCCCAACCCGCAGCATGATTGTGTATGTCATCCCCCTTACCTTTCCCATGTTGTTTGGGTAGGTCCTCAAGAGGCTTCTAATGCACAAGGTGCACAAGATATTCTACTTATAAAAAAATTATCTTGTTTATTTGTACAGGGGCATTTAATTTCCCAAAACTCTGAACATTATTTTAATCATGTTCCTTACAGATACGATCTGATCATGAAGGTGAACCCGGGATAGTTATTACTTACACTATTTCAGGCACAGGAGTCACCGAACCACCATATAATTTGTTTGTGATTAATGGAAAAACTGGAGACCTGAACATAACAAGAATAGTTGATCGGGAGCAAACGCCAATGTTCCATGTAAGTGAAGCAATTAGACTTCCTTTTCTTATTAAGCACTCAGATTGATGTCAATTGCCATCATTCAACTTTTACTGTATTGATTTGAATTCACACATATGGATTATTTACTTTTCTGCCTATATTCTTCCAGCTGAAAGGTTATGCAATGGATCAGTACGGTAATCACATGGAAAAACCATTAGACTTGAGAATTAAAGTTAAAGACATAAATGACAACTACCCAAAGTTTTCACAGTCAGTTTTTATGGGCTCTGTTGAAGAATTGTCTGAAGTAGGTAAGTGCTGGAGCTTTATTTAATACTTTCATTCTAACTTGATAGCAATTTTGTTTTCTGTGCATATCCTTGTACTTTTTCCGAACTACCCTATCTCTTGGTCCCTTGTTTATGGTTGAAATCCTGTACTTAGTAGCAGATGTGCAGGGTCATGGTATTGCAATACGCATTTGATCTGAGGTTGGTTGTCAGAGGGGAAGATGCTGGAAAATGTAGCAGAGATTAATAGTGCAAGGTACCCCTGAAATCCTTTCTTCTGCAAACTATTAAAGATGCAAGAGCCCTGTTCTTTTGCATCCTACCTTGCCCTGGTCACACAGGACGAATGATAAAATAAACCAAAGCTTTCTTTTGTTATGTGACGCTGCCTAGAAAATTATGGTAGTTTGGAAAGGGAGAGTGCATTTGCCTTACACTCTGACTGTGCAGGCTTTATTATCTACCCCTGGAGAATGAGAATGTTGAATTGTGCCACTTCCGACTACAGCTAGCAGGTCTCTTTTTGTAATGGTCCCTTGGACAAAAGAGCTCGCTGCATAGTGGGGATAGGGGTGGGCTAGGACATTTTTTCAAGGTCTACTCATGGCAGAGGGGAAAGAGTGCACCTTTCCTACATGCTTACATGCTGTGGTTTGTCTTAAGAAAATCGTGGTCTGCACTCCCAAATAACTGCAACACCCTACATGCAAGCCAGTCATTAATGGTGCTTTAGAACTTGGGGCTCTAAATAGTACAGGGAGTCTGTGTGCTTAGGGCAGATTCTCTGCTTCAGACCTTTTCCCTCCCAATGCATGGAAAGCACAACAGGGACAGGACAGTGGGGGTGGGGCCAACAAGCATGGCCATGCGGTTGCTTGAGGGAGAATGCCCAAGTAGAACAATGGTGTCGGAGGCAGGATAGCTACGCCAAATGGGTAGGAAGGAAAGACAAGCTGTTACCCACTACCATGGCTAGGGATTTAAATCTGCCTGTTTTGAAAAGCCACAGTAGTATTAGCTCAGCTCTTTCGGACAGGATATTGATTTGCATCTATTTCTAACATCTTTATCAGAAGGAAGCTATGGGATAAGGAGCTGAGAACAATTTTGCGGGGGGGGGGGGAGGAAAATTGGCACTGCCATGAGCACTAGTCAAACCATGGGATAAATATTATTTTATTCAGTCTTGGTATTAACATAGTGTTTATTTTTAAATACAATTTTAGTGCATTCTTTATAATTTATTCCAAGGGAATTTCGTCTATAAAATCTTAAATTATACAAATCCTTAGGACTTAGATGTCTTGGTCTAGTGCAGGAACAGAAAATTTGTAGTCCTCCTGATTCTACTAGACTGTACTTCCCATCACCCTTGACCATTAGCCATGCTTGCTGGGGCTGTTGGGAATTGGAGTCCAACAACGCCTGGAGAGCTATCCCTGGTCCAGTGTATGTTATTCGACCAAGCATCTGTACCTGAGCTAAATCTTTGAGTGTACCATATAAAATTCAGTACAGTATTTGGGGCATTTGGAAACCTTCATTTCAATATAATTTGTCCAATAGGACTTTATAATTAAGTTTAATTTGAATTGTTAGGTGTTCTTGTGATAAAGATAGAAGCAACCGATGCAGATGAGCCAGGCAACCTCAACTCCAAAATTGCTTTCAAGATTATTTCTCAAGAACCTAGCAATCCGCCTGCATTTGAAGTTATCAGATCGACAGGCGAGGTCCGGACTTCACATTTTCAACTCGACAGGGAGGTAAATGCTTTTTCCTGTCCTGGATTCCTCTTCTGTGTTATCCAGTTTTTCATTTATGTGGTAAAAATGCTACTGATGTCGCTTTATAAATTACCTCAGAAGAACATAAACTTTAAGACCGTAATCCTGATCAACTGATTTGCTTGCTTGATTCTGATATTAGGAAATAGTATAAACTGCCCATCTACTCTAAAAATGCTCAAGGCAGCATACAAAAGCAATGGGGGGAGGGTATCAAGCATGTAGGCAAGATAAAGGTAAATGACCCATGGATGGTTAAGTCCAGTCAAAGACAACTGTGGGGTGCTGCGCTCATCTCACTTCAGGCCGAGGCAGACAGCTTTTCGGGTCATGTGGCCAGCACGACTAAACCGTTTCTGACGCAACGGGACACTGTGATGAGTGCCAGAGCACACAGAAATGCTGTTCATCAGGCATGTCTACTAATAATAAATAGTCAAAAAAATTAAATTCAGCAAAATGTATCTAAAAGAGCAGTAACAATTATTGTTAATATTGTTATATATAAATGGTGGTATATAAATATTTTTATACATAAACCTCCACTACCTGGCTCTTGGAGGCTCCCAGGTCTTGGGCAGTGATCTCTTTTGGCTCCAAACGATGGTATTTGGCAACTGATGGTAGATACTGATTTATTTTGGTATGCTGTTGCATTCACTTACACATAGCTGCTTGAATATCATGCAGGTGCAAAGTAGCTACTCCTTAATTGTAGAAGCAAGAGACCGAGATGGAGATGCAATAGGGCTTGGTGAACGGACAACGGTACAGATCAAGGTTTTGGATGTCAATGACAATATCCCTTATCTTGAAAAAAGCATGGTAAGTGAAGTGATCTGACTGGAAGGCTTGCATGCATTTGTGCTAAACAGCCTTTACTGCCTTGATAACATGGAAGAGACATTTAAAATCTTGTATACTTACAGTATGATGGAAGCGTCCAAGAAAATACAGCTAATGTGGAGATTATGCGACTGAGGGCCTTTGACGACGATGAGCAGTACACTGATAACTGGCTGGCAAACTTCACCATTGTGTCTGGCAATGAAGGAGGTTATTTCCGTATAGAAACAGATTCGCATACCAATGAAGGAGTTTTGATTCTGGTTAAGGTTAGTGTTTAGTTTGCGGAGGCTGTGTTTTGAATCATTGGTCCCAATGCAGACATGCAAAATTAACTGCATGAAGAAATGTTGAAAGGGAGGGTGCTAGCTGATGTGGATAAGCTTTCTGCACCTAAAGTAGTCAGGATATACTTCCAAACTGGCTGTAATACCATATGGCTACATATACTCAGTGAGGCCAATCCAGAGGCTTAATACTGCCTTCTAGTCAAGGGAGCGAATGTTTCACAACCCTGTGATAAAGCCTGCTGTGGCAACCATAGATACATTGTCTTTGTTTGCATTCTACCAAGAGGACAAAATCTTACAAATGGAAAATGCAGCTTCCTCTGATCACTATTTAATGCCCAGAGCTTAATGTTTTGTGAAGAAAAGAGGGTGTATGTGGGACTTCCATGATGCCACTGTGAATACCAAAGAAAAATGCAAATATATTTTATAATGTTCTAAATATCTAGGGACTTTGGCATATATCATTCACTTGTCCGGGAACTGGCCCAAAACCAGAGCAGGTATAAACACACACATGGAGCATTGATTGATTGATTGATTGATTGATTGACTGACTGACTGACTGACTGACTGACTGACTGACTGACTGAATTTGTTATGTGTTCTTTAGGGTCCCAGAGCAGGATATGTGCATTCCTTGAAACATCACTTAAAACCATAACTAAGTCATCAGTAGAAATCATAGCCTGTTCTAAATCATTCATCTGCCTGGGCAAAGAGGTGCATCTTGATTAACTGATGAAAAGAGGACAGTGCCATATGCAAGTCCAAGGGAAGGGAGTTCTTAGCCAGGAAAAGCCCTCCCATATCCTGCTGCCCCTTGGACTGCAGGAGGTGGTGACACTCCAGCAGGGCCTCCCCTGGTGATAATGAAAGTGAAGTCTTAACGCTTATTCTCCAGCTTGGAATACAGAGTGCACCTTTTCTGACTTGTTGCTGGGGGTTTTTTTCCATTCTCCCTACAGGAAATTAATTATGAAGAGCTGCAGAACATTGACTTGAATATTGTTGTTTCTAACAAAGCAGCATATCACAAATCAATTATTGCTAAGGGCTTCCAAGCAAAACCAATTCCAGTTAAAATTAAGGTGGAAAATGTGATTGAAGGCCCTGTATTTAAGCCCAACAGAGTTACAATTCAAGCAAATAGAACAATGAAAGTGAACCAGGTTATTGGGCGCTTCGAAGCTTATGATGAAGATACCGGAAAGATAGCACAAAACATCAGGTAAGAGATGCCTTTCTTCTTTGTTACCAAGGCAAATCACTGAAGATTTGCTTAACTGCAGCATTCAGTTTGAGTGAAGACGGGCCTCAGTCTATGCCTCATTTGTGCCACTGCCTTTTACTTGCAGTATCTGTAGGTCGCAGTCACACACTTAAGAAACAAATAGCAGCACCCACAAGATGCAATGATTTTATGCATAGAATGGCTCTATTTCTGTTGCACCCACCCATGTCATCTTATGATACATCTGTACATCTTATGACAGGGGTAGAAAATCTCCAGTCCAGGAGCCAAATGCAGTCCTCCAGGCTCTCTGCCTGGTCCTTCGTACTCTCCCCAGGCCACATCCCTCACCAACCCCAATCCACACCTTTCCGAAAGTGTTTTCACTTGGATGGAAGGTGACCTTGAACTCTGATAATGCCTGTTGTCTACCTGGATGGAGACAGGGGTGTGAATGTGTACAGAAACTAGCCTGCTGTATAAAGGTGATTTTTTCATTCGTTGTGTTGCCTACTTTTGCCCCTGGTTACATCCCTGTAATGGGCAGGGGGCCAGAGGCAAAAGTGGCCGCCAGAAGGTTGCCCAGAACAGGATGTGGCCCTTCTTCCCCATTTCTGTCTTCTGGCATGCTGGGGACCTGATGGGGAAGCAAAAGAAATGACATGAATTCACATTCTTCCTGTGCAGACTTAGGATGACATGAAGTTTCCAGGCATCTCCTATAAATGCATGACTTCCATCAGAAATGTATGTCTGTGTTATCTTCTTGTGCTACACTGACATGCATCATAAAACGTATGTTTCCATGATTTTTTTTAATGTGCAAAATGGCTCTGAGTTGTTGGATGAAACTAAATGAAGATGTTTCACCATCCACCAAGCCTGTGTAGTAATAATAATAATAATAATAATAATTTTATTATTTATACCCCGCCCTTCCCTTGGGCGGCTTCCAACAAAATATGAAAAAAACAATAAAACATCAGTCATTAAAAACTTCCCTAAACAGGGTTTACCTTCAGATGTCTTCTAAACATCAGATAGTTGTTTATTTCCTTGACATCTGATGGGAGGGCGTTCCACAGGGCGGGCGCCACCACCAAGAAGGCCCTCTGCCTGGTTCCATGTGTGTCTTTGAGCAAAGTATTTTCTTTATACACCGATTGTTGTGACCATTCTAACATACATTAAAAATCTGCACAGGTATGTTAAAGGCCAGGACATTGCGAACTGGTTTACAGTAGACTCTAGGACTGCTGAAATCAAACTTAACCGAGTGATTGACTATGACTCATCTTTTCTTGTCAACGGTACTTACACTGCAACAATTTTGGCTATAAATAAGGGTAAGTGATGCTTCTTCCATTTCTTCCTTAAGAGTAATTCATCAGGCTTTTCATTCATACTCTACATCTTAATTTGTTAAAGCCCAAAGCTAGATTTGGAAAGTGGCAGCAACCATCTGACCTGTAAGCTTTGGCGAAGGGTGGTGGCTCAGTGGTGCAGCATCTGCTTTGCGTGCAGAAGGTCCCAGCTTCATTCCATGGTGCCTCCAGATAGGGCTAAGAGAGAACCTTACCTGAAACCATGGAGAGCCACTGCCAGTCCGCATAGACAAGGCTGAGCTAGATGGACCACTGGTCTGTCTGTATAAAGCAACTTCCCAACAGGGACCAGCAGCTCCAAAAATCTTGGCTACACTTACTAGCCAGACATGAATCATGGTTGCAATCAATTGTCTTGCCTCTCTCAAATCCTCTGGCATTCACAGGGGGCTTGGGAGACATACAGGCTCTTCCCTCATTTGAGGTGGGATAAGGAGAAGGCAAAAATCAGGATTCTCTCTCCATGCTAAGGAGAGAGTGGTGTTTCAAGTTTCAAGTTTTATTGCGGCAAAAGCCAGTAACACTAAACATCACAAGATCAAACAAAAAGAGATCAACAGAGAGTGGTGTTGCTTTTCACGACTGGGCAGAGAACCAGGGTCATTTACCTGTGTTGAGTAGATGGTAGGGACTGAGCCTGTTTTTCCTTCAGTAAGTACCTGGAACACCATCGGCATTTAGGCAAATGTTGTAGTGGTAGAGGCTTTTAATAAAGCCTGATGGATTACATGCATTAGCATGATGATGTGTACATGATTCCACAAAAATGTCAATGCTCCATCACTATGTGCTGCTAATCCAAGGCCAGGAGGCAACTTCACACACATGTATCTGCTTTTCACATTAGAGTCCCTGTAATCTAATACGTATTTTAGAAAGTTGTTTATTCGCTAGCACATGGAGAACTCTTTAAGATATTGTAAACAATTTTGCAGGATGGTCCCCAAGATAAAGGAGCAGGTTTCCATCTATGTTTGGATACAGTTGGATGCCATTTGGGATTAAGATGGCAGAATGGACCTTTCAACATTGCACTGATATTTTTGCTTCTGTAAAATTTCCTAGAAACGCTGGATACAAGGCTGCTAGTCTTGAATAAAGTGTCTGACGGTCCACAGAGCCCAAAGAATTGGAGTAACAGTATGGTAGTCATCTCCAGCAACTCAAATAATTGGCAAGCAAACATTTCCATGAGTTTGAATTGCATCCTATATTCAGTTATTGTGTTGTTGAAATGGATTGCAAATCGAACACTGAATTCACATTAAAACCTTTTATACACTCAAAGAAGCAAATGAAATTCTACATTGATAAAACTATGTTTTTGCATTCTTAAGCAGTGAAATACAAATGCTTTACTTTACATATTTTGCAGACCAGCCTCCAAAAACGGCTACAGGTACCATTGTTATTCAGGTACAGAATACTACTCTCTACTGCCCGACCATTGTGACTCCACGTCAAACTGTCTGTACCCATGCAAAGTTTGTTAACGTCTCTGTTACTAATCGAGGAGGTTATCTAAATCGTGGCCCTTTCACTTTCACTATTGTTGATGAGCCTGAAAGAGTGTCAGACAAGTGGAGGATAATCAGAGTGGATGGTAAGTATGAGTCACTATGACATGGTTTACAGCAGGGGTGAGGGTGTGCAGGAACTAGTCGACTGTACTAGGTAAGAGTTGCATTTGTTACCCTACCCATCTTTGCCTCCTGTGTGCCCCCGTGCATTTCCAAAACAGATTTAGGAGGAGGGGGCAGTCCCATTGTGCAAGCGGAGAGCCATGAACCGGAAGGACAGCTGTTGTTGATTATGATTATTTATTACTTGCCCCTTAGATCCCAAGACAGGTTGCAGCATTAAAACCAATATTAAAACCAAGCTTAAAACTCACAACCATTGGGTACAAGCCTGTTATTTTAGTTGTGACTTGGCTAATCCTCTCTTGGATAACATGTGCTGGCCAAAGTAGCATTGCTTTGAAGTGTAGCTTCAGAAGTAGGGGCTTAGCTTCACCAGAGGCAGAGAATAAAACATCTGAAGCTGAGTGGCTGAGATTATTTGTCTGAAGAGCAGCCACTATGTTGCTTAGATCCTCGTGGTCAGTTCTCATGCTGGGAGAGCATCTCTCTCAAGATTTCTCTCCCACTGAAATATGCCAGAAATGCTCTGCACTTACTGCTATTTGAAAGTTGAGCGACTTCATTTCAGATTAAGCCAGATTCTGAAGCATCCATTGAAAGGCAGTGGAAATGTTTCAGCTATACCTGAAAAAGATGTAAGATACCACCCTTCTCCTCATTTGGGCACAGGTTGTAGAGAAAGAGAAATCCTCTGTGGTCTTTCTGCTGCAAGGAATTAACACACATCTAGGAAAACTGTTCTTCATATTCTGTCTGGTTGACAGAGTGGGTACTTGTGGAATTGCTGTAACCCCAGGGATGTTCCTTTAAAGACTATTTAGTACCCATTGATCATTTTAGCTCTTTAAACATTGTGCTGATGTCTATGTGTAGACTTGGGGGGTCTACCTGTGGCCCTCCATATATAAGAGGACCTCTAGCCCCCATTGGTGGAAGTTGTAGACCACCATCTCAAGGGCCACAGGTTCCCATCCCTGGTGCCAAAAATACAGTTGCCAAAGGGGGTTTACAACAATTAGGTACTCTAGAAACTGATGTGTTTATCTCCATAATATAACTATTTACTTCAGAACATCAAGTCGGTAACCCTAAAGTCAGTATCTGCTCACAGTTCTGTCATACATTCAGCTACTTACATTACATTGCTTTATATTTATTGTTACTGTCTTTTTCCCTGTGAAGGATCTAGAGTACAGCTTATACCAGAGAATCTGAAGCCTGGATCATATGAAGTTCCACTGCTGGTGAAAGATAACCAAGGTCTTAGCTGTCCCGAGTATCAAACTCTAACACTGGATGTTTGTGAATGTGCAGAAGGTGGTGGTTGCCGAGCAGCAATCGTCGGCTCATCAGTTTTTCTAGGACCTGCAGCGATTGCTCTGATAATTCTGGCGTTGTTGCTGCTGCTGTGTAAGTAACTAGCGTTATTCCAGAAGAATTGGCAGAGTTCCATTGTGCACTCTGACACAAAGACTCCTCCTTGCAGGGACTTGCAATCTTCATGCAAGCTTTATGGGCATGAACCAACCAAAGTTAAGCCCCTTCTGGTTTTCTCCCATTAGACTCAATAGGACTTAAGAGAGAGCTTAATGTTCTGACCTTTTACATATGGTGCAGTAAAGAGTAGAGCAATACATTTAAGGAACTTTGTTAAAATTTTATTTGTCTCTGATACACCTTTCCCACTTCTTTTAAAACTTTTGATCCTTGTTCTTCCTATCTTATATCAAAAATTCAACTTTCATATGAGGTGAAATGTTGTTTGGCAGCTTGACCAAAAAACAGGCAACGAGCCACGAGGCCTTCCAAACTAGGAGCAGCTAGTTAAAGTCTGGACTAAGAGCACTGTTCATTTAAAATAATAATCAAAATAATGTTCCAAGAAGCAATGAATTCTGCAAAGTATTTATTAGATTTATTACCCACCCCTCACAAGGCCCCTGCTCAGGTTACAACATTATAACTGTACTATTAAAAACAAGTAAAACATTTTGTACAATTATTAAAGCAGCTGTTACCATTCCACAGAGCAGGACAGTAAAGGTTGAAGAGGTGGGTCCCACATAAATATTTTAATTGTCAAAGGCCTGGGGAGAGAGGTGTACCTTCAGCATACTGCAAAAGTTACACAATGAAGATGGTAGGAAAACCTCTGTGTGAAGGGAGATCCAGCATTTAAGGGCTGCCACAGAGGAAGTCCTTTCCTGAGTCAACATTTGCCATACGGATGGCGGAACTACTAAGAGAACCCCCTCAACTGAACTTAACACCCAAGACGGTCTGTAGGGATGGAGGTGGTTTTTTCAGATATTTGGAGCGCAAGTCATTCAGGGTTTTAAACCCCAGGGATGGGCACCATGAATTTGGCCTGGAAATAAACTGGCAACCACTGCAGCTGGGGGATTGATTTACCCATGTTTGCCTACCTAGCAAAATTGTGTTTTTGCTAAAAATGCAAGGGACTATAATGCCTACCCCGCCAATCACTGGAAAGGGTGCTCAGCCCCTCTGCTGGAGTCTTGCAGGCTTGCTTTCCCACATAGCTGCAAGCCTCTTTTCACTGTCTGAGAGCTAGGGAAAAAAACCTGAAGTTGCCAAAATTTGTACCTAAATCCTGTGTTTTCATGGTAATGTTGTGGAACATGCACAGCTCTGAATGTGTGAGGCCTGCAAGCTGAAGCAAATGGAAGTTGCTTGCTGCTGTTCATGTTTGGTTCTCCAGTGCTCTCACCTCACTGGAATTTTAAAATGTGCTAAGCCATCAGAAAGTGTAGATTAGTACAGGATTGGTACACAGCCTGTTGTTTGTGGTGCAATGTTTGCATTACATGGCTCTATTTTAGAGAACGTTGTAATATTTTGAATGGATTTTGGAGTATTTTGTTATATTTAATGGGCTATGGACGGATATTTAGGATTTGCTTCTGCAAGTTCAACCTTTGACGGTTTGTTGATCTGCCGTGTTCCTTTGCAGTGGTGCCTCTCTTACTGCTGGCGTGTGGCTTTGGTGGATCAGGTGCCTCAAAAGGCTTTGTGGCAATACCCGATAACAGCGAAGAAATGTTGCGAATATGGAACAATGAAGGGGCAGCCCCTGAAGACAAGGTATCTTGTGTTTTGCCCTGATTTTGTATTTGGCACCAAGGAATGTTGATATCCTGCTTAATGCATGTCTGCTAAGACTTAAATCCTGCTGAGTTAAATAGGATGTCCTTCCAAGGACGGGCATGTAGGGCTGCAGCAGAAGAGTCTGCTTTAGACAACAATGGGCTGAGTTACTTAGAACAATATGGCGCTTACTCTCTTATCAGTTTAAATAGGTATGGGGTAATTAATTTACATAATTAAAAAGTGTGTGTGTAAAAACAGTTGTACAAACATAGGTGGGATGAGTGTGCAGTTTCTGGGCTTGTAAATGGCAGGATCTGGCTGAGGCAGCTGTTCTCAGGCTACTTTTTCTGATGGAGCTATACATTTGGGAAGGAAGTTTGCTAAGAAGTTCTGCTATCCAGCAGATATTCCCATTGACCTGGAAAGCTGCCTAACTACAAACTCTGTTGTTCTGAAAGGAGCTTTTTTGGGGGGGGACACACAAGTAACTGTATATGGGGTGGTGCTCTAGCAAGGGGGACATTGTCCCCTGCTGGATGAACCATAATCCCCAGATTCTCAGATTTCATTTTTAAATCATAGACCTCTAGCATCTGTAGAACCTGAAATCTGAGACAGTATGCACTGGGCCACTCCATACTTTACTTCCCCCACCCTGGTAACATTCCTGCAGACACCCATGCAAGTAGCCAAACCTTTCAGGATCTGTTCCTCTCGCGTATTACAAATCTGCTCTTCCTTTTCTCCAAGTAGGAAGCAAATAAACTATCTGTTCCTGAATCACATTTGTCTCCTAGCTGGCTTCGCCCAGCCCAGCCTGCTGCATGTTGTTTGATTGTGACTTCAGCCTGCCTCCTTAAATGAATGTTGTTTTACAGTTTTATTTTTCTCTTTGACGTTAGGCTGCCGTCAGCCTAAGCCACATGACTTCTGTGAACAACTCGGCCTCAGGGATGGGAAATGGAAATGCATCGTCAAGCTTAGGCGTGGCAGGAGGCGCTGTGGTTTCTGGCTCTTCTGCATTTGGACAGCGTAACACCACAACCATCGAAAGGCGCTGGGAGGAGGCCCGTACGTCTCATGCACATCATGAAGGCATGGATTTTGGAGGGGGCTCAACCATAGCAGGAGCAAGAGGAGTAGGAGGGGGAGACATGGCAGCACAGAAAATCCTGACAATGGATAGCAGATACATGGAACATGCTGGAGCCGTGAATGAAGAATTCTTAAGGAGCTACTTCACTGAAGTAAGATTTCCACTTTTGTGAGATGCTTCCTCTCTTGGTTGACTTCCCCTTCCCCTGTTTTGTTTAATTCTGGGACCTTTGTATTTTCCACTCCTTAGTTTATTAGGACTGGTTTGGGCATCTCTCACATGCAGTGTTGTGGGTTTCCTGGAAAATGTGAATATTTCCCTATGCAAATTATCACTATTTCCCTAACATTCTCAGTTTGCATCAGGATTTTTCCCAATGTCCTCAAAAGTGATCTAATATAGCACATTTATTTTACTTGTGTTCATTAAACAAATCTAAACACTTTGAAGACTGCCATGCTTACCTTTAATTTGCAATGGGCATTCATTCATTGTTACTAAGGAACATATGAAAAGGGGGAAATTTCTATAGAAAAATAAAGCACTGGGGGAAAGAAATTCTGCCCTACATCACTGCTCCTGCTGTCTCTGACAGTTAAGCCAAAAATGCCACCACTTCTATTACCCAGAAGTGGGATGGCATTGTCATCAATTTCTAAGGAGGGGGAAATTGCATATTTTTCCCTGGGGCATGGAGCTTGCAAGCAGTGTCATAGCTGTCTTTCTCCCATTACCCTTTCCTTTCCAAAAGTAATGAGAGCTACCACTATGTGGGCAAACTACAATTTTAAAAAGGAGAGTGGAGGTGGGGAAGATAAGATGCAGACATTCAGCTGTCACTTTTCTCCCGTAAATGCCCATCCCTGAAAATATGAAGAATTTTATGCCTGGCTCTCTCACCTGCAAAATGGGTGAGTTTCTCTTTGTTAAGAACATAGGAAGAGCCTGCTGGATCAGACCCCATCTAATCTAGGATCCTGTTCTTACAGTGGCCAACCAGATACCTATGGGAAGCTTACCAGCAGGGTGTTTGATAGTTTTATCTTCCACAAATTTATCTAATCCTCTTTTAAAGCCACCCAAGTTGGTAGCCATCTCTGCCTCTTGTGGGAACAGATTCCAAAGTTTGGCTGTGCACTTCCTTTGTCTGTCTTGACTCTTTTGATGTCCAGATGCAACAGGGGTCCATGAGTTCTAGGAATGAGAAAAGGGGCTAAACTTTTCACTATTCCCTTTCTCCATGCCCTGCATAATCGTATACACTTCTGTCATGTTGCCTTTTCACTAAGCTAAAAGGCTCCAAACCACTGCCTTCTGCCAGAAGGAGTTTGTGTCACACCCAACCAAGCTGACTGCTGTTTCATTAAAGAAAATTATATCTTCCGAAACACAAGCGCTCACAGTTCTTGTTTTTCCACATTTTTAGAAAGCTGATGCTTTTGCCGACGAGGATGAAGGGCACCTCGCAAAAGACTGCCTACTCGTTTACTCTCAGGAGGAAGAAAGAGATTCTCCCCATGGTTCTGTTGGCTGCTGCAGTTTCATTGAGGGCGACTTTGATGAGCATTACCTGGATGACTTGGGAGATAAATTTAAGACTCTGGCTGAGATCTGCATGGGCAAACGCATTGGCATGGAAGCTGGACTACACACCTCTCAAGGCCTGAAAGACCCAACTCCTACTCTTGCAGCAAGTGAATCTGATGTGCAATACTTGCATCAGCAGAATGCAGAGCACACCTATACTTCAGGCTCTGGCAACCAAATACCTGATGCCACAAAAGGCTTTGGTTCAGAAATGGTGGCCGAGGAGACAGTAACTGAGACTACCTTTGAATCTACACCTGGCTTGCAGCAAGTTAGACGTATACCCAACCCTCTGGTTAGCAGCAGCAGCAGCAATGTTGTCGTGACAGAAACATCTTATGGGGCAATACCCCCTCCAGTAATCTTTGACCCCCAGTTTAAAGAGAATGTGGTAGTGACAGAGAGAGTGCTTGCTCCAGGTTCTAACTTGCAGGATGTGTTAGAAATGCCTTCTGGAGCCTTTCCAGACCTTACAGATTCAAACTACGTTGTTGTAAGGGAAAGGGAGAGGGTCCTTGTACCTAGTTCTGAGCTAAAGGGTTCCCTGAGCATCCCCAATTTAGCAGGAGGACAGAATGTGGTAGTGACTGAGAGGGTGGTTACACCCACCCCTGGCATGTGGGGCACATCAGAGCAAGCCACCTACCCTGAGAGTGACAGACAGGGACAAATCTTGATTGCAGATGCTTTCTTTAACCAAGGCAGCACACAGGAAGCACCTCCCCCTGGTTCTACCCTGAGCAAGTCCTCAAGGCTTAAATACAGCACTGTGCAGTACACACGCTCCTAGATGGTATGCTTTCATCCATAAGTTTTTATTTACATTTAACAGTGATAGGAATTAGTGGTTTGTTTTCTCAGGGGCTAAATGAATTGCTTTCCTTTCCTTGCAGTAGTTTCTGTACAAGAAAACTCACACAAAGCCCAGAGAAGAGATACCGAGATTAAGGATGCAGTCCTAAACACACTTTTCTAGGAAGTATGCCCCACTGAATACAGTAGCACCTCTGAGTATAAGATTCATAGCATTGCAGTGTAAAAGAATTTGGATTGTAGTAAAAAGGAACTACTCCAGCTGCATAGCCAGAAAGATTGTAGCTAACATCCTGAGCCTCTGTATTCTAGCATACATTGCTAGGACCTGGGTGGCAGTCCAACTGGTTTAGTTGGTTATCTGCAAACTTTAACTAGCTGTGTGATCCTAAATGCCTTGCTTCAAGATTAAGTCGCTCTTGGATTTGCTCCCTTGTGCGTTTAGCCCAATAGCAAAGTATTAACTTAATTAGTCATATTGACTTCAAAGTTAAGTTGTCAAACAGTGCAATCCGAAATGTATTTACTCAAAAGTAAGTCAGGTTGAACACAGAGGGGGTTACTCACTGGCGGATGTGGTTAGAATTGCAGCTTTAAATGTACAATACAGCTGAGATGGCTTGTTGCTCGGGCTATTTAATATCAACAGGAAATACGTATGTTCTCTAGAAGGGTAGGTATTTCACTTCATTTTTAAGTTGCTTTTCAAAATAATGTCCTTCTACATAAAAAAAAGGAAAGATGAGCGTAAAAAGAGGTGGAGTGAAAACAGGAATGCACAGTCTAATTTTCCTTCCTACGCTTAGCAGACATTGTGCTCCTTTCGCAACATGTAGGATAAGCATAGGTTTAGCCCAAGTTGCAGCTGCTGGACAGTACAAAAATATAACTTAAAACCAGAAGCACATGTGCTCATCTGACATCTCTGAATCAGGATCCTTAAGAGTTCTGATGTATTCATTCAACTCTACTAGCCACAAGGGCTGTCCCATTCATTTCAGTGGAGGCAGCTGATCCTTTCACATATTCAGTGATTGGCTTCATCCATTGAAATGAATGGAACCCACCCATGCAGGATGGGTGCTTTTTCAAATGCCACAATCGTGCAGTAAGTAATTTTGTGTATATCTGTATAGTACAGCCAATGTGGTGTAGCAGAGAGAGTATTGGACTTGGACCAAGGAGGACTGCGTTCAGACCCCTTCCCTACTCACCCATAAAACCCACTTAGTGCCTTATATTTTATATATATGTATCTTACATTTTCTCAGGCCCTTTTGCTAAAATCAATAAATAGGATTGGGTGTACTGCCACTGAACTAGGTTGCATACACACCATACATTTTAAAGCACAACACACACCCTCAAAGAATCCCAGTAACTGTAGTTTGTCTCTCACAAAGTTACGATTCCCAGCATTCACAACAAATAGTTCCTAGGATTCTTGGCAGGGGGAGTGTGCTATAAATGTATGTTGCCCTAGTCCCTTTTTCCTCCGTCAATTATTCTGTACATATCTATTTTATAATTCAAAGAAAAGCAAAAATGAATGGGATGAAAATGTATATAATGGTAAATGTATTTTAATCTTTTTGGACAAGATAAACTTACATTTAAGGAACATTTTATATGACAGAAATACTGCTTATTTTAAGCTTTCCTTTGGTTTTAATCCACAGTTTCACCTGTGGAGAGTTGTATCTAATGAACTGAGATTTAAGACTGCACTGGTAGCTGTTGCAGAGTTTACAGTTAATTCCCATGTACCTTTCCATTTGGAATGGGAGTATAGCCTGTTCATTTTCAAGGGTTAATCATGGAATTTGCAGATCTCGAGCTTTGCGATATCTTTTTATTTTAGATAACAAGCTGTGGTTTTGCACTGATCTCTAGTTTGAGGTGTTGATGGATTACATTATGTATTTTTGTGGAATTTCAAATAAAAGGGGAAAATTATAATTGCACTGCTCAGTTATTTTAACTGGTTAAAAATGCACCCTATCTAACCACTCAGACAGCTGTAACAATTACTGAGGACAGTTCACCAAAGGTTAGTAGTCACTGCTGAGCCCATTGTTGAAAGTAACGTAATAACATGCAACCAGATTCTATGCATGTCAGAAATTAGTGCCACTGAGTTTCATCAGACTCGCTCCCAGGATTGCAGCCTTAGGAAGAATTTGTTGCTTTCTGATAGAATTGCAAATTAACGATACACAAGGGAGAAATAAATTTTCTGTTGAGAAACTAAATTGAACGTTTAGCCAATTATTGATTAAAGTGTTGAGATGTGGGTCTAGTTCTCAGCTGGTATGATAAGCCCGTGACTGACAAAGTGTGCACAAATTTCACATCAGTGGAATTCAATACATTTTTGGTTGAACTGGAGTCCTGCTTTCCTCAGTGGGGTTTACTAGGTTAGATTACTGCAATGCATTATATGTATATCTGCCTCTGAAAACAGTTCAGGAACTGCAGCTGGTGCAGAATTCGGCAGCCAAGTTGCTCACTGGGACGAGATAGTTTGAGCATATTCAGCTGATCCTGAACCAATTGCACTGGCTGCAGATTAGATTCTGGGCTCAATTTGAAGTGCTGCTTTTTACCTATAAAGCCTTAAATGGCTCAGGACTGCAATGCCTGAAGGACTCCCTCCCCCCATGAGGGTCTGAAGGGTGGCAACACAAGAACAGGCCTTTTCTGCATTGGCTCCCCATTGGTAGAATGGTCTCCCTAAGAAGTCTTGCCTGGCGCCTTCATTACATACCTTTTGGCACCAGGCAAAATCATGTATTTTTAACTAGGCCTTCGGCTGATTGTCTTTTAATTGTGTTTATGGCAAGGGAATTACTGGTTTGTTTTGCTTTTGTTTTATTATGTATTTTGTGTTTTCATTTTGTATTTTTATGTTGTGACCAACCCTGTAATCATTGGATGAAGGGTGGTATAAAAGTTTAATAAATATTATTTATAATAATACCTGAGAGCAAGCCCAGTTGAACTTATAGGAGCTTATTTCTGAATTAACATGCATAGGATTGCACAGTTAATACATTTCTTGTCACAGGCAGACACTTTCCAAGTCATATTTTGTCACATCGCTGAGAACTAGGCAGGACTAGCAATGATCAGATCAGCATAAACTCCATATGGATTATGAGTCTCAGGCATACTAAACACATCTAGCATTCAAAAGAGCCTTCTATCTGAAAGCATCCCTAGGGGGCAAGGATGTCAGGTAGAGCCATCCAGAGTTGCATACAGCCCTCAAATACGTTTCTTAGAATGCCTCTTAGTCAAGCAGTAGTAGAGCAACAGCTTTCAGCTCTCAGGGTTTGGTTGCTTGTGTTTCTAGCTGGAGATAAAATAAGTTAGGCCAAAGTCAAGTAGTAAGCCTCATTCACCAAAGTTCCTCGGTCTCAATACAAATCTGTCACATCACCATCCTTCCTAGTTTGCACCACTAGATGGCACAATTACCATGCTTGCTGGAGTTACTATGGAGGATACTAGAGGCGGACTTGTGCCTAAAAGCCTAAGCAATCTGCAGCACACAGCTATATGTAAGGAATGCCCTGTTTTTCAAAGTGAAGAAGGGGGGGTGGGCTAAAACTAACACTTGTCAGTATGTTCAGCCTAGGTTTGCTGCAGCAACCTTCAGCAGGGAGGCAGAATAAGAAACAGGAGCTGCTCCATTGTGAAAGATCACAAAAGCAAAAAGTTGAAGCAAATAATGCATGATGATTTCATTTGCCAGAAGGTGGAAGAAGCGATCCTCACCAACAGGAAGGAACTGATTGACGAAGTGGAAATACTGGGAAGCTTGGGAGGAAGTGATCATGTCCTCCTGGGTTGCATGATGCATAGGTGAGGGAAAGCTTAGTATAGTCAGATATGCACTCTGGACTTTAAGAAGGCCGCTTTAAAAAGCTGAAGACACTACTGGGTGAGATCTCAAGGTCAGAAATAGTCAAAGAGAAAGGGGTCCAAGATGGGTGGGAGTGTGAAATATTGAAGGCACAAAGGCAGACAATTCCAATTAAAGCAATGTGGGAAGCATCTAAGGAAACTGCATAAGGAGCTTACAGATGAGATGAGATTTAAGAAGGGCATGTATAGAAATGGAAGAAAGGGGAACTCACAGAGGAGGCATATACACGAGTAGCCAACAGTTGCAGGGAGAAGGTCAGGTGGGCCAAAGCTCAGAATGAGCTCAGGCTTGCAAGAGAGTTTAAGGCAAAAACAATCAAGTAGTAGGTTTTCTGCATGGAGAAGATAGCAAAATGCTATTGGATGACAGGGAAAAGGCAGAACTGCTCAACACCTACTTTGCCTCAGACTTCACTCATTAGGAAAGCAGTGTCCAACCTGGTGATAACAGAATAAATGGTGCAAGGAGGGAGCTGCAGCCCAAGATAGGAAAAGAGGTGGTAAGGGAACAACTAGTTACAGTGGTACCTCTAGATACGAACGGGATCCGTTCCGGAGCCCTGTTCGCATCTAGAGGTAAACATAACTAGCGACGGCACGTTTGCGCATGCATCACTTTTCGCTGCTTCTGCGCACACGCATGACGTCATTTTGAGCGTCTGCGCAAGCGGTGCAACCCAGAAGTAACACACTCCGTTACTTCCAGGTTGCCGAGGAGCACAACTCGAACGCGCTCAACTCGAAGCATATTTAACCTGAGGTATGACTGTACTTTAACTGAATTCAGATCTCCAGGGCCTGATGAGCTGCACCCAAGGGTACTAAAGGAGCTTGCAAATATAATCTCAGAGCCTCCGTCTATAATCTTTGAGAATTACTGAAGAGCAGGTGAAATCCCTGCAGGCTGGAGGGGGGGGGGCAAATGTCCTCATTTTCAAAAGGGCAGGGGGATGAGACACAGGTAAATTACAAGTGAGCTTGACGTTGACAGGTAATTAAACTGTCTGTGCACACTTAGAAAAGGATTCTGTGATTACTATGTCCCATCATGGGTCTCTCCAAAACAAGTCATGCCAAACAAATCTCAATTCTTTTTCTGATAAGAGTTACAAGCTTGGTGGATCAGGGTAATGCTATGGATGGTAGTGTATCTCAATTTCAGTAAGACTTTTGACAATGTCTTTCATTATATTCTTGCGGAAAAGCTGGCAAAATGTGGATTGGACAAAATAACTGTTAGGTAGATTTGTAGCTGGTTGACTGACTGACCCCAAAGAGTGCTCACTAATGGTTCCTCATCATCTTGGAAAAAAGTGACAAATGGGATGCCATAGGTTTCTGTCCTGGGCCCATTGTTCAACATCTTAAAAATGACTTAGAAGGAGGAATTGAAGAGGTGCTCCATCAAATTTTCAGATGATACCAAGCCAATACCACAGAAGACAGAATCAGGATTCAATATGACCTTAACAAATTGGAGAAATGGGCCCAAACTAGCAAAATGAATTTCAATGGGGACGAATGTAACTTTCTCCATTTAGGCAGGAATAACCAGCTGCACCAAAATAAGATGGGGGACACCTGGCTTGCCAGTAGTACATGTGAAAAAGATCTAGGGGTCTTAGGAGACCACAAGTTTAATATGAGTCAACAGTGTGATGCAGCAGCAAAAAAAACTAATGCTATTCTAAGCTGCATCAACAGAAGTATAGTGTCCATGTCGAGGAAATTAATAGTCTCGCTTTATTCTGCCTTGATCAGAGCACACCTGGAATACTGTGTCCAGTTCTGGGCACCACAATTTAAGGAGGATATTGACAGGCTGGAACTTGTGCAGAGGAGGGCAACCAAGATGACCAAGGGTTGGGAAACCAAGCCTTATGAGGAACGGTTGAGTGAGGAAGGTATGTTTGGCCTGGAAAACAGGAGACTGAGAGGAGATATGATAGCCACCTTTAAGCTTGTTTTCTCCTGCTCCGGACGGTAGGACCTGAATCAATGGCTTCAAGTTACAAGAAAGGAGAGTCTGACTAAATATTCAGGAAGGCCTTTTGACAGTAAAAGGTGGGATGAACAGTGGAATGAACTCCCTTGGAAGGTGGTGGACTCTCCTTCCTTGGAGGTTTTTAAGCAGAGGTTGGATAGTCATCATATATGATCTAGTAGTTGAGATTCCTGCATTGCATGATGTCAGACTATATGATGCTTGGTGTACCTTCCAACTCTACAATTCTAGGATTCTAACATGAGCCAGCCCTGGAAACAGCTTTTGTACTTAGAGTGGACCAGTGGCGTAGCGTGGGTTGTCAGCACCCGGGGCAAGGCAAGTAATTTGCGCCCCCTAACCTGTGGATTTGCACCCCCTAACCCGTGGATTTGCGCCCCCTAACCCATGGATTTGCCCTAACCCCAGATGTTGCGCCCGGTGCGGCCGGCCCCCCCTGCACCCCCCACGCTACGCCACTGGAGTGGACAGTGGGGTAAGAGGTTCAAGAGCACCAAGGTAGTGGCATTATGCCTACATGCTGATACATTCATCTTTCTGAAGGCTGAGATTTGACCCAGTGACATATTCGCTGTACATGAGCTAACAGCATGTTGGGGCTGTGAACAAGGCTAATGTAATTTAAGGCATCATTAATAGAATCATAGTTTCCAAGTCACGAGAAGTTATTGTTCCACTTTATTCCACACTAGGCAGACCTTATATGGAGTCCTGTGCCCTGTTTCAGGTGCCATACTTTTAAGACGACAGATTGGAAATACGGAGGCATTGAAGTTTATTCATATAAGGCATTTATAATCCTGTCCTTTATCCAAAAAAGTTCCCAGAGCAACTTATAAAAACTTTTCCAATATGGCACTTGCCTCAGGCACACAACTGAAGAAGGCATGGAAAACAAGTAAAGAGGAATTGGAGAGGGGCGGAACAAGCTCAAACACATGTTAAGTTACTGTACAGTTCTTGTAACTAAAGGTGGGCAAATCTGTCAATTTTTGTTTCTTTCAGGTTCTTTTTCCCCCCCAATCTTAAGTTCGGTTCTCCATATTTCTGCAAAAGGGAGAATGGCTAGCCACTCCCAGGCTTTGTTCAGCCTTCTGGTGTTCTTCCTTCCAAAATTCCCTTTCTTCCTCCTTCCCACTCACCATCTCCCTACTCTAAGTCATGGGGTGGACTAATCTATTCTTGGCCCAGAGCATTCTGGAACCCTGGTCTTAGTGAAAGAATGGCTCTGCTGTTAACATTATGCACATTTCAGATTTAAACATGCTAAAAGACCATGTGCAGCCCCACAAGCTCCAGGCAGGCAGCAAGTACTGTATAACAACATGCATAGACCGAATAGTTTTACCATCCCTTTTTATATTAAAAAAAAATCGGGGGGGGGGGGGAGAAAAGCATTTTATGTAACAGTCCTGAGGGCAATGAATAGAGAAGTCATGCTGACTGCCAAAAAAATTAATCTATCCCAGTAGGGAAGTGAGAAATGTTTATTAGAGGTGGAGGGGGGGGAGAGAGACTGCAAACAGCAAATGAAATTTATAATTACTCAAAGGTACTGACTGCCAATCTAATTCAATTTATGATCTGTTAATCTTATTTGGCTAGCACTTAGGAACAGGCTTACGGACTGAAGCCGGCAAGGCGGATTTTATTTTATTTATTTATACATACTCAATCCCTGCAAATAAGCCAATTTCACAAGCATTTTACCTGACCGAGCATTGGTTACACATCTCCGTCCCAAGACTCACACTCTGTACATGTGGTGCAACATGGGAGCAAGGTTAAAGCTCGTTCATACATGCGCTCCACTGAGCAGTACCCATCACATATGATCAAAGCATCCATAAAAACTCTATATACAATTTTGTCCACCACAAAAAGAAAGGGTAGGAGGGACAATGCACACCATGTGTAGATACGCCTGCCCAAGCCTTAAGATCAGCATTTGAGACCCTGCTACTGGTCTACTAGTGAGAGCTCTTAGGTTGGCGAGTTCCAGAGACAAAGCCTTTTCTGTGGTTGGTCCAACCTCTGAAATACCTTGTGCATGTCTACCCCTCTGGTTGCTGTCTCCAAGGAGATCCTTAAATATGTTTTTAGATGATTGACTGAGTTTATTTCTATGTAGCCTTTCCACAGTGACTTGTGCCCGAAGCAGCTTACCACAAACACCCACTTATCATTACATTTAAAACATGGGTTCTATGGAGGTCGCAGGAGAAAGCAGTTTACAGAACGTAACAATAAATTCAAAGGCAATTTGGCAAACATAGAACAAATTTGGTATTATAAAATAAAAATTACCCAGTACTCCCTTCTTGGTTTTGCAAATCAAAATGAAAATAAAAATGCCAACCTCTCACCTCCAATGACTGTAATCCTTTTTTAAAGGGGGGGGAGTGCAAGTGTGTTGCCTTCTGTAGCTAAGCTAGTTTGATCGCTTCTCAGAGGTTTAATGTTTTCAAACCAAGGTTGGGGAGGTACAATAAAGTGCATGTAGATTGGGCACAGAAAAGTCAGTAAGAATTGGCATTCAGTATGGTTGAGGGGGCAGCACAAGAGCAAGTAAGGAGTAGGGAAGGAAAGATAAGAAAGGTGTAGCCACAGCAATGAACAAAGCATGGTCCAAGAGAGGGTAGGCTGGAGCCAACTACAACTCCCATCATCCCTGACCACTGGTCCTGTTAGCTAGGGATAATGGGAGTTGTAGTCCCAAAACATCTGGGCTGCCGAGTTTGCCTATGCCTGGTTTAGACAATGTAGATTGCACCTTTTCACACAGATAACCACAAGTAGGAATAAGGAGAGCTGAATCTTCACAATGTGGAATGTGTTGGAGACATTCTCTACAGTCTCATATTTGCTGCTCTTTCCCTCTTTTTAATGGCTACACATGAGTAGACAAAATGGTGTTCTCCAGGCATTGTTGGACTACAGCTCCCATCAGCCCCTGGTATTCTAGTCAATGGCTGGGGATGATGGGAGTTGTTGTCCAGCCAATGGCTATCTCTGGGCTACATTGTGATCTAGAATGGATTTGATCATTTCTTAGCTTTCTGGCTCAGTTTGGAAGTTTACTTTTGGGTAAAGGGAAAAGGCTTTATGAGCTTTAGGACCAATTCAAAAAGCTACGACCAAGCTTTTTAGAAAAACTTGTGAAAAGTCAAAATCTTTAATTGGTATTTGAGGGAAAACACATTTCTCAGATGTTTCCTGCCTCTATATTCATGTTCGTGAATACTTTTCCTCATTAGCTTTGCTGTTCGTAAATCTCTGCTCCACAACAGCGACATACATGTTGCCAAATGTACACATCTGTCTTAATGAGGAATACCTGAAAGGAACAGCTTGACATACTACTAATCAAATTATGAGTGACAGTCCTTCAGTTAAGGGACTTAAGTGTCACACCTCAGAAAAGTTAGTATCTGTCTTTCTCTCTCCCCAGCCACCCTCCCAGGGCCCAGCCACACTTTGCTTGTCCCATGACTAGAAAGTGCAGGTCTGAGTGGTTTTCTGTTTGCCCTGCCACTTTCCCTGGAAAAGCTTTTGGGGCGGAGCTCATGAGACTTCAACACCATGACATGCAGAAATTCAACAGGTGAAGTTTCCCCCAGGAATTCTATCCTCATTTTGGACCATTGAGTCCAGAAACTGCCACTATATCTTGCTCAAATTGCCAGTGGTATGCAATAAAGACCAATAGCTTTAGAGCAATGTAGGGCAGAGAAATATTTGAGAGAAGGGTTTAAGGAAATCAACAGGGTGATTAGTCAGTGACTGGCATTCTTAAATTAATTTTAGAACAAGACTTCTGACTTACCAGAAGACCACATTCAGATGAATCCAAATAGCTATCACGGGTGTAACTACTGAAGGTACATTGTACAGATATTACACGGAACATGTGTACTCTTCAGACTTTTTCACATATTACATTACAAATGGGGAGCAGGGTCCTTCCTGTTGTTTCTGCCCCTGCACATGTGTGGCATATCCTGTGAAACAGCTTACATACACTAAAAGTATATGCGAATAGGCAATGTACACAAGGGATCAGGGAGCCTTGAATAGGTAGAATCCCCTTTTGCACATGCAAAAGCCTACATGTCTACAGTTTATATGCATCTTGTCTCTTTCACATTATGTGAATGCAAGTAGGGGCAGAAGTGGGGCTTCCTGCTATGATTTCACTCTGTCCTGCCGTGCCCCCTGCATAATATGTGAACACAGCATGTGAAGAATCCTTCTGTATACACGTCTGTTTACTTGTATATACATTCTCACTGGTTAAATGTGCATGCATTCGCTTTATTTGTTTGTACATCCAAGCCACTCCATTTCGGCATGCTGTTGCAAATATCCCAACCACTAACAAGTGACAGAGGGCAGCAAAAAGGCATGCAGGAATTGCTAAAAAAGCATGAATATTCCATAATATAGGTTGAACAAATTGCTACTATCTCTATAGTCTGAAGGGCAATTTGGGCTATGGGTGGGCAGTTATGATGAGTTCAACCATTCACCAGACAGATGTGTGTACAGTATGTGTGTTAACACATAGTCACCAGTCTGAATTGATTTGGGTTTGCTTACAGTTTGGGTTCGGGACGCGGGTGGCACTGTGGGTTAAACCACAGAGCCTAAGACTTGCCGATCAGAAGGTCAGCGGTTCAAATCCCCGCAACAAGGTGAGCTCCCATTGCTTGGTCCCTACTCCTGCCAACCTAGCAGTTCGAAAGCACGTCAAAGTGCAAGTAATTTATACCCCGCCCATCTGGCTGAGTTTCCCCAGCCACTCTGGGCGGCTCCCAATCAAGTATTAAAAACAATACAGCGTTAAATGTTAAAAACTTCCCTGAACAGGGCTGCCTTCAGATGTCTTTTAAAGATAGGATAGCTACTTATTTCCTTCACATCTGAAGGGAGGGTGTTCCACAGGGTGGGCACCACTACCGAGAAGGCCCTCTGTCTGGTTCCCTGTCACCTTACTTCTCGCAATGAGGGAACCACCAGAAGGCCCTCAGTGCTGGATCTCAGTGTCTGGGCTGAACGATGGGGGTGGAGGCTCCTTCAGGTATACAGGACCGAGGCTGTTTAGGGCTTTAAAGGTCAGCACCAACACTTTGAAGTGTGCTCGGAAACGTACTGGGAGCCAATGCAGATCTCTCAGAACCGGTGTTTATGTGGTCCCAGCAGCCACTCCCAGTCACCAGTCTAGCTGCCGCATTCTGGATTAATTGCAGTTTCCGGGTCACCTTCAAAGGTGGCCCCACGTAGAGCGCGTTGCAGTAGTCCAAGCGGGAGATAACTAGAGCATGCACCACTCTGGTGAGACAGTCCGCGGGCAAGTAGGGTCTTAGCCTGCGTACCAGGTGGAGCTGGTAGACAGCTGCCCTGGACACAGAATTAACCTGCGTCTCCATGGACAGCTGTGAGTCCAAAATGACTCCCAGGCTGTGCACCTGGTCCTTCAGGGGCACAGTTACCCCATCCAGGACCAGGGAATCCCCCGCACCCGCCCACCCCCTGTCCCCAAAAAACAGTACTTCTGTCTTGTCAGGATTCAACCACAATCTGTTAGCCGCCATCCATCCGCCAACCGCCTCCAGGCACTCACACAGGACCTTCACCGCCTTCACTGGTTCTGATTTAAAGGAGAGGTAGAGCTGGGTGTCATCTGCATACTGATGAACACCCAGCCCAAACCCCCTGATGATCTCTCCCAGCGGCTTCATATAGATATTAAAAAGCAGCTAAATAGGTAAAAAGTAGATAAATAGGTACCACTCCGGCAGGAAGGTAAGCAGCATTTCCATGCACTGCTCTGGTTCGCCAGAAGCAGCTTAGTCATGCTGGCCACATGACCTGGAAGCTGTAAGCCAGCTCCCTCGGCCAATAAAGCGAGATGAGCACCACAACCCTAGAGTCAGTCATGACTGGACCTAATGGTCAGGGGTCCCTTTACCTTTACCTTATACCGGTAGTTTGGGTATGAGTACACACACATACACATTATTTTGACCACTTGTACAGGTTATGCATACAACATGATATAGCTTGTTCTCAGCTATGCTTTATGAGAATGAACACTGAGACCAAGATATTATCATACAGCTGAGTAATCTATCAGAACATTCTCTTGCACACACAGCAAATTGTGTCGATGGCTTTTAATGTGGCTCAGTATTTGTCAGCCTAACAGCACTGTTTACACAAGGTCTAAAGATGCATCAAGATAAACTGCAGAACTCTCAAGTGCTAGCAAATAAGACAGCCATTTCCACGTTGCTATTTGTAGTGGTTTTAAGCACCAGAACAGGGCCTGAGACAGATCCATTGACTAAGCAGTTTATGATCTTAGCAAGAAGCACAAACAAGCAAAGTACAAGTCTCAACACACCAAAGCCCAAATTGGCTACAATCCTGTGCATGCTTCCTTGCGAGTAGGCCCCTTTGAATTAAGGACTTACTCCTAACTTAGGTTTACACATAAGCAAATATGCATAAGATGAGGCTGCACACAGGGGAACCAGGTGAAAGGGAGAACAGAGCTGCCGCACCTTTAATTGTTCATTCATTTCATTTCATTTTTCCACCGCCTTTCATGTAGCTCGTCACACACCAGCTGAAATTCCCTCTTGTATACAACTAACAATGGGGCAGAAACCCTGTTCGTTTTTTTCATCATAATCTAGATTTGACATTTGAATCTCAGGGCGGAAACTCCTTGATAAATAAACCTATACATGTGACTTGTGCCACATTCACTTTTATCCCATGTGTCAAAGAGCCATGCCTGGAAAGAGTGGATAAGACCAGAGTCTCTTTGAAGCTGATGCATCCTGAAGTTGATTGACATCACAATCCTACCATACTTGGCTAAGTGGGTACAGTACTACAGCCTTCGAGGGTCTGATACCTTATTTACTTTGAGAGCAACTTAAATCCTCAAAATAAAAATACAAAGTATATATAAGAAGCATAACTATGTTACAACAAAACATGATGGAAACCTTACTTTGGGGGATGTCAGGTACAAAAAAGAACCTGACTCCAAGACCTTTCATAGATATAAGTATAGCTTATGCTATTTCTCCAGTCTGCTGCAGGCATCTTACTATCGTCATCTTAGAAACTATTCATACAAAATAATACCTTTGTAAAACAACTGCGATGAGAAATGGCCAATAGGCTTACTTGTGGGGTGGGGGAGAGATATGAGATTTAAGTACATAGCAACAGCAAAACAGCTTTGATGCAAACAAGAGAATTAACCAAAAGAAAAGGGAAAGAATTCATTTCAAGAACAAAAATTACTTCTAGGGAGGTCCTGTTATGAGAATTTTTTACTTTAACTAGCAGCAGGTGGACTTCAAATGCTTTGGAATCTAGATAATCCACTACGTGTTTAAATATTTGTGGATTATTTCAATAATGAATATTTCCATAAATACTCCCTCCTTCCCCCGATGAGTAAGCTGACTCCCGACATACAAACCAATACTTTGCTTTCGTCCGATTCCCAACAGGCCACTGTTTTTGTCACATTCCCAGGTGCACTGATTCAAGCCACCTTTTGCAACAAGTAGACTATGAACTGACACTTCCTTTGACAATCTAGGTAACTCTTATGAGTACTGGAATCAAAGTTCGCACATCGTAATGTTAGGGTTCCTTTTATCTGCATGGAAGCTCCACACTTGAACCACAAAGGCTTCCCTGTTCACTTCAGCAGCACAAGTAACTAACTCCATGTATGCTCTCCTCTGCATGCACCAAGCCAACACAAATGGGAGCTTCATATGTGTATAGGAGCCCAAATGGAGGTTTGCTTTGAAAATATGATTTGCCCCACACAATTTGCTAAATTGCCCCACTATGTTCTATGAGACTTAAACACAACTGACCTCTTCCAGATTTCTAATCACATGTACAACCTGGGTTACAGAGTGATATATTTGAAAGGAACCCCCAGAGGTCACCTAATCTGGAAATCCACTACTTACAGCAGGTGAGGGGAAACTTTGGCTGCTGAACTACAACTCCCATCACCCCTTCTGCATGTGAACCACACACCCAACTTGTTCAGCCTTTGCTTGTGGGACTTTGCTTGTGTTTCCAGGACTCCTTTGTCGCCCTGTACACATTCTGCTTTGGCAATAGCTTTATTAAACTGTGGTGCCCAGAACTGGATACAAGATTCTGGACGAGGTCTGACCAAAGCAGAATAGAGCAGCACCATTGCTTCTCATGATATAGGAACTATACACCTATTGATATAACCTAGAATTACACTGTCCTTTTTTGCTGCCACATCACACTGTTGACACATGTTTAGATTAAGCTCCAAGACCTTTTACATGTACTGCCCATCCTGTATTTGTGCATCTGATCAGACATAAGTGTGGACATTTACATGTATCCCTGTTTAAGAACATAAGAAGAACCTGCTGGATCTCTCACAGTGGCCAACCAGATGCCTATGCGAAGCCCACCTGAGCATATGAACACTCTCCCCTCCTGTGGTTTCTAACAACTGGTGTTCAGAAACATACTCCCTCCATCTGTGGAGGCAGAGCAGAGCCATCAAGGCTACTAGCTGTTCATAGCCTTCACTCCTTGAATGTCTCTTATCCTAATTTTGTCGACTCCCAAATTTAGCTAGTTTTGTCCAGTTCTCCAGCCTGTCAAGATCAACTTGGATCCTGTTTTTGGTTCTACTTGCATCAGCACCCCCAAACCAAGCCCCAGTAAAAGCCCCAGTTCAGAATATGCTCACCCACATTGAATCAATGGAGCTTATGTTAGTCATAAACAAAACTTACTCCACAGATTTCAACAGGATGTAAGCTCAGCCAGCTTTCTCTCTATCTGGTCCATATACAATCCAACCAGATGTGTATTTATAACAGACTCAGTGTGAGGAAACAAAAATGGGTCTGATATTTTTAAGGGAATATTTTAAGTGGAAAGGACTAAAGTGTCAGACTGAAGACTTACATATACAAACATTAAAGCTGGCGGCAAATACTCACTGATAGCATATCATAAAATTTAAGAGCCCTGCTGAGTCAGCTCAAAGGCCCACCAAGCCCAACAAGTGTTGTCCAGTGCTCTGGTTTTCAGAGGTTCAAAGAGCAGCAAAAGGGCTTTCAAACAGCCCTGCACTGAGTTTTGGCTGTGCACACTTGCTTCAAACAGGGGAACAGGCACGCACAGCCAAAGGGAGCAGGCACTAAATCCTGCTGCTGTGGCTGTGTGCACTATTTTCCAGCAGGGCAACTGGTATGAGCAGCTAATGCTGAATCAATCCCCGCTACCATGCCAATCTGCCGCTGTCACCCTCCATTGAAGTGATGTTGCAGGTGGCCACTCTTTCCTGAAAAAGGCCTTGTGAGCCAAATTTGACCCCCTGGTGGGAGCTAAAGGTCCTCCACCCCTACATTACATGATGTTCTAAGCGACATGGAAGGGAAAAAAGAAAGGGACGGGAGGTGGAAAAGAGAGTCTTCCATACCCTCCAACATTTCTCTGATGAAAATAGGGACATCCTATTCTTTAGCAACAATAATAATATTTTTGTTTATACCCCACGCATCTGACAAGGCAGCCCCAGCCACTCTGGGCAGCTTCCAACACATATAAAAACACAATAAAATATTAAACATTAAAGAAACCTTCCCTATACAGAGCTGCCTTCAGATATCTTCTAAAAGTTATAGAGTTACTTATCTCCTTGGCTCGGGGGTCACATAACTCCAGGGCCTTCAACATTTCTCCAATGAAACCAGGGGCATTGTGTAGAATCCTGCAGGATTTCTGCAAGAGAAGGATTGCTGTTTGTTAGCTGCAACTGATCTACAGCAGACGAAGAGAAGCTGGGCCTCAAGCAGCTGTGCTGAAAGTTCAGCTCTGTTGGGCCTCCCATCCCTCAGCTATCATATGGAGAGCAGCCACTGCATCAGACTACAGGAGAGAGAGGGGTAAGGGAAGAGGGCCATCAGCTGATAAGCCAGCTCCATCAGGGTCCTCCCTTCATCAATGTCACCTGGCAGCAGGCTGCCATCAAGCTACAGCAGAGAGGAAGGGAGGGAGGGAGAGAAGCAGTATTGCTCTATCAACTCTGTTGAAAGATCAACACCTGCTAGCTCCACCTTTACTTAAACCTTTTCAGTTCCAGCTGGCCATTATAAGCACTTTGTAACTAAGATCTAGTGCTCAAGTTTGCTTTCTTTCTCATTCCTCCAAATCTGTTTTCTTTTTGTGCCATGTCTTTTAGAGAGTAAGGATTGTCTTATTATTGAAGCTCAGAAGCTGCTTTAGGAGCCCTTTTTGGTTAAAGATTGCAGTTAAAATACTTCAAATAAATAATGTTGTAACCACAAATACGTATAGGTTATCACTGAATCATCTGTCTCTACATGGGAGATTATAGAAGGAAGGCCTGTGACATAACTATGCTTCTTCTGTCAGAACCTAAGCAATTTGAGAAATGGGCTATGTTCTCTATGTTTGAGAATGATAAACACCATGGCTATGTACAACCGTATGATGGATTTTATTTACTGTAACCTTATAGAAATTATTTCTGTATTGTACAATAACAACTTTAAAAAAAAAATTCAAAATATGATAAAAGCCTAACTTGATGTTGAGCCTTTAATAACAACTTGATCTACAAAATCATCAGCTGGAGCTTTTCACAGCATGTAAATAACCATTATCACCTGCTAGCAGCAGCAGCAGATGCTGTTAAACTGCAGTGGATCAAGAGAGTAGGGGAGGAGCTGCTAATTATAGGACATGGAGAAAGAGTTCCATTGTCCATGGCAGGAGAATCTCTCTTAGTAAGTCTCAGCAGCATTCTGCATCGCAGGGAACACATATCTTCTACATATTAGACTTCATCCCATGTGTGCTACATATTGGTACTAATGGAGACACACAGCCACAATCAGCTCATCATTGCTTTGTTGGGGGTAACTGTCAGCTTCTGCAATGCAGACTGCTTCCTAATGTGAATGATCAGGTACTAAAACAGTTAAACATCTTGCAGTGACAAGCAGCGACAAGCCCCAAGGAGAACCCCAGAATTTTATAGAATGGCAGATAGGAATCATGACAGTACTTGGCGCACTGCAGAAAAGCAAGATCTATCGTGCCCAAATGGCCCATTACAGGTAAGAATGCAAGGAAGACTGACTCCTAAGTTGGGTATTTCCACAAGCAATGGACATTCTGTGGCCCGTAAAATGTAAGCAAACAACAGTTGCTTAAGAGTTCCCTGCCCCCCACAACACACACACACACACACACACACACACACACACACTTATGTCCAAACATCCTAATCCCAATAGGCAAGGTTCATGTTTGTGTGGGTTACTCATTGGCTTATTCACAGTGCCTGTGGAGTCTTTCCTTCCATATACTATAATCCCACGGATTTCTGCAAAAGGCCAATGGATGGAAGTACTGCCCAGCTGGACTGCTTACTAAGTAAATAATCAGAATCAGCAGGTTTAAAGTCATACGGGCACTTGATAAGTAGGCTGTTTTGCAGAAGGATGGAGTATAAAAACTCAAACCTCACCGGCCTATAGCTGTTGGCAGGGTTTTGCTGATTGCACACACACACATATAACACCATGGCCTCCTCCTCTCTGCTTCTCGTTTGCTTGGCTGCAATGGTGTACATCACTGAAGCTACGCCACTGGTAAGTATTGCATTAGTGGTACAGCAGTTTCTCGGTGGGGGAGTACAATCTTCTTGCAAGCTTATTACCAAATTTGTACCACATATGCTGATCCATAGTGAAC
This sequence comes from Podarcis filfolensis, assembly GCF_964270895.1. Taxonomy (NCBI): domain Eukaryota; kingdom Metazoa; phylum Chordata; class Lepidosauria; order Squamata; family Lacertidae; genus Podarcis; species Podarcis filfolensis. The sequence goes on from NC_139603.1 coordinate 49,862,069, forward strand.
TGTCCATATCTTCTGATGGCTGCATCGTTTACCAAGGTACTTTAGAATGGCTTTCAGGTTGCTGGAGACACATTCTATTTGTGAAATAATACGTACCAAACTGCTGACAACTGGTAATTTAATCATGCTGAAGAAATTAAAATAGTAGTCCAAGATATTGTCACATGCCTGCCACAGTGTGATACATGGCTGTCTCTTAGGAATTGCAGACCATTTCACGTTTCAAGATATCGGTTGTTTGGAGGAAAGGTACCCATAAATTCCAATGTTTCTTACTATACAATGCAGAAAATTTTAGCACATGCCATTTATAGTTAGAAAACTATATCTGTTAGTTAAGTTTGTCGTTAAAAAAATAATAATAGCTCTCTATTTGTTCTTCATATATGCATAGTCTAAATGTATGTTACCATAAAATCTTACAAGGCTATTGCTTTTTAAGCAACTGTTGGTGCAATTCTGTTCATACATGTCTACTCAGAAGTAAGTCCCATTGAGTTCAAGGGGATTTACGCACAGGTAAGTGTTTGTAAGAGGTCTGTTCCATTTTACTACACTATTCATTATTTTTCATCGTTATTTAAAAACATGCAATATGTTACCATATACAGCAAATGCCTCAATGCAATTTGTGACAGTGGCAAATCTGATAATTATTTGCAGCTCATCTTCTTACTCTGTAAAATGAAAATCATTTTTACTTTTATTTACAGTGAGTTGTAAAGTTTGATTCTCAATTGACTACAGTTAATAATTAAAAATTAATAGTGCAATGCTCAAATGTATGTCAACTTCAAGAATATTGCTGTGCTAGCTGAATATTCATTAATAATGATAGACCCACTGAACCTTTAAATCAGAGTAAAGTGTGGAGGGAGGAATAAGAGGAATATCTATTTGTTAAAAGCAAAGCTTGAACTGGCATAACATTTTCTTTTGTGCTTGCTTTTAAATACACTTAACAGACCATTTCTCAAAGCTGCATCCCATGTCTATGTGTATATAAATGATGTTTGCAGTAACTCCTAGCCCAAGCTTATTTGTTTGTTTGTTTGACAGCTCTTGGATGTGTACAGGCTGTTGAAGAATTTGTAATGTGTTCCTTATGCCCATGAAATAGCCTATGGCCCACAGACACTCTGATAGATATTTTCTTCTGCCAGGTCAAGGTTTCCCATGGCTCCATTGACTCAAAGTGTCCTCTTATGGTGAAAGTCCTGGATGCAGTTAAAGGAAGACCAGCTACCAGCCTACTGGTAAAAGTGTCCAAAAGAGCTGAAGATGGCACCTGGAAGGAGTTTGCTACTGGGTAAGTTGCCCTGCATGCAAAGTGCCTTGAGGAGCAAGTCAGCCTTGCTGAGACGGCACCTCCAAATTGTGTGAATCCACAACACTACCACCAACCAAGTTTCTGTTCCATGCCTCACTGTTATTTCCAAGGGTTTATACAGATAATATATGTTTACTCACAGCAACAGGAACAACTTTCTGCCGTATCACTGTGGAGCACCATCACACCCATCCTGTATTTGTCAAGTGAACTTATTTGTTACATGACCTACCACAGAACACCTTCCTAGGAACATGACTAGTACTATAGTCTGCATTTGAAAGCCATATGTCTCTGCAGCTATGAAGACTAGATGTTTGCTCTCTTAAAAAGAATCAAAACTAACCTTTTCAATATCCTCACAGGAAGCTACGTATGGAGACAGGGCTGCAAACTGCTCACCCACTCTAGAACACCTAGAGCCTTGTCAGCTGATAAGAGGGAGATGCAGTGCTTTTCTTCTAGTAAAAAAAGGTGCCGGTACTGCACATATCCCTGACATCTGGCTAGTTCTGAAATGAAACTGAATGAATTTCCAAGTGAACTTTGAATTGCAACTTAAAGCAGTCTTATACATGACTACACAGAAGTCTTGTTGAGAAAATCTGGTGCTCCATGGCAGCCCCAACCCACTTCTTGTATGGGAAAAAAATGTACATAAAAAGATACCATCCTTACTACTTTTACGCACCTGTATTACAGGGAAACAAATGAATTTGGGGAAATCCATGAGCTTACAACAGATGAACAATTTACAGAAGGCTTGTACAAGGTCCAGTTTGACACCAATACATACTGGAAGGCAGCTGGCGTTGCTCCATTTCATGAATATGCTGATGTGAGTATTTGGGGGGTCGTCGTCGTTCCCCCCCCAATAATGCAAACCACTGGCAGAGTTTTTAAAATCCCACAATATAGTAAGTTTTCGGAGTCAAATATTATCATGGGACCAATTGATTGGGTAATTACTGCTATCGACTATGCAGCAAGACTGGAGAGAGAAGAGGATGCAAGCTGAAGGTTTCAGTATGTGTAGACTACAGGAGTGGCTGCATTTTAAGTGTCCGATCCCCTAAAAAAGCCACATCCAAATCTGTCCTTCAATCTATCAGAACTTCAACCTGTACAAAACCAATAAATCTTGCATTTGTATACATGAACTTCCAGCTGAACTACAAGTATACTTTCCTTAAACAGTGAGCAAACTTTTTAAAAAATTTAAAACAATGTTACAATCCAACTTCTGTTGGTTAGACATTGTAAGCTTACAGGCTTACCTTAACTTTCTCACACATGCATAAGGAAGGGCACAGTGCCTGAAAAATGTAGACAAAATAGGCCATCATGACTTAACAAGTGGATTCTGCCAAATCAGTTTTTCTGCTGGTTCTCAAAGTGCAAAACATTAGGAAAGCCCCCAAGTCATAATATTCTTTGCATTGTATAATATTCCTGCATTGCAGGGGGTTGGACTAGATGACCCTTGGGTCCCTTCCAGCTCTAAGATTCTGTGGTGCTTCTTGTTAAACAGCATAAATATTTTTAGTGCCTCTCTAATTTCACATGCATTTTTAGAAAGAAACAATATGTATATTGGTTAAAGCCGGGCACTCCTTAAAACTTCTATAAAAACAACTTGTTTTTTGTGCAATGCATTCAGTGGTTTTTAATTAACTAACCACATTAAAAGCATATCTTCACCGATCAATGACAAGATGATTCTCAGCACTAAAAAGTCGCTGTAAATTTTGCAACCAAATTTAGCATGCTTATGGAGTCACCGTATCACACTGAATGCCTTCCAGCGTTTTCATTAACTTCTTAACTGAAATCTAAACAAAGCTGTCCCTACCCAATGATTATTTCACAAGTATGTGCACATAATGATTCCCAAATTGCCAAGGTTTGCCATTCATTTTAACAGATGAAGTCAATCTTTATATTCTTTTTTTTTTGTATACAGATGTATTCCTTCTATTGAAATGAATTGGCCTGTCCAAGGATACCAGACAAATCAGAGCACTTGGACAGTTTGTAGGCAACTTATGATGAATCGATATTTTTAATACAGGTTTTTACAGAAAAAAAGCATTGTATGACCAACTTAAGTATTTTCTTCTTGCAGGTGGTTTTTACTGCTAACGATTCTGGTCATCGTCATTACACCATTGCTGCTCTTCTTAGTCCCTATTCTTATTCAACCACAGCTGTTGTCAGCGACCCAAAGGAATGACATCATACTTTATTCTCACAACATTCTCTCTACTATTCCACTTTTGTAGGATTATATTAGAGGCAGCAGTTAATTTGTATAACCCATGGCTTGTTTGCTAAAGTAGCATCTAGCATTAACATCTTGGCTAAAACTTTTTTTTTTTTAATGCATCAATAAATATTTCTTCTCTAAATAGTTTCAGCGTTATTTTCTGTGTTACAAAACAAGATCCGGTTTTGTTTTAAAAAGCTCATGAGGCACCCACGGTCCTTTCTCAATTTTTATAGGGTCTATGCCCATTGCACATCAAGCTGCTGGCACACCTATGCTCACTCCAGGAAGCCTGGAGAAATGCAGTGCCATTGGCACATAAGTCACACTTAAGGCAGAGGGAAGTGGCAGGGAAGGAGACATTGTACTGAAGATCTCACTCAGTGCTCTTAGTGATGCACATGCACACATGCACACACACACACACATGAGAATGGAATGAATTCTTAAAATAGTTTCCACTATGAGTGCAACTCGCCTTCTGTGAAAGGAGCAAAAATGTAGGGTCCAAGCCATTACAGTAGTACCTTGGTTCCCAAATTTAATCCGTTCTGGAAGTCTGTTCTAAAACCAAGGCATGCTTTCCCATAGAAAGGAATGCAAAATGGATTCATCCCTTCCAGACTTTTAAAAACAACCCCTAAAACAGCAATTTAACACAAATTTTACTATATAACGAGACCACTGATCCATAAAATGAAAGCAATAATCAATGTACTGTACTGTAAAATAAATAAGACGGTATTGTAGATGACAAAAATTAAAATTATTTTTTTTCTTATGTGCACTGATATGCATGAAGAACAAGTCATAGTCAAAAAAACAAAAAAGCCACACAAACAAAAACGCAAAAAAAGCAAAAACAAAAGCTCCAAATATCACCTCTGTGTTGCATGGGTGCTCAGGACTCAACAGCCGACAGACTCAACAGGAAGCCTCTGATTAGCAGCAAGGGACTCAATTTACAAACGGAACACACTCAACAGGAAGTGGAACATGTTCCACTTACAAGGGAAAGTTCACAAACTGAAACACCTTCTTCCGAGTTTGCAGTGTTCTGTTTCCAAGTTGTTCATAAACTAAGCTGTTCTAAAACCAAGGTACCACTGTATTCCCATGTAAAGTCAGTGCTCAAACTACCAGTAGTTTAGGAAAAGTTAACCTGAGAAGCACCTTCAGGAACCTGAAGATAGCTAGGCATGCACGCAAAGAGGAATTGCATGAGCAATGAACTGAATTGTATATTGGGTAATTAAGGGCATGTTTCTAAAACCAGGCACTAAGTGTTGTTGCTTGCAGTGACTAAGTTAGAAATCAAGAGACTTAAGGTAAAAATGACTCACATAAGAACACATGTTTCAGTGGATCTACTCTGAATATGACTTGGTCGGAATCCACTCTAAGGAAAAATAATAATAACAAAAGATTAAAACCTCTTTCCATTTAAACTTTGTAGAACATAATGATGCAGAGCTCTCCTAAAACCTGTGCTTTAAAAGAAAAGAAATTGAAGGAATACACTGTGTAAGCTATATCAAAACTATTTCAAACAAAATAAAAGCTATAATACTAAAAGTAACAGTACATCAGTTTTTAGCACACTACATTTCAAGAGACAACGTATTTTAAAAGTACAAACATTTTAATGTGCAAAATAAAATGTCATAGCATGATTCTTTACAATTTCCAACATTAGTTTTCAGTGCATTAAATGAGCATCTCACAGCTGGAACAGTAAAATAATGTTAAGTACACTTCCCTCTGATATGCTGCAAGTACATTTTTTTTAACAATTCACATAGTTTACATGAAAAAATACAAGCTCAACTCTTTAACAAGATTCCAAAATAGACTCAGAGATCCAAGGGGAAAAGCATGTTTTATTATCCATATATCAATTACCTCTAATTTTAGCCCAAAATATTAAAGGACCAAGTGGGGTGGGGTAAAGTTAGTATTCTCAGCAGACTTCAAAGTGACATGATTATCATGATTACTTTGTTTAATTATAATTTCTCTTTTTAATCTTAAAAATCATATTTCCAAATATAGGCATTTTTAATTGTCAATTACTGGAAACCAGAGACCAAATTCAACTTTTTAGGGGTTTTACAAGAGGCCATGGATAAAGAATATGAACGGCTCCCAGCTCCAGTCTTATGCTACTTTAAAGGCACATGGCATATTAAGATCTGCTCTAGAATGGTGTGTTCAACCAGGAAATAATGTACAATGTATCTTGGATTTTTTTAATAGATTAAAAATGAAGGCATAATATATTTATAAATATATACCTATATAAAACTTATGCAACAACCTGTCAACATTTTAAAGTTAAGCATTTGCATTCAAATAATGTGGCCATATTAAATCTGGTTAACGTGTGGCATGTTTAACTTCGTAAAAGTCCACTAATGAATTGGGGGTGAGGGAAAGAAGAACACCCAGTGTAGAGATCTAGATAAAGTTTAAATACTCTTTTAAATGCCCGGTTTACATCATGTCTTCCTGACATCATTGGTTTTTCAGCAAGAACTCTTCATATTTAACTGTGTAAAATGCCTAGTTGAATTTTGCATACTATTTAGAATGACAGGTGTCTCTTGCAACATCTACATAACATAAGGACATAACATAAGAAAAGCCTGCTGGATGGGCCAAGGGCCCATCTAGTTCAGTTTCCTGCTCTCAGAGAGGCCAACCAGGTGTTTTTCAGAAACCAGCAAGTGGGATTCAAGCACAAAAGCACTCTCCCCTCCTGTAGTTTCCAGCAGCTGGCAATCAGAAGCACTGCTGCCACCAACTGTGGATGTTGAGCATAGCCATCATGACTAGTAGCCATTGACATCCCTCTCCTCCATACATTTGTTTAATCCTCTTTTAAAGCCATCTAAGTTGGTGGACTTGAGTGGCGCTGTAGGTTAAACCACAGAGCCTAGGACTTGCCGATCAGGAGGTCGGCGGTTCGAATCCCCGCGACGGGGTGAGCTCCCGTTGCTCGGTCCCTGCTCCTGCCAACCTAGCAGTTTGAAAGCACCTCAAAGTGAAAGTAGATAAATAGGTACCGCTCCGGCGGGAAGGTAAACGGCGTCGTGCACTGCTCTGGTTCGCCAGAAGCGGCTTAGTCATGCTGGCCACATGACCGGGAAGCTGTACGCCGGCTCCCTCGGCCAATAAAGCGAGATGAGCACCACAACCCCAGAGTTGGCCACGACCGGACCTAATGGTCAGGGGTCCCTTTACCTTTACCTTTACGTTGGTGGACATCATTGCCTCCTGGGAGAACAAGTGCCACAGTTTAACTATGCACAGCATATAATAAAAAATATATATGCTGAGGCTCTAAAGAAGTAATTTCATGTGGTATTAACTGCACTAATATAAGAATATACTAAATAATAGCACATAATATGGTGATCTTCACCCATTCCACAAAAACTGGTGAAATTAGAGAACATAGAGAATGCTCATTCTTTCTAGAGGTCATGAAGGAAAGAGTCTTAGGTTGTTGCAGAAAATGCACAGAACTATAAAAAGAGAAGCTTTTGACACTAATGCCAATTATTACATGAGAAATCTTCAAAACATTCCCCCTTGGGGTAACTCCAGCTCCAGCGACTTTAATGTAAATAAATTTGAACCAATGGCAAATGTTCTGAAAATTTCATTCTGTTCATATTAAGTCTTTCTGCTATCATTCCCCTTCTATTATCACTCATTAATCTCTTCTAATGAGCACATATATCTGCACTTTCCATTGAGGAGGGAAGGAGTTGTTTTAAAAAGAAATCTACAAGCAGCAATAGCTTAATAAATAGACTGACTAGGCATAAATCTGATACCAACACTATTGGCACACAGTAACATCCTTGATGGATTCCCAAAATGTACATGCAATATGCATAAACAATATTATTTCAAGCATAATCAGGGAATCATGGCATTGCCTAAGTAATAAATAGAATAAAAAAATTAAAGATTATTCACAGAAAAATTAGTGGTAAAATCACGTATGTAGGTATATAGGAGCTCAAAATAGTTTACAACCATAAGCAGCAAATTGGTCCTTCATTGTAAACCAATCAAAGTCTTTGTCCAGAATTAACTGCTTACATGTTATCTCATGCCAATAAACAAAATCCAAGAGACTGAACACAAGTATTCTCAAGCACATACAGAACTCTTGAATGCTGCCATGTTCAAAAGCATGTTAATTTAAAAGATATTTACATAACATGAAAAATATTAAAAACTTCATTTTAACTGTGATTTCTTGAAAGCATATTTCCTGGGTGAAAATGATTTTTCTTGGCTTCTAAACAAGCAACACGACTGTTAATTACAGCTGAGACGAGTGGTTTCTGTTGTGAAAAACGTGCCCAAATAAGGCTTGAATAGTGTTGGTTTCATGACGTAAACATTTTAAGTAGCAGCCACTAGGCGGGTTTCTTTTCACAAACTGGCACAAAGTCATACATACAATCATTTGACTTCTTTTGTTAAGTCTTCAGAAATATCTGATGTGATGTCTTTAACTTGCAGTTTTAAATCAATATTTTCAAATGTTTGATCCATTTATTCTGCTGTTCCATTAATAATCTTGGACAGGAGCTAGTTCTGGCATAAGGTTTACTGTTACATTTGTATACAATTTGCTGACTAAGACAGTAGGTGTATATAGCAGATTATTCAACCCATCAATGTACTGACGCTCTCGGGAATATCTTAATAGTTTATACCTGTGGAGAGCAAAAGTAAGGAGTAAAAGTAAAAGCTATGGAAAGTCATGTTTAATTGGCTACAATCTGAAAGTGACTTTCAGCCTTTAAACAAGCAGATAATTGTTTATCAAATGTAAACATATTCAAAATTAAAAAAACTTTGACGATATATGAACATACTTACACAGCACAACAACTTCAACAGTGCAACCATATACCTCTCTATTAGGAAGTAAGTCCTCTTGAATTCAATGGGGCTTACTTCCAGATATAGGCTAGTGGCCTATGGCTGGGAATATGTGAACACAAAATAAGCTAATGCTATTTAGTGCTTATTTTGACATCAGAACCAACCAATTCAAATCCTAGACCATCCATGGTGTTACTCAAGACATAAACCCCACTTGGATATTTTTCCACACACCCAAGAACAGGGGAGGTCCTGTCATGCCATCTTTATTGTGCTGACAGCCCTCCGTGAGTTTGAGTTCCACTCATGTGAAGAGGAGAAGGTCCTCTTCTTCTCATGAAAGATCACCACAGGAATTAGAACTGTGATCATTCAGGGTTTTAAATCGTATCTTCATCACACCGGGAATAACAATGGTATATATTCCACAATGATAAACCTGAGACATGTTTTGCATGTGAAGAAACTATATACATGAATAGTTGCAACTGTTATGTTTTGCAGCTAACAGCATAATATGCTGAAAACAAAGTCTCCTGTGAGCATTTTGACACTAAGTCATTTTTCTTACCGTCCTAAGAATTGAACTTCTCCTCGGTGATGATGAGGAATAGACTTATACTTCCCTAGCTCTCCTTCTGGTCTTGATACGTTGTATCCTACATAGTGAACCCTACAATTGAAATAGTTAACGTGTAAGAAAAACTTAAAATTTGTAAAGCCATTTTGACTGTGGTTGCAATCCTACGAACAATTTGCACAAACGGGAGTAAATCTTGTGGATGCAAGGTATCTTTGAGATATCCACCACAGTCAGACATTTTTAAACTGAACATACCGTATTTTTCGCCCTATAGGACGCACTTTTTCCCCTCCAAAAATGAAGGGGAAATGTGTGTGCATCCTATGGGGCGAATGCAGGCTTCAGGAAGCTATCCGCAAGTCTTGCAAGCCTGGCGGGAGATCCCGCGGGCTCGCAAGGCTTGCGGGCAGCAGCCTGCAGCCCAAAAGCTCAGGGGATAGCGGGGAGGCGGAGCGCCGACACCCCGTTATTCCCCGACCTGATCTGGAGGCTGGCGGGGGGGGGGGAGAAGCAAGCTTGCTTCTCACCCCCTGCCAGCCCCACAACCTTGGGAGATAGCGGGGAGGCAGAGCGCCGCCACCCCGCTATTGCCCGACCTGATCTGGAGGCTAGAGGGGGGGGAGAAGCAAGCTTGCTTCTCCCCCCCGCCAGCCCCACAACCTCGGGGGATAGCGGGGTGGCGGAGCGCCGCCACCCCGTTATTCTCCGACCTGATCTGGAGGCTGGCGGGGGGGGGAGAAGCAAGCTTGCTTCTCCCCCCCCCGCCAGCCCCACAAACTCGGGGGACAGCGGGGCAAGCCGCTGCCCCACGGAGGCTAGAGAGGCTGTCCCTGAAGGCAGAAGAGGGAGACGGAGCGCTCCGTCTCCCTCTTCTAGCTTGGGGATGGCTGCGCAAACCTGGGGGGGAAATAAAATTTTTTCCCTTGATTTCCCCCCAAAAAAACTAGGTGCGTCCTATGGGCCGGTGCGTCCTATAGGGAGAAAAATACGGTAGCTTATCTGGGCAGCTATGCAAAACATCGGAATGTGCAAGATTCATCCTGCAACATGTCTGTTTGTCTCTGACCTATACAGAACATGTATGTCTTTATTTTCATTTATTTTTAAGCTGTTAGGGAAGGGTAATAAACTTTGATTTACTTGTTCACTCTCGGATTATACTGAAAATCACATAAATGTTTTTAGACAACCTACTAAAGAGGAAATGTCATGAGAGAAACATTGGAAAGAGTCTTTAAAAACGCACATCTTCCAACTGACTGCAACTGCAAACTGGAAAAACAATAGTGAGACAGCAGGAACACTCAAAAGAATGGAAGAGTTTTCCAACATGCTGGCATCAGTTCCATCAGGCAGATCCAGTCACACTTTTCAAAACACGAGCAAAGGAGACATTTCTTTTGTTTATAGCCTACTTATTAACTAAAGAAAATTCTCCCAAACATATTCTGAGTTTACTTCACTTTTCAAACTTATCCTTATCCTAGTTGTTTCTTTAAAAAAGACTACCATCTGGACTGCCTAATAGGATGCCTTGTATGTAGAATGCTGTGTGTTGTGCCCCATCCTCAGATTGCTTTATAATGAAGGGCAGCATATAAATTTTAATAACAAATAACTTAATAGAAAATGCTTTGATGTGCCATTAAAGTGATAGGAATTAGCATGATGTTAAATGATTGTTAGATACTAATTTACAAGTGTCTAATAGGCACCTGCACATCTGAATAAATCTTCTATCTCAATGCCAGAAGATAACTTGAAAGTCACTTCCATCTAGGCGATCAACCTATACATTCTATAAACACTCACCTATTCCAGAGATCATCATCTTCTCCACCCCATCCCCAGAAAGCATTTGGAAATCCATTGATTTTTTTGAATTGTTCTATTGTTAGTCCACTTACACCACCAAAGAACTCATTGTATGGAAGACTGAAAATGACAGCAGGCAAATTTCATTTTCTTTAGTGCATTTAGGTAAAAAAAAAAAATTTCTTCCTACAACTTTCCACATTTGACAAACGATTAACCTTTTTGAAGAAATGAATACACCTTTTAAAATCAAAGCCTTCACAATTTTGTTAAATCAATTCAATAAACACAGAGGCCAAGTGTATTTCTACATGCTCATCTTACAGCTGTGTACAAACACACCATCTCATAGAAACCACACAAGGAAAACACTAACCACACAGTCAGGAGGTTGGATTTAGGCATATAAGTGTAAAATAAAGCTTTGGAAATATGGGCTGGGATTCATAGAATGGCACAACTAGCTCCATGAAAGCAGTGATGTTTTAGGAGCAGCCCCTATTCACATGTATTTAAAACAAAAATAAAGAGACTTTCAAAAGCAGGTTGTGATATGGCATGAGAATCTACTTTACAAAGCATAGGGGAGGAAGCAAAAATCATATTGGGTATGCACCTATAGAACCCAACCTTGCAAATGCAAGAAAAGAAGAGCAAGGAGGTATGATATAAAGCAGCTGAGCAATAAACATATGCAAGGTGTGAGGGAAAATGTAGGCTGAGAGCCATAGGAATAAAAGACAGCCATGAAGTAAATGGGCAGCTGAATCACAAAGACCAGGAGCTTTAGAAGATAGAAACTAAATCTGCCGTGGCCATTGCAAGATTAAGCCATGGGAACAGATTTTTAGGTAAGGGAGAAATGTAGTCAGAAGTGCATACATCACTGAGAAGAGATAGTTTTTTGTGATTTCATCTAGTAAGCAAGTTTTATTATGGGAGGGTTGTTTGTCAAAGAATGATAGGGAGTGACTTTCAGTCTATTTGCACAACAACGTAACTACATAGCTATGCCAATGCAATAAATGTCAATAAGGTTAACAAGGAAACTTCTTAGAGAGCCCAATTTCATGGAAAGGAAACTGCCTCAGTAAAGGGCTAGGTAATAAAACTGTACATATTTTGTCAATTAAAAGTGTTTTAAAACCTTCACATTTGCAAGTTAATGCTGAACTTTTGAGATATGAGATGTACCTCAAAGTAGTTACAGTCCAAAACACTTTCACTGCCATATCCATATTTATAATTACCAAATTCTATGCCAAAGCTTAAAAACCCATAGTCATATATAGAAGATATACAGAATGCATGAGCCTTTTAATCCATAGATCATCTGCATGAACTGCTTAACTTTTGTTATACACATATACTAACTTTTCTGTTTTATACTGTTTCAAGGAATGTCTAGTAGTACTAAATTTAACCCATACTTGTGGGACAGCAGGAGGAATGACTGACTTAAATATTTATTTTCCAGTGTTGTGCCATTTCCTAATGGCAAAGCTTTGTCTAATTGTAAACATTGGTTATAACTATAGAGATTCAGAATGAATTTTCTACAATCACAATTTAATTGAATTCATTACTTACATGTACATATATTTGTCCAGCTTTGCGGCGAAATGTCGTGGCATCTCACCACATCCATAATAATTTCGATCGTTTTCAGGTAAGTGATCCACATCATGAAAAATTACACAGTCCCAGTCACCATCCTTCATGGCTTCTTTAAAACCAATGTTGAAGAGCATTGCTCGGTTAAATGGCTGTGTCCCAGTCTTAATAAGAGGGGGGGAAGAGGTTAAGGCTGTAATCCTTACCCAGGAGTAAGCACCTTTGAATTCTATGGCACTTCTAGGCAATATGGTTAGGATAGTGCTGTAAATGTGTTAAATAAGAACTGACATAAAAGGATTGACTATTGACATAAGCTAGATATATACAAAACTTTAACATAAAAAGTTTTCTTAATATATAACGTTTGCTACTTCATAGCAAACATCCCCCTCCCATAAAATATTTGAGAAGTCCAAGCCCCCCAAAGCTGATGGACATTGCCATTTGAATGGTGTGTGTGACATGTCATGTGATTGATTGGGCAGGGCAGGGCTTACCCGGGACCCCCGCCCAAATATTTTAATCAAGTTGACACCCCTGGCTACATTCCTTCTAACAGCAGAGTAGCAGAAACATTGTTAAAGTCATAGTATGATATAATCATAAAATTGTAGAGTTGAAAGGGACCACGAGGGTCATCTAGTCCAACCCCACTGCAATGCAGGAATCTTTTGCCCGATGCCGATCTGGAACCCATGACCCTGAGAGAGACTCATGCTCTACTGACTGACTGATCACAGCGGATTTGGAACAACCCACAAAACCAGATATGCAATGCCACAGTTAAAATTATATAAACTAAGAGACAATCTTTTGAAGCAAAAGAATTAGTTTTTAATTCACCTGATTAAAGGAAACATTTTAAGGAATTTTGCCCAAACCTTGCAAGAGTAATATTTCTTGGGACTCAGCTAAAAGGTAAAGGTAAAGGACCCCTGACAGTTAAGTCCAGTCTCGAACAACTCTGGTTGCGGCGCTCATCTCACTTTACTGGCTGAGGGAGCTGGCATTTGTTCACAGAGAGTTTTTCTGGGTCATGTGGCCAGCATGACTAAGCCACATCTGGCGAAACCAGAGCAGAGCACTGAAACGCCGTTTACCTTCCCACCGGAGTGGTACCTATTTATCTACTTGCACTTTGACGTGCTTTCGAACTGCTAGGTTGGCAGGCGCTGGGACAGAGCAATGAGATCTCAACCCGTCACAACACTCCGATCGGCAAGCCCTAGGCTCAGTGGTTTAGACCACAGCCCCAGCCGGGACTCAGTTACACAGCTGCAAATAAAACGTTTTAAATGTGTTGTAAAGTGCAATATACAAATCTGACACTAGATGGTGACAGTGAGCTATGCAAAATTCAATGTATTTTTCAAAACATTTATTTTAAAAAAGCATTTTCATAGTGTTTTTTATATGTGTGTAGATTCCACCTTGGAAACCATGATTAACATAGATACAATGCATTATTTACAATAATATACCTATTTGAATTCATTCTAAAACAAATATAAAGCCGCTCACCTGTTCAACAACATAAAAAGCAAATTCCAGCCTTTGGTTTTGTAACACTGGTATCAGGTGTCGGAAAAATATTGGAAGATGTTCATGGCGATTCCGAAAAGGAATGAGTATTGCAACCTTCAAATACAATGAGTAAGTGCGTATAAGTATGTGTGCATTTGTTACCCTGCATCTATCATACATACAGTATTACTCTTAAACTACAGTTCAATGTCAGCTTCTGGTCTGAAAAACACAAATTATACATATACATAACATATACATTCTATATCATTCTGAAGATGTATTCCAGTATTGCAAAAGAAAAACCATGTCAAGACTGAGAAAATCACCTAGCTTTATTAGATCATGCTTCACATAGACTGAAACATTTAAGAAGTATTTTTAGATGTTAATAAAATATCATCTTCACCTTCACCTCACCTTCCACCGTGGTTTACAGTCCTTGGGTCTCCAATGACCACCTGGTTCAATGTCTAAATCTTTTGAAAATATCTTCTGAATTTCATCCAAACCAATTTCACTCATATTGACATCAATAAAGCCTCCTAAGTTGTGAAAAGAATGAAGTATTAATGTGAATTTAAAAAACCAACCTGAAGTTATTAATAATTATCACTTAAAATAGAACACTACTGTGATAAAACTAAAATATATAAACTCCATAGGTCAGGCATGGGGAACATCTGAAATACGGGCCAAATTAAGTGTGGGGCAGGTAAAAATGCAGCTACAAAACGAACAATTGGGAGCCTTTAAGAGCACTCCTTATTTTTCTTTGACATTTCTAATGTTTGGCAGCAAATGCAAGCCCTGCTAGAATTGGATCCACCCCAGAGCTTCCGAAAGCTTATTGCCACCAACTGCAACCCCCTTACAGCAGGGCTCTTCCTTTGCAGTCCCCATTTGAGTTCAAGCTATTAGTGTCATCGGCCCAGTCTTGTGGAACACTCTTCCAATAGAGATTCAACAGGATCATTCTATTTCAGAATGTTTCAATTTTGAAAGGTGGGCTGAAAACCTTTCTATTCCATCAGGCAATTTCCATAATAATTAGCTGATTTCTGATTTTAAAAAATGAAATCATATGGTTTTCACTGTATGGCCTTCCATACGTATAACTTTTGTAAACCACTCTGATATTTTTCATGAATAGTGGTTTATAAATATTTTTATTAATTAATAAAATAAATTGTGGTTAATTGCAGCAGTGGGTAAAAGTTCTCTCCTGCAAGATGACAGAATCCTCTAACTGAAAAGAACACTGCACCTGAATGCACTGCTTTCAAAAAATGAATTCTCGTAGCCAGCTCTGAACTGTGGTATGAACTTCCAAAACTTATTTTTCTACTAAACAGTTTTCATTATTAAAAATAAATAAATCTAACCTGTTTTTCTTCTACTTTGAGGATTCTAGTTATATAAATTATATCCATATTCATCTAAGAAATAGTTTTAATATAAATTATATCCATACTCATCTAGGAAATAATTTTAATACACTTTATTGAAGGAGACTATTTCAAAGCAATTTGTAGTAAAACAGATCATATGTCAAGGTGAACTTACTCATGTAGGGCAACTTTTCCGGACAAGGTTGGCTAGGAGAGTAAGTGAAATTTTCTGGAAGGTACATCACAGTTTGTGCAAGGTTATCACTTGAATTGTTGCCTTCAGGGTAATCTTCATAGAAAGAAATACAATTTCAATTTAAAAGAGAAAGAAAAAACAGAATTGTTTCTATGTTTATAAGGTAGCATTGCCATCTGCATATTATTTAATTTTAAAACATGTCTCTCATATACTTTCTGAGGAACTCAGAAAGATACAATAGAAAAACAAAATGCCAATGGAGTGATAAAGGGTTATGTCCTGAGAATGATGTTGTTCAATATCTTTATAAATGACTTGGATGAAGAAGAGTTTGGATTTGATATCCCACTTTATCACTACCCGAAGGAGTCTCAAAGCAGCTAACATTCTCCTTTCCCTTCCTCCCCCACAACAAACACTCTGTGAGGTGAGTGGGCTGAGAGACTTCAAAGAAGTGTGACTAGCCCAAGGTCACCCAGCAGCTGCATGTGGAGGAGCGGAGACACAAACCCGGTTCCCCAGATTACGAGTCCAGTGCTCTTAACCACTACACCACATCAACAATTTCCTTTCTATTAATCATCTGTTTCTGACATTACAATGTTTTTGGGGCCAGATTAAGGTTTTTCTGATTGTCTGGACATTTTAAAAGGTTTACATTTGTCTTTAGTTTGTCTTTATTTGTTTTCAGCTGCTGTTGTT